>NW_024045096.1:0-608558 GCF_015852505.1 Tachyglossus aculeatus
TCCTTCTGCATCGTTCTGACTTGCTCCCTTTATTCTTTCCACATATCAGCCCCACAGTACTTATCAGGCAAAAACTGCTCACCCTCGGCTTCAAGGCTCTGTATCACCTCTCCCCTCCTACCTCCTCCTCACCTCCCTTCTCCCTTCTAGCAGCCAGGCCCGCTACCCTCCGCTCTCCTCTGCCTCAAATCTCCTCACCGTGCCTCGTTCTCGCCTATCCCGCCATCAACCCCCGGCCCACGTCATCTCCCCTGCCCTGGAATGCCCTCCCTCCGCGACAGCCACCAAGCTAGCTCTCTTCCTCCCTTCAAAGCCCTACTGAGAGCTCACCTCCTCCAGAAGGCCTTCCCAGACGAGGCCCCCTCCTTCCTCTCCCCACAGGCACCTGCATATATGTATATATGTGTTGACGTATTAATTACTCTATTTATTGAATTTATTTGTACATATTTTATTCTATTTATTTTTATTTTGTTAAATATGTTTTGATTTGTTCTCTGTCTCCCCCTTCTAGACTGTGAGCCCACTGTTGGGTAGGGTCCGTCTGTAAATGTTGCCAGGCTTGTACTTCCCAAGCGCTTAGTACAGTGTCTCTGCACACAGTAAGCGCTCATAAATACGATTGAATGAATGAATGAATGAATTATGTGCATAGCTGTACTTTTTTAATTCATATCTGTCTTCCCTCTAGATTGTAAGCTCATTTTGGAAGGGAGTGGGCCTGTTGTATTATCAAATTGTACTCTCCCAAGTGGATTAGTTCAAGTGCTTCTGCACACAGTAGCTCTCATCAAATACGGCTGACTACTGACCCTCCTAGGGTGGGTGATGGGTACTCATGTGGCTCACATAGACGATTTCCCGTGGCAGAATCCCCCTAAACTGGGGGAATGGTGCAGCTAGTTCTGTTGAGTACGTTCCCAGATGGATGTTGTGCCTCGGCTGGAGGACGGTGCCTCTAGGTCCTCTAAAGCTGCTCTTAGTGACATATCTCCTTAGGCTGTGGGATGGTGTCCCTGGCCCTCTGTTGTCGCTCACAATGGAAGACTCGCCCTAAGCTGGTGGACGGTGTCCTTAGACTCACTGAAACCACACACAGCAGCAGAGTCCCCTATCCTGGGGGATGGCGTCTCTAGACCCATTGAGGCCATTGCCGTGGCAGATTCCCGCTTCATCCATTCAATCATATTTACTGAGCATTTATTTTGTGTAGAGCACTATACTAGACAATTAGGAAAGTTCAATATAACAGTAAACAGACATATTCCCTGCCCACAACGAGTTTGCAATCTAGAGGAGGAAACAGACCTCCACAGTTGCGGGGTGGGAGGCAGAAGAGGAGCCCGCAAAAGAGATTGAGACGGAGCGACCAGAGACATTAGAGGAGAACCAGGAGAGGACAGTAACAGTGAAACCAAGGTTGGATTATGTTTCCAGGAGAAGGTGGTCAACAGTGTTGAAGGCAGCTGAGAGGTAGAGGAGGATTAGGATGAAGTAAAGGCCCTTGGATTTAGCGAGAAGGATATCATTTTTTACCATGTAGAGGGCGGTTTCTGTTTGAGATGAGGAGACGGATGTCAGATTCAAGAGGCCAAGGAGAAAAATTAGAGGAGAGGAACTTGTAAACCAGCATGGTGTAAACATCTGGCTCAAAGACTTTGGAAAGAAAAGGTAGAAATTAGCCATGAAGTTTGGGGAAGGTTTTTTCTGTATAATAAGTGGAGACTCGAGCATGTTTGAAAGCAGTGTGAAAGAGCCTTTGGAGAGGCAACAGGTGATGAAGGCAAAGAGAAAAGAGGGTAAGAGCCACAGTTTTGAAAAGGTGCTGAAGTAAAGAGTTTGTGGTACAATGCAGGTGAGGGTGGATTTTGGAGAGAGAAGTCAGAGATCTTCTGTAGAGGTACTGCTGGAAAGATGGGAGAGTTGATGATGGAACAGAAGGGAGGAGGGTCTAGATCACGTCTGGAAATGTCAATTTTTTCAATTAAGTAAGTGGTCAGGGAATTGGGTCAAGAAATGGTGGAGGCAGGCGTTTGGCTTTTGAGGAGGTAGTGAAACATCTGGAACAACTGTCGAGTGTAATCGACATGGCCGTCAAGGACGGAGAAATAATTTTGCCGGACAGAGGAGAGAGCAGAGTTAAAGCATTCAAGGATAAAGTTGAAGTGGATGAAGTCAGCCTGATATCTAGATTTCCACCACCAGTAGTCTGCGGCTTATGCACAAGAGAAAAGGAGGCGGTCTTTGCAGGTGGTCCAGGGCTGAGGGCTAGTAGTACAAGGTCGATGAAGGGATAAAGGAGCGAGTAAATTGAGTTTAGTAGAGAGGGTGGTGTTGAGAGCATCAAAGTGGTCATCAAGGGAAAGTAGCTTAGATATGAAGGCTAAGGGGAGCATGATGAGTTGAGAAAATTGGATGGGTTCAAAGAAAAAGTGGTCTTTGTGGTGAAAGAGCATAGATTTACTGGGAAGAGATGTATGGGAGAGAAGGCAAGTAAGGAGGTTGTGATCAGAAAGAGGCATTTCATAGGTGGTGAAGGTAGTAACAATAATAAAGATTATGGTACTTATTATGTATTTACTATGTAGGAAGCACTGTTCTAAGCTCTGGGGCAGATACATTTTAATCAGTTTGGACACAATCCATGTCCCCACATGGGGCTCACACTCTTAATCCCCGATTTTACAGGTGAGGTAAATTTAGGGGGAGAGATTGTGCAGTGGCTACAGATGATGATATCGAGTGTACGTCCATTTTGGTGAATTGATGAGTTGGGTTGAGCAGGAGGTCAACTACGTTGAGGAGTGATAGAAGGCGCGCAGAAGAAGGGTCATCAGGACTATCAGTGTGTATATTGAAGTACCCAAGGATCAATGTGGGCAAAAAGCAAGAGAAAGGGATCAAAACGGTTAAAAAAAGTTGCAGGTGGGACCTAGAAAACGGTAGATGACAGTTACCATAATCTGGAGTGGGTGGTAGGGGCTGATGATATGAGATTCAAAGGAAAGAAAAGAAAGGGATGAGGGAGGTGGAATGGGATGAAAGTGACACTGGGGTGCGAGGAGGAAGCCAACACCTCCTTACCTAATAGGTCTAGGGGAATGGGAGAAGATGAGGCCAACTCTGGAAAGAGCAAGAGGGGAGACTGTGCCATCTGGAGAGAGACAAGTTTCAGTAATGGACAGGAGGAGCAGTGACTGGGTCAGGAACAGGTCAAGGATGAAGCTTCCTCATAATGGAGTGGAAGTTCCACAGGCCTCATTTGGTTGAGGCTGTTGGAGGGGCTCGGGGAAGGGGACAGACTGAGGGGTGGGGAGATGGATGGGTGTGAGTTAACAGGGGTGCAGAGGGAGGGAGATGAGAGGTGGTCCTGGGACAGGATTACAAGGTTGAGGTGGGGAAGAGGGGTGGGGAAGGCATAAATTGTGGGGAGGAGTTGGGTGGCAGAAGGGGCGGTGGAGGTGTGGTGGGAAGGGAGGATTGCGATGAGCGTACTGGACAGGGGGCAGTGAATTGTCATGGAGGTGTCGGTGAAGTAACTAAGCTTTGTAGTTGGGGTAAAAAGCAGCATTAACTACTTAATCCAGTGATACCCTGAGGAGATGGTTGAATTGTTCTTGGGTCCTTGAAAGTGAAGAGGTCTTTGTTCAGGAGAACTCTAAGGAGAAGTTTGAACCTGGGGTGGATGTCTTTACATCTGAGGCCACTCATAGCCGCAAATGGATGGGGGAGGGTGTCCCTAGGCTCGCTAAGGCAGCTCATAGCAGCAGGATCCCGCTCTGCTAGGGGAGGGTATCCATAGGTCTGATGAGGTAGCTCACAGCAGCAGAAACCCTCTAGGGTGGGGAACAGTTTCCTAGACCCATTGAAGCTGATCCCATCGGTAAACTACCCCTAGGTTAGGTACAGAGCACCAAGACCCGTTGAGATCGCTCACAGTTTCAGATTCCCCCTAAACTGAGGGATGGTGTTGGTAGGTCTGCTGAGGAGGCTCACAGCTGTAGACCCTTCAGCTCAGGGCTTTCACACTGCAGGAATTCTGCTAGGATGGGGGTCGGTGTCCCTAGGCCTTCTGATGCTTTTCACAGACACAGAATCCCCTTCAGCTGGGGGATGGTTACCCTAGGCCCATTGAGACTGTTCACAATGGCAGACTCCTAGTCTAGGCGATGATGTCTCTAGGCCCGCTTAGGGTGCTTACATGCTCACATCAGACGATTCCCTCTCAGTTGGTGTACGGTGCCCCTAGACCTTCTGAGGCCACTCCCAGGGGAAGCCTCCCCCTAGGCTGGGGGATTGGTACTCCTAGGCCTGTTGATGACGGTCACAGATTCTCCTTAGTTTGGGGACAGTGCCCCAAGTCCCCTCCAGATGCTCACTGTGGCAGACTCCCCCCAGACTCGGGGAGGGTGTCCCTAGGCGTACTGAAGCCGCTGAAAGCAAGACACCCCGTAGCCTATGGGAAGGCGACCCTATTACCGCTGAAGCCGCTCACTACTGAAAATTCCCGGGAGTCTAGACCAGCTAGAGCACAGCATTAGAAACCTAATAGGCTGAGGGAGGGTGCTCCAAGACTGACTGAGGCCACTCACAGCGGTAGACTACTCCTATGTTGGGGACAGTTCTCCTAGACCTTCTGAGGTCGTTCATAGTGGCAGATGTCCACTAGGGTGGGGCACAATTCCCCAAGGCCACTGAGGCCACTCATGGCAGCAGACCACCCTCCCCTCCGCGCCTTAGGCTGGGGGACTATGTTTGAGTGGAATACACTGCTAAACTGGTGGAACGTGCCCCAAGACCTGCTGAAACCTCTCAAAATTGCAGTGTACTGCTAGGCTGAGGGATGGCGTCCATAGGCCTGTATAGGATGCTTACAGTGACATTTTCCAACTGTGCTGGAAAAGGTGCTCCTAGGACCACTTAGGCCACGCAAAGTGACATACTCCCCCTAAACTAGAGGATGGTGCTCCTAATCTGGCTGAGGTCACTCATAGAGGTTGATCTTCCCTTCAATTGGGACAGTGTCCCTAGGGATCTTAAATCTGCTCACATTGACAGACAACCCCTAGCTAGTGGGCAGTGACCTTAGGCCAACTATGGTTTCTCAGATTGGCAGACTCTTATTTTACTGGATGTACCGTTAGACCCGCTGAGGCTGCTCGCAGTTTTTAGACTACCCCACGGCTTGTGAAGGGTGTACTTAGGGCCGTTGAGGTTTCTCACAGCAGCATACTTTCACTTGGCTGCAGGACCGTGCCCCTATGCCCACTGAGTTTACTCACAGTGGCAGATTACCCTTTGATACTGGGAGGGCGCCCCAGGCTCCCTGCAGCCATGCACAGTGGAAGACTTCTCCTGGCTTAGTTACAGTGCCTCTAGTCCCTCTGAGGCACCCCACTGGCTGGGAGACATTTCCCTTAGATCTCCTGAGGCTGCTTACAGAGGCAGACTCCTGCTAGTCCGAGGGACGATGCCTCAAGGCCAGCTTCAGCAAATGACAGCAGTAGACTCCTCATAGACTGGGTGACAATGTCCCTAGGCCTGCGGAGTTCACAAACAGTGACAGAATCTACCTAGGCTAGGGGAGGTGTCCCTAGGCCCAGTGAGACCCCTCAAAGTGACACAATCTCCCTGGGCTGGTGGACATTGCCTCTATGACCACTGAGGGTGCTCAGAGCAGCAGACTCCTACTCAGCCGAGGGACGATGCCCCTGGGTCTGCTTAGGCCACACAGCATCAGACTCCCACTTGGCTGGTGCTTGCAGGGTCAGGATTCCCCTTTGTTTTGGAGATAGTACCCCTACTCGTGTGGAGTAAATTCACCGCTGCTGGCTCCTGGGAGCGTGGAGGACAGTACCCCTTGACCATAAGAGGATGTTAAAAGCCACAGACTCTCCCTAGGATGGGAGGCATTGTTGCCAGGCCTACAAAGGCCATTCATAGTGGTAGACATCCCCTAGGCTGGGGGAGGGTGCAGCTAGGCCCACTGATGATGCTTAGGCCCACTGATGATACTCACAGTGGCAGTCTCTCTCGCATCCAAAGGAGAGTATGTCGCTGGAGAAGCCTCACTGGACCTAGGTATACTCATCTACTGTCAAGGGATGTCTGTTGCTGTGAGAAACTTCAGTAGGCCTAG
This sequence comes from Tachyglossus aculeatus, assembly GCF_015852505.1. Taxonomy (NCBI): domain Eukaryota; kingdom Metazoa; phylum Chordata; class Mammalia; order Monotremata; family Tachyglossidae; genus Tachyglossus; species Tachyglossus aculeatus. The sequence continues at coordinate 6,140 of NW_024045096.1, forward strand.
GGACACCTTCCCACAGCCTAGGGGCTATCTGCCACCTTGAGCAGCCTCAGCTGTCCAAGGTGAACTGTCACGACACCTACAGTGTTTCTGGAACTGTAAGTGCCCTCAGAGTGTCTAAGGGAACTGTCCCCAGCCTAGGGAGAGTCGGCTACTGTGAGCAGATGTTAATGACGTGCCTGCCACGGGGAGCATATGTAGTGAACGAAGGGACACCACACCTTCAGCCTAAGGGAAGTCTGTCACAATGAGCAGCATCAATGGGCCAAATGGCACTGACCCCAGTCTAGGGGGAGTCTACCTCTGTAAGCCGCCTCAGAGTGCCTAGAGACACGGTCCGCCAGCTGAGGGGGAGTCTGCTGCTGTTAACGACCTTAGCAGGCCTAGGAGCACAGTCCCCAGACTAGGGGAAGTCTGGCTCCCTCCTACCATTCCTTTCCAAACTCTTTGAACTAGTTATCTACACCCACTGTCTCAAATTCCTCTCCTCCAATTCTCTCCGTGAGCCACTTCCAATCTGGCTTCTGTCCCCTTCACTTCACAGAAACCGTCCTCTCAAATGTCAACAATGATTTTCTTTCCAAATCCAAAAGCCTCTACTCCATTCATTCATTCAATCATATTTATTGAGCGCTTATTGTGTGTAGAGCACTGTACTAAGCGCTTGGGAAGTACAAGTCGGCAACATATAGAGACGGTCTCTACCCAACAACGGGCTCACAGTCTAGAATGGGGAGACAGACAACAAAACAAAACACGTAGACAGGTGTCAAAATCGTCAAAACAAATAGAATTAAAGCTATATGTTCTTGTGCGGGCATCTTCGGGAGAGGCTAGGGCATTTACGTTTGACAGCTCGGAGAGGGCTCATTCGTATGTAAGGACATGTTACAACTCTGCCCGGGTAAGCGGCCCGAGCACAGTATATGGAGCCTCTTAGTGCCTTGGTATTTTGTTGTGCCTTAAACTCCTCAAGGAACGACTTGGATTAAACGTGCCTGATTTTGAGCGAGTTCGGGGTCACCACGTTCTCTATGCGACACCACAAGGGAGTTGGTAGCTAGTACTTAATAAGCACCATAATTAATAGCATTATTAATGGGAAAATGGCCAGCATCAGCCTCCCGTGCCTTGCACTCTCCACAAATCGTCCTCTGGCCCCACCGCTGAGCATGAGAGGAGTGGTAGTATGGTAGATAGAGGTGAACGCAGTCTAGAACGAGCATCCCACTACCACTCCCAGAAATCTTTTTGCCCCGAGCCGCCAAGTCACTCTCCCTCCCCTCGCGAAAAGGCCTGATTGGCTGTGTCAGTGATTGGGCTCTACTAAATAGGAACCCTACGAATAGCACGTGAACTAATAAGGGTTTGCTCTTGTTGGAGCATCCTCGGGACCGACAAGTGAATCTGCACGTGACAGCTCTGAACGGGCCCATTCAACTGCAAGGATGTGTTATAACTCCGTCTGGGTAAGCGGCCAGAACACAGTATGTGGGGCCGCTCAGTGCCTTCACACGTGATTGTGTGTTAAACTCTCTCGGGAGGAAATGCCATTAAAGGTGCCTGATTTTGAGAGAGTTTGGGGTCTCCGTGTTCTCTATGCCATACTTCCAGGGAGTAGGTAGCAGGTACTTAACAAACAAGTTAATTAATATCATTATGAATGGGAAAATTACCAGAAAATCCTCCTCCCGCGCCTTCTGAGCTAACATAGTGGCCGCGGGCCCCACGGCTGGGCAGTACACGAGTGTTAGCTCGGTAGGCAGAGGTGAAAGCTGTCTAGTTCGAGCATCGCACTACCACTCCCAGAAATCTTTGTGCCCCGAGCAGTCAAGCCACTCTCTCTCCCCTCGCGGCAAGTCCTGATTGGCTGTATCAGTGACTGGGCTCAACTACATAGGAACCCTACGGATCGCAGGTGGACTACTGAGGGTTCGCCCCTGTTGAAGGAAATTCGGGAGAGTGTAGGACATCTGCATATGACAGGTCAGAGCGAGCTCATTCAAATGCAAGGACGCGTTATAACCCCGTCCAGAAAAATGGCCCGAATACAGTATGTGGAGCCACTCAGTGCCTTAGTACTTGGTTGTATAGTAAACTCTCCGTGGTGTGAATGCGATTAAAGGTGCCCGATTTTGAGAGAGTTTGGGGTCTCTGTGTTCTCTACGCCCAATATAACGGGGAATAGTAGCAGGTAGTTATCAAATAGCATAATTACTACCATTGTGAATGGGAAAACGGCCTGAACAACTGCTTTTCGGGCTACACAAAGTGGCCTCGTGTCCTACCGCGGGGCATGATGGGAGTGGTAATTCAGTAGGCAGAGGTGAACGCCATCAAGAACGAGTATGACACTACAACACCCAGAAGTCTTTGTGCCCCGAGACGCCAGGCCACTCTCCCTCACCTCACAATAAGGCCTGATTGTGTCGATGACTGAACTCTACTAAATAGGAACACTACGGAGCTCTCATGGACTAATTAGCGTTCGGCCTTCTTCAAGCATCTTCAAGACCGTGAAGTGAATCTACACGTGACATTTTAAAGCCCGCTCAATCAAATGCAAGAACGTGTTAAAACCCCGCCTGGGTAAGCGTATGTATGCGTATTTATCTACATATTTATTATTTTTTATTGTTTTAATGACGTGTATATATCTATAATTCTATTTATTCATACTGATGCTGTTGATGCCTGTCTACTTGTTTTGTTTTGCTGTCTGTCTCCCCCTTCTAGACTGTGAGCCCGTTGTTGGATAAGGATTGTCTCTATTTGTTGTCGAATTGTACTTTTCAAGCGCTTAGTACAGTGCTCTGCACACAGTAAGCATTCAATAAATATGAGGGAATGAATGAGTGAATGAATGAATTTATAAGCTGCCCAAACATGGTATGTGGAGCCGCCAAATGCCTGGTCACTTAGTTGTGTGTTAACTCTCTCGGGGGCGAATGGGATTAAAGGAGCCTGATACGGAGTGAGTTTGGGGTCCCCGTGTTCTCTATGCGACAACTCACGTGTAGTGATGGCAGTACTTAACAAATACCATAATTACTCTCATTATGAGTGGGAAAACGGCTTGACCAACCGCCTCTTGCACTCCACAAAGTGGCCGCGGTCTCCATTGTGGCGCATTACAGGAGTGGTAGTTTGGTAGGCAGAGGTGAACGTTATCAAGGGACAAGCTTCACATTCCTTCACCCAGAAGTCTTTGTGTCTCGAGCTGCCAAGCCCCTCTCTTTCCCCTCGTGACAGAGCCCACTTAGCTATGCCGGTGACTGGGCTCAACTACATAGGAGCCCTATAGATAGCGCGTAGACTAATAAGGGTTCCCTCTTGTGCGAGCATCTTCTGGAGAGACAAGGGAATCTAGTTGGAACAGACTCATTCAAATGCAAGGATGTGTCATAACCCCGTTTGGGTAAGCGGCCCCAACACAACATGCAACCGCTCAGTGCCCCGACACTTGGTTGTGTGGTTCACTTTTCCGGGAGGGAATCTGATGAAAGGTGCCTGATTTTCAGTGAGCTTGGGGTCTCCGTGTTCTGTATGCGACATTTCACGGGGAGTGGTAGCAGCTATTTAACAAATACCATTATTTCTATTATTATAAATCGGAAAACGGCCTGAACATCTGCCTCCCGCGCCTTCTGCCTTTCGCAAAATGACTAAGGGCCCCGCCGCCGAGCATGACTGGAGTGGTAGTTCCATAAGTGGAGATGAACGCTGTCCAGAGCAAAAGTCAGACTACAACTCCAGAACTCTTTAGGCCCCAAGCCGCCAAACCACTTTCCCTTCCCTCGCGAAGAGGCCAGATTGGCTGCGTTGGTGACTGGGCTGGACCACATAGGAACCCTACGGATAAGGCGGGGACTAATGAGCGTTCGCTCTTGTGGAAGCATCTTCGGTACCGACAAGTGCATCTGATCGTGACAGCTTAGAGCGAGATCATTCAAATGCAAGAATGTATTATAACCCCTCCCAGGTAACTTGATTTGACTACAGGTTCTTAAAGTAATATGTGACAGAGTCAGGATTAGAGTGCAGGTCTGACTGATTCCTAGATCCATACGGTATCCACTGGACCACACTGCTTCCTATTCTTATCAGTCTAGACAATACCACTTTTGTTCTATAAAAGCGCTCAATAAATAAGATTGACTGATTGCACACAATCCTTTTCCACATGGGACTCACCCTCTTAAACCTCCCTTTGGCAGATGAGGTAACTGAGGCCCAGAGAATTCATTCATTCATTCATTCAATCGTTCATTCCTTTATTCAATCGCATACCCATGAGCTTACCATGTGCAAAGCAGTGTCCTTATAACTTGGATGTGTACAATCTAGCAATAAACAGACACATACCCTTCCCTCAACAAGTTTACAGTCCAGATGAAGAGATAGACATTAACCTAGAGAAATAGATTAAGAAATTTAGAAAGAAATGAATAAATAGCTAAATCACAAGTAAATGACTTGACCACAGGTTCACACAGTCGGATGTGACAGAGTCGGGATTAGAGTCCAGGTCCGACTGATTCCCAGGCCCAGGAGCTATCCACTAGACCAGGATTCTTCTCATTCCCATCACTCGAGACATTACCACTTTTCTTCCTGTCTCACAAGCCTGAATCCTTGGTGTTGTGCTTGACTCAATCAATCGATCAATCAATCGTGTTTATTGAGTGCATCCTGTGTACAGAGCACTGGACTAAGCCCTTGCATGAGGACAACTCAACAGAATAGCAGATTGGCAAATTCTGGAAAACCCATTCCCCGCTCACAAGGATTTTTCAATCTAGTTGGGGAGAAAGACTCCATTGTAAGTGAATTTTATTCGGATATAGATGGAAATCCTAGGAGGCTGGGAGTTGTAGGGAGGAGCTGTTCGCACCTCAACGCGGTGGCACTTTCTGCGCCCTTCAACGCCTGCGAACCCCGCCGCGGGGCACGACGGGACTGGGAGTTGGGTAGTAGGTGGAAAACGCCATCAGGAGCGAGAGTCAGACTACGACTCCCACAAATCTTTGTGCCCGGGACGCCACGCCACGCTCGCGAAAGGGCCTGATTGGATGTGTCGGTGACTGGGCTGGACGACGTCGTATCAGCATTATCACAATTATGTTGGTTCACCTACTTCTGTTAGCTAATCACTGGTTTAAGGACTGTACGATCAAAGCAGAGGCAGCGTGCGAACCACATCGGGGTTCGAAGACTGTGGAAGTAGGGGAACAGGTGGGCCAGTTTAGTCACAAAGAAGCCAAAGAGCTTTACACAAGGTCACAAAACATACAAATGGCGGAGCCAGGACTAGTACCAAGGTCTTCCAGCTCCCAAACCCGCGTCCTTTCAACTCACTTTGATGCTTCTGAGGTTGTTGTGCGGGGTTGCCTGGAAGGCGACTGTGCTCTGGGAATCCAGAGGAGCCGGCCATGGCCAGTTTAATCAGGGCATGTGCCCTCTTGTTTCAACTGTGGAGTCTTACATTAGTGCTCAACTGATGCTTCAGAACTTTTGTACTTTATCCTCTTTGATGTCCTCCTACCGGGAATATAGTTTCTGTCCCTTTCTCCCATCTACATTGTCCAGTTCCTTAGGACAGGGACCATGCCTACTAATTCCCGTTGACACCTACAATTAGAAATGTCTACAACTCCAACTAGACATATTCAAAACAAAACTCCCTCTCTTCCCACTCAAACCCTGTCCCATTACCGGTTTTGTTTTGTTTGTTGTTTGTTTCTTTGTTCGTTTGTTCGTTTGCTATTTCTTCTACTGTGATTTGTTCCTAATCGCTTGCTATGTGCCAGACACTGTACTAAGCACTGGGGTAGATTCAAGCTAATTTGATTGCCCATAATCATTTCCCACATGGGACTCACAGTCTTTAACAGATGAGGTAACTGAGGCCCAGAGAATTAATTCATTTATTCAATCATGTATAACTTCGTTCAATTATCATAATTGAGAGCTTACTACGTGCAAAGCACTGTACTAAGCTCTTGGGAGAGCCCAATATAACAATGAACAGACATTCCCTGCCCTCCACGAGTTTACAGTCTAGAGGGGGAGGTAGACATGAACATAGATAAAGAGATTAATAAATAAATAAATAAATGAGTAAATAGCTAAATCACAAGAGGTTTACTTGATGCCAGACACAGTCGAGATGTGGCAGAGCGGGGATCAGAGCCCAAGTCCTCTTGATTCCCAGGCCCATTCGATATCCACTAGACAATGCTGCTTCTCTTTCCCATCACTCTCGACAGTACCACTTTTCTTCCTGTCTCATAAGCCTGAATCCTTGGTGTTTTGTTTGACGCAATCAATCAATCGAGCCATCAATCATATTTATTGGGCGCATCCTGTGTACAGAGAACACTTGGAGGAAGGGGGGTGGACAACACAACAAAATAGCAGGCACATTCCCTGCACATAACGAGTTTTCCATCTAGAAGGGGAGAGAGTCACCAATAATTACGGCTATAGAGGGGAGTGTTGGGCGGCTGGGGGCTGTGGGGAGGGGCTCAGCACACCTTAGTGAATCCACATCACTGACTTTTTTGTGCGTTCCTCAACGCCCGAGAGCCGCGCTGCGGGGGACACGATAGGGCAGGTAGTTTGATAGGTGAAGGTGAACGCCATGAAGAGCGAGGGTCAGCTACGACTCCCTGGAGTCTGTGTGCCCTGAGCCGCCATGCCATCCTCTCTCCCTTTGTATCGGTGCCTGGACTGTACTACGTCGTTCCTGCATTATCGCGGTGGTGTTGGTTCAGCGATTACCCTTAGCTAATCACTGGTGTGTGGATTGTACGATCAGAGCAGAGGCAGCCTGCGTCCCACATCGGGGCTCGCAGACTGTGAAAGAGGTAGAAGAGGTATTTCATCCACAGTTTTACAGGTGGGGCAGCTGAGGCAAACAGATGGCAAAGAGCCTTGCACAAGGTCACATAGCACGAAAGTGGCGGAACAGGCACTAGGACCCAGTTCTCCCAACTCCCAGCCCTGCGTCCTTTCCACTCGCTTCGCTGATTCTCGGGGTGCTGTGCGGGGTTGCTTCAAAGGCGGCGGTCCTTTGGAAATCCAGAGGAGCCGGCCATGGCCAGTGTAATCAGGGCAGGTGCCCTCTTGTGGCCACTCTGAAGAATTACATCAGCTTCTGTACTTTGGTACTTTGTCGCCCTCTATAACATTCTCCTACGGGGAATATATATTTTGACCCTTCCTCCCATCTTCATTGTTCAGTTCCTTGGGGCAAGGACCATATGTACTACTTCCCGCCGACACTACCAACTAGAAATTTCCAAAATAGAACTCCTCTTGCCACTCAAACCCTGTTCGGGCCCCTGTTTATTCTCTCTTTTTTGGTTTGTTTGTCATTCGTTTACTTTTTCTTCTATTGTCATTTGTTTCTGAGCGTGTGCTATGTTCCGGGCACTGAACTGAGCAATGATGTAGATGTGATCCAATTTGATTTTACTCAATCCTTTCTCACATGGGTGGAACTCACAGTCTTTGCCCTTTCTTTTACAGATGAGGTAACTGAGGCCCAGAGATTTCATTCACTCATTAAACCGTGCATTCCTTAATTCAATCTTCTTCACTGACAGATTACCATGGACAAAGCACTTTACTACGTGTTTACATGCGCTCACTAAGCGTTTCTACCAGTTATGTTGATTCATTCAATCGTATTTATTGAGCGCTAACTGTGTGCAGGACACTGTACTAAGCGCTTGGGAAGTACAAGTTGGCAACTTATAGAGACGGTCCCTGCCCAAAAACGGGCTCACAGTCTAGAAGGGGGAGACAGACAAAAAAACCCAAAACATGTATACAGGTGTCGTCAGAACAAATAGAATTAAAGCTATATGCACATCATTAACAAAATAAATAGAATAGTACATATGGACAAATAAAGTAAATAGAGTTGTAAATCTCTACAAATATATATACAAGTACTTTTTAGACTGTGAGACCACTGTTGGGTAGGGACTGTCTCTATATGTTGCCAATTTGTACTTCCCAAGCGCTTAGTACAGTGCTGTGCACATAGTAAGAGCTCAATAAATACGATTGATGATGATGAAGTACTGTGCGGAGGGAAAGGAGGTAGGGCGTGGAGGATGGGGAAGGAGGTAGGGCCTGGGGGGTGGGGAGGAGGAGAGGAAAAAGGGGGCTCAGTCTGGGAAGGCCTCTTGGATGAGGTGAGCTCTCAGTAGGGCTTTGAAGGGAGAAAGAGAGCTAGCTTGGCAGATATGTGGAGGGAGGGCATTACAGGCCAGTGGAGAGACGTGGGCCGGGGGTCGACGGTGGGACAGGCGAGAATGAGGTACAGTGAGGAGGTTAGCGGCGGAGAAGAGGATGGTGCGGGCTGGGCTGTAGAAGTAGAAACGGGAGGTGAGGTAAGAGTGGGCGAGGTGATGGAGAGCCTTGAAGCTGAGAGTGAGGAGTATTTGCTTGATTCGTAGGTTGACAGGCAGCCACCAGAGATTTTTGAGGAGGGGAGGAACATGCCCAGAGCGTTTCTGCACAAAGATGATCCGGGTAGCAGTGTGAAGTATAGATTGAAGTGAGGAGAGACAGGAGGATGGGAGATCAGAGAGGAGGCCGATACAGTAATCCAGCCGGGATAGGGTGAGATAGGGTGAGATACTGATCCAGCAAGGTAGCAGTTTGGGTGGAGAGGAAAGGGCGGACCTTGGCGATGTTGTGGAGGTGAGACCGGCAGGTTTTGGTGACGGAGTGGATGCGTGGGGTGAACGAAAGAGCGGAGTTGAGAATGTCACCAAGGTTGCGGGCTTGTGAGACGAGAAGGATGGTAGTGCCGTCTACGTGACAGGAAAGTCAGGGAGAGGGCAGGGTTTGGGAGAGAAGATAAGCAGTTCAGTCTTGGACATATTGAATTTTAGATGGCGGGTAGACATCCAGATGGAGATGTCCTGAAGGCAGGAGGAGATAAGAACCTGGAAGGAGGGAGAGAGAGTAGGGGCAGAGATGTAGATTTGGGTGTCATCAGCGTAGAGATGATAGTTGAAGCCGTGGGAGCGAGTGAGTTAACCAAGGGAGTGAGTGTAGATAGGGAACAGAAGGGGACCAAGACCTGACCATTGAGGAACAACTGACCCTTGTACCACAAGGCAGTGACTTTCCCACATACTCCTCCTCCTTTGGCTGGTCGTGTCCCTCCTCATCCTGCTGGTCTTGGACCTCCTCATACTGCTGCTCTTGGCCCTTCTCTCCCACCTCCTCCTGGCCCTCCTCCTCCGCCTTGTCCTGGACCTCCTCCCCACCCAGTTCTTGCCCTCCTCCTCCGCCTAGTCCTGACCCTCCACCTCCACCTGGTTCTAGCACTCTCCCCCATCTGGTCCTGGCCCTCTTCCTCCTCCGGGTTTTTACTCTTCTCATATGCCTGTTCCTGGACCTCCTCCTCTGTGTAGTCCTTGCCCTCTCGTCAACCAAGTCCTGGCCATTCTCCTCTGCCTACTCCTGTCCCTCCTACTCCACACGGTACTGACCCTACTTCTCTGTCCAGTCCAATTCCTCCTCCTCCTCCTAGTCCTGGCCCCCCTCCTCCGCCTGATCCTGGCCCTCCTCCTCCTCCGTGTCTTGTCTCTGTTCTTTCACCTGTACCTGTCCCTCCTCCTTCTCTAGGTACTGCCCCTTCTCCACCCTGTCCTGGCCCTCGTCCTCCTGCCGGCCCTGTCCCACTGCATCCCCCTGGCCTTGACCCTCTTCCTCCATCTGGTCCTGGACCTCCTTTTCTGCCTGGTACTGGCCCTCCTCCTCCCCCAGTTCCGTGCCCACCTCCTCCCCATGGTCCTGCTCCTCCTCCTGCCCATGATCCTGTCCATCCTCCACTCCCTGGTCCTGGCCCACCTTGTCTGCCTGTTCCTGGCTTCCGACTCCACCTGGGACTGGCCCTCTTCCCAAGCCCGCTCCTGGCCTGCCTCCTCTGCCCGATCCTTTCCCACTTCCACAGTCCTGTCCTGGCCCTCCTTTTTGGCCTGGTCCTAGCCCTCCTAATCCACCTGGTCCAATTCTTCCTCCTCTGATGGTTCTGGCCACCCTCCTCCATCAGGTACTGGCCCTCCCCCCCACACCGAGTGCTGGATGTCCACCTCCCACTGGTTTGGCCCTCCTTCTTCATCTGATCCTGGCCCTCCTCCTCCATCCGGTCCTGCCCCTTCCTCCTTCACCAGGGTCTGTCTCTCCTCCTCCGCCCGGTCCTGTCCCTCTTCCTCTGCCCGGTCCTGGCCCTCCTTCCTGTTGTGGTACTGGCCTTTGCACTCCACCTGGCCCTGGCCCTCCTAATCTTTCTGGTCCAATCCTCCTCCTCTCCTTGGTCCTTGGCCCCTCCTCCACCCTGTCCAGGTCCACTTCCTCCGACTGGTCTTGGTTTTCATACAAATGAAAACAACTAAATAGGCATTAATATAAATAAATGGAATTATAGATAAGTACATATATACACAAGTGTTGTGGGTCGGGGCGAGGGGGTAGAGAAAAGGGAGCGAGTCGGGGTGACGTGGAGGGGAGGGGCAACTGAGAAAAAGGGCGATTTATTATGGGTAGTGTGGAAGGCGATGTAATGGATCTGCCATATTTGAGCCAAGGTGTTGCAGTTTGGTAGAGCCATAGCCCTTAGTTGAAGTAAGACCCTTTGGAGGAACAACTGTTAATATGAAATCCCACTGGTTTAGTTGAATTGTTAAAATGAAATCCCTCTGGTTTAGTAAATCCCTCTGGTTTAGTCGAATCGTTAACATGAAATTCCTCTGGTTTAGTGAATCGTTAGTAAGCAGCTGAGTTTTACTGCTGATCATTGAGTGTGTCAACAAGCCCTGGCACCTAAAACAACCGTATCTGAGAATTAGATTAGTGCCTAGATTAGTGATTGAAAAATGCATGTAGGGGAAACGGGGCTACTGTTTGGATGTAAATGTAACCTAAAAAGTATCCTCAGGGTCTTACACTTTTCACCGCCCGAGATGTGGTATCTGACCATTCTGCAGAATAAAATTTGGAGACCGTCAGAATCACGGAAGCGTCTCACTGACCATGCAGAGCAACGAACAGGCATACTTTTATGTGCAACAGTAGGCCTCTTGGAAGGGGTGAGCCTTCAGTAGGGTTTTTGAAGGGGGAAGTTTGATTGTTTGGCTGATTTGAGGAGGGAGGGCGTTTCAGGCCATAGGTAGGACCAGGGGTCTATGGCGGGACAGGCGAGAATGAGGCACTTTGAGAAGGTTAGCACCATGGGAGCGGAGTGTGCAGGCTGGGATGCAGAAGGAGAGAAGGGAGGTGAGGTAAGAGGGGGCAAGGTGCTGGAGAGCTCTGAAGCCAATAGTGAGGAGTTTTTGCTTGATACGGAGGTGGAAGGGCAACCACTGGAGATTTTTGATGAGGGCGGTGACATGCAGTTTCCATAGAAAGATAATCCGGGCAGCAGAGTGAAGTATGGACTGAAATGGGGAGACACAGGAGGTTGAGAGATCTGAAAGGAGGCTGATGCAGTAATTCAGTCGGAACAGGATAAGTGAATGCACTAACGTGGAAGCAGTTTGGATGGAGAGGAAAGGGCGGGTCTTGGCTATGTTGTGAAGGTGAGACTGGTAGGCATTGGTGACGGTTTGGATACGTGGGGTGAATGAGAGAGCGGAGTCAAGAATGACACCAAGGTTGCGTGCTTGTGAGACGGGAAGGATGGTTGTGCCGTCCACATTGACGGAAAAGTATGGGAGAAGACAGGGCTTGGGAGGAAATATAAGGACCTTGCCCTCTTTCCTGGCCTGGTTCTGGCCCTTGTCCTACGCCCGGTCCTGTCTCACCTGCTTAGCCAGGTCCGGGACCTCCTCTTCTGCTTGGTCCTGGCCCTAGTCCTTAGGCTGGTCCTGGCCTTCCACCTCCTCCCAGTGCTGTCCTTCTTCCTCCACCCGGTTCTGGCCCTCCTCCAACGCCTGGTCCTGGCCCTCCTCCTCTGCCCAGTACTGGACCTCCTCCACCATCTCGTCTTGGCCCTCCTCCTCCACGTGGTCCTGGTCCTCGTTCTCCACCTGATTCCAACCCTCCTTCTTGTCCTGGTACTGGCCTTTGTCCTCCTCCTGTTCTTGGCCCACCTAATCCACTTGGTCTATTTCCTTCTCCTCTGCCTATTACTGGCCCCACTCCTCTGTCTGGTCCTGGCCCTCCTCCTCCTCCCTGTCCTAGCCCTCCTCCTCTGCCAGGTCCTGGCCCTCCTCCTTTGGCTGGTCATGGCCTTCCTTCTTTCGCAGGTCCTGGCCCTCCTCCTTTGGCTGGTCCTGGCCCTCCACCTCCGGCCTGTCCTGGACCTCTTCCTCTGCCCGTTCCTGCCTCTCCTTTTTCTCGCAGTCTTGGCCCTTGTCCTCCACCTAGTCCTGGCCCTCCTAGTCTGCCTGGTCCAATTCTTCCTGTACCTGGTCTTGGCCCCAGTTCTCTGCCTAGTCTTGGCCCTCCACCTCCTCCCTATCCTGGTCTATGTTGGCAAGTTAAATAAGAAAGATGATGCATGTGCGTTTCTTTCAAACCTATCAAAGCCACTTCCGATGATACCCACATGGCAAGAAATGTCATATGAACACAACTTCAAATTTCAAATGTTCAGTTTCATGTACCACAAAAATACAGTAACAGAAGATAGCTATGTTGGTCCTTGCTCTGCAGTGTACAGCCTACACGGAGTCTAGTTCTCCGCATGAGTTGTTTTTCTTCTAGCCTGCTCAATAAGTGTGACTGTTTGGCAAGAATGTGCATATTCTCCATTCTGTAAAAGTCAATTGCGTTAAAACTTTTCTGGCACGAAATGCTAAGTGGGAAGCTTATTAAATTTCAACTCTTCAGTTCCATGCAAACTAGAAATACAGAAACCGAAGATGTGTACATCCATCTTTGCATTGCAGGACGCAGTCCATCAGGAGTCTAGCTTTCTCTATGTTCCATTTTCCTCCTACCCTGCACGTTATCGAAAGATTTGATTGAAGGTGTGTTTTTCTCAAACCTAGCAAAGGCACGAGTATTGAAACCAGAATGGCACGAAATGTTCTATGACTTCTTGAAATTTCAAATGTTCAGTTCCATGTACAACAGCAATTGAGAAGACAGAAGTTAACTACACTGCGCCTGTCTGGGCAGGTTACAGCCAATCAGGAATCAAGTCTTCTGCATGAGTCATTATCCTACTAGCCTGCTGAGAGCGAATGTGATGTTGATGGGTGAATGTTCATTACCTTCATTCTGTGAAAGTCACTTGCGTTGAAACCGTTCTGGTAGGAAATGCTAAATGGGAGCTTTATGAAATTTCAAATGTTAAGGTTCAGAAACAGAAGATGCCTTCACTGATCCTTCCATTGCAGTATGCAGCGCATCAGGAATCTAGTGTTCTGCATGTATCATGTTCCTTCTATCCTGCTAAGTAGGCGAACTAAATAAGCAGGGTGATTAAATGTATGTTTCTCTCAATCCTATCAAAGCTACTTGTGTTGAAACCCGCATGGCACGAAATGCCATATGAATTCAGCTTGAAATTTCAAAACCTTTAGTTCCAGGTACAACAACCATAATGTAACAGAGGACAGCTCCACTGATCGTTGATGGGCAATGTACAGCCCATCAGGAGTCTAATACTCTAGATGGGTCATCATCATCATCATCATCAATCATATTTATTGAACGCTTACTGTGTGCAGAGCACTGTACTAAGCGCTTGGGAAGTTCAAGCTGGCAACATATAGAGACAGTCCCTACCCAACAGTGGGCTCACAGTCTAGAAGGGGGAGATAGAGAACAAAACCAAATATACTAACAAAATAAAATAAATAGAATAGATAGGTACAAGTAAAATAAATAAATAAATAGAGTAATAAATATGTACAAACATATATACATATATACAGGTGCTGTGGGGAAGGGAAAGAGGTAAGATGAGGGGGATGGAGAGGGGGACGAGGGGGAGAGGAAGGAAGGGGCTCAGTCTGGGAAGGCCTCCTGGAGGAGATGAGCTCTCAGTAGGCCCTTGAAGGGAGGAAGAGAGCTAGTTTGGCGGATGGGCAAAGGGAGGGCATTCCAGGCCCGGGGGAGGACGTGGGCCGGGGGTCGATGGCGGGACAGGAAGGCTGAGTAGGTGCGAATGAGGTTGTCATTAATGTAACTTAGTGATAGCAAGGGCCTTTTCTCCGGGGTTGGGGGGGAGAGTCAGTCAGGACCGGACCGGGAAGGGGGGTTGGGGGGGGCACTATAAGGAAGGTCGCATAAGTCGGGGGGGTGGAAGCAGGGGGCGTCTATGGCGGCGCTCGGAGGAGAGGAGCCTTCCAGGAGCAGCAAGGCCGCGCGGTGTGAAGGCGGGCGGGCCTCTCGGGAACGGAGTCCCGGGCGTCTATGGCGGCGCTCTGAGGAGAGGATCCTTCCGGAAGCAGAAAGGTCACGCGGTGTGATGGCGGGCGGCGGGCCTCTCGGGAACGGGGTCATTTTCCTTCTAGCCTGGTAAGAAAGAGTGAATATGATTAGTGAATGTGTGTTCTCCCTAGTCTGTGAAAGACATTTGCGTTGAAATCCCTCTGGCAAGAAATGCCATATGGGAGCTTTCAACCATCTCGGTTCCATGTCAAATAGTTAATGAAGATGCCTATACCGATCCTCGCACTGCAGTATGCAGCTCATCTGTAATCTACTTCTCTGCATCTACCATTTTTCTTCCAATCCTGTTAAGTAGGCAAGTTCAATAGGAAAGTGGATTGACTATGTGATTCTCCCTTATACTATCAAAGTAATGGGGGAATGTGCATATTCTACATACTGTAAAAGTCACCTTCGTTAAAACCCTTCTGGCAAGAAATGCGAAATGGGAACTTGACCAAATTTCAACTGTCCAATTCCATGTAAAATAGAAATACAGAAACTGAAGATTGCTACACCAATCCTTGCAGCGCATCAGTTGTCTAGTTTTCTGCATGTACAATTTTTCTTCTATCCTGCTAAGTATTCAAGTTAAATAAGAAAGTCGATTGAATGTGTGTCTCTTTCAATCCTATCAAAGCCACTTGCATAGCCGGCTGTATGACTCCAAGGGCCACCAGAACAACTCTTCTTGTAATTTCAAATGTTTCGATACATGTACAATGTAATGCAGTCACAGAAAATCTCTACACTGAGCCTGGCTGTTCGGATAAGAGCCCAATAGGGATCAAGTCCTCCGTATAAATTATTTTCCTTCTAGCCTGCTGAGAGTGAATGTGACGGTGTTCAATGAATGTGCGTTTTCCCTATTCTGTGAGAGTCACTTGCATTGAAACTCTTCTGGCAGGAAATGCTAAGTGAGAGCACTATGAAATTTCAAGTGATCAGTTTCAGAAACAGAAGATGCCTTCTCTGATCCCACTACTGCAGTATGCAGCACATCAGGAATCTAGTGTTCTGCAGGTATCATGTTCCTTCTATCCAGCTATGTAGGCAAGTTAAATAAGAAGGGTGACTAAATGTGTGTTTCTCTTAATCCTTCTCCAGTCTGTGAAAGTCCCCTGTGTTGAAACCTGCCTGGCACGAAATGCACTTCGTGAAATAGTGACCTGTAAATGTTCCATGAAAATAGTAATATAGAAACAGAAGATGTCCAAACCGATCTTTGCACTGCAGTGGGCAGCACATCAAAGGGCTGGTCTTCTGCATACGGCATCTTGCTTCTATTCTGCCAAGTAGGCAGTTAAATACGAAAGTTGGTTGAATGAATGTTTCTATCAATCCTCCCGAAACTAGTTACTTTGAAATCCGCATGGCATGGAATGATATAGGAACTCACCTTGAACTATATGCTATATGACTGCTATATGTACTCCATGTACAACAAAAATATAGTAACTGAAAAATTCTATACTGATCCTTGCCATTCAGTGTAAAGCTCATCAGGAATCTATTCCTCTGCGTGGCACTTTCCTTCTAGCCTATTCTCAGTAAGTGTGAAAATGTTGAGTGAATGTGCATATTCTCCATTCCATAAAGGTCAGTTGTGTTGAACGCTTTCTGGCACAAAACGCTTAATGGGAACCTTATTAGAGTTTAACTGTTCAGTTTCATGTAAAATAGAAATACCAAAACGGTAAATGTTTTCCCTGATCCTTGCACTGCAGTACGCAGTGCATCAGGAGTCTACTGTTCTGCATACCCCATTTTTCTTCTATGCTGCTAAATAAGGACGTTGATGGAATATGTGTTTCTGTTCATCCTATCAAAGCTACTTGTGTTGAAACCTGCATGGCACGAAATGCCACTGGCACTCAGCTTGAAATTTCAAATATTCAGTTCCATGTACAACTGCAGTATAGTAACAGAAGAGAGCTACACCGATTATTGGGCTGCAGGATATAGTCCATCAGGAGCATAGTATCCTGCATGTGCCAATTTTCTTCTATCCTAGAAATAATAATGTTGCAGGAAAGTGTGTTTCCCTCCAGTCCTTAAAAGTCACTTGCTTTGAAATGCCTCCTGCGTGAAATGGCAAATGAGCTCTTCTTGATATTTCTAATGTTCAATGGTTCAGCTCCATCTACAGTGATACTTGCCTTGCAGTGTACAGATCTCCAGGGGTCTAGTCTTTTGCATAGGCTAATTTTCCTCTATCCTTTCAAGTAAAAAAGTTGAATGAATATATGTTTCTCGCCATCTAATCAAAGCCACTTGCGTTGATACCCTCTAGCAGGAAATGCCAAATGGGCTCGTCTTGAAATGGCAAATGGTCAGTTCCAGGTAAAGCAGTTAACGGGAGATAGCTTACAGCGATCGTTGTCCTGTGGTATACATTCAGTCTGGAATCTAGTCTTCTGAATCTTCCATTTTTCTTCTATCCTTTTCTTCAAGATTAGGGCAACTTCAGTCAGTGTGTGAATCGATCCATTTTGTCTCAATGACTGTCTTTACAGAGAGGTCACTTTTTCCTGTTAAGAATTTTGTCACTACTAGGCTCATGATTCTCTGTTTTATTCTGTTTTATTTCTATTTTATTCTGTTGGATATCTAAGGGCATATATAGGTAAAAGGGATGATGTGCTGAGCTGTGCCAATCACTCTGTCTGGACGTACGTGTCCTCTATACACTGCTTATAGAGCGTTAAGCTGTTTAAGTCGAAAATCCAGTTTCCACACTCTTTCTCTAGCAAGGCAGATGTGTTGAAACACTTCTGACACCAAATGCCAAATCACCCCTATTGGAAATTCCAAATCCACACCTCCAAGTACAAGAGTAAAACAGTAACAGAAGATCCTTGTCGGCATAGTATACAGCCCATCAGAAGTCTAGTCTTTGGCACAGGCCACTTTTCTTCTATCCTGCTAGTACGAAAGCTGGGAGAATATGCATTTATCTCCATCCTGCCAAAGTTCCCTTGCATTGAGACCCGTCTGGCACGTAATGCCAAATTATCTCTTCTTGACATTTCCAATATTCAGGTCCAAGGACAGTAGTAGTCCAGTAAGAGCAGATATTTACTCTGATCCTTGCCCTGTAGTGTACATCCCTTCGAGCATCTAGAACTCTGCGTGTACCATCTTTCTTCTATCCTGCTAAATAAAAAAGTTGAGGGAATGTGCGTTTCTCTCCATTCCGGCAAAGTCACTTGTGTTGAAACACTTGTGTTAAGAAATGCCAAATGGGCTCTTCTTGAAATTTCAACTGTTCAGTTCCACATGGTTAGGAAAGTAACACAGTAACAAAGGACAGCTACACAAATCCTTGCCTTGTAGTGTACAGCCCTTCTGCATGTGCCATTTTTCTTCTCTCCTGCTAAGTAGGCAAACCTGTGATTCTGTCCAGTTTATCCTATTGACTGCCTAACTCTTGACCCTAACCCTACCTCTAATGCTAACTCTAAAAGTAAGTCCAAACCTAGACCTAACGCTAACTTAATCTATTCCTAACCCAAGTCCTAGCCTTAACATCAACCTTAACCGTAACACTGAACCTCACCATAACCCAAGCATCAGCCCTATCCCGAGGTCTACCCCTAGGGCATTGTCTTAAGCCTGTGATTCACCATAACTTTAACACTAACCCTAAACCCAAACCTAGCTTTAACCCTAATCCTAACCCTAAAACATAATTCTAACCCTAACTCTGGGCCTACCCTGAGAGTTAACTTCAAGCCTAAACCAACCCTAACTGTAAACCTATTCCTAACGCTTGACCTCAGCCTAACCCTAAAAATACTCCTTAATCCTAACCCTAAGATTACCCCATCACAGGATCACATCCGGAGAATTTCCAGTAGTCTACCAGTCTCGGCAACAGGAGGAAGGGTAAAACAGAGGCATACTCTAGACTCTCCTAGTTTATACCGTGGTTAGCTAGTGGAAGACAACCAGCTAAAAGTCAAAATAATAATGATAATAATAATAATAATAATAATAATAATAATAATAATAACATTTATTAAGCGCTTACTATTTGCAAAGCATTGTTCTAAGCGCTGGGGAGTTTACAAGGTGATCAGGTTGTCCCACGGGGGGCTCACAGTCTTAGTGTGAGTAGTGAAGTGATTTGCCCAAAGTCACACAACAGGCGAGTGGTGGAGCTGGGATACGAGAAGCAGCGTGGCTCAGAGGAAAGAGCACGGGCTTTGGAGTCAGAGATCATGGGATCGAATCCCGGCTACGCCAAATGTCTGCTGTGTAACCTAGGGCAAGTCACTTAATTTCTCTGGGCCTCAGTTACCTCATCGGTAAAATAGGGATTAAGTCTGTGAGCCCCACGAGGGCCAACCTGATCACCTTGTATCTCCCCCAGCGCTTAGAACAGTGGTTGGCACATAGTAAGCGTGTAACAAATGTCATCATTATTATTATTATTATTCGAACCCACGACCTCTGACTCCCGAGCCCGGGATCTTACCACTGAGCCACGCTGCTTCTAGGCAGCAGCAGCTTGGGAGAGTGTCGAGGATGGAGAATCAAGCTCGCTGCGTGGAAGAAGGCAATGGTAAACCACTTCCATATTTTTACCAAGGAAACTCTAGGGATACTTTACCAGAACGATTGCAGAAGGAGGTGGGGTGTTTCTGGAAGTCGCTATGGTTCAGAAATGACTGGAATACACAAGACAAGACAATCCGAGACGGAGTACTAATTATAACATTAAGCTTTATCCTATCCCTAGCCAGAACCCTAACCCTAATTCGAGCCCTGGAAAGTGACCTAAAGACCTAACACAAACCCTGGCCTAGACCTAACCCCAAATTAACTCTAGCTTTACCCCTAGCTCGAACGCTATATGTAGCCCTTGGTCCTAGCACTAACCCTAAAACTAACCTTAAAGGTATAGCTAACACTAACCCTAAACCTAAGCCTAATCCTAGTTCTAACCTGAACCCTACCCAAAACCCTAACCCTAAACCTAAGCCCAAACCTTGCCCTAATGTTAACACTAGCCCCAACCCTAGCCTTAGCTTAGTGCTTTCCTTAACCAAAACACTAAACCTCACCATAACCCATAGTCCAACGCTAACCCTGAATCTATGCCTAATCTTAAACCTAGCCGTAAACTTACCTTTACCTCTACACCTAACCATAACACTAACCCTACTCTAACTCCAGGTTAAGCCCTAATCCTAGCCCTAAACCTAACCCTAACCCTAATTAGAACTGACCCTGACACTAGCCCTAGCACTCACCCCATCTCTAACCATAACACTATTTACTAATCCTAAACCAAACCTTAAACCTAACCCTGATCCCTGCTCTAACCCTAGCCATAATCCTAACCCTAACCCTGACTTTAACCCTCAGCCTACCCCAATCTCTAAACCTAACCCTAACCCTAAATCCTAATTGCATGCTTAGCCCTAACACTCGCCTGAGCCCTGGTCCTTGTCCCAAACACTATCCATAATACCTAACACTAAACCTAACCCTAACCATTAAAAGTCCTAAACCTAGCCATAACACTGACTTGAATGGTAACTCTAGCCTTAGACCTAGTCCCATCCTTTAACACTAACCCTCATTCTAACCCCAATCTTAACCCAAAATTTGCGCTCAGGCCTAATTCCTACCCTAGCCCTAGCCCTAAGATGAACCTTAATTCTATTCATTACCTCAAGCCTAGCCCTCACACTAACTCTAACCCTTACTCTGTACCTAACACTAACCCTAACAATAGCCTGTAACCTTACTAGCCCTAACTGTAACCCTATCCCTCACCCTTAGCCCTAGGCATAGCCCTAACCATTACCCGTGCACTAGCCTTAACCCTAACCTTAAATCTAAACATAACCCTAACTCTAACCCTAACTCATACTCTAACCATAAATTGAACCATAATTCTAACCATAGCCTAACCCTAAGCCTAAAACCTAACTCTAACTCTAAGCCTAACCTTAGCCCTCAGGTAGCCCTAAACCGAATCTTATCCCTGTCTCTAACCCCAATTTTAGCCCTAGACTTAACCGTAACCCTATCTCTACCTCTAATCATACCCCTAGCCCCACACCAAGACATATACCTAACATTAACCCTAAACCCAACCCTTACAAGTGCCCTACTCTTACACTGAGCCAAACACTAACCCTAAAAACAAATCTTACCCTTAATTCAACTCTAACCTTAAGCCCAACGTTAAACTTAACCCTAACTCTCATTGTAAACATAAGGCAAAGCTTAACCCTAATAAAAACCCTATTCTCCTAGCTTAACCTTATTGCTAGCCCTAACCCTAACCGTAAACCTAATCCTATGCTTAACCCTTACCGGAACCTTAGCCCTTACCCTAAGCCCAACATTACCTGTAACCCTGATCCTAACACTAACTCTAGCCCTGGCCCAAGCCCTAACCCTAACTGTCACCCCAGTAACCTGGACCCTCACCAAAATCCCCATCCTATCTTTAATCCTCTCTCTAAACCTGATCCTAACGCTAGTCCTAGTCGTAGTCCAATCCCTAACACTAACCCTAGCCTTAAACCTAGACTTAAACTCACCACTAACTCAAACTTTAACCTCAACCCTAGCCCTAACCCTACCCTTAATCCTAGTCCTAAATTTAACCCTAAACCTCACCAAAATCCTAATCCTAACCCTAAGGCTCTCTCTAATTCTAACCCTAACCCTAGTCCCAGTCCTAGGAACATCTCTCTCACTAACCCTGGTCATAGCCCTACCCTGAAGTTTACCACTAACTCAAACCCTAACCCTAAGCATAACCATAATCCTAACCTAACACTAACCCCAATGTAAACGTAGTCCTGGCCCTAGCCATAAAACCAACACTAAACCAAACTGTAAATCTAACACTAACCCTAAATTTAGCCCTAACCCTAACCTCTAACACTAAACTTAACTGTAATTCTGACCTTGGGCCCATAGCTACACCTAAGACTAAATTTATCCCTAACGCTAGTCCTACCCCACTGCAAACCCTACCCATAATACTAAACCTCATTATAACCCCAAGCCCAACCCTAACCCTATCTCTACACCTAATCCTAAACCTAGCCTTAGGCTTAGCCCTAATTCTAAACCATAACCGAAGCCTTAGGCCTAGCCTCATGTCTATAACTAACCATAGCACTACCCCTAAAAATGCTCTATCCCTAAACCCTAGCTCTAACCCTAACTCTAGCGTATCTCTAGGCCTATCCCTAACACTAGCCAAAGCCTTTGCCCTAAGTCTAGCCTTCGATCTACAACTAATCATAAAGCTAACTCTAAACCTAAACCTAGTGCTTACCCTAAAAGTAAGCCCTAATGCTAACCCTACCTCTAACCCAAGAACTAACCCTTACCATAGCCCAAGTGTTCAACCTAACTGTAATACTAATCTTCACCTTAACCCTGACACTAACCCGATCTCACAGACTAGCCCTAACCCAAATACTAACATCAATGCCGTGGCCCTAGCCCTTGAGCTAACTTTAAACCTAACCCTAAACCTTAACTTGTTCCTAAAACTTGACCTAACCTTACCCCTAACCATAATTCTAACTCTGGAGTGAGTCTTAACCATTGCCCAAGCCCTACCCGAACTCTAAACAAAACTTTACTCTAACCGTAGCCCTAGGAGTTGCCCTAGCCCAAAACTTAACTATATCCCTAACCCTAATCCTAACCCTAACCATAACCCTAACACTGGCCCAGCCCTAACCCCTCTGTTAGTGCTAATAGGAACTCGGACCCTAACTCTGGCCTAAAGCCCTGCAATTATGGAAGCCTGTGCTCAGGGGTCCTTTCAGCCTTGAACCCTGCCACTCTCCCAGGTCAATGCATCGTGCTAATCCTAAACCTAGCCCTAAACCTAACACCAAACCTAATTCAAACCCTGACCTTAACTATGACTTTAGCCCTAACCTTAAAACTCATCCTAAAACTAAACCCTAATCTTAACCCTAACTCTAACCTAACCCTACCCATCGCTATTCCCCCACCCATAGCCTTTACCCTAAGCCAAACCCTAACCCTAATCTTAACTCTACCCTAAATTTAACCCTAAACCTAGCCATAAAGCTAAGCCTAACCCTAACCGTATCTGTAACCCCAGCCCTAGGCTTAATCCTAGCCGTAAACCTAGCACGAACCCTAAAGCTCACCATAACCCTAACCCAAAGCCCATCTATTACCTTACCCTAGCCAAAAGCCATGTTCTAACTGAAACCCTGTCCCCAGTCCTCACCCACACCCTAAAACTAAGCATAATCCTAATCCTAACCCCAACCCTGCCCCTAACCTTAATTATAAACTTAAACTCATTTTAAGCAAAACGGTAACCCTAACCCTGTTGGCAAGCCCTAACACTAACCCTAACCCTAAGCCTAATCATACTCCTGACGCTAGCCCTAACTGTAACTCAAACCTAGTCCTAACTGCAAACCAAAGCCTAATACTTCAGCCTTTCCCTTACCCTAATCCTACCCATAACCCTAACCCTAACCCTAATTTAGCACTGCCCTCTCCCTGACTTT
The DNA here is from genome assembly GCF_015852505.1 of Tachyglossus aculeatus. NCBI lineage: Eukaryota > Metazoa > Chordata > Mammalia > Monotremata > Tachyglossidae > Tachyglossus > Tachyglossus aculeatus. The sequence continues at coordinate 29,089 of NW_024045096.1, forward strand.
CTCGTCACTGTAGATGGCACTACCATCCTTCCCCTCTCACAAGCCCGCAACCTTGGTGTCATCCTCGACTCCGCTCTCTCGTTCACCCCACACATCCAATCCGTCACCAAAACCTGCCCGTCTCACCTCCAAAACATCGCCAAGATCCACCCTTTCCTTTCGATCCAAACCGCTACTTTGTTGTTTCAGTATCTCACCCCATCCCGGCTGGATTACTGTATCGCCCTCCTCTCTGATCTCCCATCCTCCTGTCTCTCCCCACTTCAATCTATACTTCACGCTGCTGCCCGGATCAACTTTGTGCAGAAACGCTCTGGGAATGTTATTCCCCTACTCAAAACTCTCTAGTGGCTCCCTGTCAACCTACAAATCAAGCAAAAACTCCTCACTCTCAGCTTCAAGTCTCTCCATCACCTCGCCCACTCCTACCTCACCTCCCGTTTCTCCTTCTACAGCCCAGCCCGCACCATCCTCTCCTCTCCCACTAACCTCCTCACTGTACCTCGCCTGTCCCGCCCTCAACCCCCGGCCCACGTCCTTACCCTGGCCTGGAATGCCCTCCATCCACACTTCCGCCAAGCTAGCTCTCTTCCTCCCTTCAAAGCCCTATTGAGACCTCACCTCCTCCAGGAGGCCTTCCCAGACACCGCCCCCTATTTCATCTCCTCCTCGCCATCCCCCCTGCCCTAACTCCTTCCCATCCCCACAGAACTTGTATATATTTGTCTAGATTTATTACTCTATTTACTTTACTTGCATATTTACTATTCTATTCATTTTGTTAATGATATGCATATATCTTTAATTCTTCTTGTTCTGACGATTTTGACACCTGTCTACATGTTTTGTTTTGTTTTCTGTATTCCCCCTTTAGACTGTGATCCCGTTGTTGGATAGGGACCGTCTCTATATGTTGCCGACCTGTACTTCCCAAGTGCCTAGTACATTGCTCTGCACACAGTAAGTCCTCAATAAATACGATTGAATGAATGAATGAATGCGAACCCTAACCTCAACCCTAAACCTAACTGTAATCTTAACCCTAACCATAGGCTCAGGCCTAGCTCTGAACCTACCACTAACCCTAACTCTTATCTTTTCCCTCACCCTTGCAGAAGCCCTAAACATAACCCTAACCTTAAACCTAATATTCACCCTAAACCAACCCTAGCCCTGGTCCTTGCCAGAGCCTTGACCCTAGCCCTATGCAAACGCTAATCCTAGCACTTTCCCCTAATGCTAACACTAACCCTAACTCTTACTGTAGCCAAAATGCTAAACCTAACCGTAACATTAACCTTAGCATCAGCTCTAACCGTTGAACAACCCCTACTCTAACCCTAACCCTAATCCTAACCCTAGGAATAACATTAGCCCTAATCCTAACACTAACCTGGGTCCTAACTCTAACCCTAATGTGAAATCGAGACCTAATCCTTGCCCTAATCCCAAAACCATCCCCAAGCCTAACTCTAATCTAAACCCTAACTCTAACTCTAACCCTAGCCCTAGCCATACCTCAAGTCCTAGGCCTAACCCTAAACTTAACCCTAACCCTAATCTTTCCCCTTATCCTCACCTTAAACCTGAACCTAGCCTTAACCCTAATGCTAACCTGCATCTTATCTCTAACCTTATCTCCCCTCCTCCTCGCTTAGCAAGGATGTACACAGCCATTGAGGAAGAGTTATGAACAGCGTCTCCCACTGCCACTGCCATAGCAGTGGCCAGGCCCACAGAACAAGAGGGAAAGCGACAGAAGTTTACCCAATTTAGCAGAGGGAAGCTCACTGACCCCTCAGAGAAGTATAGGAAATTTCCCCGTTGGAGAGTTGGATAGAGTGGCTTGGTAGGCTTTGGTGAATGCGTGCTATGGGGCCTATACTTTTGCCGAGGAAGCTGAAGCTCTCCGGGGGGGGGGGGGTATGAGAAGGAGAGGGCGGCCCCGCCAGGGGTCGGTCCTGAATTCTCACCGTGGGAGGCAGCCCCAGATCTGTTGTGGGGAATTCCTCCCCGAGAGGTGGGTCACACCAGAGGATCTCAAGAGACTCTAGGAAGGCTAAAATAGAGAGTGTTCCAAATGACCATCTGGGTGGGACAGATCCGATGGCTCAGAGGGTACCGGACGGGGCCTTGTGTAAACTCACCCAGCAAGCAGCCTCAGGTGAGGTGCCAAGATTCTTAGCCCTGCCACTGGGGACCACAAGGGAGCAACTGGGTTTGTTCCCTACTTTCGGTGATGTCACATCACGTGCTGACGAGGATTGGGTGATCCTTAACCTCATTCCGAATCGGAGACCTCGGAAGGGGGAGGTTCCGACATATTTGCTGCAGACGCCAGAACGGGGAGAAACATGACACGCCTGGAAGTACCACCATCGGCCCAACGGTGCGGTCAGCCCATATAATGGAGACCGACCTGAGGACCTCGCCTCCCACCTGCGGGGGCGAGGGGAGGGAGGGTGGTGTCGGCCGAGGTCTCTCCTCCCGTAAAGCCGACGGACGTGCCACAACGTTGACTTCCTCCCAGACGACCTCCCGAGGAGGCCGTGACACCCCTCACTTGCCCCCTTCACACTGGACGGAGGGCGCTGAGATCTCCCTTCCCGAGGAGATCTCCCGAGGAGATCTCTCTCATCAACTCCCTCCAATCTGGCTTCCGTCCCCTACATTCCACAGAAACCGCCCTCTCAAAGGTCAAAGGTCATCAATGACCTTCTGCTTGCCACATCCAACGGCTCATACTCTATCCTAATCCTCCTCAACCTCTCAGATGCCTTCGACACTGTGAACCACCCCCTCTCCTCAACACACTATCAAACGTTGGTTTCACAGACTCCGTCCTCTCCTGGTACTCCTCTTATCTCTCCGGCCATACATCCTCGGTCTCTTTTGCAGGCTCCTCCTCCCCCTCCCACCCCCTTACTGTAGGGGATCCTCAAGGTTGAGTTCTTGGTCCCCTTCTGTTCTCGATCTACACTCACTCCCTGGGTGACCTCATTTGCTCCCACGTCTTCAACTATCTTCTTGAAGCTGATGACACCCAAATCTACATCTCTGCCCCTGCTCTCTCTCCCTCCCTCCAGGCTCGCATCTCCTCCTGTTTCAGGTCATCTCCATCTGGATGTCTGCCCGCCACCTAAAGCTCAACATGTCCAAGACTGAACTCCTTGTCTTCCCTCCCAAACCCTGCCCTCTCCCTGACTTTCCCATCACTGTTGATGGCACTACCATCCATCCCGTCTCACAAGCCCGCAACCTTGGTGTCATCCTCGACTCCGCTCTCTCGTTCACCCCTCACGTCCAATCCGTCAAGAAAACCTGCCAGTCTCACCTCCACAACATTATAAAGATCCGCTCTTTCCTCTCCATCCAAACCGCTACCCTGCTTGTTCAAGCTCTCATCCTATCCCGTCTGGATTACTGTATCAGCATCCTCTCCGATCTCCCATACTCCTGTCTCTCCCCTCTTCAATCCATACTTCACGCCGCTGCCCAGATTATCTTTGTCCAGAAACGCTCTGGGCATGTTACTCCCCTCCTCAAACATCTCCAGTGGCTACCAATCAACCTACGCAGCAGGCAGAAACTCCTCACCCTCGGCTTCAAGGCTCTCCATCCCCTCGCCCCTCCTACCTCACCTCCCTTCTCTCCTTCTACAGCCCAGCCCGCACGCTCCGCTCCTCTGCCGCTAATCTCCTCACCGTGCCTCGTTCTCGCCTGTCCTGCCGTCGACCCCCGGCCCACGTCATCCCCCTGGCCTGGAATGCCCTCCCTCCGCACATCCGCCAAGCTAGCTCTCTTCCTCCCTTCAATGCCCTACTGGGAGCTCACCTCCTCCAGGAGGCCTTCCCAGACGGAGCCCCCTCCTTCCTCTCCCCCTTCTCTCCCTCTCTATCCCCCCACCTTACCTCCTTCCCCTCCCCACAGCACCTTTATATATGTATATATGTTTGTACATATATTACTCTATTTATTTCATGTGTACATATTTATTCTATTTATTTAATTTGTTAGTATGCTTTGTTTTTTTCTATGTCTCCCCCTTGTAGACTGTGAGCCCTCTGTTGGGTAGGGACGTCTCTATATGTTGACAACTTGTACTTCCCAAGCTCTTAGTACAGTGCTCTGCACACAGTAAGCACTCAATAAATACGATTGAATGAATGAATGAATGAAATGCCCTTGGACGGCCCAGAATATCGATTGCTGCCAGACGAAGGCCCCACCCGACGACTCCGGGTTTCCCCCACCCACCCGCCCGAGGCGCTGATATGCCCCCTTCCACAGGTTCCGTGGCTGGGCCAGAATACCGTCTACCTCCCGGAAGGAGGCTCGGCCCGTTGAAGGCGGTAGTTCTCCTCCCGAGGGTCGATGCCACTGTTGACCATCTAGCATCTCCGGACCGGGGACCCCTCCCGAGAACAACAGAAGCTCCCCGCGAAACGATCTCAGCCTTATCCGGTCGCCAACCACAACTGCGGCACATTCTGTACCCCAGATATCCCCGCCGAGAAGCAGCCATTTTCTTTCCCCTTTCTCTTTCCCTGCATTCGAATTGGGTGTGACTGACTGACCCTCCTGGTGTCAAAGACCTTGGTTTTCACAATATTACGTTTCAGGAGCTACCTGCATTCTAACCTACTCTGCCCAACCCAAGCTAGTTATTCCTTTTCTCTGGCGTTTTCACTTCCATGTCCCCTATAACAATTCAGTCATCCCCAAGACTGCTCTGAATACTGGACTCCCCTCTCCACTCCCCAGAAAGACAATTCAGCTGGAGCCCCTGGGCTCCCCTACTCATTGGTCATGTTACTCCCCTCCTCAAAAATCTCCAGTGGCTACCAATCTGCGCATCAGGCAGAAAGCCCTCACACTGGGCTACAAGGCTCTCCATCACCTCGCACCCTCCTACCTCACCTCCCTTCTCTCCTTTTACAGCCCACCCCGCACCCTCCACTCCTCTGCCACTAATCTCCTCACCGTACCTCGTTCTCGCCTGTCCCGCCATCGACCCCCGGCCCACGTCATTCCCCGGGCCTGGAATGCCCTCCCTCTGCCCATACGCCAAGCTAGCTCTCTTCCTCCCTTCAAGGCCCTACTGAGAGCTCACCTCCTCCAGGAGGCCTTCCCAGACTGAGCCCCTTCCTTCCTCTCCCCTTCGTCCCCCTCTCCATCCCCCCCATTTAACCTCCTTCCCTTCCCCACAGCACCTGTATATATGTATATATGTTCGTACATATTTATTACTCTATTTATTAATTTATTTATTTTACTTGTACATATCTATTCTACTTATTTTATTTTGTTAGTATGTTTGGTTTTGTTCTCTGTCTCCCCCATTTAGACTGTGAGCCCACTGTTGGGTAGGGACTGTCTCTATATGTTGCCAACTTGTACTTCCAAAGCACTTAGTACAGTGCTCTGCACACAGTAAGCGCTCAATAAATACGATTGATTGATTGGTCTTTTCGCACTGAATGGCCCAAGGACAATTCAACCATCCCCTCTGGGTATCACCCGATTATATTGTTATTGCTATCACATAGCAATCGAGAAGCAGCGTGGCTCAGTGGAAAGAGTGCAGGCTTTGGAGTCAGAGTTCATGTGTTCGTATCCTGGCTCCACCAATTGTCAGCTGTGTGATTTTGGGCAAGTCACCTAACTTGTCTGTTCCTCAATTACCTCATCTGTAAAATTGGGTTTAAGACTGTGAGCCCGCCTTGGGACAATCTGATCGCTTTGTAACCTTCCCAGAGCTACGAACAGTGTTTTGCACATAGTAAGTGCTTAATAAATGCCATTATAATTATAAGTGCTAACTGATCCAATTGCTGTCGTATTGCTGTCGTCTACCTCACCGACCTCACCATAACCCTTCAATTCACCCCACCCCCACACCGTTCCTGCCTGCCCATCCCAGTCATCACCTCCCCGACGTCCTCTGCCACGCAATTCCTCCCCCTCCCTCTGCGCCGCCCCCTCACCCCCTTCTCACAGCCTGTTCCCTGGAATTTCTATCTCCCAGCTCCACCCCTCGCTCCCCTTTCTGTGCGCGGGCCCCTGGCAACAGGCTTCCATCCAGCAACTTTCTGTCCCTCCTCTCCCCCAACCCGGTCCCTGCCCCATCCCTGTCCTCCTGTCCCAGCGCCACCCCTAGTCCCTATCCCCGAGCGCCTGCCCCCACCAACTCACTTCCATCCATTCCACTGATTCCTACCCTATCCTAATCCTTCTCTACTTCTCAGCTGCCTCTGACACTGTGGACCATCCCTTTCTCCTCGATACGTTGTTTAACCGTGGCTTCACTGACTCCGTCCTCTCCTGGTTCTCTTTTCTCTCTGGCTGTTCAATTCTCAGTTTCCTTCGCAGGTTCCTCCTCCCCCTCCCATCCCCTAACAGTAGGGGTCCCTCAAGGTTCAGTTCTTGATCCCCTTCTGTTCTCCATCTACACTCACTCCCATGGAAAACTCATCACTCCCACGATTTGAACCACCGTACTACTAAGCGGATGACACCCAAATCGACATCTTTTCCTCTGTTCTCTCTCCCTCCCTCCAGGCTCGCATCTCCTCCTGCGTCCAGCACATCTCTACTTGGTTGTCCTCCCACCACCTCAAACTCAACATGTCGAAGACAGAGTTCCTTATCTTCCCTCCCAAACCCTGTCCTCTCCCGACATTTCCCGTTACTGTAGATGGCACAACCACCTTTCCCGTATCACAAGCCTGTAACCTTGATGTCAGCCTTGACTCCACTCTCTCATCCCACCCACATATCCAATCCGTCACCAAATCCGGTCGCCCTCACCTTCACAACATCGCCAAGATTCGCCCTTAACTCTTCATCCCAACCGCTAGGACATTAGTACAGTCACTCATCCTACCCAGTCTGAATTACGGCATCAGCCTCTTTTCTGACCCCTCTAACCGCCTGCCTCTCCAGGCTCCAGTCCATATTTCACTCCGATGCCCAGATTATCTCTGTAGAGAAACGTTCATTCACACATTCATTCATTCATTCAATCGTATTTATTGAGTGCTTACTGTGTGCAGAGCACTGTACTAAGTGCTTTGAAAGTGCAATTCGACAACAGATAGAGGTAATCCCTACCCAACAATGGGCTCACAGTGTAGAAGAGGGGAGACAGACGACAAAACGAAAACAAGTAGACAGGCTTCAGTGGCATCAAAATAAATGAATAGAATTATAGATACATGCATCGTTAATAAAATAAATAGAATGATAAATATGTACATCTATGCAAAAGTGCTGTGGAGCGGGGAGTGGGTAGAGCGGAGGGAGGGAGTTGGGGCGATGGGGGGTAGGGGGAGCAGAGTAAAAAGAGGAGGTTCAGTCAGGGAAGGCCTCCTGGAGGAGGGCTTTGAGTAGGGCTTTGAAGGGGGGAAGTGAGCTAGTTTGGCGGATGTGAGGAGGAAGGGCATTCCAGGCCAGAGGTATGACGTGGGCCAGGGTCGATGGCGGGATAGGCGAGAACGAGGCACAGTGAGGAGGTTAGCGGCAGAGCAGTGGAGTGTGCGGGCTAGACTGTAGAAGGAGAGAAGGCAGGGGCGGTAAGAGGGAGCGAGGTGATGGAAAGCTCTGAAGCCAATAGTGAGGAGTTTTTGCTTCATACGAAGGTTGATAGACAACCACTGGAGATTTTTGAGGAGGGGAGTAACATGCCTAGAGCGTTTCTTTAGAAAGATAATCTGAGCAGCAGGGTGAAGTATAGACTGAAGTGGGGAGAGACAGGAGGTTGGGAGATCACAAAGGATGCTGATGCAGTAATCCAGTTGGGATTATGATGAGTGACTGTACCAACAAGGTAGCGGTTTGGATGGAGAGGAAAGAGCATGTCATCCTCCCGCCCTCCTCAAAAATCTCCCGTCGTTGTCTATCCACCTCTGTATCCAACAAAAACCCCTCACTATTGGCTTGAAAGCTCTCCATCACCTTGTCCCCTCTTACCTCACCTCCCTTCTCTCCTTCAACACCCCAAGCCCACACACTCCACTCCTCTGGTGCTTTCCTTCTCACAGTCCCTCGATCTCGCCTGGATCGTTGCTGACCCCTGGCCCACGACATACCTCGGGCCTGGAGCGCCCTCCCTCCTCAAATCCCCCAGACACTCACTCTTCTCCCTTTCAAAGTCCTCCTGATGGTTCATCTCTTCCAAGAGGCATTCCCAGACTAAGCCCCACTTTTCTTCAGCTCCCACTCCCTTCCGCAGCACCGTGGCTCACTCTCTTTGCTCCTCCCCCACTTCACTCTCCCATGGCACCATATATAGATAGATAGATATGTGTATTTCTGTGTGTGTGTGTGTGTGTGCATATCTACACTTCCATTTATTTATATTGATGCCCGTTTACTTGTAAAGATGTCTGTCTCTCCCCCCACCCCCTCTCTCCCAAGACTGTGAACTCCTTGTGGGCAAGGATTGTCTCTTTTTTGCTGTATGGTATTTTCCAAGCGCTTAGTACAGGGCTATGCATACAGTAAGCACTCAATAAACACGATTGAATGAAAGACTGTTAGCATGGGGAGTAATGAGGGAAAGGCCAAGGGGAGGTGAGTGTGTCAGCTTGGAGTGGGTTTATGCAAATTAAAGGTTGTGTTAACATCGCACCTATATAAGCAGCCTGTGCTCAGTACGGGGACTGTTCAGTGTCTGGACCGGTGGTCACGATCTAAGCCCTCCTGCGAGGGAGTAGGATTAAAGGTGCCTGACTTGGTGGGAGCTGTGGTCTCTAGCTAGCTGTATCTCTAAAGATAACCCTAACCTTGGCTTAGCATGAATCCTAAGTCTAACCTCACGCTTAACCTTAACCCTATCTGTAACCTGAACTGTAACTCTAATCTAACACTTACTTCAGCCCCAACCCTAACCTAAACCTAAACCCTTTTTGCCTGGGAGCCCGTTGTTAGGTAGGGATTCTCTCTATTTCTTGCTAAATTGTACTTTCCAAACGCTTAGTACAGTGATCAGCACACAGTAAGTGCTCAATAAATGATATTGAATGAATCAATAAACCCTAACCCTAACCCTAGGGGAGCCCTACCCTAACCCTAAACCAAATCCTAACCCCAGCCCTAGCCCTAAACATAACCCTAACCCAAACCCTAAATCTAGGCCCAGCACTAACCCTAAATCTCACCTTAAGACAAGGCCTTAGCCTTGGTTCTTAAACCTAGCCCTACCCATAGCTTCAGTCCGAACTTAACCAAAAACTTAACCATAACCCTCACTCTAACCCTAACTTTCATGATAAAATCATCCAATTGTATTTACTGAACACTTACTATATGCAGAGCACTTTATTAAGGGCTTGGGAGAGTACAATATAACAATGACCAAACACATTCCCTGTCCATAATAAGAGGGGGAGACAGGCATTAACATGAATAATTGCATTTCAGAGATATACCTTAATGCTGGGATTCTGGGAGGACAGATGAATAAAGAGGACAAGTCAGGACAATGCAGGAGGGCGTGGGAGCAGAGGATAGGAAGGCTTAGTCAGAGATGGCCTCTTGGAGGAGATGCACCTCAATTAGGTTTTGACTGCAGGGAGACAGTAATTACTTGTTGGATTTGAGGAGAGTGGGCAGTCCAGGCCATAGGCAGGACCTGGGCGTGTTTTCAGTGCCGAGACAGACGAGCTCGAAATACAGTGAGAACGTTAGCATAAGAGGAGCAAAGTGTGCATGCTGAGCTGTTGTAGGAGCATAGCAAGGTAAGGTAGGAGGGGTCAAGGTGATGGACTACTTTCAAGTCATTGGTGAGAAGTTTCTGTTTGACCCAGAGGTGAATGGGCCACCACTGGAGTTTCCTGAGGAGTGGGGAAACGTGTCCTGCACTGTTTATTCAGAAAAAAAAATGATCCTGGCAGCAGAGTGAAATATGGACTGGAGTGGGGAGAGACAAGTGGCTGGGAAGGTAAGCAAGGAGGCTTGATACAGTAATCAAGGCAGGATAGGATGAGTGATTGTATTAAAGTGGTAGCAGTTTGGATGGAAAGGAAAGGGCATATTTTAGCAATGCTGTGAAGGTGGGACCAACAGGATTTAGTGATGGATTGAATATGTGGGTTGAGAGAGAGAGAGAGAGAGAGAGAGAGAGAGAGAGAGAGAGAGGGAGAGAGAGAGATAGAGAGAACGCTCAAGGATGGATTCATGGGTTCAAATCCTGGTACTACCACTTGTCTGCTGTGTGCCCTTGGGCAAGTCACTTCTTTTATCTGTACCTCAATGACCTCATCTGTAAAATGGGGATTGAGACTGTGAGCCCCATGTGAGACAGGAACTGTGTCCAATACAATTTACTTAGGGCTTAGTGCAGTGCCTGGTACATAGTAAGTGCTTACCCAAACCCAAACTGTAACCCTAACCATAGAAGTAGCCGGAAACCCAACCCTAACACTAACCCTTATCCTAATCCTAGTCCTAGCTCTAATTTAAACCAATAACCCTAACAATAACCTGAGGCCTAGCCTTAACTTTGAGTCCTAACATTGGCCTTATCCCATACCCTAATCCTCTACTTAATCTTACACCTAGCCATAACACTGACCCAAACCTTAGCCCCAATAGTATCCAAAAGAATGCTAACATTAAAACAAAACCCAGCATGAGCCATAATCCTTATGTTGAATCCTAAAACTAACCCAAAAACTCACCATAGCACCTAGCCCTAACCCTAAGAATATTTTTAGTCATGAAGCTAAATTTAGCCCTAACTCTAAACCTATGCCTAGCCCTCAACCTCACCATATTCCTAATCTTAACCCTAAACTTATCCCTGACCCCTAGGCCTAGCTCTCAACTTGGCTTTAACTAAAATAAAACTTACCCACAAAAACTAATTGTAGCCCTAGCCCTAGCTTTTATACTAACCTTAACACTAACCCTAAAACTAACTCTTGTCCTAACACTAACCTTATCCATTAACCAAATTGGGCCCTTGAAACTTCAACGCTCAGTTCCATATAAAATAGTAATATAAAGTAATGGAAGATAACTACACCGTTATTTGCCTTACAGTGTACAGCACAGCGGAAGACTAGTTCTCGGCATGAGTATTTTTTCTTCTAGCCTACTAGTAAGAATGAAAGTGATGAACGAATGTGCGTTTTCTCCATTCTCTAAAAGTCACTTGCTGTGAAACCCCTCTGGTACTATGTGTTAAATGGGAGCTCCATGAAATTTCAAATGCTCAATTCCATATAATATAGTAATACAGAAACAGAAGAAACCATCAGAAGTTTTCTGCTTCTTTCTCTATCCTTCTAAGTAGGAAAGTTAAATAAGAAAGTTAAATGAATGTGCGTTCCTTTCAATGCTATCAAAACCACTTGTGTTGAAACTTGCATGGAACAAAATGCCATATGATCTCATCTTAAAATTTCAAATGTTCAGTTCCATGAACAACTAACATACAGTAGCAGAGGATATCTACATTGATCCTTGCATTGCAGTATGTAGCCCATTAGGAGTCTAGTTTTCTTCATGTACCATTTTCCTTATCCTGCTAAGTAGACAAGATAAAAAAGAAAGTTGATTTGAATGTGTGTTTTTCTCAAATCCATGAATTTCAACCCCTATGGCTCTATGTGACAAAAGACTTCTTCTTGAAATTTAAAATGTTTAGTTTCATGCACAACAACAGGGGAATTGCAGAAGTTATCTATACTGATCCTTGCTCTGCAGTGTACAGCCCATCAGGAGTATAGTCATCTGCATGAGCCGTTTGTCTTCTAGCCTGCTAAGTAATAGTGAATGTGATGATGAAGAGTGAAAGTGTGTTTTCTCCATTATGGGAAAGTCACCTGTGTTGAAACCAGCTGGCACGAAATACTGTATGAAAGCTGTATGAAGTTTTAAATGTTAAGTTCCTTGGACAGTAGTAATAAAGGATCAGAAGATATATACATGCGTCCTTGTAATTCAGTGTACAGCCCATCAGGAGTCTAGACTTCTGCATGCATCATGCTTCATCTCTCCTGTTTAGTAGTTAAGTTAAATAAGAAAGTTGATTGAATGTGTTTTTCTCTCAATCTTGTCAAAGGCTACATGCGTTGAAACCCATATGGCCGGAAATCTGGTAATTCTGGTAACAGTCTTCTGGTAATTAGAAATGTACTACAGCAAAAAGGAGACAGAAGATATCTAGCCTGATCGCTGACCTGTAATGTACAGCCCACGAAGATTCCAATCCTCTGGGTAAGTCATTTTTATTCTAGCATGCTAAGTAAGAGTGAACGTTGTGGAGCAAATGTGCGCTTTCTCCATTCTCTAAAAGTCATTTGCGGTGAAACCCCCTCAGGCACGAAATGCTAACTGGGAGCTCCATGAAATTTCAAATGTTCAGTTCCATGTAATATAGTCGTACAGAAACAGAAGATATCTACACCTATCCTTGCATTGTAGTATACTGCCCATTAGGAGTCTAGTTTTCTGCATGTACCATTTTCCTTCTATCCTGCGAAGTAGGCAAGTTAAATAAGAAAGTTGATGAATGTGTGTTTCTTTCGAACCTATCAAAGCCACTTGCATTGAAACCTACTTTGGCAAGAAATGTCATACGAACACACCGTCAAATTTCAAATTGTTGTTTCATGTACAACAAAAATATGGTAACAGAAAATAGCTATGCTGATCCTTGCCCTGTAGTGTACAGCCAACACGGAGACACGGAGTCTAGTTTCTTCTAGCCTGCTGAGTAAGTGTGACTACTTGGCGGGAATGTGCGTAGTCTCCATTCTGTAAAAGTCACTTGCTTTGAAACTTTTCTGGCACGAAATGCTAAATGGGAAGCTTATTAAATTTCAACTCTTCAGTTCCATGTAAACTGGAAATACAGAAACAGAAGATATCAACACCGATCCTTTCACTGCCTTATACAGTCCATCAGGATTTTATTTTTGCGTATGTTCCATTTTCCTCCAATCCTGCTAAATACTTCACATTAATGAGAGATTTGGTTGAAAGTCTATTTTTCTTAATCCTAACAAGGCAAGAGCATGGCACGAAATGCTTCATGATGTTTTCTTGAAATTTCAAATGTTCAGTTCCATGTAAAACTGCAATAAAGGAGACAGAAGATCTTTACACTGAGCCTGGCTGGGCTGGTTACAACTCATCAGGAATCAGGTCTTCTACATGAGTAATTTTCCTTCTAGCCTGCTGAGAATGAATGTGATGATGATGAGTGAATATGCATTTTCTTCATTCTGTGAAAGTCACTTGCATTGAAACCGTTCTGGCAGGAAATGCTGAGTGGGAGCTCTATGAAATTTCAAATGATCAGGTTCAGAAAAAGAAGATGCCTTCTCTGATCCTACCACTGCAGTATGCAGCGCATCAGGAATCCTGCGTTGAAACACGCCTGGCACGAAATGTTATATGGGCGCTTCATAAAATATTGAATGTTCCATGTAAAATAGTAATACTGAAAAAGAAGATGCCTAAACCGATTTTTGCACTGCAGTAGGCAGTGCATCAAAGGACTAGTCTTCTGCATACTGCAACTTTCTTCTATTCTGCTAAGTAGGCAATTAAATAAGAAAGTTCACTGAATGAGTGTTTCTCTCAATCCTGTCAGAGCTCCTTGCTTTGAAACCCGCATGGCATGGAATGCTATAGGAACTAGAGCATTGAACTCTATGCTTTATGGCTGCTATATGTACTCCATGTACAACAAAAATACAGTAACTGAAAAGTTCTACACTGATCCTTGCCATTCAGTACACAGCTCATCAGGAGTCTATTCCTCCACGTGTCACTTTTCTTCTAGCCTATTCTCAGTAAGTGTGAAATTGTTGAGTGAATGTGCATAGTCTCCATTCCATAAAGGTCAGTCGCGTTGAACGTTTTCTGGCACAAAATGCTAAATGGGAACCTTATTAGAGTTTAACTGTTCAGTTCCATGTGAAATACAACTACCAAAACAGAAGATGTCTTCATGATCCTTGCACTGCAGTACGCAGTACTTCAGGTGTTTAGTGTTCTGCATACCCCATTTGTCTTCTATCCTGCTAAATGAGGAAGTTGATGGAATATGTGTTTCTGTTCATCCTATCAAAGCTACTTGAGTTGAAACCCGCATGGCACGAAATGCTATTGGCACTCAGCTTGAAATTTCGAATGTTCAGTTCCATGTACCACTGAAGTATAGTGACAGAAGAGAGCTACACCGATTCTTGGCCTGCAGGATACAGTCCATCAGGAGCATAGTCTCCTGCAAGTGCCATTTTTCTTCTACCCTACTAAATACTAATGTTGCTGCAAAGTGTGCTTCCCTCCAGTCTGGAAACGTGACTTGCTTTGAAACGCCTCCTTCGTGAAATGGCAAATGGGCTCTTCTTGATATTTCAAATGTTCAGTTCCAGGTAGAGTTCAAGTCCTTCTAGATTGATACTTGCCCTGCAATGTACTGCCCTCTGGAGGTCTAGTCTTTAGCATAGGCTATTGTTCCTCTATCCTTTTAAGTAAAAAAAAATGAATGAATGTGTGTTTCTCTCCATCTCCTATCAGAGCCACTTGTGTTGAAACCGTCCATCAGGAAATGTCAAATGGGCTCTTCCTGAAATGGCAAATGGTTAATTCCAGGTAAAATAGTAACGGGAGATAGCTTCACCGATCGTGTACATCCGATCTGGAATCTAGTCTTCTGAATCTGCCATTTTGGTCCTTTACCTCCTCCCAGTCCTGGCCCTCTTCCTCTACCTTGTCCTGGCCCTCCTCCCATTCCCTGTCCTGGTCGTTCTCCTCTACCTTCTTCTGGTCCTCCTCTTCCACCCGGTCCTGGTTCTTCTCCTCTATCAGTTCCTGGCCTTGCTCTTGCACCCAGTCCTGGCCTTCCTCCTCCAACCAGTCCTGGCCTTCCTCCTAAGTCTAGTCCTGGCCCTCCTCCTCTACCCGGTCCTGGCCCTCCTCTTCCACCCAGTTCTGGCCCTGCTCCTCTACCTGGTCCTGGCCCTCCTCCCACTTCCTACCCTGGTCCTTCTCCTCTGCCTGCCTCTGATCCTCCTCTTCCACCCCGTCCTAGAGCTTCTCCTCTAACCGGCCCCGGCCCTGCTCCGCCGTCTGGACCTGGCCCTCCTCCTATGCATGGTTCTGGCCTTCCTCTTCCCCAGATCTTGGCCCTCCTCCTCTACCTGGGGCTGGCCCTACTCCTCCTCTTTGTCCTGGCCCTTCTCTTATGTCTGCTACGGGCCATTCTTTCCACCCGGTCCTGGTGCTTCTTCTCTACCCGGACCTGGCCCTCCACCTATGCCCATTCCTGGTCCTGCTCCTCTGTCCTGTCCTGGCCCTACTCCTATGTCTGGTCCTGGCCCTCCTACTCTACCTAGACCTGACCCGCTTCCTCTGCCCAGTCCTGGACCACCTCCTCTACCCTGTCCTGGTCCTGGTCCTCTGTCCTGTCCTGGCCCTCCTTCTCCTCCCAGTCCTGGCCCTCCTCCTCCTCCTCTTCCTACTCCTTCCAGTCCTGGCTCTCCTCTTTACCCGGTCCTGGCCCTCCTCCTCTATCCGACTCTGGCCCTTTCCTCCAACCAGTCATAGCCCTACTCCTCAAACATATCCTGGTCCTTCTCTCTGCACGGTCCTGGCCCTCTTCCTCTACCTGATCCTGGTCCTCGTCCTCGTCCTCGTCCTCCTCCTTGTCCTAATCCTTCTCTTCTGCCCGGTCCTGGCCCTCCTTCTCTACCCGGTCCTGGCCCTCCCCCTCTACCCAGTTCTTACACTCCTCTTCTACCCGGTCCTACCCCTCCTCTTCCAACTGGTCCTGTTCCTCCTCCTCTGTCCAGTCCTGGCCCTCCTTCTCTTCCCTGTCCTCGTCCTCTTCTGCCCCCTTCTGGGCCTCCTCTTCCACCCAGTCCTGGCCTTCCTCCTCTGTACGTTCTGGGCCCTATTCCCCAACTCGGTCGTTGCCCTCCTCCTCCAATCGGTCAAGGCAGTCCTCCTTTATCCGGTACTGGCCCTCTTCCTCCTCCCTGTCCTGGTCCTTCTCTTGAGCCTGCTCCTGGCCCACCTCCTTTACCCGGTCCTGGCATTCCACCTCTGCCAGGGCCTGGCCCTCCTCCTCCGCCCGATCCTGGCCCTACTCCTGCAACAGGTCCTGGACCCATTCCACAGCCGGTTCTGGCCCATCTTCTCTGCCTGCTCGGTCTTCCTCTTAGGGATGGTCCAGGCCCTGGTCCTATGTCCGGTCCTGGCCCTTCTCCTATGTATGGTTCTGGCCCTCTTCCTACCCCCGGTCTTGGCCCTCCTCCTATATCGAGTCCTGGCCCTCCTCCTCTACCCAGTTCTGGCTCTATTCCTCTGCCCTGCCCTGGCCCTTCTCTTCCTCTCTCTCATGGTCCTTCTCCTCTGCCTCTTCCTGCGCTTCCTTTTCCATATGGTCCTGGCCCTCCTTCTCTGCCTAGTCCTGGCCCTACTCATCTGCCCAGTCCTGGCCCCCTTCCTCCTCCTGGTCCTGGCCTTCCTTCTCCTCCGTGTCATGATCCTTCTCTTGTGACTGCTTCAGGCCCGCCTCCTCCACGTAGTCCTGGTCCTCTCCCTCTACCTCGTCCTGGCCCTCTCTCCTCTTCCTGTCCTGTTCCTTCTCCTCTGCCTGCTCCTGGCTCTCCTCCTCCTCCCTGTCCTGGCCCTCCTCTACCCAGTCCTGGCCCACCTCCCCCAACCGGTCATGGCACACCACCTCTGCCCGATCATGGCCCTCTTTCTCCTCTCTTTCCTCGTCCATCTCTCTTGCCTGCTGCTGGCCCTCGTCCTCTGCCCGGGCCTCGCCCTCCTTCTCCGCCCGGTCCTGGCCCTACTCCTCCGCCGGGTCCTGACCCTCCTTTTCTGCTCAGTCCTGGCTCTCCTCCTTTACCCGGTCCTGGCCCTGCTCCTCCGTCCGGTCCTACCCCTCTTCCCATAACTGGTGATCGTCCTCCTCCTCCTCTCTGTCCTGGTCCTTCTCCACTGCCTGGTCCCGGTCCTCCTCCTCTTGCCCAGTACTGGGCCTCCTCCTCTACCTGCACCTGGCCCTGCTCCTCCATCCTGTTCTGGCCCCACTCCTCTCCCCGCTCCTGGCCCTCTTCGTCGACCCGCTCTATTCCCTCCTCCTCTACCCGGTCCTAGCCCCACTTCTCCGCCCAGTCCTGTCCCTCCAACTTAGCCAGGTTCTGGCCCTCCTCCTATATCCTGTCATGGGCTTACTCCTCCCCCTGATCCTGGCACTATTGGTCTGCCTGTTCATGGCTATCCTCATCTCCCCGGTCTTCTGGGATGACTTTCCATAAAGACTCACAAAGACTTCAGGGAATTGTAGTGTAATGCTCGTTCTAGACAGCGTTCACCTCCGCCTAACAACCATTCCCATCATGCCCTGTGGCGATATCTGGGCCTGTCGGGAGGTGAGGGGGAGTGGCATTAAGGTTTGGTGCACAAACGCTTCTGGGAGTTGTAGTATGATGCTCGTTCTGGACACCGCTCACCTCTGCCTACTGAACTACCAGTCCTGTCATGCCCCACGGGGGAGCCGCGGCCAAATTGCGGTGCGCGGAAAGCACGGGAGACTGATGTTCAGTGCGTTTTCCCATTCATAATGATAGTAATTATAGTATTTGATAGGTACCTGAAACCACTACCCGTCAGGTATCACATAGAGAGCATAGAGAATGATTGTAGTGTCATCCTCCTTCTTGACAGGGTCCACCTCCACCTACCGAACTTCAAACATGCCCCGCAGCAGGGCCCACCCACAAGTCAGGCCCTGTCAGGAGGAGAGGGAGACTGGCATTACGCCCTGGGGCACAACAAACTCTGGGAGCTGTAGACTGATGCTAGTTCTAGACAGCTTTCACTTCCACCTACTCAACCACCACTCCTGCAATGCCCCACGCCAGGGCCAAGGGCAATGTACGGCCTTGCCGCGAGGAGTGGGGCAGTGGCGCGGTGACTCGGCGCACAGAGAAATTGGGGAATTGTAGGGTGATGCTCGTTTTATAGAGCATTCACATTCGCCTATCGAACTACCACTTCTGTACCACTTCTTGCCCTGTCGCAAGAAGATGGAGAGTGGCTTGGAGGCTCGTAAAGCAAAGAGTACTGAGAATTATATTCTGACTTTCGCTCTGGACGTGGTTCACCTCCGCCTAACAAACTACCACTCCTGTCACGCCCCTCTGGGGAGCCGCAGCCATATTGTGGAGCCTCGAAGGCATGGGAGGTCGTTGATCATGGCGTTTTCCCATTCATAATGATTTTAATTATTTTATTTGTTAAGTACCTGTTACCACACCATGTGAGGCATCGCATAAAGAACATGTAGACCCCAAACTCGCTCCAAATCAGGGTCCTTTAATCCCATTCCCTCCAGAAAAGGTTTACCACACAACCAAGTGCCAAAGCACTGAGTGGTTCCACATACTGAGTTCGGGACTCTTACCCAAGATGGGTTATAACACATCCTGCATTTGAATAAGCCCTCTCCACACTGTCAAATGCAGATGGCCATGTCTCTTTCGACGATGCTCCTACAGAATAATAATGATAGTAATGATGGCATTTGTTAAGCGCTTACTATGTGCAAAGCACTTTTCTAAGCGCTGGGGATGCTAGAAGGTGATCAGGGTGTCCCACGGGGGGCTCACAGTCTTAATCCTCATTTTCCAGATGAGAGAACTGAGGTCCAGAGAAATTAAGTGACTTGCCCTAAATTACACAGCTGACAAGTGGTGGAGCCGGGATTAGAACCCATTGCCTCTGACTCCCAAGCCTAGGCTCTTTCCACTGAGCCACGCTGCTTCTCTTCGCTTCTTCTCACAGAAGCCAATCCTTATTAGTCCCCGCCCTATCCGTAAGGTCCCTATGTAGTCGAGCCCGGTCACGGACACAGACATTCAAGACCTGTCACGAGGTGAAGGAGAGTGGCTTGGCGGCTCGTAAGACAAAGAGTTCTGATAATTATATTCTGAATTTCGTTCTGGACTGTACCTCTGCCCAACAAACTACGACTCTCGTCATGCCCGTCGGAAAGGCCCGCGGACATGTCTGGCCCTGCCACAAGGTGAGGGTGAGTGGTATGGCGGCTCAGGAACAAAGACTTCTGGGAGTTGTAATGTGATCCTCTTTCTAGACAGCATTCACCTCCGTCTAGCGACCTAACACTCCCGTCATGCCCGGGGCGGGGCTCGTGACCTTGTCAAACCCTTACTTTGTGCCAGGTCCTCTATTAAGTGCTGGGGTAGATAGAAGATAAATCGCACTGGACATAGTCCGGGTCCCACATGGGCTCATAGTCTTAATCCCCATTGTACAGATGAGGTAACTGAGGTACAGAGAAGTGAAATCACTGGCCCAAGGTCATTGAGCAGACAAGTGGTGGAGGTGGGATTAGAACCCAGGTCCTCTGAGTTCCAGACCCATGGTCTTTTCACTAAGCCACATTGTTTCCACTGGATATAGCAACAACACACTTTGGGGAACAACGGGAACGAGGACATTCTGGCCTCTATAATATACTTTAGGATAGGGGAAGGAGCATGGGCTAGTGTAAAGTCAGGGCCTGGGAGTCAGAAGACCTGTGTTCTAATCCTGATTCTGCCACCTATCTGCTGTGTGACCTTAGACAAGTCTTTTAACTTCCCTGTGCTTTAGTTTTCTCATCTGTAAAAGGGGGATTCAGTACCTGTCCATCACCCTACTTAGACTGTGAGACAATGGGGGACAGGGACTGTGTTTGACCTGACTAACGTGTATTTAAATTCTTGGCACATAGTAAGCAATTAGCAAAACAAATACCGAACAGAACTCCTTATCTTCCCATACAAACCCTGTCCTCCCCCTGACTTTCCCATCACTGTAGATGGTATCACGATCCTTCTTGTCTAACAAGCCCATAATCTTGGCGCTCTCCTTGACTCCTCTCTCTCATTCTACCCATATAGTCAATCCATCACTAAATCCTGTCGGTCCCAACTTCACAGCATCGCTAAAATCTGCCCTTTCTTCTCCGTCCAAACTGCTACCACGTTAAGACAATCACTCATCCTACACTGCTTTGATCACTGCATCAGCCTCCTTGTTGACCTCCCAACTCCTGTCTCTCCCCACTCCAGTTCATATTTCACTCTGCTGCCCAGATCATTTTTCTACAAAAACGTTCAGGACATGCCATCCCACTTCTCAAAAAAACTCCAGTGGTTATCCATCCACCTCTGCATCAAACAAAAACTATTCACCAATCACTTTAAAGCACTCCACAACTTGTCCCCTCCTCACCTCGCCACTCTCCTACTTGAACCCAGCCCGTACACTTTACTCCTTTAATGCCAACCTTCTTAATGTACCTCCATCTCATCTATCTCGGCACCGATCGCTCGCCCATTTCCTGCCTCCGACCTTCAATTACCTGCCTCCTCAAATCCGACAGACTATTACTCTTCTCTCCTTCAAAGCCTTATTGAAGGCACAAATCCTCCAAGAGGTCTTCCCTTACTAAACCCCACTTTCCTCTTCTCCCACTCCTTTCTCAGTCACCCTGACTTACTCTTTGTTCTTCCCCGTCCCAGCCCCACAACACTTACATACATATCTTTAATTTATGTGATTTATTTATTTATATTAAGGTCTGTCACCCCCCACCCCCCCCTTTAGGACTGTAAGATCGTTGTGGGCAGAGAATGTGTGTTTACTGTTGTGCTCTCCCAAGTGCTTATTAGAGTGTTCTGAACACAGTAGGCACTCAATAAATACGATTGAATGAATCAAATGAATGAATTAATTTAATTACTATTATGTATAGAGTAATTCCAGAGGGCAGGAGGGTAGTTGCTGCTACTCTTCTTGGGCCAGTCCCCATAAGTCGGGAGACTTGCTATGCTGACGGGTCTTCAAGGCTGATGTTCTGATTTAGCACTTTTTCAAATGGTATTTACTGTCTGAAAAGCACTGTGTATCCTGGGGTAGATACAGGTTTATCAGGTTGGACACATCCCCTGTCCCACATAGGGTTCACAGTCTAAGTAGGAGGGAGAACAGGCATCGACTCTCCATTTTGCAGGTGAGGGATCTGAGGCACAGAGAAGTTTAATGACTTGTCCAAGGTCACACAGTAGGCAATCCAGCTTCTCTGACTCCCAGGACCCATTAGGCTATGCTCCTATGCAAACTGAACTAGGTGTTAGCTTAGTTCGAACACCAAATAAGGTAAGAAGGAGAAACAATGAAGTTGCTTTACCCTCCTAAGCTGCAAGAGAATGAGTGAATAAAAATGATAATACCTCTGGTATTTGTTGAGCATTTACTATGTGCCAGGCACTGTACTAACCACAGGGGTGGATACAAGCAAATCGGTTTGGACACTGTCTCTGTCCCTCATGGAGCTCACAGTTTCAAACCCCATTTTACAGATAAGGTAACTGAGGCCCAGAGAAGTAAAGTGACTTGCCCAGGGTCACACAGCAGGAGATGTCAGAGCCAGGATTAGAACCTATGACTTTCTGACTACCAGTTCCATGTTCTATCCAGTATGCCACGCTGCTTCACCTGAGTGTGCACATACTAGGTCCCTCTGGGTGAGTCCAAGGGTGCTTCCCAATACTAATTTCTTTCCTTGTTCAGGATCCTAACAGACATGCTCAGAACTCTCTGTTCCAAGGAAGACCCTTTGTACTACAAGACTTTCCATGAGTTTTCTAGGAACTCCAGGAGTTATGAGGAGCAGTGTGGCCTAGTGGAAAGAGCATGGTCCTGGGGGTCAGAGGGTCTGGGTTCTAATCCATATGACTGCTGGGTAACCTTGAGCAAGTTACTTAACTTCTCTGTGCCTCAGTTCCCACATCTGAAAAGTGGGGATTCAAGGCTGGTTCTTAATAATAATAATAATAATAATAATAATAATAATAATAATAATAATAATGGCATTTGATCATGCCACCCTCCTGAGTAGACTTTGAGCCCCATGTGGGACCTGATTATCTTGTTCGGGATCAGCATGGGCAATAGAAATAGCATGGTCCTGGGAGGGAGGGGATGTAGGTTCTACTCCCAGCTCCAACACCTGTCTACTGTGTGTCTTTGGGCCAGTCACCTATATTCTCTGTGCCTGTTGCCTCACCTGTAAAATGGGGATTAACACCATCAGCCCTATGTGGGATATAGATTGGGTCCAATCTGATTAGCTTGTATCTATCCCAGAGAATAGTACAGTTCCTGGCAAATACCATAAAAATAATCTGATATGATTACTTTGTGTCTTCCCCAGAGTTTAAAATAGTGCTTGACAAATAGTAAGTGCTTAACAAATACAACAATTATTTCTGTCTACTCATCTGACCTATTCTGCGTAGTATGTGATGTTCCTGCTCACATTTGTTTGTCCTTTCATAGCAAAAGTTAATAGATCATTCTGTACAAAGTACACATATGGAATATAAACTCGTTGTGGGCAGGGAATGTTTCTCTCAACTCTGTTGTAGTGCATTCCCCCAAGCACTTAGTTTAGTGCTCTGTGCATAGTAAGTGCTCAATAAATACCTGAATGAATGAATGAATGAATGGACATGTTCTCTGACCATAAAGTCTTGCACTGTAGTTCACAAAGGCGACATAAACATATTTAGAACTAAGGCAGTGAACATCAGTGTCTGGATACACAATAATTGTTATTCATTGAACACTTACTGTATGCAGAGCACTGTACTAAGGGCTTGGGAGAGGATAATACACCAGATTGATTGTGGTAATACACCAGCATCAATGATGCTTCCAGGAATACCTGGAAGTAGAAGTACTAAGTAGTAATGACCCTGACTTGATCCTCAACTCTGTTTGAGAGCCTGCCACGTGTAGAGCACTGTCCTATGAATTGGGGAGAATAAAAGAGAGATTAAAGGAGTGATCCCCACTGTCAAGGAGATTTCACTCTTACTTGACTTCTTACTGCAGCTGATGGTAACAGAGAGACCATTCCACACTTATTTGGCATTACCAGGCTGGGTCTGTCCTAAAGATTAATTCATTCATTCGTTCAATGGTATTTATTGAGCTCTTACTTTGTGCAGAGCAGTGTACTAAGCGCTTGGGAAGTACAACGTGGGAACATATAGTAAAGATGACGTTTAGCTCTGATCATACTGATTCAGAATCTCTCACGGGCTCTCACCTGGAGAACATGGTTTATCGGTCATTCAATCAGTGGTATTTCGTGAACACCTACTGAATTTGAAGAGTTTTTCTACAATTTATGGAGAGGTAGAGAAGCAGCATGGCCTAGTGGAAGGAGCCCGGGGCTGGGAGTCAGAGGACCTAGATTCTGATTCTGGCTCTGCCACTTGTCTGCTGGGTGGCCTTCGGTAAGTCACTTCACTTCTCTGGGCCTCAGTTACCTCATCTGTAAAATGGTGATTGAAAGTGGGAGAACCTTGTTGGACAAGGATGGCATCTGACCAGATTTGCTTGTATCCACTCCAATGCTTGGTACTGCCGCTGACACAAAGTGAGCACTTTACAAATACCTCAATTATTATTATAACTACTATTATTTTATTATTATTACCATTTAAAAGACAAAATAGCAGAAATAGTTTCTGTCTGAGAGATATTCTACTTGCACCGGTTGTCCCACCAATCGAAGCCTCATGTCACTCTTGGGGATGTATCCACAGCAGCGCGAGGGAGGAGCCAGAAGTTTCAGATCTCCAGGGATGCAGGCGAGTGGCAGGAATGGGAGAGCAGAATCAGTTAGTCAGTCAATCATATTTATTGAGCGCTTACTGTGTGCAGAGCACTGCACTAAGTGCTTAGACGAGTCCAATATTACAATATAACAGACTCATCCCCTGCCCACACCAAGCTTACAGTCTTAGAAGGGACAGAGGACAGCTTCGTTTCCACAAGGTCCAGAATGCAGGTGAGTGGTGACTGGGGCGATAGTGCCAGCCCTCCCCACAGCATGGGTATA
The DNA here is from genome assembly GCF_015852505.1 of Tachyglossus aculeatus. Lineage (NCBI taxonomy): Eukaryota > Metazoa > Chordata > Mammalia > Monotremata > Tachyglossidae > Tachyglossus > Tachyglossus aculeatus. Next base: position 53,045 of record NW_024045096.1, read on the forward strand.
TATTTATAAATAATTATTCCTCTATTTATTTTACTTGTACATATTTAGTACTCTATTTTATTAATGATGTGCATATAGCTATAATTCTATTTACGCTGACGGTTTTGACACCTGTCTACTTGTTTTGTTTTGTTGTCTGTCTCCCCCTTCTAGACTGTGAGAACGTTATTGGGTAGAGACCGTCTCTATATGTTGCCGACTTGTACTTCCCAAGAGCTTAATACAGTGCTCTGCACACAGTAAGCGTTCAATAAATACAATTGAATGAATGAATGAATGAATGAATGAATAGGACCATGTCCCAACTTGGGGTTTCATCTTGGGGGGTCTTGAGTTTATGAAGCAGCCTCCTCAACGATCCAGACAGAAAATACTGCGAAATGTGGGAGGTAATTGGGTGAAATACCTATCACAGAATGAAACCCATGTGACCTAATATAAAAACATGGGCCTGGAAGTTAGAGGACCTGGGTCCTAATCCTAATTTCTCCACTTGTTTGCTGTGTGAACTTGGACAAGTCACTCTTTAGGTCTAGGTTCCTGCATTTGCAAATGGGAATTAAGACTGTGAGCCCCATGTGGGATGTGGATTATGTCCAACTTGATTAGTTTGTATCTCAATACCACAATTTGTTATTATTGTTATTATTATTATCATTATTATTATTATTGTTATTGTTATTATTACTCAGGCCCCAGCTTCACCCTCCCACATTTGTCAAATGAGTCTGGAGCATATTCCCACTGCCTGTCTCAAGACCAGACCTGGCCACCCAGTATTCCCTGTGTGGTGCAGAACTAAACTCCAGTCCTCTTTGTTGTTTATGGTTTTTGTTATGTACTTACTCCAGGTACTGTATTAAGTGCTGGGGTAGATACAAGCTACTCAGATAGGGCACAGTCCCTGTCCCATATGGGGCACGCAGTCTTAATCATTTTATGCATGAAGTAACTGAGGCACAGAAAGATGAAGTTCATTCATTCAATCGTATTTATTGAGCACTTACTGTGCGCAGAGCACTGTACTAAGTGCTTGGAAAGTACAAAGCGGCAACAGATAGAGACAATCCCTACCCAACAACGGGCTCACAGTCTAGAAGGGGGATACAGACAACAAAACAAAAAGAGGAGAATAGCATCAATAGCATCAATGTAAATAAATGGAATTATAGATATATACACATCATTAATAAAATAAATGGAATAATAAACAGGTACAAATATACACAAGTGTTGTGGGGAGGGGGAGGGGGTAGAGCAGAGGGAGGGAGTAGAAACGATGGGGAGGGAAGGAGGAGCAGAGAAAAAGGGGGGCTCAGACTGGGAAGGCCTCCTGGAGGAGGTGAGCTCTCAGTAGGGCTTTGAAGGGGGGAAGAGAGCTAGTTTGGTGGATGTGAGGAGAGAGGGCATTCCAGGCCAGAGGTAGGACTTGGGCCCGGAGTCGATGGTGGGACAGGCGAGAAAGAGGCTCAGTGAGGAGATTAGCGGCAGAAGAGCGGAGTGTTTGGGCTGGGCTGTAGAAAGAGAGAAGGGAGGTGAGATAGGAGGGGGCAAGGTAGTGGAGAGGAATTTTTGCTTCATGTGAAGGTTGATAGGCAACCACTGGAGATTTTTGAGGTGGGGAGTGACATGCCCAGAGATTTTCTGTAGAGAGATATTCCGGGCAACAGAGTGAAGTATAGACTGAAGCGGCGAGAGACAGGAGGCTGGGAGATCAGAAAAAATGCTGATGCAGTAATCCTGTCGGGATATGATGAGAGATTGTACCAACAAGGTAGCGGTTTGGTTGGAGAGGAAAGGGAGATCTTAAAGATGTTGTGACGGTGAGACCGGCAGGTTTTGGTGATGGAATGGGTGTGTGGGGTGAATGAGAAAGCGGAGACAAGGATGACACCAAGGTTGCAGACTTGTGAGACGGGAAGGATGAAGGGACTTGCCCAAGGACACACAACAGACAAGTGGTAGAGCTGGAATTAGAACCTGGGTCTCTCTGACTCCCGGGCCTGTGTTCTATCCATTGGTAACACTGCTTCTCTTAAGCCCTCACTCATTATAACTCATTGCTCACTACTATTTTTGCTTTAAATGGCATATTATAAGCACTTACTATATGCCAGGCACTGTACTAAGTGCTAGGTAAAAACAAACCTGTGGGCAGGGAATGTGTCTACCAACTCCATTATATGGTTCTCTCCCAAATGTGCAGTGTAGTGCTCTGTCCACCGTAAGTGCTTGGTGATGATGAAGATGATAATCTATCCTAGGGCTTAGTACAGTGTTTGGCATATAGTAAGAGCTTAATAAATATCATAATAATTGTATGATATTTATATATTTAAATATGATATTAATAATGATAATAGGAAGATGCCTCCGCCTCATCAAAGGAACAACAGAACCCAAGACAGTTCTTCTTTCACCAGGGGCCACTTTTCTTCACAGGGAGAAAAACACCCAGCTGATGACAAACCTCTTTTCTTATGGAAAGTCAGGGAGTGAAATATCCACATTTTCTGGTATGTGTTCAATGGGGAGAAATGGTGCGGGGACAGAGAGGAAGAGAGAGAGGCAGTGGAGGACACATCGTATTTGTCTCGTTACCATAAATTCCAGCTATATTTACTACTTCAGGACCAGGAGTGGAATGCCAATAAGAAGGGGTTATTCCGGGATCGTACTCAATCCTACTGACTACAGTCTTCATGCGGAAAATCAGGGAGACAAGAGACTTGGCCAATAATTAGTTTATCCTTGGGGTCCATGACAAGGGAGGGGGTTATAATCTTTCCAGCCTAGGTACTCGGGGGTCCCTGAGGATCAGCACAAAGTAGACTACAGGAAAACACATAGAGAGATAGGCTATGACACTCTGTAGCTCGCTAGCGAATCCTGGCACAAAACTCAAACGAAGGGTGATGATGCAGTCAATCCAATAGAAGCAGACGAAGCAGCTGAGGAGCAGGATGGTGTGAAAGGCTCTGATCTCAGCAGGGGATTTCAGGGAGCGGCTGGTGCTCTGGATGCGCTGGATTTGTCGGTGTAAGACAATCGCCATGTAGCTGCTGGGCCAGCTCATGAGAAGAAACAAAGACAAGTTCTTGGAGAGTCGTGGCAGTTATGAAAGTTAGCACTATTACTCTTGGGAATGGTGGAGCAATATTTTGTAATATAGGTAAGTACTGTGGAGGTGCCATTAGTGGTAATGTTTGCTGATATAATTGACAGAGGTCAACAAGTTAATGCCACAGAAGAAGAGGAAGGAGAAAAGGATGTAATGGCGGGCTCTGGGCTTAAACTGGGACCACCAGGAGGTGCCATAACCGGTGGTAGCAACCTGGAACACACTCAGAAGACAGGTGGAGAGGATAGACAGGACCTGGGCTACTCTCCTCATGTACAAGACTATCTTACACTCAACATCATCCGGAATATTCTTTATTCCAAATGCCACCATCATCTCTGGCACACCCCAGGGTCTCCGTTTTGATCATGGTCAAGTATGTGAGGATCAAGACCGTGGGCTTCTTCTGTTGGGCTGAGCCATGAAGATGTGGATGCACACAGGAACATCGCTGTGTTCCCCAGCACGCCGACCATGGTCTGAGAAAGGAAGGAAATTCCTAGAACCTGGCCATTGAAAACTATTGTCTTGGTATCTTTCAGAACTGCACAGTCCCAAGTTTCCTATATAAAGGCCAGAAGGGAGGACCAGTGATAAATCATGACAAAATGGAAATGGAGAACTGCAGGGCAAGTGTTGGCCTATCTCTGCTGCTATATTGGAAAACACCTGTGATGTCACTTCGAGTCGCCCTGACCTGCTCCCTTCATTCATCTCTCCTCCCTGTCCTACAGCACCTAAGTACGTATCTTTACTTTATTTATTTATTTATTTATTTATTTATTCATTTACTTATATTAATGTTTGTCTCCCCCTATAGACTATAAGCTCTTTGTGGGCAGGGAATGTGTCTCTCTGAAGCTGACTCTCATTGGAGTTCTCTCATTGGACTCTCTCTGGCGCTTTGTACAGTGCTTTGCACACAGTAAGTTCTCAATAAATACGATTGAATGAATGAATGAGCGAACCTCTTTGGGTGAAGCAGCACAATGATACTGGCTTTACAGCAATGTCCAGCAACTGTGGGGTGGATATCTCTGGAACAGAGGAAGAACCCCGTGGCCAGCTCGCATTGATTCCTTCAATATCCCCAGGCTGAGATTGCCCTTGACCAACAGACTGAGCAAATTTCTGTGATAGAAGACAATTGAACAGAACTCTGGGAGCAGAATTTTCGACACTTGATGACATCATCAGTCACCATATGATGATCTATGATGACACCATATGTGAGAGAAGCAGCGTGGCCTATTGGATAGAGCACCGTCCTGGGAGTCATTGGTCCTGTGGTCTAAGTCCGGCTCCACCACTTGTCCACTGTGTGACACTGGGCAAGTTATTTAACTTCTCTATGCTTCAGTTACCTCATCTATGGGAATCAAGACTGTGAGCCCCAAGTGGGACAAGGACTGTGTCCAACCTGATTATCTTGTATCTACTCCACACATAGTAAGCACTTAATGAATGTTATAAAAATATAAAACGATTTCCCACCAGAGTAGGCAAAACTCCTAATACTTTAATCAATCAGTCAACAAATGGTAATTATTGAGTGCTTACTGTTTGCAGAGCATTGTGCTAAGTCCTTGGGAGAATACAATATAACAGAATGGGTAGGCACGTTTCCTGTTCACAAGCTTACAGTTTTCACAGCAATCCAAAACTTATTTAATTAAGGAAAAAACTATATGTGAGAAGAGCTTCAGTGACTGAGAGCATATGCTCCTCTGGACCCTCTTTCAAGACATTTTGGGCAGGAGATGAATTTACCTTCCTCTGAACTTGGATTTGCTTCCTTTGTCCACCCCTTCCTCAACCCCACGATCTCGACTATCTCTCCGCCAAGGCCTAGCCCATATCCTGCCTCTGACCAGGAATACCCTCCCTCCTTAAATCCGACAGACAGTGACTCTCTCTCACTTCAAAGTCTTATTGAAGGCACAACTCCTCCAAGAGGCCCTCCCAGACATATACGTTTTTCCTCTTCTCCCACTCCCTTCGCCCTGACTTGTTCGCTTTCTTCTTAACCCCTGCCATCCCTACAGCACTTTTGTACATACCTGTAATTTATTCATTTGTACTGACGCCTGCCCTGCCACCCTCTAGACTGTGAGCTCGTTGTGGTGAGGGAATGTGTTTGTTTATTGTATTTTAGTTTCCCAAGTACTTAGTAGCATGGTCTGCACACAGTTAAGTGATCTATAAATACGATTGAAGGAACATCACCACACTTATGTCCATATCAGTAATTTATTTATTTATAATAATGTCTGTCTCCCCTTCTAGACTTTAAGCTCACTGTGCACAGAGAACACATATACCAACTCTGTTATGTTGTACTCTCCCAAACACATAGGACAGTCCTTTACACACAGTAATCACTCACTAAGTACATCTGATTGAATCTCATCCGTGTATTTCTTACCAATTTTCCTCGTGATGAATTTCCCCCGTTGATTGGCTGTATCTCATTTTCAAACACAGCTGAAGTCACTTTACCCCTAAGATGGGCATACAGCATAATACATTTTCCCACCACACACAGTGCTCAATGGATACCATTCATTTCTCGATTAATGTTTAGACTCTAGACTGTATCCTCATTGTGAGCAGGGAACATGTTTACCAAGTCTGTTGCATTGTACTCTTCCAAGCACCTAACACAGTAGTCTGTACATGTTAGTGCTTCATAAACTCGAGTGACTGATATGTGAGATTTTAGGAGGGCTTTGAGAATGGGGAGGGGTGTAGGCTGATGCATTAAGGGAAGGAGTTTAGAAGCAGCGTTGTCTAATAGAGCACGGGCCTGGGAGTCAGGAGGACATGGTTTCTCATCCGGCTCCACCCCATGTCTGTTGTGTGACCTTGAGCAAGTCATTTAACTTCGTTGTGCCTCAGGTACCTCATCTGTAAAATTGGAATTAAGACTGTGGGCCACAGAATGTGGGAGGTGGACTGACTCCAACCTGATTATATCTACCCCAACGATACTCACTGAGAGAGTACTCTCTCTCTATCATTCTCTCTCTCTCTTATTCTCTCTCTCTCTCAGCATTAATGTATGTCACACATGTATCTGCACTTTCTAAAACACTTCAGTGATTACCTATTCATCTTCACATGAAGGAGAAACTCCTCACAATTGGCTTCAAGATTGTCAACCAGGTCTTTCCCTCGTATCTTGCTTTTCTCTCCCTGAAATCTAGCCCACACATTTCACTCCCCCAACACTGTTTATTGTTAAATTGTACTCTCCCAAGTCAAGTGCTTTGTACATTGCTCGGCACATAGCAAGCATTCAATAAATACAACTGAACGAATGAACAATGCCAACCTACTAACTGTACCTTGATGTCATCTGTCTCATCCCTTACCCCTTGTAAATGTCTTCCCTGTGACCTGGAACTCCCTCCCACTTCATATACGAATGACCACCACTCTTCCCACTTGCAGAGCCTTATTAAAATTAATTCATTCATTCATTCAATCATATTTATTAAGCACTTATTTTGTGCAGAGCATGGTATTAAGCACTTTGGAGGTACAATATGACATTAGACACATTCCCATGCCCACAGCTCAAATCTCCTCCAAGAGACCTTACCCGATTAAGCCGTCTTTTCCCCTACACCATTTCCCTTCTAACTCATGTCTATAGCCTCTTTAAAATTTTCCTCCCATGTAAATTTATTGTTACATCTCTCTCCCCTTCTAGGTTATAAGCTCTTTGAGGACAGGAATGTTCTCTTCTGATTCTGTTCAATCTATGGCATGTATTGAGCACTTTCTCCTTGCAGAGCACTATACTAAGCACTTGGGAGAGTACAATACAACAGAGTTGATAGACATGTTCCCCGTCCATAAGGAAATCAGCTAGTTAAGGTAGGAAAGGGAATACTGATTGAATGCTTTAAAGTAGATAGTGTATAGTCTGATGCATAGGTTGGTTGAGCATTCACTGAAGTTACTTGAGGAGTAGGGAGATGTGGACTGAAGTATTTTCAGAAAAATGATCCAATCAGCAGAAAGAAGTGACTACTGGCATGGAGAGACAGAAGGCTCTAAAGCAGCATTGCCTAGTGAATAGAGCACAGGCCTAGAAGTCAGAAGGACCTGGGTTCTAATCCCAGCTCTGCTACTTGTCTGCTGTGTGATCTTGGGCAAATCACTTCACTTCTCTGGGCCTCTGTTACCTCACCTGTAAAATGGGGATTAAGATTTTGAGCCCCAAATGGAAAATGGACTGTGCCCAAGTTGATTAGCTGGTATTAAAAACAGTGTTTAGTACAGTGCCTGCTACCTATTGAGTGCTCAACAATTATCATAAATAAAGGAGGCAGGGTAGTCAAGGAGTTGCTTGGTGCAGTAGTCAAGGCAGGGAATGATAAGTGCTTTGATCAGCATAGTAGCAGTTTGGATGGAGTAAAAAGGAAATGTATTTTAGCAATGTTGTGAAGGTAAAAGTAACAGGTTGAATGAGTTATGAGTTGAGGATAATGCCAAGGTAACAGACTTCTGAGAAGGAGATTAATTATGTTGTCTATAATGATGGGGTAGACAGGGGAATGATAGGAGTTTCGTGGCTCAGTGGAAAGTCACAGGATTTGGAGCCAGAGGTTCTGGGTTCAAATCCTGGCTCCGCCAATTGTCAGCTGTGTGACTTTGGGCCAGTCACTTAACTTCTCTGTGCCTCAGTTACCTCATCTCTAAAATGGGGATTAAGACTGTGAGCCCCCCGTGGGACAACGTGATCACCTTGTAACCTCCCAACGCTTAGAACAGTGCTTTGCACATAGTAAGCACTTAATAATTGTCATTATTGTTATTATTATTATAGGGCTTGGGTGGGAAATTAAGGAGTTCTCTTTGGAACACATATAGTGGGAGGTGTTTGCAAGACATTCAGGGAGAGATTCTAATTCTATTATACTATTCCAAGTGCTTGGTACAGTACTTCTTGTGCAGTTCATATTTAAGAGACACCACTATGTATTTGCTTGCAGAAGAGAGAACCCTCACCAGAGCAGAAGAGGAAATGTCATTAAAATAGGTGAACCGGTCATTTACATTCAATGGATCACACCTAAGAGATTGTTTTGTTTTCTGTCTCCCCCTTATAGACTGTGAGCCTGTTGTTGGGTGGGTACTATCTCTATATTTTGCCTATTTGTATTTCCCAAGCGCTTAGTGCAGTGCTTTGCACACAGTAAGCGCTCAATAAATACGACTGAATGAATGAATGGAATGAAAAAAAAATTCTTTTACCCCAGAATTCTCCTTTAGCCAGATTCTTTCTCTCCCTCAAACTCCCTTCCCGCTCTATGCTAGGTAGCAGCCCCAGTGAGAAGCAGGGTGGCTTAGTGGAAAGAGCAAGGGCTTGGCAGTCAGAAGACGTGGGTTTTAATCCTGGCTCCACTACTTGTCTGCTATGTGACTTAAGGCAAACCACACAACTTTCTGTGCCTCAGTTACCACATCAGTAAAATGAGGATTAAGACTGTGAGCACCACGTGGGACAACTTGATTATCTTGTGTCTACCCCATATCTTAGAACAGTGCTTTGCACACAGTAAGTGCTTAACAAATACTATTGTTATTGTTATTATTATTGCTAGAAGAAATGCTGACAGGGTCACATAGTAACTGCTTAACAAACACTATTATTATTATTATTATTGCTTAAATATCTTCCCCATGTCATTCCCTCATGCCCAGAACCCAGTGTCTCATAGCCGGGTCTCACTGATGATACCTTTTGGCTTTTATATAGGATTCTCAAGGATTATGTAATTCGGAAGCCATTACGGCGGTGCTTATGAGTGACCAGATATTTAGAATTTCTTTCCCCTTTCAGACCGTGGCCGGCATGCTGGACAGTATGGTAATGATTTCGTGTATTTCCACGTATTCATGGCTCAGCCCCAGCGGAAGAAGCCCACGGACCTGATTCTCACCAACCTATGCCAACACTATGACCCTTCTCACGTGAGGCATTCCAGAAACGATGATGGGCCCTGGGATGAAGCATATCCTGGATGACATTGGGAGAAAAATGCTAGTGTACTTGAGGAGAGTAGCCTAGGGCCTGTCCATCTGTACCACCTGTCTTCTGAGTGTGCTCCAGGCCATCACCATCAGTCCCAGAACCTCCTGGTGGGCTCAGTCCGTACACAGAGACCTCAAATACATCGTCCTTTCCTTTCTCTTCTCTGGAGCCTCGATTTGTTCATCTATACCAAATTAATATAATAATAATAATAATAATAATAATAATAATGGAATTTGCTATGCACTTACTATGTGCCAAGCACTGTTCTAAGCACTGGGAGGTGATACAAGATAATCAGGTTGCCCCACATGGGACTCACAGTCTTAATCCTCATTTTACAGATGACATAACTGAGGCCCAGAGAAGTTAGGTGACTTACCCAAAGTCACACAGCTGACAAATGGTGGAGCCGAGATTAGAACCCATGACCTCTGACTCCATTAGAACCAATGACTTCTGACTCTCAATCCCGTGCTCTTTTCACTGAGCCACACCACCATGAATGTCACTACCATAGCAAGCACGTTTCAAATTACTGCTTATCTGTACCCAAGACAAATGAATTTAGTGTAATGTCCACTTTAACTGCTAACGTGGTACGAGATCTCTTCTTTGTGTTACTCATGAGCGAGGCCAGGATCTACATGATGATGATGATGACGATGGTATTTGTTAAGTGTTAACTGTTCTAAGCGGTGGGACAGATACAATTTTAATCTTCATTTTACAAATGAGGTAACTGAGGCACAGAGAAGTTATTTGCCCAAAGTCACACAGTTGACAAGTGGTGGAGCCGGGATTAGAGCCCACAACCTCTGACTCCCAAACCCATGTCCTTTCTACTAAGCCACGCTGCTTCTCATGGTGATCGGGGTGGTCTCATGGTGATCTCATGGTGATCACAAGGTGATCGTGTTACGCCAATATTACAGACAAATCCAGCACATCCACAGCACCAGAGGCTCCTTGAAATACTCCACTAAGACCACAGTCTTTCACACCACACTGATCTTCGTCATCTGCTTCGTTTGCTTCAATTTTGTTGACAATTGCATCACCATTTATGTCAGTTTCCTGGAGGAATACGATAATAAAATGCCGAATAACTCAGCCTTTATCCCCGCCTGTTACTTCTGCACATTTGCCCCGTGGTGCTGATCCAAAGAGACCTCCAGTTCCTAAAGTTCTAGTGTAGGCACGAGAAGGAGACAGATCTCTCTGTCTCTGTGAATCCCAGGGATCACTTAGTCACAACCACACTCTGATCAAATTTCATCATTGGTAGTTTCACCTTCTCACCCATGGGCTCTAAGTGTGTGGCTATATGTGTGGGGGGGATTTATTGCTGTGTAAGCCCACATTTTCCCTATTTGCTCTACCTGTTCCAAAGCCTGTATATTTAGTGTACCGTTTCTGTAGTGTACTGGTTCTCATGTTCGCTTAACATGTGAAAAGTCCCCAGTCGAAACTGGGTGGAAATACTGAAATTTTCCTCTAGACTGTAAGCTCGTTTTGGGAAGGGAATGTGTCTGTTTAGTGTTGTATTGTACCCTTCTCAGCGCTTAGTACAGTTGTTGTGCACACAGCAAATGCTCAGTAAATAAAACTGAATGGATGACTTTGGATTAGAATCCATTAAAGCCTTGATAGTCACCCGACCCCCAGTCCCGCAACACTTACGTATATATCAATCAATCAATCAATCAATCGTATTTATTGAGCACTTACTGTGTGCAGAGCAATGTACTAAGCGCTTGGGAAGTACAAGTTGGCAACATATAGAGACAGTCCTTACCCAACAGTGGGCTCACATTATACTCTGCCATTAACCCTACCTGCAATTTATTTTAATGTCTGCCTCCCTCATTGGTAGTTTTGCCTTCTCACCCATGGCTCTAGGTGTGCCAGAGTTCATTCCTGCCTGGCCCTCATTTCTCCTATTCATTCTTCCTTCTGTGTCACCTATGTAGTTGGATCACATTCCCTTAGGCTCACCCCAGCCCCAGTCCCTCAGCACTTAATTATGGTATTCACTAAGTACTTACTGTTTGCCAGGCACTATTTTAAGATCTGGGGTAGATAGAAGTTAATCAGTTTGGACACAGCCCCTGTCCCACATGGGACTTATGGTCTAAGTAGGAGGGATAGGACTTAATCCCCATTTTACAGAGGAGGTAACTGAGGCAAAAAGAAGTTAAGTGACTTGCCCAAGGCCATACAGCATATATGTGGCAGAGTCACAATTAGAACCCAAGCCCGTACTCTTTCCACAAAATCATACTGCTTCTCAGTTATGAACAAATCCTATACCATGTCATTTCCCTTATCCTTAACTGATGTTAATGTCTGTCTCCCTCTCTAGACTGTAAGCTCCTTGAGGACAGGAATTGTCTAGCCACTGCATTGCACTGTGATTTTCCAAGCTCTTAGTTCAGTGCTCTGCACACAATGAATGCTCAATAAATATTGATTGATTGACTCATTGATTTCCCTGCCTGATACACCTGTCCTCTTTGCCGACAGAACACTCTTTTGTATTTCTGTTCCTCCCCCTCTCCCTCTGTCTCTCCTCCTCCATTTGCACCTCACATTCTGGGCTTCTCTTTTTTGTCACCTCCCCCATCCATCTAAGCCCCCATTTCAACCAGCCAATGGCATTTATTGTGCACCAGATGTGTGCAGAACATTGTACTAAGTGATTGGGTGGGCATGGTACAGTACGTGAACACATCCCTGCCCTCAAGGAGTTTATAATCTCAGGTCATCATAAATATTTTTTTTGAGTACTTACCATATGCAGAGCACTATACTATGAGACTGGGAAAGTAAGTTGAGGGATCACCACGATTCATTCCTAAATTGTACTTTCCAAGCACTTAGTACAGTGCTCTGCACAAAGTAAGCACTCAATAAATATGATTGAATGAAAGAACAAATGAATGAATGAATTGCTGCCAGGGAGGTCTGATGCAGATGCCAAAGTCAGCTTCCAGCAATCTTTTATCATACGGATCTCTGTTAATCATAATTATAATAATAACCATTATTATTGATAATATTAAGCACTTGCTATATGTCAAACGCCGTTCTAGGTGCTGTTGTAAATTAAAGACAGATTGATCCCAGTCCCTGCCCAACAAGGAGCTCACGGTCTAGGTGGAAGGGAAAACTCATCTTTTGCCTCCATTTTACAGACATGAAGACTCAGGCACAGAGAAGTTCAGTGACCTGCTGAATGTCACATAGTAGCCAAGTGGTAGAGCTGAGAGTTGAATCCCAGACCCGTGCTCATTCCAGTAGTCTCCAAACCCTCTTGTCCATAAACATGGTGGTCAACCCTAGTGGTCTTGACGTCCCTAATTCAAACATCTGCCTCCTCACTCAGATATGCCAACCACACCCCTACTCCTACATTCACCTTTCTAAACCAGTCAGTCCATAAGTGGTATTTACTGAGAACTTTCTATGTGAAGAGCACTATACTAAGCACCTGGAAAAATACAGTGCAACAGAGTTGTTAAATGTGCTCCCAACCCACAAGGAGCTTGCAGTTTATAGGAGGAGACTGACATAAAATGCCACACTTAATAATAATAGTAATAATAAGAATAGTAATAATAATGCCAGTAATAACTATTATTATTGGTATTATTATTATTGTATTTGTTAAGCACTTACTATGTGGTCAGGCACTGTTTTAAGCGGTTAATCAGGTTGGACACCGTCCCTGTCCCACGTGGGGCTCACAGTCTTAATCCCCAGGATACAGAAGAGGGAACTGAGGCACAGAGAAATTAAGTGACTCGCCTAAAGTCACATAACAGACAAGTGGCAGAGCTAGGATTAGAACCCGTTACTTTCTTACTCCCAGGCCCATGCATTTGACAAAAGGAAGTATCTGTACTAATCCATACCTTCCTGATCATGGCATTCCATTAATATTTTAGCACTAGAGTGTTGTGTGTGGGCGTGTATTAATCAGTGATATTTATTGAGCACTTACTGTGTGCAGAGCATGACTGTGAGCCCGCTTTTGGGTAGGGACTGTCTCTATATGTGGCCAACTTGTACTTCCCAAGCGCTTAGTACAGTGCTCTGCACACAGTAAGAGCTCAATAAATACGATTGAACGAATGAATGAATGAGTTGGATTTTTTATGGATGTGGAGAAGACAACACAATTGGGATAGTTTTCTCATGGATGTAAAGAAGAGAACACAATTTGGGCAGGGGTGCGGGGAGGGGAGTTTCTCATGGATATGTGTGCAGTACAACAGTAAACGGACAGGTTCCTTGCCCACAACGAGATTATAGTCTAGAGTGGGGGAGACGGACATCAATGCAAATAAATAAATTACAGATATGTAGATAATGCAAATAAATGCAAATAAATAAATAACAGATATATACATAAGTGCTGCGGGGCTGTGAGGGTGGATGAACAAAGGGATCCAGTCAGGGCAACGCAGAAGGGAATGGGAGAAGAGAAAAGGGGTGGGATACTTAGTCTGGAAGACCTCTTAGAGGAAATAATAATAATAACGATGACATTTGTTAAGCACTTACTATGTGCAAGGCACTGTTCTAAGCGCTGGGGAGGATACAAGGTGATCAGGTTGTCCCACGTCGGGCTCACAGTCTTAATCCCCATTTTACAGATGAAGCAACTGAGGCCCAGAGAAGTTAAGTAACTTGCACAAAGTCACACAGCTGACAAGCGGTGGAGCCAGGATTAGAACCCATGACCTCTGACTCCCAAGCCCGGGCTCTTTTCACTGAGCCACGCTGGAGATGTACCTTCAATAAGGGGTTGAAAGCGGGGAGAGTAATTGTCTGCCGGATTCAAAGAGGGATGTGCTGTACTTAATGCTGGGGTAGATGAAGGATAATCAGGTTGGACAAAAAACCTATCTCACATGAAGCTTACAGTCTAAATCAGAGGGACGGGGATTCAATCCCCATTTTACAGATAAGGTAACTGAGGCACAGAGAAGTTAAGTGAGAAAAGCAACGTAGCTCAATGGAAAGAACCCGGGCTTGGGAGTCAGAGGTCATGGGTTCTAATCCCGGCTCCACCGCTAGTCAGCTATGTGACTTTGGGCAAGTCACTTAAATTCTCTGTGCTTCAGTTACCTCATCTGTAAAATGGGGATTAATACTGTGAGCCCCATGTGGGACAATCTGATTACCTTGTATTCTCCTAGTGCTTACAGCAGTGTTTGGTAATAGTAAGTACTTAACAAATCTCATTAGTATTATTATTGTTATTTGCCCAAACGTTACACAGCAGACAAGTGGAAGAGCGAGGATAAGAAACCTCTAGAATTAGAATTAGATCCTCTGATTACCAGACCCGAATTCTTTCCACTAGATCAGGCTGCTTCTGAATTACTTCCTTTTTATCCTTGTTATTTATTCTACTTGTACTATTTTTGAATAAATTTTACGTGCCTGCTTCCACCGTTAGATTTTGAGCTGGGTTGTAGTAGGAGAGTAGCAAGATGAGGTAGGACGGATCAAGATGACTAAGTGCTTTAAAGCCAGTGGTGAGGAGTTTTTGTTTGGTGCAGAGGTGGATGAGCAACCATTGGAGGGGCTATAGTAGTAACAGTATGGCAGATGGGGATTAAAACCCAGGTCCTTCTGACTCCCAGGTTCATGCTTTATGCACAAGGCCACAGTGCTTCTCTATGACTCAGATGATGGGTATGGTAGCCTCACTCAACAACACCCTTCATTCACTCAAACCATTTTGAATCCCTTTGAACTTTCTTTTCAAATAGTAAGAATTATGGCATTTGTTAAATACTAACACTAACACTAATACTATGGCAAGCACTGTAGTAGATACAAGTTAATCTCGTCAGACACTGTCCCTATCCCATTTGGGACTCACAGTCTATGTAGAAGGGAGAACAGGTATTGAATACCCATTTTACAGTTGAAGACACTGAGACTTAGAAAAGTGACGAGCCTAAGGTTACACAGCAAACACTGAGCTCTCTCTTTTCCACACCTGACCAGGGCAGGTACACATCAGATACACAAGCAAGAGACAAGAAGGTAGAGTGACTTCCACCAAATAGCATCCGGTCGCCAAGATAAGAATCCTTGAAGTAGTGTTGCCTAATGGATAGCACCTTGGCCTGGGAGTCAGAAGAACCTGAGTTCTAATCCCAGCTCCACCATTTGCCTGCTGTGTGACCTTGGGTAAGACACTTAACTTCTTTGTGCCTCAGTTATCTCATCTATAAAATGGGAATTAAGGCAGCGAGCCCCACAAGGGACAGGGAATGGGTCAGGCCTGGTTAGCTGGCACATAGCGAGCGATTAACAAATACCATAAAATAATCCTACCATTCTAAATCAAAGGACTTGCCTTTCCCCATGAATGAAGGCTGCCTGGTTCTGTAAATCACATACAAAGTACTCACGTGAAAACTATGTTCTTAGGAATCTCTGCTGACCTGAGATGTCTCTCTGTCCATCAGCTTCTGTCTGAAGGTGGACATGAAAAGAGAGTGGCTTTTAACTAGAAATCAATTAACTGGGAAGGGCCCACCAAGTGACAATTCACCTGAAAAGATAATCTCAGAAGTCTCCTGACCACATTCTTGAACATATCTAAAGTCATTTGGAGATACAACCCTAAGACCTCATACAGCTGCTCATATAATTGTTTTGCCTTGAGCGATACACAATGCCAGTGATTCTACTTGTCTCATTCGACTGGCCCTGATGCTTACCTGCTGTGTGATCTTGGGCAAGGCACTAATTTTAATTTGGGCTCAGTTTCCTCACGTGTAAAATGGGGATTCAGTACCAGTTCTGCTTCCCATTTAGACTGTGAGCTCCATGTGGGATAGGGACTGTGTATCACACCCGATTAGCTTTGTATGTACCTCAGTGTTTAAAACAGTGCTTTACAGATATAAGATATGATATAGGGAGAGAACACTACAGTAGAGAAGCAGCATAGAGAAGTGGATAGAGCATGGGCCTGGAAATCAGAAGGTCATGGGTTCTAATCCTGGCTCTGCCACTTGTCTGCTATGTGACACTGGGCAAGTAACTTCACTTCTCTGGGCCTCGGTTACCTCATTTTACCTCTGCAAAATGCCATAATTCTTACTATTTGAAAAGAAAGTTCAAAGGGATTCAGAAATGGTTTGAGTGAATGAAGGGTGTTGTTGAGTGAGGCTGCCATACCCATCAGCTGAGTCATAGAGAAGCACTGTGGCCTTGTGCATAGAGCATGGACCTGGGAGTCACAAGGACCTGGGTTTTAATCCCCATCTGCCATACTGATACTACTATAGCCCCTCCAATTGGGGTTTACAGATATAAGCTTAACAGATATAACAATAATAACTATATTATTAACTATAATTAATAATTATCATATCAAACCAAGATGCGTTTCTCTAATTGCATTGCAATAATCAATTATTCTGATGTGTATGGAGAGACGATGCTCCATCAAGTCTACTTCTATCAGAGAATCCAAGAATTCGAGGGCTGGGAGGAATATTAGAGTCCTAGGAGTCATCAGTTCCCACCCAAACCAACCCAGCTGTCCTGGGTTGCAAGACTTCCAGAGACAAATATCCAAATCCTTTCTGAGCTTCTGTTCCATTCGGAGTCAAAACATCCACCTCATCCAGAAAGGCTAATCCCTAGCTAGCCTAATTCTCTGGCTCTACAGCTTGAACCCATGTGGATGCAAGTACTGAGGATAGATATGATTAAGTGAATCAGTTCTTGGCAGTTGATTAACTCGGGGTGTTGGCAGCTGAACTAGGAAGACTTGCAGGAAAAGGTGAGATTTATCCAAAAGAGTATCTGTCAAAAAATGTGTCTTGCTAGCAAACAAGACCCTAGATTGTAAACCCCATGTGTTATAACACTGTACCCTCCCAAGCCTTTAGTGTAGTGCTGTACACACAGTAAGCACTCAATGAATATGATTGATCGATTAAATGAATTAATTCAATTCAATCGTATTTATTGAGTGCTTATTGTGACCATATCTTGAGTGTAAGCTCCTTATGGGCAGGGAGCAGCTCTACTAAGTCTGTTATACTGTAGTCTCCCAAGTGCTTAGTACGGGGCTCTGCAAACAGTGAACACTCAGTAAATAACACTGATTGATGGTTTGAGTGTGACATCCTTGCTAGTGTGTCTGCTCAGTTACTGCATATATTGGTCAGTAGGTTTCCCTCATGAATGTGAGTGTCCATTGAGCCTCTTGGTCAAAGAGTTGAACTAGCAAAGTTCAACAAGTGTAATAATAGTCGTAATAGTATTTATTAAGCACTTACTATGTCCCAGATACTCTACTAAGCAGGTTGGACAGAGTCCCTGGCCCAGGTAGGGCTCACAGTTTCAATCTCCATTTTATAGATGGTGAAACCGAGGCCCTGAGAAGTGAAGCGACTTGCCCAAGGTCACATGGCAGGCAGGTGGTAGAGCCAGGATTAGAGCTCATGACTTTCAGGCTCGCAGGCCAGTGTTCTATCCTCTAAAGCATCCCTAAGAATTGTATCTCACAAGGATATCTTCCTAAAGTGTGTACTTCATAGCACGTTATAGGGTTTGGGCAATACTTACTAAGGTTGTTGCATTTGCCTAATGAGGCTGCCTGTCCAATGAATGGTTAGGCCAATGAGTCCCTTTGCCCAGTCGTTGGTAATTACTAACATGTGTGTCAAATGATGGCATCTGCCTATCCAAGTTTGTCTGCATAAAGACTGAATTTTCTCAACTCATGCATCAGCTTCCACTACCAGTGAGGTAGTGTCAAGGCTCCATTCAAAAGATCATTCCAAATAAGGCACTTTTTCCCACTGTTTCCTGGGTGGTCTTAGGACATGTCCACAGGACATGTTCATAGTTCTATACGATAAGCTGAGCTGGACCTTTAAAAATATATCCATAATAGTAGTAGTTGTAGACTGTAAGCTCGATGTGGGCAGGGAATGTGTCTGTTATATTGTTATATTAATAATTATGGTATTTTCTAGGTTCTTACTATGTTCCAGGCACTGTACTAAGTGCTGGGGTGAATGCAAGCAAATAGGGCTGGACAAGGTCCCTGTCCTACATTGGGCTCAGAATCTTAAGCTCCATTCTACAGAGGTAACATGAAACATTTTGCAGAGGTAAAATGAGGTAACCGAGGCCCAGAGAAGTGAAGTTACTTGCCCGATGTCACATAGCAGACAAGCGGCAGAGCCAGAATTAGAACCCATTACCTTCTGATTTCCAGGCCCATGCTCTATCCACTTCTCTATGCTGCTTCTCTACTATAGGGTACTCTCCCAAGCGTTTAGTACAGTGCTCTGCACACAGTAAGAGATCAAAAAATAGGATTGACTGACTGACTAATATGACCTTGGACAAGTCATTTAACTTCTCTATTGCTCAGTTTCATTATCTGTAAAATGGATAATAAATCCTACTCCTTCCTACCTAGTCCGTGAGCCCCATGTGAGACAGGGACTGTGTCCAACCTGGTTCTTTAATCTTCTCCAGAGTTTAGTATAATCCTTGGCACAAAGTTAGTGCTTAAAGATACCATTGTTATTACTATTATTATTACTATTATTATTACTATTATTAGTAGAATTACTACAATTACTATTATTATCATCCAACAAACCTAGGCTCTGTCAAAAAGTATTAGCATCCACCTAACGACCGAATGCTTAGCAGAGGCCACTGCACACAGTACGTTATGCCACTAATGGTTAACTGTCCTATGAGATGTGTGAATGGATGGCTGAAAAGAGTCTCCCGGTGCCAACTACACAGGGTGCTCTCAAATACTGTCCTTTCTTTATGGTCCTTCCTATTGTTGCTATTTCAATGCCTGACACTGTTTTTGGTTTCTCCTATTTGTCCCCTGAACACCTCAAAAATAGCTAATCCAACCTTGTTTCCCCACATGTTTTCTTGCCCAACTAGCGTGTCTGAATAAGGGTGGAATGTGCATCATCTATCTGCCCAGTGAGTTTGGCCTAACGAGCATGCCTGACTAATGAATGAATTTGCCCCTATTGAGCGATCTGCCAATGAATTTTTCTCCTTCCTAGTCCTTGTTAGTACTTAATAAGTATATCTCGCCAAGGATTGTGTCTAACAAGTATATCTTCCTAAAGAGCTTGTCTGCTTAATGACTGAGCCTTTATTGAATGTGTATTAATGATGCCTAGCAAATGAAGGCAACTTCCCCGTGGCTGCATCTGCTTCATACATTAGTCTAAGACATCCCCTGCCTGACTGCACATTAGCTAACATCGATCTTCTCCCCTTTCTGGGCTAATCAGGATGTCTATACATGAATGGGAAAACCCAAACCTATTGTCACTTCTGCAGTTCCACACCTATTGGAGTAAACACTTCGGTACTCCCCACCTCCTTCCCCGTACATTTATGTACCTATCTTCAAACTCTGTTGTTCCCTCCTACCTCTATTTTATTTTAGTGTCTGCCTCCCCCACTAGACATTGAAGGTTCTTGAGGGCAGGGGCAATGGCTACTAGTTGTGACGTTTATGTACTAAGAGCTGGGGGAAATACACGGTAATTAGGTTTCATATGGGGCTCACAGTCTTCATAGGAGTGAGAACAGATATGAGGTAACTAAGGTAACTGAGACACAGAAAAATTTAGTCACTTGCCCATGGTCCCACAACAGACACATGAAGGAGGCAAGATTAGAACTCAAAGCTGAAGACCGAGGCCCAGACTCTTTTCACTAGACCACTGTACTTCTGCTTGATATACTAGAAACATATAATGGATATATAGTCAGAAGAGAATGAGGAGAAGATGTGGAGTGGGAAAATCTAAGTCTCAATCTAGGAAGAGAATGAGAAAATCAACAATGGCCAGCATCCCTGAGTCTGAGGATTCTAAATTCCCCTCTACTCTGAACTAAGTCGACTATATAGAGACGATGGCAAGCATTCTCTCCCACCTGGGCCCATGGTGTAATTAATTCATTCATTCAAACGTATTTATTTAGTGCTTACTGTGTGTGGAGCACTGTACTAAGCGCTTAGGAAGTACAAATCGGCAACATATAGAGATGGTCCCTACTCACCCACGGGCTCATAGTCTAGAAGGGGGAGACAGACAACAAAACAAAACAAGTAGACAGGTGTCAATACCACCAGAATAAATAGAATTATAGCTATATACACATCATTAATAAAATAAATACAGTAATAAATATGTAAAAATATACACAAATGCTGAGGAGAGATGAAGCGAGTAGGGCAGAGGGAGAGAGTGAGGGCTATGGGGAGGGGAGGAGGAGCAGAGGAAAAGGGGGGGCTCAGTCTGGGAAGGCCTCCTGGAGGAGGTGAGCTCTCAGTAGGGCTATGAAGGGAGGGAGAGAGCTAGTTTGTCAGATGTGTAGAGGGAGGACATTCCAGGCCAGGGGTAGGACAAGGGCCAGGGGTCGACGGAGGGAGAGGCAAGAACGAGGCACAGTGAGGAGGTTATCGGCAGAGGAGTGGAATGTGCGAGTTGGGATGCAGAAGGAAAGAAGGGAAGTGAGGTAAGAGGGGACGAGGTGACAGAGAGCTCTGAAGCCGAGAGTGAGGAGTAATGGTTAGCACTCTGAATCCAGCGATCCGAGTGCGAGTCTCTGTGGGACCTATTCTTTTTTTCCCCTCCCCAAAAGACTGCCCATTATTTCCACAGAAGTCACATGATTATGAAATTTATCCCCCTTCAGTCCGTGTGGCCCCTCTACCTCCATTCTGAGTAGAGCGTAAAGCGCTAAGAAAAGACAGTCACTGGAGATTAGAGCTGGAGAAACGTCTGTTAGACTGAAAATCGCCAAGATCTCCCTCTTTGGAAAAAGGCTTCATTGCGTTACCAAAGACTGTGTCTTTGTTTAGTTTCTCCTTCCCCACTCAGGTCCTAGTGGAAGGGGGAAGAAAAAAGAGAGCAAGTTCCTGAAGGAGGAGGGTGGGAGCCAGCCATGGTCCTTGGGGAAAAAGTGAGGAACTGAAGTTGCCCAGACCAGACTTGGCCGAGGAAGTTCACTGAGGTCCTTCTGGCTTGGGCAGGATGGCTCTCCTGAAAGGCGAATACCCAAAGATACAGTCCATATTACAGAAGCTCATGGGGAAGGGGCTCATGGGGGAGGGGGAAAACAATAATTACTCTATATGGTGAGCTTGTTGTGGTCAGGGAATGTGTCTGTTTATTGTTATACTGTACTCCCACAAGAGCTTAGTACAGTCCTTTGCACACGGTAAGCGTTCAATAAGTACAATTGAATGAATGAATGATTGAATTACAGAGGAAGACCAAAAAACAAAACAAAACAAAAAAAGCGATTAAAAAACTTAATGAGATTCGAACTCATGACCACGGATTTAAGTCAACAGGAATCTCACTCCTGGCCGTAAATATTATTTGTATCATTTCCTCACAGTTGTTAGAAGTTTAGTTGTAGTTATAGTAGTGTGGAACCAGCTCTTAAAGCAGCCTTACTCCATTTAATTTTCAGCCTCCATTTTGAATTAATCTAGCTTGTTTCCCCAACTTAAACTTCAGCCACACCCTGTCCTCAGTTAAGAAAACGGGAGCCTGTTGTGTGAAGGAACACGACCCCCACCACGGACAATAAATAGCTACTGCTCTTGGTGATGAGGTTGAGCTAGAATTCAGGACGACACACTTAATCTGCCCTCACACATGCAGATCTATATTAAATATTGCGATACAAATCACGTGCTATGTTGCTGCGACTTGATTTCGTTTGGAGTCGACAGAAGTAATATTACATATTAAATACTTACTGAGTGCAGCGCACTATACTTAACATTGAGAGAATACAGAGATAGGAATTAATTACACAATAATCGGTCTGTTAGTAGTATTACTAATACTTGTAGTATTTGTTCACTCATTCACTCATTCAATCGTACTTATTGAGCGCTTACTGTGTACAGAGCACTATACTAAGCGCTTACTGTATCAGCCTCCTCTCCGATCTCCCACCCTCCTGTCTCTCCCCACTTCAGTCCATAATCATGACGCTGCCCGGATTTTCTTTGTCCAGAAACGCTCTGGGCATGTTACTCCCCTCCTCAAAAATCTCCAGTGGCTACCAATCAACCTAGGCATCAGGCAGAAACTCCTCACTCTTGGCTTCAAGGCTCATCATCTCCTCGCCCCCTCTTACCTCACCTCCCTTCTCTCCTTCTACAGCCCAGCCCGCACCCTCTGCTCCTCTGCCACTAATCCCCTCACTGTGCCTCGTTCTCGCCTGTCCCGCCGTCGACCCCCGGCCCATGACATCCCCCTGGCCTGGAATGCCCTCCCTCCCCACATCCGCCAAGCTAACTCTCTTCCTCCCTCCAAGGCCCTACTGAGAGCTCACCTCCTCCAGGAGGCCTTCCCAGACTGAGCCCCCTCCTTCCTCTCTCCCTCGCTCCCCTCTCCATCCCCCCGCCTTACCTCCCTCCCTTCCCCACAGCACCTGTATATATGTACATATGTTTGTACGTATTTATTACTCTATTTATTTATTTATTTTACTTGTACATATTTATTCTATTTATTTTATTTTGTTAATATGTTTTGTTTTGTTCTCTGTCTCCCCCTTCTAGACTGTGGGCACATTGTTGAATAGGGACGGTCTCTATATGTTGCCAACTTGTACTTCCCAAGCGCTTAGTACAGTGCTCTGCACTCAGTAAGCACTCAATAAATACGATTGAATAAATGAATGAAAGAATGAATAATTCGGCAACAGATAGAGGCAATCCCAATCCAACAACGGGCTCACAGTCTAGAAGGGGGAAACAGAGAACAAAACAAAACAAGTAGACAGGCAGTGGACAGCGAACGTGTCCACCCACTCTGTACTAGTGTACTCTCCCAAGCACTTAGTGCAATGCTCTGCTACCAGTAAGCACCTATTGATTGATGGTTCTCTCCTTAGCTCTCACAATTACTTGCGTCTCAGCCACCACATTCACGATCTCCAGAAATTGCTCTAGATCTCTGATGTTCTTCCCATCTGAGCTCAGAGCTGATGACAAATACTTTCAGAACAACGTGCTGTAGAAACAGAGAAACCGGTTTTATGAACTCCTGAAAAACATACGACTCTCATCTTTCCCCATCACCTGGGGATCCTGCCTGCTCACCGAGGCTAGGATTCTCAGTTGGCCATTTTATCCAACCTCTAGAAGCAGAAAAATCACAAACGTCAAGGGAGATTGGTTTGTCTAGATTTATCTGCCTAGATTCCTAATGATTATTAACATTATCATCATTGCTGTTGTATTTGTTAAACACTCACTAGATTATTATGGAATTTGTTAAGCACTTACTATATTATTATTATGGTATTTGTTAAGCACTCACTATATTATTATTACACCATTTGCTAAGCACTTACTATATTATTATTATGGTATCTGTTAGGCACTCACTATATCATCACTATGGAGTTTGTTAAGCACTTACTATATTATTATTATGGTATTCGTTAAGCACTCACTATATTATTATCATGGCATTTATTAAGCATTCACTATATTATTATTGCAGTATGTGTTAAGCATTTACTATATTATTATGGTATTTATTAAACACTCATTATATTATCATTATGGCATATGTTAAGCACTTACTAGAGTATTATTGTTGTGGTATTTCGTATTATATGGGAGTTAAAATATTATTATCATTATTAATAATAGCAATAATAATAATAATGGTATTTGTTAAGTGCTTACTATGTGCCACTGGGCACTGTTCTAAGTTCTGTGGCACTGTTCACTCACTATGTCATTATTATGGCATTTGTTAAGCACTCAATGTGTTATTATAATTGATTTGTTAAGTGCTTACTATATTATTATTATGGAATTTGTTAAGCACTCACTATATTATTATTATTGCATTTGTTAAGCACTTACTATATTCTTATTATGGCATTTATTAAGCACTTACTGTATTTTTATTATGGTATTTGTTAAGCACTCACTATGTTATCTTGGTATTTATTAAGCACTCACTATATTATTATTATGACATATGTTAAGCAATTATTATATTATTATTATGATATTTGTTAAGCACTCTATCGTTATTATGGCATTTGTTAAGCACTTACTATATTCTTATTATCTGTGTGGAATCTTCTTTGAGGATGAAGGACAAGTATCAATAAATCAATGATATCTACTAAGGAATCAAGTGCTTAGTACAGTGCTCTGCACATGGTAGGCATTCAATAAATACCACTGATGATGATGAGGATGATGCAGAGCACTGTACTAAGTGTTTGGAAGCATTCGATACATCAAAGATGGTAAATGTGATTTCTATCCACTTTTAGATTGTAATCTGCATGAGGGACAGGGACTGTGTTTAATTCCCCACCTGTGTACTTTCTCCTATCATATATAATAATAATAATAATAATAATAATAATAATAATAATAATAATAATAATAATAGTATTTGTTAAGCACTTACTATGTGCCAAGCACTGTTCTAAGCTCTGGGGGTGATACAAGGTAATCAGGTCATCCCATGTGGGGCTCACACCCATTTTACAGATGTGGTAACTGAGGCCCAGAGAAGTGAAGTGACTTGCCCAAAGTCACATAGCTCACAAGTGGCAGAGCCGGGATTAGAATCCATGACCTTTGACTCCCAAACCCGGGCTCTTTCCACTGAGCCACGCTGCTTCTCTTATTCATTCAGTTGTATCAACTGAGCTCTTACTATGTGCACCCAGTAAGCACTTAATGAATGCAATTACGACTTCTACTATGTACCTGAACGTGAACTCCTGGACCACAGGTTAAGTGGATTGTCCAAACCACTAGTGCTCAGAATAGCGTATCTCTACCAACTCCGTTCCCAAGAGGCCCGCCCGCCCGCCATCACACCGCGTGGCCCCCGCTGCTCCCGGAAGGATCCTCTCCTCAGAGCGCCGTCACAGACACCCGGGACTCCGTTCACGAGAGGCCCGCCCGCCCGCCATCACACTGCGCGGCCTTGAGGCTGCCGGAAGGATCCTCTCCTCAGATCGCACCGCCATAGACGCCCGGGACTCCGTTCCCTAGAGGACCGTCCGCCATCACACCGGGTGGCCCCCGCTGCCCCCGGAAGGATCCTCTCCTCAGAGCGCCGCCATAGACGCCCGGGACTCCGTTCCCGAGAGGCCCGCCCGCCATTACACCGCGTGGCCCCCGCTGCTCCCGGAAGAATCTTCTCCTCAGAGCGCCGCCATAGACGCCCGGGACTCCGTTCCCGAGAGGCCCGCCCGCCCGCCATCACACCGCGTGGCCCCCGCTACTCCCGGAAGGATCCTCTCCTCAGAGCGCCCCCAAAGACGCCCGGGACTCCGTTCCCGAGAGGCGCGCCCGCCATCACACCGCGCGGCCTTGCTGCTCTCGGAAGGATCCTCTCCTCAGAGCGCGCCGCCATAGACGCCCGGGACTCCGTTCCCGACAGGCCCGCCCGCCCGCCATCACACCGCGTGGCCCCCGCTGCTCCCGGAAGGATCCTCTCCTCAGAGCGTCCCCAAAGACGCCCGGGACTCCGTTCCCGAGAGGCCCGCCCGCCCGCCCGCGAGCACACCGCATGGATCCCGCTGCTCCCGGAAGGCTGCTCTCCTCAGAGCGCCAGAGAGGCCCGCCATGGACGCCCGGGACTCCGTTCCCGAGAGGCCCTCCCGCCCGCCATCACACTGCGTGGCCCCCGCTGCTCCCGGAAGGCTCCTCTCCTCCGAGCTCCGCCATAGACGCCCCCTGCTTCCACCCCCACCCACTTAAGCGACCTTCCTTATAGTGCCCCCCAACGCCCCTTCCCGGTCCGGTCCTGACTGACAACCCCCCCCCACCCCGGGAAAAAGGCTCTTGTTATCACCAAGTTACATTATCGACAACCACATTCACTCCTACTCAGCCTTCCTGTCCCGCCATCGATCCCCGGCCCACGTCCTCTCCCGGGCCTGGAATGCCCTCCCTCTGCCCATCCGCCAAGCTAGCTCTCTTCCTCCCTTCAAGGGCCTACTGAGAGCTCATCTCCTCCAGGAGACCTTCCCAGACTGAGCCCCTTCCTTCCTCTCCCCCTCGTCCCCCTCTCCATCCCCCGCATCTTACCTCCTTCCCTTCCCCACCGCACCTGTATATATGTATATATATTTGTACATATTTATTACTCTATGTATTTATTTATTTTACTTGTACCTATCTATTCTATTTATTTTATTTTGTTAGTATGTTTGGTTTTGTTCTCTGTCTCCCCCTTCTAGACTGTAAGCCCACTGTTGGGTAGGGACAGTCTCTATATGTTGCCAGCTTGTACTTCCCAAGCGCTTAGTACAGTGCTCTGCACAAAGTAAGCGCTCAATAAATACGATTGATTGATTGATTGATTGATAACTCTGTTGTATTATACTTTCCCTAGTGCTTAATATAGTGCTCTGCACGTAGTAAAGACTCAATAAATACGATTAATTCATAGCACTCAATAAATAACATTGATTGTTCAATTGATTGATGACACACAGCTATTTTGACGTTACACATTTTTATTAGACTGTAAAAACCATGATAATATGTTCGAGTCACCTGATTTGAATACTACTTGTCAGCTTCAAGGCTCTCCATAACCTCGCCCCCTCCTACCTCACCTCCCTTCTCTCCTTCTACAGCCCAGCCCGCACCCTCCGCTCCTCTGCTGCTAATCTCCTCACCGTACTTCGTTCTCGCCTGTCCCGCCGTCGACCCCCGGCCCACGTCATCCCCCGGGCCTGGAATGCCCTCCCTCTGCCCATCCACCAAGCTAGCTCTCTTCCTCCCTTCAAGGCCCTACTGAGAGCTCACCTCCTCCAGGAGGCCTTCCCAGACTGAGCCCCTTCCTTCCTCTCCCCCTCGTCCCCCTCTCCATCCCCCTCATCTTACCTCCTTCCCTTCCCCACAGCACCTGTATATATGTTTGTACATATTTATTACTCTATTTATTTATTTATTTTACTTGTACATTTCTATTCTATTTATTTTATTTTGTTAGTTTGGTTTTGTTCTCTCTCTCCCCCTTTTAGACTGTGAGCCCACTGTTGGGTAGGGACTGTCTCTACATGTTGCCAACTTGTACTTCCCAAGCGCTTAGTACAGTGCTCTGCTCACAGTAAGCGCTCAATAAATATGATTGATTGATTGATTGATTGATTTGTTGGGCACATAGAAGAGTGCACATAGTGTTGGCAGGGATTGTCTCTATTGGTGAATTGTACTTTCCAAGCGCTTAGTACAGTGCTCTGCACACAGTAAGCACTCAACAAATAAGATCGAATGAATGGATGAATGAAAGGATGAAAATCAAGGATGAAGGCACTTGTCACACTGTCCAACCCATTATTCATTCATTCACTTAATCATATACAACAATAATAATAACGGTATTTATTAAGCGCTCACTGTGTGCTAAGCACTGCTCTAAGTGCTAGTGTAGGTACAAAATAATCAGGTTGTCGCATGCGGGGCTCACAGTCTTAATCCCCACTTTGCAGATGAGGTAACTGAGGTACAGAAAAGTTAAGTGACTTGCCTAAAGTGGGGCTCACAGTCTTACTCCCCACTTTGCAGATGAGGTAACTGAGGTACAGAAAAGTTAAGTGGCGTGCCTAAAGTCACACAGCTGACGAGTGGCAAAGCCAGGATTAGTGAATTTGTGAATACTTTGAAGTTCTGGGAAACTGATAGCTAAGGCATCACTCTCCCCAAGGATCTCTCCCAGGAGTCCCTACTCTGGCCGACTGTGTGCCCAACTAATTGTTACAGCTGGAGGGCATGGGAATCCCAGGGCCCTCCCCATCAGTGCCAACATATCTCTCTCTTCAGCTATCCCATGCTCCAGAAATGTTGGTTCCCCCAACCCCCAAATATGAAGAGCACCTGGAGACACATTCTGGTCCTTATCTCCTGATTGCTTCTCTCAATTCCCGAGATCCTACAGAAAGGGCAGTAGGACCATGGAAAGACGAAAAGTCGTAGAGTAGAGGCGACTGGAGGAATTCAATTTCCTCGGATGTCGGCCCGACCCCTGACCATCTTTCCACCGGCCACCCCCTCCTGGAGAGATTTGGAAAAATAGGCTGGGTATAGTCATTTCTCTGCCTCCCAGCTCAGGTTTTTCCAGTTTAGCTTCCTTCTCACCTCCTCGCTCACGAGGCTGAGGATCTAATCTTCAACACTGGCTCCTACTCAGCCCATCCAATGGAATCATTTCTCCTGACCAGAGTGAGAATCTGTTTGCCTTTTCTTCTCACCAGGAGTGGTGATTAGGGATGAAACAAAGACCCCCACATTCCCCTCGGACAATCTGTAGCCTCTATGATATTTAGGAAAATGGAAATTTGGTATATGTTCCACTAATCCAGAGTATTTATTGAACACTCCTCTGTACAGAGCAGGGGAAAGTGCAATATAGGACAGGATCCTTATGCTCGAGGACTTTACAGTCTAGTCTGCCCTGTGGGGATAACCCCTGGCCCTGCCTCAAAACACCATCGTGCTTGCAAAATCCCAGGTGCTGAAGAAATCAGGAAGAAAGTCTTGGCCATCACTAGCCCAGAATTACTAGCCCTGTCCGAGCCAAACAGAGACAGTCCACTCTTAAATGTGAGTCCAGGAATGGCTTGAGAGAAAGACAGGGGAACCAAGATTGAGAGCTGAGGTTTCCATTGACCTCGGGGAGCTGAGGAGTGGAAGACTCTAAGGAAGAGCTGAGGGTTGAGAAGTAGCGTGGGTTAGTGGTTAGAGCTGAGGTCTTGAAATCAGAAGGACATGAGTTCTAATCCTGACTCAGCCACTTGTCTGCCGTCTGCTGTGTAACCTTAGGGCAAATCACTCCACTTCTTTATGCCTCCATTTCTTAATCTGCAAAATGGGGATTCAACACATATTCTCCCTCCTACCTAGATTGTGAGCCTCATTAGGGACGTGATTATCTTTTGTCTACCCCAGAGTTTAGTACCGTGCTTGGCGTATAGTAAGCACTTAACAAGTGCTGTCTACTTGTTTTGTTTTGTTCGCTGTCTCCCCCCTTCTAGACTGTGAGCTCGTTGTTGAGTAGGGACTCCTTGTCTTCCCTCCAAAACCCTGCCCTCTCCTTGACTTTCCCATCTCTGTTGACGGCACTACCATCCTTCCCGTCTCACGAGCCCGCAACCTTGGTGTCATCCTCGACTCCGTTCTCTCATTCACCCCTCACATCCAAGCCGTCACCAAAACCTGCCGGTTTCAGCTCCGCAACATTGCCAAGATCCGCCCTTTCCTCTCCATCCATACCGCTCCCCTGTTCATTCAAGCTCTCATCCTATTCCGTCTGGACTACTGCATCAGCCTTCTCTCT
Source organism: Tachyglossus aculeatus (assembly GCF_015852505.1). Lineage (NCBI taxonomy): Eukaryota > Metazoa > Chordata > Mammalia > Monotremata > Tachyglossidae > Tachyglossus > Tachyglossus aculeatus. The sequence continues at coordinate 82,623 of NW_024045096.1, forward strand.
GATCTCCCATCCTCGTGTCTCTCCCCACTTCAATCCATACTTCATGCTGCTGCCCGGATTATTTTTGTCCAGAAGCGCTCTGGGCATATTACTCCCCTCCTCAAAAATCTCCAGTGGCTACCAATCAATGTGCACATCAGGCAGAAACTCCTCACCCTGGGCTTCAAGGCCCTCCATCACCTGGCCCCCTCCTACCTCACCTCCCTTCTCTCTTTCTACAGCCCAGCCCGCACCCTCCGCTCCTCTGCTGCTAATCTCCTCACCGTACTTCGTTCTCGCCTGTCCCACCGTCGACCCCCGGCCCAGGTCATCCCCCGGCCTGGAATGCCCTCCCTCTGCCCATCCGCCAAGCTAGCTCTCTTCCTCCCTTCAAGGCCCTACTGAGAGCTCACCTCCTCCAGGAGGCCTTCCCAGACTGAGCCCCTTCCTTCCTCCCCCCCTCGTCCCCCTCTCCATCCCCCTCATCTTACCTCCTTCCCTTCCCCACAGCACCTGTATATATGTTTGTACATGTTTATTACTCTATTTATTTATTTATTTATTTTACTTGTACATATCTATTCTATTTATTTTATTTTGTTAGTATGTTTGGTTTTGTTCTCAGTCTCCCCCTTTTAGACTGTGAGCCCACTGTTGGGTAGGGACTGTCTCTACATGTTGCCAACTTGTACTTCCCAAGCGCTTAGTACAGTGCTCTGCACGCAGTAAGCGCTCAATAAATACGATTGATGATGATGATGATGATTGTCTCCATCTGTGGCCGAATTGTACTTTCCAAGCGCTTAGTACAGTGCTCTGCACAAATTAAGCACTCAATAAATACGATTGAATGGATGAATGAATGAACGAGCTAGAGCTAATCCATAAGTGGTATTTATTGAGCACTTACTGTGTAGAGAGCATTGTATTAAGTGCATGGGAGAGTCCAGTACAACAGACTTGGTAGACACATTGGTCCCCAGAGAAAGTGGAAGGGAACAGAAGAGGATGGGAAGGAGGGACAGAAAGGGAACGTGCTAGAAAAATAGACAGAAAATCGAGTTTCTCTCTATTTCTGTTAGAAACTGTTGGGATACAGAGTCCATAACCTACTTCTCCCTTTTCAGTGTTACACGACCAGAAGTGCCTTCTAGGAATCTATCCCCAATCCCTCCTGCTTCAGGGTCAGCTAATGACTCTTATACTGGCTCAAGAGGAGGCGGAATGAAAACCCTTCCCTTTCTGAGGTGAGAAGAACCCTTGGAAGATGTTCCTTTCCAGGGTAGGTATTCCCAGAGCTTCACGCTTCTTCAAGGGATCAAATTTCCTCCCCTTTTCTCACCTGTCTCCATATCTTTCCACCTTTCTCTGGAATCGAGGTGTCCAGAAGGGGACCCAGGACAGGAGCATGGCTCAGTGGAAATAGCTCGAGCTTAAGAGTCAGAGGTCATGGGTTCTAATCCCGGCTATGCCACCTGTCAGCTGTGTGACTTTGGGCAAATCACTTCACCTCTCTGTGCCTCAGTTACCTCATCTGTAAAATGGGGATTAAGACTGTAAGCCCGACGTGGGACAACCTGATTACCTTGTATCTACCCCAGCGCTTAGAGCAGTGCTTGGCCCGTAGTAAGCACTTAACAAATGCCATCATTATTATTATCTTAGAATCGGAGCTCCTTGGGAGCCAAGGACCCAAACTATTTCAGTCCCAGACCTTACTGCAGTGCTTTGCACATAGTAAGAGTGAAATAAATGCCATTCCTACTACAACAGAGTGTCACTGAAACTGCACAGCGTGCTCGATCAATGATCGACCTTGGGCAAGTCACTTAACCGCTCTGTGCCTCGGTTACTTCATCTGTAAAACGGGGATTAAGACTGTGAGCCCCACGTGGGACAGCCTGATTACCTTGTATCTACCCCAGCGCTTAGAACAGTGTTTGGCACATAGTAAGCACTTAACAAATACTATCATTATTATTGTTATTATTATTACTACTACTGATGACTTCCTTTTCTCTGGTTCTCTTTCTCACTTGCTCTCTCCTGTTTCTCTCTCCCGTTCACTTCTTCATACATTTTCTTCCTTCCCTCTCTTTTCCTCATGCTCGCTCTCATTTTTTCTCTCGTCCTCTTGCTATTTGTCTCTCACTCTCTCCCTCTCGTTTTTCTCTCCCTCTCATTCTTTCTTGCCCTTATTTTTCTCTCTCTATGTCCTCCACTCCCAATTTTTCTTTCCCTCTTTATTCCTTTGGTCTCTTCCTCTCTTGTTCCTCTCTCCCTTGCTCTCACGCTGTTTTCTCCCACACACTCTGCCCTGTTTTTTCTCTCCCTCTCCCTCTCCCTCTTTCCCCTTTCTCTCTCTCAATTTTTCTCTCCTTTATGCTCGCTCTCATTCTCTCTTGCTTTTCTCTCACTATCTTGCTTTTTTTCTCCTTTATGCTTGTCCCCTCACTCTCTCATTTTTCTCTTCCTCTCACTCTTGCTCCCTTTTCTCCCACTCCCTCGGTTTCCTCCCTCTTTCTTCTTCTCTCCCTTTCACTCTTTCTTGCTCTCTCGTTTTTTCTCCCCCTCATGATCTTTTTCCCGCTCTCTGTCTTGGCTTTTCTCTCCTTCATTCTCTGTTTCCCTCACTTTTTCTCTTGTCTTTTCTCTCCTCACACTTTCTCTCAGTCCCTCCTTTTCCTCTCTCTATCTTTCCCTCTCACTTTTTCCTCCCTTTCACTCTCTTTCCCTCACTCCCTATCTCTCAATTTTCCCTCCTTTTTCTCTTTCCCACTCCCTTTTTCCATCATTATCTCTCTCCCTGCCTCCCTCACTCTTTTTTCTCTCCCTCACTCTCGTATTTTTTATCTCCTCCTTCCTCTTTTCCCCTCTCCCTCTTTCTCTCATCCTTTCTCCCTCCCTGCCACCCTTGCTCTTCCTCCTAGGACGAGGATGATACCAAATGGTGCTTCTGGGGAGGATTTTGTCTTGGTGGATTTCTCTGCTCAGCCCCAGTTAGAGATCCTCTTCGTGGTTGTTTTTATCTTCTACCTCCTAACCCTGGTGGGCAACAACGCCATCATTTTGATGATCCGACTGGATCTCCATATCCATACACCCATGTACTTCTTCCTGTCTCACCTCTCCCTCGTGGACCTCTGCTTCACCACCAGCATCATCCCCCAGCTTCTGTGGAAACGCTGGTGGCCCTCCGAGACCATCACCGTGATCGGTTGTGCGGTACAGCTCTACATCTCCCTGGTCCTGGGGTCAACGGAGTGAGTCCTTGTGGTCGTCATAGCCGTAGACCATCATGTCGCCGTCTGCTGACCCCTTCACTACACCACTGTCATGCACACACAACTCTCCTGGGCCCTGGTGTGCTTAGCCTGGCTGAGCGGGGTGGGGGACACCGCGATTCAGGCCATCGTCATATTTCACCTGCCCCGCTATGGACATCGGCGACTTCCCCACGTCCACTGTGAGATGCCCGCCACGCTCAAGCTAGCATGTGCGGACATCCAGACCACTGAGATCCAGCGCTTCGTGGTCACTTTGGTCCTGATTCTCCTGCCCTTGAGCCTGATCACGGTCTGCTATGGGTCCATTGCCCGGGCCGTGTTGAGGATCAAGTCGCCTCTGGTCTGGAGGAAGGCCCTGGGCTCCTGAGTGTCCCACCTCCTGATGGTCACTCTCTTCTACGGGTCCATCACAGTGATCTCTATCTGGCCCCAGAGCTCCTGCTCTGGGACTTTGGATAAGTTTCTGACCCTCTTCTACACCGTGGTCACTCCCATCCTCAACCCGCTCATCTACATCCTGGGAAACAAGGGCGTGAAGGGGGCGGCAAGGATGATTCTGGGAAAAGACCAGAGTTCAGAAAAGGGCTAACTTATTGAATCAAATTGTTGTGGAGTTCTTGAGAAGAGTGGGAAAGTAGTAGCTAAAACAGACAACTCTCCACCGAAGGAAAATAGATATCTGGACAAAAATTAGGTAATGAGAATAATTGTGGTATTTGTTAAGAGCTTACCATGTGCCTAGCACTGAACTAAGTGCTGGTTTAGATACAAGATAAGCAGATCCCACATGGGGCTCACAGTCTACGTAAGAAGAAGAACAGGTATTGACTTCAGAGAAGTTAAGTGAATTGACCTTAGGCAGTAAGTCAGTAAGTGACAGAGCCAGGATTAGAACCCAGGTCCTCTGACTCTCAGGCCCATGTTCTCTCCATTAGGCCAAGCTGCTTCTCGTAAATATCCCCAGGTGCACACAGCCAAGGAAGCCTAAGCTTCGTATCCTGAATTACACCCAGAGACATATATATATATATATATATCCATTGATGAGACACTCTATGCTACAGAATGTGTGTTAATTAACTTTCCCACCTTCACTATGATTAATGCCTGCTTTCCATCTGGACTGCAAGCTCCTTGTGAGCAGAAAACGTGCCTGTTATATTGTATTCTCCCATGTCTTAGCACAGTGTTTTGCACACAGTAATCATTCAATAAATACCACTGATGGATAGATTAATGTCTGCCTCCCCCTTTGGACTGTAAGATCAGTGTGGGCATGGTATGTGTCTACCAACTCTGTTTTATTGTACTTTCCCAAGCGCTTAGCACAATGATCTGCACACAGTAAGCGCTCAATAAATACCACTGATAGATTGACTGATGTCTTTTTCACCCTCTAGGCTGTGAGCTCCTTGGTAGTCAGTGGACATGGCTACCAATTCTGTTTTATTGTACTCTCTCAAGTGCTTAGTACAGTGTTCTGCACACAGAAAGAGCTCAATACATACGAATAAGTGATTGATTTATACTGATCTCAGCCCCTCAGTACTTACTGCAAATACTCTTAATCCTCTTCCATTTCCTCTTTTCCGCAGTCTATTTTTGTGCCTGCCTTCCCCTGAAGATTCTTAGCTCGTTGTGGTCAAGGAACGTGTCTATCATCTCCGTTGTATTGTACTTTCCCAAGTGCTTAGTGCAGTGCTCTGCGCAAAATAGGTCCTCAATAAATATCACTGATGGTTGATTGATTACGGTAAGTAAACCCGGATGAGGTTATTATATGCCATGAGTTGGTAAAAAATATAGCTATCGAGGTAAATATCCTGGAAATACCCGTTAGGGATTAGACTCAGTGAAAGGACAGAAAAACACAAAGCACAGAATAGTAGGAATTCTGTTCCATTGGACTTTCCCAAGTAATTAGTACAGTGCTCTGTGCACAGTAAGCGCTCAATAAATACCATTAATTCATTGATGGATTGATAGTGTTGCCTAGTGGCCATGAGATTCAGGAGACCCTTGTTCAAGTCTCGGATCTACTGTGTGACCTTAGGCAAGTCAATTTCCCTTACTTGGCCACAGTTTTTCATCCATAAAATGGGATTAAGATAGATTTTGTGAACCCTGTGTGAGCCAGGGACTGTTTCCAATCTCATAATTTTGTATCTACCCCAGAGGTTAGCACATAGTAAGTGCCAGATAATTTTTTAATGGTGTTTGATAAGGACTTACTATGTGTCAAGCACTGCTCTAGTGCTGGTAAATAGTAAATATTACTATTCTTATTATTAACGATGATGATGATAATAATATTGTTCATATGCTCAACCTGTTCCATTATTTTATGTGCCCTATTTACAGGTGATTTGATTAATGGACTAAAGTTTCAATGATGGAGAAATACCAGCTCATTTGCACACTTACTAAATATGTTCTCAATCCTGAAAATTGAAAACAATTGAAATTTTGATCTCAGCCTTAACTCAATGCGTTCTTTTGAAATAAATCTGTTAGTGGCTAGAAATGTTTCCTAGTAGGTTCACCCAAATGACTCTTGTGTGAATGGGTATTTGGTAGTCATTGCCTTTCGTGAGGTTTTACCATAAGAAGCAGAGTGGCCAAGTGGAATAAGCCCAGACCTGGGAGACAGAGGACCTGGGTTCTTATCCCAGCTCTGCCACTTGTCTGCTGTGTGACCTTGGGCAAATCACTTAACTTCTCTATGCTTCATTTCTCCCGTTCTCCCTCCTATCCGTGTGGGATAGAGATTGTGTCCAACCTAATTGACTCATATCTAATTGACTCATTAGAGAAGCAGCGTGGCTCAGTGGAAAGAACATGGGCTTTGGAGTCAGAAGTCATGGGTTCAAATCCCGACTCCCCCAATTGTCATCTGTGTGACTTTGGGCAAGCCACTTAACTTCTCTGGGCCTCAGTTACCTCATCTGTAAAATGGGGATTAAGACTGTGAGCCCCCCGTGGGACAACCTGATCAACTTGTAACCTCTCCAGCGCTTAGAACAGTGTTTTTCACATAGTAAGCGCTTAACGAATGCAATTATTATTATTTTTTTATTTTAGAAGCAGCTTGGCTCAGCGGAAAGAGCCAGAGGTCATGGATTCTAATCCCGGCTCTGCCTCATGTCTGCTGTGTGACCTTGGGCAAATCACTTAACTTCCCTGAGCCTCAGTTACCTCATCTGTAAAATAGGGAATAAGACTGTAAGCCCCACGTGGGACACCCTGATCACCTTGTATCCCCCCAGCGCTTAGAACAGTGCATCACACATAGTAAGTGCTTAACAAATGCTATCATTATTATTATTATATCTATCCAAGCTCTAAGAAGAGTGTTTGACACTATTAAGCACCTAATGAATAATATTTTAAAAATTCTTCCCTCTGTCCCCGAAGAATGTGTGACCCACTGGTAAGAGGTGAAATGTGGAAGGTCAACAAAAGGTTAATGATTATGGGTCATAATAATAATAATAATTATAGTATTTGTTAAGAGCCTACTATGTGCCAGGTTTTGTACTAAGTGCTGGGGTGGATCCAAGCAAATCAGATTAAACACAGGTCCTGTCCCCTGTGGGGCTCACAATTTTAATCCCCACTTTACAGATGAGGTAACAGAGGCACAGAGAAGTGAAGTGACTTTCCCAAAGTCACACAGCAGACATGTGGCTGAGACAGGATTAGAACCCATGACCTGTTGACTCCCAGTCATGGGCTTTATCCAATACACCATGCTGCTGCCGCATCATAAAGATCGGTAACCAACAGACTAGGACAACAAGGGTTTTGATTTCAGGAAAGATAATAAATGCGTTTATTAAGCACCTACTCTGAGTCAAGCAATGTGTTGAGCACTGGGGGAAGGTCAAACACTGTCCCTAATGGGAGCTCACAGTATAAGCGTGACTGTGAGGAGAGGCATTGAATCCCTGTTTTACAAGTGAGGAAACTGAGGCACAGAGAAGTTAAGTGACTTCCCCAAAACTATAGACAAGTGTTTGAGCCAGAACTAGGACCCAAGTCTGGCAGGAAAAGTGTCTGTTTGCTGTAATATTGAACTCACCCAAGCGCTAAGTACAGTGTTCTGCACACAGTGAGCACTCAATTAATCTGACTGATTGATTCTGACTTCCAGGCCTACATTCTTTCCACTAGGCTCTTGTTTGTGGGAAGGAAACATATCTATCAACTCTGTCCTACTGTACTCTTTCAAGTGCTTAGTTGAGACCAGTAAGTGCTCAACAAATACAATTGATTAACTGATGGATTGTTGCTTTTTCAGCCCATAAACAAATCCGCTCCCTTCCTGATTCTCTCTGAAGCTTGTGGACGTGCAAGACTGCACTGTTTCCCACAGTATCGGAACTTGCACCTCCCGTTGGAACTCACAAATCTGTCGGAAATCAGAGACGGCATCTCGGTGTCTGTTCCCTGCTCCATAATGCCCTGATGGTTTAGAGTGCAAAAGGTACTTTTAATGTGCAATAGATTTTTTAATGGTATCTATAAGCGCTTACTATCTGCCAGGCACAGTACTAAGTGCTGTTATAAATACAAGAAGTTTCGGTTGGACACGGTCCATGTCCCATGTGGGGCTCACCATGTTCTATCGCATTTTACAGATGAGGTAACTGAGACACGGAGAAGTGAAGTGACTTGTCTAAGGTTCATCAAGGCTCGCTGGCAATCTGTTGATGTGAGCCCATTGTTTTTCAGGGATTGTCTGTATTTGTTGTCCAATTGTACTTTCCAAGTGCTTAGTACAATGTTCAGCACACAGAAAGCTCTCTATAAATACGATTGAATGAAAGAATTTCAGGAGAAGCAGTGTGTGGCTTGGAGGAAAGTGCATGGGCTTGGGATTCAGAGTACGTTGGTTCTAATTCTGGCTCTGACACTTGTCTGCTGTGTGACCTTGGGCAATCCATGTAACGTTTCTGTGTCTCAGTTACCTCATCTGTAAAACAGGGATTAGTAAACCCCATGTGGGACAACCTGATTACCTTGTATCTACCCCAGAGCTTAGAACAGTGCTTGGCACACAGTAAGCACTTAACAAATACCTTAATTATTCATTATCTTTTTTTTATTTCACGGCATAGTTCATCGACAGCATGACTCCTCCCAAGGAGCTGACAACCTAAAGGAAAACTCACTGGGGCGGCTTCTGCCTTAAAAGTTTTTCCATGGCGACCTTCACGTCCCAGTTCCTCAGGCTGTAGATGAGGGGGCTCAAGGTGGGGGCACCACAAAGTAGAAAATGGGCAGCTTCAGCTCCAGCGGCAAGGGGGAGTCGGATATCGATTTCAGGTAGACAGAGGAGCCGGAAGTGAAGAAAAGCGTGAAGACGGCGAGATGGGCAGGTAGGTGGAGAAAGCTATGGGCAGGCCCTCGGCGGCCGGCAGCCTCAGCACAACCCGGAAGATGCGCGCGTGCGAGACCATGATAAGCACGAAGCAGAAGAAGGGTAAGCCAGTGGTCGTGGCTAAATTCAGGTTTTCAGCTCCTTGGCAGGAGAAGCAGGCGAGCCTCAGCGACTGGGGAATGTCGCAGAAGAACTGGTGGATAATGTTGGGGCCACAGATGGACAGAGAAAAGATACTGGTAGTGTGGAGGGAGGCGTTCAGAACGCTGCTGAGCCAGGAGGCGACCAGCATGGAGGCATGATTGTGTCAAAGCACACGGTGCGGCAGATGGCCATGAAGAGGTTATGGGACATGACGGTCAGCATGGCCATCTCCGTTCCCGCCAAGAAAATCACGATAAAGAACTGGGCAGCGCAAGCCGTCAGGGAGATGGAGTTCACATTCAAGAGGGAGTTGTGGATACATTTGTGGGCGGTCACAGAGACATAGCAGAGATCAATGAGGGCCATGTTCCTGAGGAAGAAGTACATGGGCATGTGGAGGCGCCGGTCGAGGGCGGTGACGGCGACGATGAGGAGATTCCCTGTCAGAGCCACCGGTTAGACCAGGAGGACCAGTGCGGCGTAGATCAGCTGATGCTCACGGACCTCCGACAATCCCAGCAGCAGAAATCCCGTCACCGCCGTGCGGTTGGCCATGTCATCTGACATGTGCCTATAAGTCCACACTGAGAACTTGCACACCCCCCCAAGAGGGCACTGTCAGAAAGATGAACGGATGATGCTCCACAAATTCCTTCTCCGTCTACCTCTGGCCCTGAGTGGGATTAGGTCACCGCAGAGACGTGGACCATGGCTGGAAGAGGCAGGGAGCTTCCTCTAGACAGATGGAGAATTATCAGGACAAAGGGTCCATGGACCAAGTTAAGCTCCTTGCGTACAGGGAACCTGTCTACCGATACTGTTACATTTCACTCTCCCAAGCGTTCAGTACAGTGCCTTGCATTCAGTAAGCGCTCAATAAAAAAGATTGACTAACCCATCATTTCTATGTGCCTACTATTAATAGTAGTATTTGTTAAGTACTTAATGTGCTTACTTGAAGAACAACTTGGCTTTATTCTCTCTCTAGTCTGTAAGCTCTTTGTGGGCAGGGATTGTGTCTGCTATACTGTTGTATTGTAATAATTATAATGATAGTATCTGTTAAGCGCTTACTATGTGCTAACTGTTCTAAGAGCTGTGGTAGGTACAAGGTAATCGGGTTGTCCCACATGGGGCTCACAGTCTTAATCCCCATTTTACAGATTAGGTGACTGAGGCACAGAGAAGTTAAGTGACTTGCCCAAAGTCACACAGCTGATAAGTGGCAGAGCTGGAATTAGAATCCACAACCTCTGGCTCCCAAGCCCGGGCTCTTTCCAACTAAGCTATGCTGCCCCCACATACAATATTTGTACTCTCCCTAGCCCTTAGTACAGTGCTCTGCACTCAGTAAGCACTCAATAAGAACGAGTAATCCACACCTGCTGCCTCGAATTTCTCAATGACAACTCTCTCCTCGACCCCCTCAAATCTGGCTTCCACCCCTTACACTCCACTGAAACTGCCCTCTCAAAGGTCACCAATGACCTCCTTCTTGCCAACTCCAACGGCTCCTACTCTATCCTAATCTTCCTTGACCTTTCAGGTGACTTCGACACTGTGGACCACCCCCTTCTCCTCAACACGTTATCCAACTTTGGCTTCACAGACTCCGTGCTCTACTGGTTCTCCTCTTATCTCTCCAGCTGTTCATTCTCAGTCTCCTTTGCGGTCTCCTTCTCCCCCCCCCCCCCATCCCCTTACTGTAGGGGTTCGTCAAGGGTCAGTTCTTGTTCCCCTTCTGTTATCTATCTACACTCACTCCCGTGGTGAACTCAATCGCTCCCACGGTTTCAACTATCATCCCTACGCTAATGACACCCAAATCTACATCTCTGCCCCTGCTCTCTCTTTCTCCCTTCAGGCCCGGGTCTCCTCCTTCCTTCAGGACATCTCCATCTGGATGTCTGCCCGCCATCTAAAACAATATGTCCAAGACTGATCTTCTTAACTTCCCTCCCAAACCCTGCCCTATCTCTGACTTTCCCGTCACCGTAGAAGGCACTACCATCCTTCCCGTCTCACAAGCCCACAACCTTGGTGTCACCCTCGACTCTGATCTCTCGTTCACCCCTCACATCCAATACGTCACCAAAACCTGCCATTCTCACCTCCGCAACATTGCCAAGATCCACCCTTTCATCTCCATCCAAACCGCTACCTTGCAGGTTCAATCTCTCATCCTATCCCGACTGGATTACTGCATCAGCCTCCTCTCTGATCTCCCATCCTCCTGTCTCCCCCCAATTCAGTCTATACTTCAAGCTGCGGCCCGGATCATCTTTGAGCAGAAGCGCTCTGGGCATGTTATTCCCCTCCTCAAAAATCTCCAGTGGCTACCAGTCACACATCAAGCAATAACTCTTCACTCTCGCCTTCAAGGCTCTCCATCATCTCGCCCCATCGTACCCAACCTCCCTTCTCTCCTTCTACAGCCCAGCCCGCACCCTCCACTCCTCTGCCGCTAACCTTCTCACTGGGCCTCGTTCTGGCCTGTCCCGCCGTTGATCCCCGGCCCACGTCCTCCCCCTGGCCCGGAATGCCCTCCCTCCACACATCCGCCAAGGTAACTCTCTACTTCCTTTCAAAGCCCTACTGAGAGCTCACCTCCTACAAGAGGCCTTCCCGGACTGAGTCCCCTTTTTCCTCTCCTCCTCCCCATCCCCCCGCCCTACCTCCTTCCCATCCCCACAGCACCTGTATATAGGTATGTACAGATTCATTACTCTATGTATTTTACTTGTACATATTTACTATTCTATTTGTTTTATTAATGATGTGTATATAGCTATAATTCTATTTATTCTGATGGTATTGACACCTGCCTACTTGTTTTGTTTTGTTGTTTGTCTCCCCTTTCTAGACTGTGAGCCCATTCCTGTGTAGGAACGGTATCTATATGTTGCCAACTTTTACTTCCCAATCGCTTAGTACAGTTCTCGGCATACAGTAAGCGCTGAATAAATACGACTGAATGAATGAATAAGTATGACTGACTGACTGGTGGAAAGAGCCCAGGCCTGGGAGTCAGAGGAACTGGGTTTTAATCCAGGCTCTACAGTTTGTCTGCTGTGTGACCTTGGGCCAGTCACTTAATTTCTCTCTTCCTCAGTTTCCTCATCTGTAAAATGAGGATTAAGCCTGTTAGCCCCATATGGGACAGGGACTGTTTCCAACACGATTATCTTGTGTCTACCTCAGTGCTTAGTGCAGTGTCTGAAACATGCAAGTGCTTAGCAATTGCAATTATGTGTGGCAGACTGTACTAACCACCGAGGTAGATACAAGTTAAACAGGTTAGATGCAGTCCCTGTCTCACATGGGGCTCACGGTAGAATTCCTCATCTACCTCCCCAGTCCTACCTCTCTTTGCTCCAAATTCCTCCCCTTGGATAACCAGCTACCTGCGGTTTTTTTAGAGGTATTTGTTAAACATTTACTATGTGTCAGACGCTCTTCTGAGCGCTGGGGTAGATACCAATTAATTAGGTCGGACACAGTCCTTGTCCCTCAAGGGGCCCACAGTCTAAGTAGGAAGGACAACAAGAAGAGAAGTGAAGTGACTTGGCCAAGGTCACATAGTCAGCAATTGGAAGAGCCGGGATAAGAATCCAGGTCCTCTGACACCCAGGCCTGGGCTCTTTCTACTAGGCCACACTTCTGCTGGTTTAAAACCAAGCTACTCATCTTCCACCCTAAACTCGTCACCATATCTAACTTCTCTGAAAATGACAGTGGTTCTCTCTGTCTCCCAATTGCTCAGTGTGGTGCGCTGCACACAGTGAGCGCTCAATAAATATGATTGATTGATTATCACTCCCTCATATCTCCTACTTCTCCTACTCTGATACTCATCCAATCCTTGGCTTCCAGAAGGTCTCTCCCACTCCTGCCTCCCCACCTCCAGCCTCTCACGCCATCTCTCCTGCCCGCCGAGCTCCAACCACTACCCTTCGTTCTGAGGAAAGGGGCCATCGTGGTTTCCACAAGCCCAGCCTCTCCTCTGTGAGCCACCGCTCTAGGCAGAGACTGGATCTGGCTAGCACCCGAGAGCATTCCAGAGAGATGGACCACTTCCAAATTTTCCCTTTCCCGGGTATCACTTCCTATCCATGTTAATCAGTCAAACAATTCAGCAATCACTGGTATTTAATGAGCACTACTCACCTACTCCCTGTCTGTCAGTCAATAGTATTTATTGAGTGCTTACTGTGCGCAGTGCACTGTATGAAGCGATTGGAAGAGTCCTATATGACACATTCCCTGCTCACAATGAGCTTACAGTCTAGAGGGGGAGACATAATAATGATAATAATAATAATAATAATAATAATAATAATATTTGTTAAGTGCTTACTACGTGCAAAGCACTGTTCTAAGTGTTGGGGTAGATACAAGGTAATCAGGTTGTCCCAGGCGGAGCTCACAGTCTTAATCCCTATTTTACAGATACTTTGAGTCACAGGGAAGTTAAGTGACTTGCCCAAAGTCACACAGCTGACAAGTGGTGGAGACAGCTGACAAGTGGTGGAGACAGGATTAGAACCCATGGTCTCTGACTCCAAAACCTGGGCTCTTTCCACTGCTTCTCTTGTATAATATGAGTATTAGTATAAATTAATATAAAGACATTAATATACAGGAATTAATTTCATATAATTAATATCAATCAATCAATCAACAAATAAGTAAGTAAATAAATAAATAAATAATCCACCACTAGTCAGCTCTGAAAAATAATAATGGTATTTGTTAAGCTCTTACTATGTGTCAAGCATTGTTCTAAGCACTGGGGTAGATACAAACTCAGCTCATTGGACACAGTCCCTGTCCCCCATGGAGTTCACTGTCATAATCTCCATTTTACAGATGAGGGAACTGAGGCACAGAGAAGTGAAGTGACTTGCCCAAGGTCACACAGCAGACAAGTGGAGCAACGGGATTAAAACCCAGGTCCTTCTGACTCCCAGGCTTGTGCTCTATCCACTAGGCCATGTTGCTTCTCCTGTAGATTATAAACTTGTGGTGGGCAGGGAATGTGTCTATCAACTCTATTGTATTGTACTTTCCCAGTATGGTGCCCTGCACATAGTGAGCGATCGATAAATACCATTGATAATGGTGATTGTGGGGAGGTGTTACAAGGGACTGGCAGACAATAAGCCTGATGAAAAGAGAGGACATGTACCAACCTGCCTCAGGGAATCCCAAGAACAACCAAAATTACACAGACCATTAAGATGTCAATGATGCATATGAATCTGCTACCTAGGCAGTATGCTGGTGCAACAATCCAGGGGGTGCAAAATGACAGTCCAGGCAGAAGGAGAAACATTCTACCCCTGGTGAAAGGACTCCTACCTAGGACCCTCCCCACTGTCGCCTTCACGTCCCTGTTTCTCAGGCTATAAATGAGGGGGCTCAGGGCGGGGAGCACCATCACGCAGAACACAGACAGTACTATATCCAGAGCAGTGGATGAGCCTGATTGTAGTTTTAAATTAACGAAGGCAGCCGTGGTGAAAAACATAGTCGTTACGGCGAGGTTAGGCAGGCAGGTGGAGAAGGCTTTGTCCCGGCCCACGGTAGCCGGCATCCTCAGCATGGCCCGGACGATGAGCATGTACGAGACAAGGATGCAAACCAGGTAGAAGATACCAAAACAGGCACGGATGGCTATCATCACATCGAGGGGGACGTGACATTTAGAGCAGCAGAACTTGATTATGGAGGAGAAATCACAGAAGAATTGGGGGATTTTATCGTTACCACAGAAGGACCTGGAGAAGGTCCCTGCTGAAGGCATCACTGTTATGAGACCCCTACTGAACCAGGAAGCTGCCACCATCTTCCCATAGGTCCCTCCTTTCATGATGACCTCATAGCGCAGGGGACGGCAGATGGATACGAAGCGATCTTAGGACATCGCCTGGAGGATGAAAAATTCTGAACCGGCAAACAGGACCACTGAGAAGACCTGGACGGCACAGCCAAGGAAAGAGATGGATCTCCGGCCTTCCCAGACTAAGTCCTTATTTCCCTTACTCTTTCTCCCTCTGCATCACCTGTGAACCTGGATCTGTCCCCTTTAGCACGTGATATTTTTTACCCTACCCTCAGCCCACAGCACTTATGTCCATCTCCGTAATTCATTCATTCATTCATTCAATCGTATTTATTGAGCGCTTACTGTGTGCAGAGCACTATACTAAGCGCTTGGAAAGTACAATTTGGCAGCAGATAGAAACAATTCCTACCCAACAAGGGGCTCACAGTGGAGAAGGAGGGAGACAGACAACAAAACAAGTAGACAGGCATCAATAGCATCAAAATAAATAGAGTTATAGATATATGTACATCATTAATAAAATGAATAGAATAATAAACATGTACATATATTCACAAGTGCTATGGGGCAGGGAAGGGGGTCATCATCATCATCATCATCAATCGTATTTATTGAGCGCTTACTATGTGCAGAGCACTGTACTAAGCGCTTGGGAAGTACAAATTGGCAACATATAGAGACAGTCCCTACTCAACAGTGGGCTCACAGTCTAAAAGGGGGAGACAGAGAACAAAACCAAACATACTAACAAAATAAAATAAATAGAATAGATATGTACAAATAAATTAAATAAATAAATAAATAGAGTAAAAAAAATATGTACAAACATATATACATATATACAGGTGCTGTGGGGAAGGGAGGGAGGTAAGATGGGGGGATGGAGAGGGGGACGAGGGGGAGAGGAAGGAAGGGGCTCAGTCTGGGAAGGCCTCCTGGAGGAGGTGAGTTCTCAGTAGGGCTTTGAAGGGCAGAAGAGAGCTAGTTCGGCAGATGTGAGGCTGGAGGTCGTTCCAGGCCAGAGGCAGGACGGGGGCCAGGGGTCGTTGGCGGGACAGGCGAGAACGAAGCACAATGAGGAGGTGAGCGGCAGATGAGCAGAGTGTGTGGGCTGGGCTATAATTTATTTTAATGCCTATCTACCCCTCGAGGCCATAAGCATTTTGCGAGCAGGGAACATGTCTACCAATTGGCACAATGGATAGGGCACGGGCCTAGGAGTCAGAAGATTATGAGTTCTAATCCTGGCTCTGCCACGTGTCTGTTGCATGACCTTGGGAAAGTATCTTGTCTTCTCTGTGCCTCAGTTCACTCATCTTAAAATGGGATTTGAGGATGTAAGACCCACGTGGTCCAAACCGATTACCTTGTCTCCATCCCAGCCCTTAGTACAGTGCCTGGCACACAGTAAGCACTTAACACATACCACAGTTATTATTACTCTCCAAAGCCCTTGGCATTTTTCTCTGCACACAGTAAGCACTTAATATATACCATTGACTGATTGATTAATTAAGAGATTGATGTTCTAATTCCAGCCCTTCCATTTAACCAAGCCTTGATTTCCCTATTTGGAAATTGAGGACAAAGTAGCTGCTTTTCCTCACTCCTAGACAGTGAGCCACGTGTGGACGAGGGTGTGTCTGCAATCTGATTTTCCTGGATCTACCCTTGACGGTAACATGGTGAGTATTTATTGAGTACTTACTGTGTGCAGAGCACTGTATTAAGCGGTTGAGACAGCACAATATAACAGAATTAGCAGATAAGTTCCATGTCCATAAGTAGCTGACAGTCTAGAGATAGTATGTAGATATAGGGATACATAAATATAAATATAAAAATATAGATAAAGATATGTATCTATACTCTACTATAGCCTTCGCTATGAAGCAGCATGACCTTGTAGCAACAGGACTTGGGAGTCAGAGGATGTGGGTTCTAATCCCGGCTTTGCCACTTCTCTGCTCTGTGACCTTGGGCAAATAACTTAACTTCTCAATGCCTCAGTTACCTCATCTGTGAAATGGGGATTCAGACTGTGAGCCCTATGTGGGACAAGGTCTGTGTCCGATCTGATTAGCTTGCATCTATCCCAGCACTTAGAATAGTTCCTGGCACAGAGTAAGCATTTAATAAATAATGTAAAAAAGGAAGAACTATAGACCCTGTCTCCAAGGAACTAATAGTTTACTGGAAAAGAAGCAGTGTGGACTAGTGGAAAGAGCACAGGCTTGAGAGCCCAAGAACCTGGGTTCAAATCCCAGCTCTGCCCCTTGCCTGATGTGGGACCAAGTCATTTCACTTCCCTGTGCCTCAGTTTCCTCAACTGTAAAATGGGGATTCAATGCTTAGACTTTGAGTCCCGTGAGGAACGGAGACGTGTTTGACCTGACAAACTTATATCTACCCCAGCACATAGAACAGTGCTCATCACATCGTAAGCACTTAACAAATACCCTCTTAAAAAGGAGAGGGAGCAGGATAAAGAAGAAGCATATAGTAGGAAGTTGCAAAATGGATCAGGAGGAAATAAATAAATATTTACATTGCACGTAAATACGCAAAAATATACATAGATAGAAAGTAGTTGCATATATGCTTAGGATAGGAATGGAGCTCATAACAAGTAAGAGGGTTGCTACATGGACTAGATTGTGGGGTGAAGTTATTTAATCTGGAAAACGTCACTAAGAAGGTGGGATTTTAGGCAGCCTTAGAAGGTAAAGGATTTGGAAGGGAGGGAGCTATGGGTTAGGGAAACAGTAGCACGATCTGGAGAAGTGCTGAGGGCCAGAGTTGGGAGGCAAGAGCTAGATACAGTTGCAGGGTGTTCTTGGGAAGAGGAGTGAAAAGTATGAGGTGGGAGAACGGGTGAGTGAGATGGGCAGAGCTGGTGGCTGGGATGGAGAGAAATGGTGGGTGAGATTGGGAGAGCTGGTGGGTGAAATGCGGAGAGATGGTGGATGGGATCGAAAGAGATGGTGGGTGAGATGGGCAAAGCTGGTGAGACGTTTTTAAGTCAATCCTCAAGGGTTGTTGGCGAAGGAGCACTGTACTAAGTATTTGGGAGAATCAAAAACAACAGAGTTGGCAGACACATTCCCCGCACACAACAAGCCTACAGTCCAGAGGGGGAGACAGACATTAATATAAATACATAATTAACAGTCTGTAATTTAAATATATGTTTGTTAATCCTGGGGGATTAAGGGTGGGGCAAAGATCAAACCCCTCTAAATGTCCCAGATCTAAGTGCTTAGATTATGCAGAAGGGAGAGAGAGCCAGGAAAGGGAGGGCTTATTCGGGAAAGGCCTCTTAGAAATGTGACCTTAATAAGACTTCAAAGATGGAGAGAGTGGTATTCTGGTGTACATGGCGGGGGAGTTCGAGGCCAGGGGCAGGATGTGGGAAAGGGTCGGCAGTGAAAAAGACAAGAATGGGGCACAGTGAGTAAGCTGTCATTAGAGGACCGAAGAGTGTGTGCTGGGCTGGAGTCGGGCAAGACGAGCCTGTAAGCTACTGACCCAGAAAATTAGGTGGAACCAGTGCCTTTACAGATTGGGCTGGCCGCCTCTACGGCTTCCTGTGAGATAGAAGCCACCAAGGACCTGAAAGACCCCGAAGAGCCCATCCCACGATACACAAAGACTCCTCTAAAGAGCTTTGCCCTCGTCTCCTCTTGATAATCGCCCACAGATGAGCCAGTAGGTTTGGTAAAGAAAGAAGACGTCACTATCTGGAGAGTCTCCCGGCTCCTTGCGACAGATATAGGTTTTAGAGATTGGGTTTTAGTTTCGAAGCACTTCATACAGTCCGCTGCAGATTATAAGCACCTCAAGGGAAGGAATCATGTCTACCACATCAATTCTACACTCCAAATCAGTTAGCATAGGCTTCTGCTAACAATAAGTGCTCAGAAATTAACCATTAGGCCACGCTGTAGCATAGCCTAGTCGATAGAGATTGGACCTGGGAAATAGAAGGACCTGAGGTCTAATCCTGACTCTGCCAAATATCTGCTGGGTATCCTGGTGCAAATCGCTTGACTTCTCTGTGCTTTAGTCACCTCAACTTTAAAAATGGGGAGTAAGACTATGAGTCCCACGTTGGGACAGGGACTGAATCCTACCTTTCATTCATTCATTCATTCATCCAATTGTATTTATTGAGCGTTTACTTTGTGCAGAGCACTGTACTAAGCGCTTGGGAAGTACAAGTTTGCAACATATAGAGACGGTCCCTACCCAACAGCGGGCTCACAGTCTAGAAGGGGGAGACAGACAACAAAACAAAACATTTTAACTAAATAAAATAGAATAGTAAATATGTAAGAGTAAAATAAATAGAGTAATAAATCTGTACAAACATATATACAGGTGCTGTGGGGAGAGGAAGGAAGTAGGGCGGGGGCGATGGGGAGGGGGATAGGAATGGCGGGGGCTCAGTCTGGGAAGGCCTCCGGGAGGAGGTGACCTCTCAGTAGGGCTTTGAAGGGAAGAAGAGAGCTAGCTTGGCAGATGTGCGGAGGGAGGGCATTCCAGGCCAGGGGGAGGTCATAGGCTGGGGGTCGACGGAGGGACAGGCGAGAACGAGGCACAGTGAGAAGGTTAGTGGCAGAGAAGCGGAGGGTGCAGGCTGGGCTGTAGAAGGAAAGAAGGGACGAGAGGTAGGAGGGGGCGAGGTGATGGAGAGCCTTGAAGCCGAGAGTGAGGAGTTTTTGCCTGAAGCATAGGTTGATTGGTAGCCACTGGAGAGTTTTGAGGAGGGGAGTGACAAGTCCAGAGCATTTCTGCACAAAGATGATCTGGGCAGCAGAGGGAAGTATAGATTGAAGTGGGGATAGACAGGAGGATGGGAGATAAGAGGGACGGCTGATGCAGTAATCCAGTCGGAATGGGATGAGACATTGAACCAGTAGGGTAGCGGTTTGGATGGAGAGGAAAGGGCGGATCTTGGCTATGTTGCGGAGGTGAGAGCGGCGGTTTTTGGTGACGGATTGGATGTGAGGGGTGAACGAGAGAGCAGAACCGAGGATGACACCAAGGTTGCCGGCTCGTGAGACGGGATGGATGGAGTGCCATCAACAGTGATGGGAAAGTGAGGGAGAGGGAGAGGGCAGGGTTTGGGAGGGAAAATAAGGAGTTCAGTCTTGGACATATTGAGTTTTAGATGGCGGGCAGACATCCAGATGGAGATGTCCTGAGGGAAGGAGGAGACCCCAGCCTGAAGGGAGGGAGAGAGAGCAGGGGCAGAGATGTAGACTTGGGTGTCATCAGCCTAGAGATGATAGTTGAAGCCGTGGGAGCGAATGAGTTCACCAAGGAAGTGAGTGTAGATAGAGAACAGAAGGGGACCAAAAACTGACCCTTGAGGAGCCCCTACAGTAAGGGGATGTGAGGGGGAGGAGGAGCCTGCAAAGAGACTGAGAATGAACGGCTGGAGTGATAAGAGGAGACCTAGGAACGTACAGAGTCTGTGAAGCCAAGGTTTGATAGCGTGTTGAGGAGAAGGGGGTGGTCCACAGTGTCGAATGCAGCTGAGAGGCCGAGGAGGATTAGGATAGAGTAGGAGCCGTTGGTTTGGGGAAGCAGGAGGTCGTTGGTGAACTTTGAGAGGGCAGTTTCTGTGGAATATAATGGAAGGAAGCCAGATTGGAGGGGGTCAAGAAGAGAGTTGGCATTGAGGAATTCGAGGCAGCGGGTGTAGACGGCTCGTACAAGGAGTTTGGAAAGTAATGGTAGGGGGGCGATAGGGTGATAACTAGAAGGAGAGGTGGGGTCAAGAGAGGGTTTTTTTAGGATGGGGGAGACGTGGGCATGTTTGATGACAGAGGGGAAGGAACCAGTGGAGAGTGAGCGTTTCTATCTTGATTATCTTGTATCTATCCTAAGGCTTAGAACCGTGCTTAGCACATAGTAAGTGCTTAACAAATACCACAGTTCTCATTATTATTATTATCCCCGTGATGGTCACAGTGCTTGGCACAGAGTAAGGGCTGCCAGGTCTTACTTTATTCATCTCTTCTCCCAGCCCCACAGCACTATGTCGATATCTGTAATTTATTTATTCATTCATATTAATATCTGTCACATATGGGGACGGTAAGCTCATTGTGGGCAGAAACTGCGTCTGTGTAATGTTATGTCGCACTTTCCCAAGCACTTAGTACAGTGCTTTGCACACAGTGAGCGCTCAATAATTACGACTGAATGAGAAAATGAATGAATGAACTTGCTTAGTAGAGTACGCTGCACACAGTAAGCACTCAATAATAATAATAATGGTATTTGCTAAGCGCTTATTATGTGCTAAACACTGTTCTAAACGTTGAGGTAGATACAGGCTGTCCCACGTGGGGCTCACATTTTTATTCCGCATTTTACAGACGTGGAAACTGAGACACAGAGAAGTTAAGTGGCTTGCCCAAGGTCACACAGCAGACACCTGGTGAAGGCGGAATTAGAGCCCATGTCCTCTGACTCACAAGACACTGCACTTTCCACTAAGCCACGCTGCTCAGTAAATACCGTTGATTGGTTGATTGACTGTGTACAGGAAACATGTCTGCTTATTTTATAGTATTGTACTCTATCAAATATTAGTACAGAGCACATAGTAAACACTCAATGAATACCATTGATTCATTCAGTCACTGATTGTGGGCAAGGAATGAGTCTGCTAATTCTATTATATTATACACTCCCAAGGATAGAACAGCGCTCAACACATAGTAAGCACTCAACAAATACCACTGATTGTTTAATTGACTGCAAGGCCATCTGCTCCCCCTGTGCTACATTGTCATATACACTGTAAACTCAATGTGGGCAGGGAGTGTGTCCACCAATTCTGCTGTATGGGACTCCCTCCCCTCCCTCGACAGCTGCTGCCAAGTGTGGCCTCTGGAACCCCCGCTCCTTTTTAAGTAATATCCCTTTCATCCTGGACCTATTCCTTTCCAGTTCTCTACTCCTCCTCGCCCTAACTGAAACATGGTTGTCTCCGGACAACACGGTCTCTTCTGCTGCTCTCTCCAGTGGAGGCCTTTTCTTCTCCCACTCCCCCAGACTCACCGGAAAAGGAGGAGGTGTCGGTTTCCTTCTCGCCCCTCAATGTCGCTTTCGCACTATCCCTCCTCCCCCTTCCCTTTCCTTCCCTTCCTTTGAAGCCCACATTATTCGCCTCTACCACCCCCTCCAGATTCTTGTAACCGTCATCTACCGCCCCCCCGGCCCCACCTACAACTTTACCGATTTTGACCTCTTCCTCACCTTCCTTCTCGCCTTTTCCATGCCCACTCTGATCCTCCGAGACTTCAACATCCACATGGATATCCCTGTTGAGTCCTCTGCCGCCCACCTTCTATCACCCCTCGACGCTGCCAACCCCTTGCTCCACCCCACCTCACCCACTCACCAACTTGGTCATACCCTCAACCTCATCATCTCCTATCGCTTCACTGTGTCCACCCTCACCAATGCTGAAATCCCTCTCTCTGATCATAATCTCCTCACCTGCCTCCTCACTCACACTCCTTTCCCCTGTAAATCCATATTACTCCCTCACAGAGATCTCTGCTCTCTTGACCCCATCCATCTTTCGGAGAGCCTCACACCCCACCTCGCCTCCGTCTCCACTCTACCCAGTCTTGATGATCAGATTACTGCTCTCAACTCTACCCTTTCTACTCAGATAGACTCACTCGCTACCCTTTCCCTTCGCTGCTCTCGTATCACTAACCCACAGCCCTGGATCACTGCCACTGTCCGCCTCCTTTGCTCTTATGCTCGAGCTGCCGAACGCTGCTGGCGAAAGTATGAACACCATGCCAACCTCGTTCACTTCAGGTTTATCTTTTACTGCCTTAACGCAGCCCTCTCCTCTGCCAGATAAAACCATTTCTCCTCCCTTATTGACACCTATGCCCATCATCCCGCCAGGTCTTCCGTACAGTCAACTCTCTTCTCAGGTCCCCGGTTCCTCCCCCTCCTCCTTCCCTCACCCCCAACGATCTGGCCTCCTACTTCATGAACAAAATTAAATCCATCAGGTCCGACCACCCCAAAGTCACTCCCCCCCTTCTCCAACCCCCCGAATCTCAACACTCTCTGCTACTCTCCCATCCTTCCCAGCAGTATCCTCAGAGGAGCTCTTCTCCCTCCCCTCAAGTGCTACTCCGGCCATCTGTGCTTCTGACCCCATTCCCTCTCATCTCATGAAATCTCTCGCTCCATCCCTTCTCCCCTCCTCAACTTCCATCTTCAACCACTCACTCTCCACTGGTTCCTTCCCATCTGCCTTCAAACATGCCCATGTCTCTCCCATCCTAAAAAAACCCTCTTGACCCCACCTAACCTTCTAGTTATCTCCCCATAACCCTCTTACCTTTCCTTTCCAAACTCCTTGAACGAGTTGTCTACACGCGCTGCCTCGAATTCCTCAACACCAACTCTCTCTTCGACCCCCTCCAGTCTGTCTTCCGTCCACTACATTCCAAGGAAACTGCCCTCTCAGAGGTCACCAATGACCTCCTGCTTGCCAGATCCAACGGCTCATACTCTATCCTAATCCTCCTCGACCTCTCAGCTGCCTTCGACACTGTGGACCACCCCCTTCTCCTCAACACACTATCCGACCTTGGCTTCACAGACTTCATCCTCTCCTGGTTCTCCTCTTATCTCTCCGGTCGTCCATTCTCAGTCTCTTTTGCAGGCTCCTCCTCCCCCTCCCATCCCCTTACTGTGGGGGTTCCCCAAGGTTCAGTGCTTGGTCCCCTTCTGTTCTCGATCTACACTCACTCCCTTGGTGACCTCTTTCGCTCCCACGGCTTCAACTATCATTTCTACGCTGATGACACCCAGATCTACATCTCTGCCCCTGCTCTCTCCCCCTCTCTCCAGGCTCGCATCTCCTCCTGCATTCAGGACATCTCCATCTGGATGTCTGCCCGCCACCTAAAACTCAACATGTCCAAGACTGAACTCGACTGAACTCCTTGTCTTCCCTCCCAAACCCTGCCCTCTCCCTGACTTTCCCATCTCTGTTGACGGCACTACCATCCTTCCCGTCTCACAAGCCCGCAACCTTGGTGTCATCCTCGACTCCGCTCTCTCATTCACCCCTCACATCCAAGCCGTCACCAAAACCTGCTGGTCTCAGCTCTGCAACATTGCCAAGATCCGCTCTTTCCTCTCCATCCAAACCGCTACCTTGCTCGTTCAAACTCTCATCCTATCCCGTCTGGACTACTGCATCAGCCTTCTCTCTGATCTCCCATCTTCGTTTCTCTCCCCCACTTCAATCCATAGCTCATGCTGCTGCCCGGATTGCCTTTGTCCAGAAACGCTCTGGGCATGTTACTCCCCTCCTCAGAAGTCTCCAGTGGCTACCAATCAATCTGCACAACAGGCAGAAACTCCTCACCCTCGGCTTCAAGGCTCTCCATCACCTCGGCCCCTCCTACCTCACCTCCCTTCTCTCCTTCTACAGCCCAGCCTGCACCCTCCGCTCCTCTGCTGCTAATCTCCTCACCGTGTATCGTTCTCGCCTGTCCCGCCATCGACCCCCAGACCACGTCATCCCCCGGGCCTGGAATGCCCGCCCTCTGCTAGCTCTCTTCCTCCCTTCAAGGCCCTACTGAGAGCTCATCTCCTCCAGGAGGCCTTCCCAGACTGAGCCCCTTCCTTCTTCTCCCCCTCGTCCCCCTCTCCATCCCCCACATCTTACCTCCTTCCCTTCCCCACAGCACCTGTATATATGCATATATGTTTGTACATATTTATTACTCTATATATTTATATTACTTGTACATATCTATTCTATTTATTTTATTTTGTTAGTATGTTTTGTTTTGTTCTCTGTCTCCCCCTTCTAGACTGTGAGCCCGCTGTTGGGTAGGGACTGTCTCTATATGTTGCCAACTTGTACTTTCCAAGCGCTTAGTACAGTGCTCTGCACACAGTAAGCGCTCAATAAATCCGATTGATTTATTGATTGATTGATTGACTCTTCCAAGCGATTAGTACAGAGTTCTGCACACAGTAAGTGCTCAATAAACACCACGGATCTGTCGATTGATTTATTCCCTGTGGTTTGGGAACGTGTCTACTATCTCTGTTATCCTCTTCCACGTGCTTAGTACAGTGCTCTGCACCCAGTAAGCGTCCAATAAATATGCTGGATCGATTGACCATATGAAGAACCGCACCTGAACTTTTCACAGGTCTGGACGTGATGTTCAGGTCTGGAGGGTGTTTCTGGGGGCTGAAACACACTTTTAGAGGTAGTAGTAAGAGACGGCTGAGGATTCGGGATTCCTGCTACTGCCGTCACACTCCCAGCCGGCATGCTTCTTTCCCCTACTCCCAACCTTACCAATGGACCTCCGTCTCGTCTATTTCATTGCCAACGTCCTGTCTTTGGCCTGGAATGCCCTCCCTCTTCATATAATAATAATGATGGTATTTATTAAGCGCTTAATATGTGACTAGCACTGTTCTAAGCGCTGGGGTAGATTCCGGGTAATCAGGTTGTCCCACATGGGGCTCACAGCCTTAATCTCCATTTTACAGATGAAGTTAATGGAGGCACAGAGAAATTAAGTGATATGCCCAAGTTCACACAGCAGACAAGTGGGAGAGCTGGGATTAGAACCATGTCCTTTGACTCCCAAACCCGGGCTCTTGCCACTAGGCCACGCTGCTTCTCTTCATATCCAACAGACAATGGCTCTCCCTTCCTTCAAAGCCTTATTGAAGGCCCATCTGTACATCAAGGTTGTGGGGTCTATCATAACAAGTAACTCCTGTCTGTAAAAGGTTGTGAAAACAGAGACCAATGAAAATTCGACAATCATCCTGTTGGTCCTCATTGGTTCCCTGAAGCTCCTCATTGCTCGCTCCCGCGTTGCTGTACCTCAATAAAGGATACAGTGGGAAGGGACCATGGGATTGCTTGTGACTCGTACGTCTCTCGGGAGGTGAACGGGCAGGTAGCCACCTTCCTCCTTTACTGCTCTATCTGAACTCACGTCTCTGAGTCATTTTTCCTATCGGCACCACCACCTTGGGTTCTCGAACCCTGCACCTGATTTAAGCCCATTAACTTATTTTGCATCGATAACAGCTCGTAACTTCTAACTCTCTCCTTCGGGCAGTCAGTCTCTTTTTCACAGTGGCGGGTTTTCCACCCACATCCCACGCCTGGCCTCTCATCTCACACCAATCTTTCCGGTTCCATCTTCTCTGCATTCCTGCCGTTTTATCTGGCCCCTGTTTACATCCCAACCTTGCATTCTATATCCTCCATCCTGGTCTGGGATTGGGAAGCGGCGTGGCCTAGTGGAAAGCCTGAGGGTCAGGGGACCTAGGCTCTAATCCCAGATCCACCACCTGCCCTCAGTTACCTCATCTGCAAAATGGGGATTAAGACTGTGACCCTTATCTGGGACAGGGACAGTGTCCAACCTGATTAGCTTGTATCTACCCCAACACTAAGGATAGTGCCAGAAACCTTGTAACCTCTTAACAAATACAACCCAAAAAAGGGCAGGTGGTGGATCTGGGATTAAAATCTAGGTTATCGAAAGTAGGATGCAAAGTTACTTAAGCCATACAAACTTGCCCAGATGGGTGTTACATGTTACCGGCCCTGAACACATTCTGTTTTTGAACCTTGCATAAAATACAAAATGGACTTGCTTTCGGCCTGCACAAAATGGAGGGTTACTGTTGGTATGCACAAGATGGAGTCAGTCATGCCAAGTCCGTTGGCGGACAACAAACCCCACTTTGATCCTTCCGAAGCCCACGGCCTCCGGGAGGATCATATGCGACCCTCCTTCGAGGGTCTTCCACATAGTCGGTGTCTAAGGCAAAGGAAAGGAAAAGTCAGAAAAATCCAGGCACAAAAGAAAAGACAGAAAAATCCAGGGACAACAGACCACACAAACTACAGGCACAACAGACCACACGGCAGCCCACAGAACACATACAGCAATCACCCCAACCATACCCCTCAGCGAAACGCGGCATTCAGACGGCGCTGCATGTCCATGATCTCGACCTTGGACAGGGACACGGTCGGGGGGTGCAGAGGCATCAGGGTAGATGAAGAACACGGTAGATGAAGAACACAGACAGAAACAACCAGACACGATCTCATGGGACCGAGGTCCATCCGGCAGAAATCTGACACAGCCACAGACCTGGAACTGCGGGAGAACCGGATTCCTGTGGGACGGCAGGGACCTATGGGAGAGTACAGATTACAGAGAAGCAGCGTGACTCAGTGGAAAGAGCACGGGCTTTAGAGTCAGTGTTCATGGGTTCAAATCCCGGCTCCCCCAATTGTCAGCTGTGTGACTTTGGGAATGTCCTTCAACTTCTCTGTGCCTCAGTTACCTCATGGGGATAGGGATTGACTGTGAGTCCCCCGTGGGACAACCTTATCACTTTGTAACCTCCCCAGTGTTTAGAACAGTGCTTTGCACATAGTAAGCCCTTAATAAATGCCATTATTATTATTATTATTATTATTATTATTATTATTATTATTACAGTCAGGAGGTGACGCATCAAAAACGGCTGGCTTCACCTGGGAGTGGTGGATCCACGAGGGGCACTCAGCAATGAAAACTGCAGTGAAGGAAGACAAGAGAACCTGGTAAGACCCTTCCCAGTACGGCTTGAGAGCAGTGTGGCCGACCATGCGCTTAACCCAAACCCAAACTCAATCGCCAGCGATGAACGGAAGCAGATGGTCGGCGAGAGAAGCGCGCTGAAGGAGGATTTAAGCAGCCTGCAGCCTACCAAAAGTCGCCTGGAGAGACAAAACATAGGCTCGCAGGGCATCATCGCCCACCTGTAGAGTCGGTCGAGGTCGGGGATCCGAGAGACTTCCCTAATATGGGGGATGACCATAGAGCATCTCATAAAGCTACACATTTAAAGGAGCCTGGGGGCAGCAACGTAGACGATAAAGGGCGAGGGACAGAACCTTCGGTCACTTGAGATGAGTTTCCATATAAAGTTTCCCCAGCAGAGTTTCCAACTCACAATTGGGACGTTCCGCTTTCCCTGAACTCTGGAGATAATAATAATAATAACAATAATAATAATAATAATAATAATAATAATAATAATAATAGTGGTATTTGTTAAGCTCTTACTATGTGCAAAGCACTGTTCTAAGCGCTGAAGGGATACAAGGTAATCAGCTTGTCCCACGTGGGGTTCACAGTCTTCATCCCCATTTTACAGGTGAGGGGACTGAGGTCCAGAGAAGTGAAGTGAGTTTCCCAGAGTCACACAGCTGACAATTGGCCGAGCCGGGATTTGAACCCATGACCTCTGACTCCAAATCCCGAGCTCTTTCCACTGAGCCACGCTGCTTCTCTAAGCAATGGTTTGGTGCACGTAAAGAACGTTTGATTCCGAGTGATCGATACATTTCAGATAGAACTGACTCAGTAAAATGCGATCCCTGATCAGAATCAATAACGGCAGGAGGCTCGAACCGTGAAATGACTTCCTGCAAGAGACATTTCGCCACCGTAAGAGCAGCTGCTCGGGAGGAAGGGAAAGCCTCAATCCACCCAGTCAGGTAATCGACAATAACCAGCAGATATCAGAAACGACCAATCCTCGGGAGTGTTACAAAATCTATTTCCTGGAAGGGGGAATAGACCCAAGATCATCTCCCCAAAGGAACCCGACGACCACGATGAGCATTAAAGCTCTGAGAAGTAGTGCAAATGGCTGTAACATGTTTGACAATGGAATGGATTCCTGGGGCAAACCAGACTCGAAGGAATGTGGCTGCCAAGGCATCAGCCACAAAATGACTCTTTTGGTGAAGGCTCAGACAAACCGGTCGCAGGGCAGCTGCGGGCAGTATAAGGCATCCATCAGGTACCCAAAAGAGTCCACCTTGTTCCAGCGCCTCATATTGCCTTTCTTTATCGGTAATCAGGAAGGGCAACATACTGCCAGGCATAGACGTAGGGGCCAGGGCCATAACCGGAGCTATACGAACAGAGGTTGGGGGCATGTCGGGCTGCCCAACGGGGGGCCTCGTTGGCTCGGCGATTACCCAAACTCGGGGAATCATTTCCTCGGGTGTGGGCACGCACATGCACAACTGCTCCCATCCTCGTGTCTCTCTCCACTTCAATCCATACTTCATGCTGCTGCCCGGATTATCTTTGTCCAGAAACGCTCTGGGCATATTACTCCCCTCCTCAAAAATCTCCAGTGGCTACCAATCAATCTGCGCATCAGACAGAAACTCCTCACCCTGGGCTTCAAGGCTCTCCATCACCTCGCCCCTTCCTACCTCACCTCCCTTCTCTCCTTTTACAGCCCACCACGCACCCTCCGCTCCTCCGCCGCTAATCTCCTCACCGTACCTCGTTCTCCCCTGTCCCGCCATCGACCCTCGGCCCACGTCATCCCCCGGGCCTGGAATGCCCTCCCTCTGCCCATCCGCCAAGCTAGCTCTCTTCCTCCCTTCAAGGCCCTACTGAGAGCTCACCTCCTCCAGGAGGCCTTCCCAGACTGAGCCCCTTCCTTTCTCTCCCCCTCGTCCCCCTCTCCATCCCCCCATCTTACCTCCTTCCCTTCCCCACAGCACCTGTATATATGTATATATGTTTGTACATATTTATTACTCCATTTATTTATTTATTTTACTTGTACATATCTATTCTATTTATTTTATTTTGTTAGTATGTTTGGTTTTGTTCTCTGTCTCCCCCTTTTAGACTGTGAGCCCACTGTTGGGTAGGGACTGTCTCTATATGTTGCCAATTTGTACTTCCCAAGCGCTTAATACATTGCTCTGCACATAGTAAGCCCTCAATAAATACGATTGATGATGATGATGATGATGACTGGGACTAAGAGGGCCCATAGTAGGCGCTCTATATGATCCCCATTAACAACCCGACGTCCAGCTGAGATGAGGAACCCACGACTTTACCACAGGGCACCTGTAGCATGACAGACCCTAAAGACATACTTAGAGAAGGTATAGATGGTCACGCGCTTCCCCTTACCGAGTAATAATGCCTGTGTAAGGGCTTCGAGCTCAGCTTCCTGTGCACTACAAGGAGCTGGGAGCGAGCCGGTCCACAACACAGAAGCTAGGGTAACAACGGCAACGCCAGTGAGGCGCACCCCTTGGTCCATAAAGGAGGAGCCATCCATAAACAAAGATCAGGAGTGGACAGAGGCTCATCACGGAGGTCAAGTCGAGGAGCAACAGTTTCCCGAGCTAACGAGTCACAATCATGAATTTGGTCAGTTATGGGGGAGGACTCCAGCAGGGTAGCCGGATTCAAGGAGCCACAGTGCTGCACATGTACCTGTGGATTCTCCAACAAGGCAAACTCATACTTAGACGTGCCACAGATGTGGCTTGGGTGGCCGCTCCACGAAGGAGGTGCACAACTTCGTGTGGAGCCCGAACAACAACGGGTTGTCCCAAGAGGATATCCTGAGACTATTCGAGCAACAATACCACTGCATCTATGCATTCATTCAATCGTATTTATTGAGTGTTTACTGTTTGCACAGCAATGTACTAAGCGCTTGGGAAGTACAAGTTGGCAACATATATGGTTACATGATATTTTTCCCAGAATCACAGGATCGAGGATACCCAAATAATAGCCTACTGGCCGATAGTGAGTGCCTCGTCCCTCTCTCCATCCCCCCCATCTTACCTCATTCCCTTCCCCACAGCACCTGTATATATGTATGTTTGTACATATTTATTACTCTATTTATTTATTTATTTTATTTGTACATATCTATTCTATTTATTTTATTTGGTTAGTATGTTTGGTTTGTTCTCTGTCTCCCCCTTTTAGACTGTGAGCCCACTGTTGGGTAGGGACTGTCTCTATATGTTGCCAATTTGCACTTACCAAGCGCTTAGTACAGTGCTCTGCACATAGTAAGCGCTCAATAAATATGATTGATGATAGTGAGGACTGAAGGTTTGACACAGGACACCTGAGGCCACTCCGCGACCTTCATGAACGTACAAATAGAATGGCTTACTATAGTTAGGGAGTCCCAAATCAGGGGCTGAACTCAGGGACGATTTTAGGGCCCGAAAGGATTCTGCAGCTTCGGGAGTCTAGTCCAGGGGTTCTGTGGAGGTCATCATTAGGAACTCAAACAGGGATCTGGTCAACAGCCCAAATTCTGGAATCCAGGCTCGACAAAACCCAGGCACCCTAGGAAAACATTTCAAGGCCCGATTGGTAGTGGGGCGAGGTGTAAACTGAATCAGGCCCGCTCACCTGAGGGCGATTGCCCTCTTTCCCGCTGTCAAAATGAACCCCATATATTTAACCTGGGGTTGACACCACTGTAAGTTCTCGCGGCTGACTTTAAGACCAAGCTGATGCAAATAAGAAAGAACCTGGAGGGAAACAGACCAACACAAGTCCTCCATATCCCCAGCAATAAGGATATCATCCACATACTGGAACAATTTGAGGGGTGATAGGGCTCGGCACAATTCTCTCGAAAAGATGGTTGGGGAGTGGACAAAACCCTGGGGAAGTCTCGTCCAGGTCAGCTGGCAGTTCTCCCTGGTAAAGGCAAAAAGGTACCGGCTCTCCGAGGACACCGGGATGGTAAAGAAAGCGCCAGTTAAATTGACATAGGTAAAGCATGCCGCTGTGACACTCACGGAGCTAACTATCGCCGTGGGGCTAGGGAGCATAGCGTGCGCTGGACGAACCGATCAGACAGAGGGAGGCCCGGTTTCAGCACAGGCGATACAGGAATATTACAGGAAGACCAAAATTCGACCAAAATTCCCTCGTGCAAAAAGGCAGATATTAAAGGCTTTAAACCTGTTTTACCTTCAGTGCACATTGGTTACTGTCTGACATGGGGAGGTGCCCGGTCCTCTCGGACTGCGACTGTAATTGACTCTGCCCCATCAAGAAAGCATATATCTGTTGGGCCACCGCTCCACAGGGTTAGGGGCAATGTCCTTAGAGTGGGATAATCTGTTCCAGGACACGCATCCAGGAGCCCCATGAAGTAACTCAGCTGTGCAAGTGGAGTGCGCAACGGGTCAGGCTTTCCCAGGAGGCTTTATAGAGTCAATCCAATTCCTTCCTGACCGTCACCGACCAAAGTCACATTCAAACGGCATAGTTTACCTCCTCCCATTAAGGGAAATGGAGTGGAAGGAATGATGAGGAAGAGGTGGTGGATGCGAATCCCCTGTAGCCAACACCGTAGAGGCTGCGTTCTAGAAACAGTTTGAACCTTCCCACCTACCCCTACTGAGCTTACTTTGTCCTTTTCTCTAGCCCCAGGGGGAAAGGAAAGGAGGGCTGAGTAGGTCGCACCCGTCAATCAACAATTTATAGGATTTTGTATTAATGATCAATTCACAGAATGTCTCAGGGCCATGGGTAATGAGCCGGTCATCAATCACCACTGGAGCCATACCATGAGTCTCTATCCATGGTTCATCATGTGGGCTCAGGTTAGGGAGATTTATCCCCAGGGAGTAGCCAGCTGGTAAAGCACACGCATTGGGATACTCCTCTCCGGGGGATAGCACATTTAGGAGAGACGGGAGTCATTGTGTTCCCGCCGGGTCCCAAGGTCGAAAGGAGACAAATTCGGGATCTACGTTTTGAGCTGGGGGCATGTGGGGCCTATTCCTCGGGGCCGGACCCGAACCAGGTCGGGCTTTGTTAGGACGGCCGTTTGGCGGAAGGTGGGAACGTTCACCTTGTTTGTTATAGCACTGCAGTTGCGGGCAATCTCTCCTAAAGTGACCTTCCTGATGACAATAAAAGCAAGGTCCCGGGGAGGAGGATGTACCCATAAGCAGAACCTTTGCAGCATTGGTGGATTTCATATTTTGTACGTGCGCATGATCTCCCGCAGCTCTGGCAGGGGCTTTGCCACCCACACCGGGAATATATTTATCACAATAATCGACAGACCTCCCCTGTTTCGCAAAGGCAGTGGCCAGGGCTCTAGCATCTCTTTCATTATCCAGATTTAATTGTACCAATGTCTCTGCTCCCTCACTAAGACCAGTGAAAAATTCATCGGAGGTTTCCCCTTCCTTCTGGGTCATCCCATGAAAGGAGTCCCAGTTAGGAGGTTCACGGCATAATTCTTAGATGGCAGCGTGGCTCAGTGGAAAGAGCCCCGGCTTTGGAGTCAGAGGTCATGGGTTCAAATCCTGGCTCCGCCACTTGTCAGCTCTGTGACTTTGAGCAAATCATTTCACTTCTCTGTGCTTCAGTTCCCTCATCTGTAAAATGGGGATTAAGACTGTGAACCCCCCGTGGGACAACCTGATCACCTTGTATCCTCCCAGCGCTTAGATCAGTGCTTTGCACATAGTAAACGCTTAACAAATACTATTATTATTATTATTATTATTATTATTATTATTATTATTATTATGGCGTCCAGGAGAGTCTGCCGTGCCTGATTAAGGCGATTCCAATCTGTTTCCACATTTAAGTTCCAATCAGTCTCTATTGTTGGCCACGCTACATGGGGCTGACCATCGTTCTCCAGCTTTACAGTGAGAGCTCCGAGACGGGAGGGCACATCAGAAGTGAAAAACAATTCGAGCAACTCCTCTACATCCACCCAAGTAGGAAGATGTGTTCTAAAAATTACCAGGATCCTTCGATACACTTCTTGTGGATTTTTCTGGAAGGACGGAGTATTCTACTGCCAGGTAATGAGAGTTTGGGGCTCAAAAGGAACAAGACCCCTGGCTGAAACCACTGTAAACCTGCCGTTTGCCCTTGGGACCGGTTGGGCAGTCTCACGGACAGGACCGAGGAACGGTACCGGGGGAATATAAGCGGGTGGGGGGTTTTCTATCGGGTCCGACCTTGGAATTGAAGGCAACACTGCCTGTTCTTCTACAGATGGCGATATTATAACTCCAATTTGAGAGAACTGAGCCTCACTAATTGTAGCCCAACAATACTAATAGCACATTTCATCAGACGGGGAACAGGATAAAACCTCCCGGAGTTTGCGAAGAGTTTCAGAATCAAAAGACCCTCCCTCATGTCCAGGAAACTGAGTCCAGGCCTTGTGACACCCTACAGGTTGGATTCTTGACATTCCCTTAGTTACCCGAAGGTGCCCCTCGTTCCATGATTCGAGAACTTTTGCCAGACACGAGCCTGTCTTAGAATGACTCGAGCCCATGGTTCCAACAACCAGAACCTCCTTTCTGTTTAACCGGGAAAGAATACCTAGAACGTTTCCTAGAGCCCCTCAGAACTTCTCCTAAGGAATTCCACCCTCCTCCCTAAACCAGGAGGAAAACCCTCTAACCCGGCTTAGCTGGGCACTCCAGATTCACAAACCAGAAGGAGAGAAGGGGAAATTCGGACCCTAAAAACGGATCCTTACGTATGAAGTCTAACACGTCACGGGAGTCTACCGTTCTCATCCTCGGAGGTCGTTCCTATCCAGATCACAACATGAGGGTTCCTTCGTGGTCGCCAAAAGAAGTTGCTGTTATCGAAAGTAGGGTGCAAAATAAGTTAACTGGCATAAAACGGCCACAGGTTTCTAGAACCTAAGGTGGTGACACAGATAGGAAAAATGACTCAGAGATGTGAGTTCAGATAGAGCAATAAAGGAGGAAGATGGCTACCTTCCCGTTACCTCCCAAGAGACGTACGAATGACAAGCAGCCCCGAGTTCCCTTCCCACTGTGTCCTTTATTGAGTTACAACATCGTGGGAGCGAACAATGAGGAACTTCAGGGAACCAATGAGGACCGACAGGATGGTTGTCCGATTTTCATTGGTTTCTGTTATCACAACCTTGTACAGACGGTAGCTACTTGTTATGGGCCCCGCAACTTTACTGTACAGACGGGAGTTACTTGCTAGCGGCCTTACAACCTTGCACAGCCAGGTGTTACTTGTTACTGGCCTTGAACACATTCTGCTGTTGAACCTTGTATAAAATACAAAATGGAGTTGCTCTCGGCCTGCACAAAATGGAGGGCTACTGTCGGTATGCACAAGATGGAGTTAGTCATGCCAAGTCCGATGGCGTACAACAGGAGACATGGACTCCAAATATCTAGTTGAAACCAGTCGAGACCAAGTTACCAAGATCCCAAGAGAAGGACAAAGGACAATTAAGCTGAGACTAGACTAGCCTCGATGCTCTCTGCGGGCAGGGAATTTGTATTCGAATTCTGTTATACTGTAATACAAGTAATAATAACAATGGCATTTATTAAGCACTTACTATGAGAAAATCACTGTTCTAAGCGCTGGGGAGGTTACAAGGAGATCAGGGTTGTACCACGGGGGGCTCACAGTCTTAATCCCCATTTTACAGATGAGGGAACTGAGGCACAGAGAAGTTAAGTGACTTGCCTAAAGTCGCACAGCTGACAATTGGCAAAGCCGGGATCCGAACCCATGTCCCCTGACTCCAAAGCCCGTGCTCTTTCCACTGAGCCACGCTGCTTCTCTGAATACACGCTGCTGTACTCCCTCCAAGGCTTAATACAGTGCTCTGCACCCAGTAAGAGCTCAATAAATACCACTGAGCGACTGCTTACTAGACTCCCTGTATCGGATTCCCTCAGTCACTTTTGGTTGGGTTGAAGTGGAGCCTACCTGCAGAGCTCACTCAAAATAAGGAAGGGAACATATTCATTTTCATAACATATATTTATATTAATGTCCGTCTCCTCCTCTAGACTGTAAACTCACTATGGGCAGGGAACGTTTCCACTAACTCTGTTCTATTGTACTCTCCCAGGCACTTAGTACAATGCTCTGCACACACAAAGCGCTCATGCAACGCCTTTAATGATGAAGAAATATTAGGCAATGTAGGTAATTCATTCATTTCTAGACTGTGAGCCCGGTATGGGCAGGGATTGTTTCTCTTTCTTGCTGAATTGCACTTTTCAAGTGCTTAGTGCAGTGCTCTGCACACTGTAAGCGCTCAATATATACGATTGAATAATATCGGGATGCCATTATGACACACACCAAAAAGATGTTTGAAGAAATGATCAATTAGTCTATGGTATTTATTGAGCACTTATTGTGTAAAGAGCTCTGAACTAAGTGCTTGAAAGAGTGAAATAGAACAGAGTTGAGAGGGTATAGTAGAACAGATTTGGAAGACAATGTTAAAATATATTTATAAAATGTGTGTGTGTGAGAGAGAGAGAGAGAGGGAGGGAGAGAGAGAGAGAGAGAGAGAAAGAGAGAGAGAGAGAGAGAGAGAGAGAGGAGAGAAAGGGGTGGTTGGGTGAGGTGTTAGAACCCCAGACCATTTTTCATTTCTCCAAAGCTATTGCTTTCCCATCCTGGGTCTCTGTGAAAATGCAAATGCAGACTTAGAAGACAAAACGGAAGGAGGCTGATATTTGAAAATAAAAATGTGGATTTTCAGATTCCTTCTATAAATGTGCTCTTTCTCTGTGCATCCATGGGAAATCCCCAGATAATCCACCAAGGTGAGAAAATTTCTCCTCCTGGAACGCCCTCCCTGTTCGTGCCCAACAGACTATTAATCTCCCCACCTTCAAAGCCATATTGAAGGTACATCCCTTCCAAGAGGCCTTCCCTGATAAAACCCTCTTCTTCCACTCCCTTCTGCGTCGCCCTTGCAGTTGGATCTGCAACCTTTACTCACTCCATCCCCTACCCCACACTACTTATGCCCATATCTGTCATTTATTCAATGGTATTAATATCTGTCTCCCTTTCTAGACTGTAAACTCGCTGTGCTCAGGGAACATGTCTACCACCTCTGTTATATTGTAGTTTCCCAAAATGCTTAGTACATTGCCTTGCACATAGTAGGCGCTTAATAAATATGATTGATTGATTGCTACCACTCCCAAAATGGCCGCCCCTTGTTGCATCCTAAATCGATCCTGTACCAGATTTCCCTAAAAGATCTTCTGGTCATGCTTACCACCAGAGTCTTCAATAAAGTTCTGGGAGGTCAGTCAGTGCCCATCCCTCGCCCTACTGCTGTTCCTTAGAACAAGATGCAAGAGCAGTGCGGCCCACTTAGATTTCATTCATACAATCATTCTCTGCTTCCCTCTTCTACTCTCTTCCCATTTTTTAAAAATGGTATTTGTTAAGTGCTTACTATGTACTAAGTACTAGATTAAGCACAGGGGTAGATACGAAATAATGAGATCCCACATGGGGCTCACAGTAAAAGGAAAAAGAAGTATTGAATCCCCACTTTTCAGAGGAGGGAACTGAGGCACAGGGAAGCGAAGTAACTTGCTCAAGGTCACGCAACTGACCAGTGGCGGATTTGGGGTGAGAACCCAGGTCCCCTGACTACCAGGCCTGTACCGTTTCCAATGGCCACTCTGCTTCTGCTGAGATGTTCAGGTGGTCCAAATTTAGGGCTTGAAATGAGGTTCAAATCCCCAAGGTTTTCACTAATTCCGGAATGGGAATGATGATTAGGCCGTTGATGTTGTTTTAGGAAGGAGTCCCAGAGTGGGAACCACGTGGGACTGAGCAGTTATTTAGGTTGTGAGGGCCAGTACTACAGGGAGCTCACGATCCCGGCCTTCCGAGATATTCGGACAGTCAGCTGTCTCAGCGAAGTCCCAGGCCTGTCCTCGCACGGGGAATCCCCCAGGAAATAACCCCGCCATCGACTGAGGGGACGGTTCAGTCACCCGGAGCACAGAGACGGGGAGGGAGGATCCTGACAGCTTTCACCCTTCGCCCAGACCTACCTGTCACCCCACCAGAATCCTGGACTGACGAGACAAAAAGAACTGTGCTACATGCTAAGTGTTTAGTATAACCCAAGAATCGTTGCTGTGGTAAATATACAACTGTAAGTTCTTTGTGGGCAGGAAAAATGTCTGCTAACTATGTTGTAGTCTCCCAATCATTTAGTCCAGTGCTCTACACACAGTAAACGCTCAATAAATAGCATTGATTGATTTAGACAAGAAACTCAGATTAGGAACAGTCTGAGAGGTTACAGTAAAGAGGTTCAGATATATGTCTATATCTTTATAGCCTTATGAAGATTAGTAATAGTAATAATAATAGTATCAATCAATCAATCAATCACTGGTATTTATTGAGCACCGTACTAAGCCTGTGAGAATTATAGTTGGTAGACATAATTCCTGACCAAAAGAACCTTACAATCTAGTAATTTCTTGCTCCCGTTCTACCAATTGTCTACCAATTCTGTCGTATTGTATGCTCTCATGTGCCTAATACACTGCTCTGCACACAGTAAATGCTCACTAAATATCATTAATTCATTCATTCATTCATTCAATCGTATTTATTGAGCGCTTACTGTGTGCAGTGCACTGTACTAAGCGCTTGGGAAATACAAGTTGGCAACATATAGAGACAGTCCCTACCCAACAGCGGGCTCACAGGCTAGAAGAGGGAGACAGAGAACAAAACAAAGCATATTAACAAAATAAAATAAATAGAATAAATATGAACAAATAAAATAAATAAATAGAGTAATAAATACGTACAAACATATATACAGGTGCTGTGGGGACGGGACGGAGCTAAGGCGGGGGATGGGGAGGGGGAGTAGTGGGACAGGAAAGAGGGGGCTCAGTCTGGGAAGGCCTCCTGAAGGAGGTGAGCTCTCGGTAGGGTTTGAAGGGAGGAAGAGAGCTAGCTTGGCGGATGTGGGGAGGGAGGGCATTCCAGGCCAGGGGGATGACGTGGGCCGGGGGTCGACGGCAGAACAGGCGAGAACGAGGCACAGTGAAGAGATTAGCGGCAGAGGAGCGGAGCGGAGAGTGAGGGCTGGGCTGTAGAAGGAGAGAAGGAAGGTGAGGTAGGAGGGGGAGAGATGATGGAGAGCCTTGAAGCCGAGGGTGAGGAGTTTTTGCCTGATGCGTAGGTTGATTGGTAGACACTGGAGATTTTGGGGGAGCCCGTGTTCACTCATTCACTCATTCATTCAAACGTATTTATTGAGCACTTACTACGTACAAAGCACTGAACTAAGTGCTTCGGGGAATGCAATATAACAATAAACAGCCATATTCCCTGACCACAACAAGCTTACCGTCTAGAGGAGGAGACAGATATTGATATTTATAAATAAAATTAAAGATATGTACAGATATGTATGGCAGATGCAGAAGGGAGCGGGAGAAGAGAGAAGGAGGGCTTAGTCTGGGAAGGTCTCGTGGAGGGGATGAGCGTTTAATAAGGCTTTGAAGTGGGAGGGGTTAATGGGTGAGAAAGACAAGCTTCCTTTCCCTTTCCCTCAAATCCTCCGCCTTGTGATTTTTGGGGGCCCAACTGGGATGAAAAACGTGAAAAGAAATGATGCTGTGGGTGTCACACCACAGTGAGGACAGAAAATAATAAGACCTCATTTTTTGCATAGCACTTTAACATTTCCAAAGTACTTTCACGTCAGTGACCTCATTTCAACCTCACAAGAGATGGGAGTCAGAAGGACCTGCGTTCTAATCCCAACTCTGCTTCTTGTCTGCTGTGTGACCTTGGGCAAACTACTTCACTTCTCAATGCCTCAGTTACCACATCTGTAAAAATGGGGATTAAGATTGTGAGCTCCACATGGGACAGGGACTGGTTCCAACCCGATTGTCTTGTAACTACCCAAGCACTTAGTACAGTGCTTGACACATAGTAAGCGATTAACAATGGACCGTGAGGGACATGGACTGTGCCCAACCTGATTAGCTCACATCTTCCCTAGCATTTAGAATAGTGCCCAGCACAGAGTGCTTAACAATACCATAAAAAAGAAAAGAATGGTCACTGTAGTCAGGGAAGGGTGTGGAACCTTGGAGGTCAGTGAAGGGTGAGGAGAGAGAGAAGAGATGGGGGAGAACACCGCAGGATTAGGAAACTTCTCAGGGGGCCACTGGCAGGGCAGAGAGAGGGCTTTTATTCTGGAGGAAAGGATGGCCCCAAGAACCCTCCCCAGGGAGGCCAGCATGTCCTGGTTCCTCAGGCTGTGGATGAGGTCGTTCAGGGCGGGGGGCATCGTGATGTAGAACACGGACACCAGCAGGTCCAGGATTGAGGGGGAATTGAGGCAATGGTGGCCATAAAGATGAAGATGGTGATGACGCCGAGGTGGGGCAGGCAGGTGGAGAAGGCTTTGGCCCGGCCCCCAATGCCCGGCATCCTCAGCACGTCCCGGAAGATGCGCGCGTACGAGACAACGGTGGAGACGAAAGAGATGAAACCAAAACTGGCAACAACGGCGACACTGGTATCGATGACGACGTGCATCCCAGAACGAGAGGCCTTTAGCAGAAAGCGGACATCACAGACGAACTGCTGGACCTCGTGGAGTCTGAAGAAGCCTAAGGAGACTGTCCCGACTGTGGACATTGCCCCAAAAGCCCCTCGCTGAGCCAGGAGGCGGCAGGCATTTTTACGCAGGCCCTTCAGTCGACGAGGACCCCGTAGCTCAGGGGGTGGCAGATAACCATATATCCGTTATGGGACATCGCCGTGAGTACAAACACCTCTGAGCCTGCAAACAGGACCACCAGGAAAGCTTGAGACACACAGGACCAATAACAGATCCAATGTTGCTTGATCAGGGGGTTGTGGATGGATTTGCAGACGGTAACGGAGATGAGGCCGAGGTCGAGGACGGACAGGTTCCTGAGGAAGAAGTACATGGGGGTGTGAAGGCGTCGGTCGAGGGCGGTGATGGCAAAGATGAGGAGATTCCCGTAAGGGCGGCCAGATAGACCAGGAGGAACAGCTTGGCATGGACCAGCTGCAGCTCCCGGACCTCCGAGAATCCCAGGAGCAGGAATTCTGTCACAACTGCGAGATTGGCCATTTTCGTGAGGAATCTGCAGGTCGTCTGAACAGACACAGAGAGGGGATTTATTTCCTCAAAGAAATCCGAAAAATCTCTACTATGAAATGGAGATTTAAGACGGTCCCATGATGCACTTACTATGCGCCGAGCACTGTTCTTAGCACTGGGGTAGTTAAAAGGTAATCAGGTCGTCCCACATGGGGCTTAAAGTCTTAATCCCCATTTGACAGATGAGGCAACTGAGGCTCAGGGAAGTGAAGTGACTTGCCCAAAGACACACAGCAAAGAAGTGGTGGAGGCGGGATTAGAATCCAACTCCTCTGACTCTCAGGCCTATGCCATTTCCATTAAGACACGCTGCTTCTCTATGTGGGACATGGACTGTGTCCAGCTCAATTTGCTTTTATCCTCCCCAGAGCTCAGTACATTGCCTGTCACATAGTAAGCACCTAGCAAATACCACAATTATTAATATTATTATTACAACAGGCAACATGAGTGTGGGGGGATACCTCCCTGATCAGCTGGAGTCGCCGACCAGAGGGCAGCTCCAGGTTCTTTACATTGGGTGACGATGAGCCAAAATCCGGACATTGAGCCAGTGATCAGTTCTGCCTCTTCATTGGGTGTACTCACATAGCTGTAGCGCAGCAAGCGAGGCAAGAAGGGGGTCCGAGTCCTATTCAGCAGGGCAGTCTCTTCAGGGCTCGGTCTAAACACCAACAACTAATAATAGCAGTAATATCTCTTATATATGAAGCCCCCTCGTATCGGTTAGCCCTCCCCGTATTCCCAGGGTGTCTATCTGATTGGGACAGTTCCCATTCCACTACCTTGCAGTGTAGAAGTTCTGTGTCCTTGCTGTGGGTTGCTCAGGAGGAGGGGGGGGGGTGAATTCACAGATAGGACACTCTTCCCACACTCCACACGTTCACCCCCTCCATACGTCTAGAGCAACCAGGAGCTGGGTATCCCAATAGTCTTGGCAGGGGGGCCTGCGCTGTGAGTTGCTCAGGAGGAGGGAGGGGGAGAAGTCACAGATAGGACACTTTTCCCGCACTCACCCCCTTAGCTCCTTCTGTGCCCCTAGAGCAACTTGGAGCTGGAGACCACGATAGTTTTGATGGAGGGCCTGCACGAGTAACAGCATCCTAGCATCAAAGCTGCACAGAGCACGAGGCACCCTAGCTCGATCCACCTGGACCAATGTCCCGTTCCCACACTCCCACACACACACAGCCATGAGAACCACCCACAGTCTGTCACCATCTTTTGGTTCAGTGTTCGTATCTGCAGTTCGGCTTTGGTTAGGCGGAGAGCGGTGTGGTTCCAGTACTCCTCTGCGTCTGCCACGGCCTGTCTTATCACTTTCGTGGCCTTCTCCACTTGCTCCGGCCAAGCTACTGATTCCACGGGATCCGTCGGAACGCCCCAGGGGAGGGTGTGGTGTTCATGCCGCTCCCGTCCAGACAGGTCGATACGATTACGAATGTGCAACCCTACTAAAGATACATTACTACAAACAAGCGTTAAATTAGCACAGGCAGCAGCAGAATTATAATTAAAACTGATCATGGTTACGTTTATACGTTCTCTGCACGTCCAACAGAATTTCCCATAACCCAAATACCAGTAGTCTCCATCTTCCACCCCGGTGATGGAAATCGGCCAACTGTCCTGTATGCTCTCACATCCCCTGGGGTCCTGTGAGCAGAACCAATCCCTCTTTTCTTGGGTACATCCAGAAGGGGATAAGGGCTCCCATTGATTCCTGGACAAATTCCACCATCTCCACCTCTCTCCCAGGGGTATAACCCGCTTGCAACCCTGCACTATCCTCAAAGCCATTAGGGCTGTGGCTTGCAGGGGCAGTTTGACCACCGGGTGGCCTACCCATAGAGTAGGCGGTACACCTGCTGTATAGTACCTGAATAGCCGCCGTGTAGCAGAGTCTGGATAAAGGCGAGCCAGGCTGGGGGACCACTGTGCCCGACTTACTTCTTCCGTTAGGGTGGTGAGATATGGTAGCAGTCTTAACTACATCTGAATGCAGGCATCCGACCAAGCGACGTTTCGGGCCCAACAGACCAGCTCCCCTGTGAGTATGCCCACCCATGTCTTCAGAGTTCCAGCTGACAGTGCCAATCGTCTCCACCCCCAGCCTCCTGCTACATTCCAGGGCTAATTAGCTGCTGGATCTGGCTTTCACATTGGAGGTCTTAGCCTCGGGCATCCCATAGGCCTTGCATATCTGCCTGGTTTCATACTCACAGAGTGCTGCCGACCCACCCAGTGATGGCTGTCTTCTGTCGTCCGGGGGCCCTTGCTAGTGAACGGTTCCCTACCCAACAGGCCCATTGTTGTCGGAGCTGGGCTAGGGCAGTGGAGCAGTTCGGGTGATGGGTATCAGGCGATGGAGTCAGAAGTCATGGGTTCAAATCCCGGCTCCGCCAATTGTCAGATGTGTGACTTTGGGCAAGTCACTTAACTTCTCTGTTCCTCAGCTAACTCATCTGTAAAATGGGGATTAAGACCGTGAGCCCCCCTTGGGACAACCTGATCGCCTTGTAACCTCCCCAGCGCTTAGAACAGTGCTTTCCACCATCATTATTATTATTATTACCCGCCACGGTTCCAACGACCAGGAGATTGCCTCCGTAGTCCATCGAGTGTGGGTGAGCTGGAGAGCCCCTTCCAGGGTGGCTTCCCATAGGTATGCGGCCATGGTCCTTGGGTATCCATTGTCCATGTTGTCCGGTATTACTTCGACAACAAGCAGGGGCGTGCCCGAGTTCCAGGAACCATCTGTGGCATTTTCCCAGCACGGGGCGGGGGCGTTCAACCAATAATCATGCTTATGCCATGGAGGAGTGATCCGGGAGGGGAATCTCCCAGGCAGGGTGATGGGTGTCACTAATATTTGTAATGACATTTATGAAGCACTTACTATGTGCAAAGCACTGTTCTGAGCACTGGGGAGGTTACAACGTGATCAGGTTGTTCCACGGGGGACTCACAGTCTTAGTCCCCATTTTACAGGTGAGGGAACTGAGGCACAGAGAAGTTAAGTGACTTGCCCAAAGTCGCACAGCTGACAATTGGTCGAGCTGGGGTTTGAACCCATGACCTCTGACTCCAAAGCCCGTGCTCTTTCCACTGAGCCACGCTGCTTCGCGTGATCCTCATATCTGGCCG
The DNA here is from genome assembly GCF_015852505.1 of Tachyglossus aculeatus. Taxonomy (NCBI): domain Eukaryota; kingdom Metazoa; phylum Chordata; class Mammalia; order Monotremata; family Tachyglossidae; genus Tachyglossus; species Tachyglossus aculeatus. The sequence continues at coordinate 126,313 of NW_024045096.1, forward strand.
GTTTTTCAGTTACTGGGTTGAGGTGCAGCCATGCAGCTTTTGTACCCATGTCATCGCTGATCTCCCACGACGCGGTGCTCACCGAGGTGACATTTGTGACTTTCGTCTTTGATATCGTGACGTTCACACTCCAATCCTGAAAAGTATCCAGCATGCGGCAGGGCATCTCTGCACAGTGACGTTGAATACCGTCACGGTCTCCCACGTGCCATTGTATTCTCTGGCTGCAGTGGCAGGCAACCTTCGTCCTTTGGGGGCGGCATCCTACCACTCGTTGGTTCTGACGATCTACAGTGCTGGAGTGGTGGTGTCACCTTCCAGCCGGGCAAGGGCCACAGAAAGTCATGTTGAGCAGCCCACTCCTTGACCTCGTGCCCCGTAAAGTGGGCCCCCTGATCCACATCTATGTAGGCCAGCAAGTCGTATCCAGCCCCCATCACCTGAAGCCCTTATACTGTAGCAACAAGCATGGCTGCTGCCAACGGGTAGGCGAACACCAGTTCCATATGAGTATCCACCCTCGAGGTCTCTGTCCCATTTGGGGTTCACCGTCCAAGTAGGAAAGAGAAGAGGTACTGAGCCCCCATTTTACAGTTGAAGAAACAAAGGGACAGAGAATTGAAGCCACTTACCCAGGGTCACACACCAAGCAAGTAGTAGAAGTGAGATTCGAACCAGAGTCCTTTGACTTTCCAGGGCCATGCCATTTCCACGAGGCTATTTGGACTCTGAGCTTTGTGTGGGCGCAGAGAAGCAGCATGGCTCAGTGAGCAGAGTACGGGGCTTTGGAGTCAGGGGTCATGGGTTCAAATCCCGACTCAGCCAATTGTCAGTTATGTGACTTTTGGCAAGTCACTTAACTTCTCTATGCCTCAGTTACCTCATCTTTAAATTGGTATTAAGACTGTGAGCCCCCCGTGGGACTACCTGATCACCTTGTAACCACCCCAGAGTTTAGAACACTGCTTTGCATATAGTAAGCGCTTAATAAATGCCATTATTATTGTTATTATTATTATTATAGGGACTGTGGCCAACATGATTATCTTATATCTACTCTGGTGCCTAGTACAATACTTGGCACACAGTAAGCACTTAATAAATGTTGGTAGTAGTAGAAGTAGTAGTATTGAAACGGAACTGTCCGGTATAAAACCACTGCTGACCACCCGTGTCGGAGAGAAGGCTGGAATCCAGTAGGAGAGTTGAGCCGGGAGGGGAGAGGGAAATGTGGTTATCACTGAAGGTCGAAATAAGTGAGTCTGGAACATTGATCTCAGAAATTCTTGATGAATCTATTCCCTTCTGCTAACCGCCACTCCTGGCAAAGACACAGGGGCAAGGAGACATCCCGGGTGGCTCATGCAAGGGCAAAGGGAAGGGGCTTTTATTCTGGAGAAAAGGACGCCCCCCGAGAACCCTCCCCAGGGCGGCCTTCATGTCCCAGTTACTCAGGCTGTAGATGAGGGGGTTCAGAGTGGGGGTCATCACGGGGTATAACATGGACACCAACAGGTCCAGAACTGAGGGGGAGTCAGACACGGGCTTGAGGTAGGCAACGGCTCCAATCGAGAGGAATATGGTGGAGACAGCGAGGTGAGGCAGGCAGGTGGAGAAGGCTTTGCTCGGCTCTCGGCAGCCGGCATCCTCTGCACGGACTGGAAGATGTGCGTGTACAAGACCACGATGGAGACGAAAGGGATGAAAGCAAAAACGGCACCAATGGCAACACTGGTATCGATGACAATATGCGCCCCAGAATCAGAGATCTTCAGGAGGGAGTGGACATCACAGAAGAACTTCTGGACCTCTTGGAGTCTGCAGAAGCTTAGGGAGAACGTCCTTGCTGTGTACATCGCCCCAAAGAGCCCCCCGCTGAGCCACGAGGTGGCCGCCCTCTTCCCACAGGCCCCTCGGTCCATGATGACCATGTAGTGCAGGGGGCGGCAGATGGCCACGTAGCTGTCGTAGGACATTGCTGTGAGCAGGGATAGCTCCGAGGCGGCAAACAGGACCACCAGAAAGACTTGAGCCACACAGTTCCAATAGTAGATGGACCGTTCGTTGGTCAGGGAGTTGTGGATGGATTTGGGGACGGTGACAGAGATGAGGCAGAGGTCGAGGATGGACAGGTGTGTGAAGAAGAAGTACATGGGAGTATGGAGGTGCCGTTTGAGGGCGGTGACGGCGACCATGAAGAGATTCCCCGTCAGTGCCGCCAGGTACACCAGGAGAAACAGAGCGGCCTGGACCAGCTGCAGTTCCCGGACCTCCGAGAATCCCAACAGGAGGAATTCTGTCACCGTGGTGAATTTGGCCATGATCTAAGAAATGTGAACCAGACACAGAAAATAGTTACATTTCCAACAGGAAATTGGACAGGTGATGAGACAGGAGCCATATGTTCCAACCCCTTGCCTCAGTCAATCAATCACTAATATGAACTGAGCACTCACTCTGTGCACAGCACTGTTCTAATCGCTTGGAAGAATACAGTGCCATAGACATAGTAGACGTATTCAATTGTATTAGTGTCTGTTTGCCCCCTCTAGACTGCAAGCTCACTGTGCGGAGGGAGTGTGTCTACCACCTCTGTTGTATTGTACTCATTCAACCGTACTTACTGAGCACTTACTGTGTGCAAAGCACTGTACTAAGCGCTTGGGAGAGCACAGTATAACATTAACGAGCTTAAGCACTTAGTACAGTGCACTGCATAGAGTAAACTCTCAATAAATACCATTGATGATGATGATGACAGTCTACCAAGCTCTTAGTACAGTGCTCTGCACACAGTAAGTGCTCAATAAATACCACTGATGATGATGATGTTACTCTCCCAAGTGCTTAGTACAGTGCTCCGAACACAGTAAGTGTTCAGTAAATGCCACTGATGATAACGATTTTACTCTACCAAGCTCTTACTACAGTGCTCCGCACACAATAAGCATTCAATAAATTGCATTAATTGATTGATAGATACATTCTCTGCCCACAGGGAGATTTATCGTTTAACCATCTCACACCTCAAGTCTCTCCTACCCTCATTCACCAACTACTTTGTTAAGGAAATTGGAATCATCCAGCAGGGTCTCACCTAAACTCCACCCTTTCCCCTTTCCACCTCAATTCTCTCCACTCCCTAGAGTCGCTTTCCCAGGCATTTCGTAGGCGGGGAATTGTTTTAATGGTATTTGTAAAGCACTCACTATGTTCCAGGCTCTATACTAAGCCCTGGGGTATGTACAAGATAATCGGGTTGGACATAGTCCATGTCCCACTTGGGGCTCCCAGTTTTAATCCCCATTTGACGGATGAAGTAACCAACGCCCAGAGAAGTGAAGCGACTTGCCCAGGGTCACATAGCAAATAAGTGATGGAGCTGGAATTAGAACCCAGGTCTTCCTGACTCCCAAGCCTGGGCTCCTTCCACTTAATTTCCCAACTGTTCCCCAAATCTTCACCCCACTTATAATGGGAAAGCATAATGGTCAAGAGCTTACATTTGATCCCTTCTCTCAGAACCGTTTCTGCTGTAGGCCTGCTTGATCACCTCTGGTTACCAAGGCAATCCAGTTCGCATCACATCTTCATTTTGTTCTCTAGTCCCGAAAGGAACAGCTGAAAACAAAATGAAACTACTCATTTGGTGAGGTTGGGTGATGTTTAAAAACTTTGAGAACAAGGTAAAAAACCCCATCCCAAGGACTGTAGTGATTTGCCCAAGGTCATAGAGCAGACAGGTGGTCGAGCTGGGATTAGAACCCAGATCCTCTGTCTTCCATACCGTGCTTTTTCCACTAAGCCACGCTGTCCAGAAAAGTTAAACCATACAGCAGGTGGGGCTAATAATAATAACTATGGTATTTGTTAAGCACTTACTGTGTTCCAAGCACTGTTCTAAGTACAGTGTCCTGTACATAGTGAGTGTTCAATAAATGCTATTAATGATGAGACAAGATTATCAAGCCATACATGGGGTTTCCATTATAAGTATAAGGGAGAACAGGGATTGAATTTCCTCTGTGCAGATGAGGGAACTGAGGAACAGAGAGGTGAGGTTACTTGATCATGATGGTAGTTTTTAAGCGCTTACTATGTACCAAGCGCTGGGGTAGATGCAAGATAATCAGGTTGTCCCACGTGGGCTCACATTCGTAATCCCCATTTTACAGCTGAGGTAACTGAGGCACAGAGAAGTTAAGTGACTTGCCCAAAGTCACACAGCTGACAAGTTACGTGGCCGGGATTAGAATCCACGACCTCTGACTCTCAATCTCGGGCTCTTTCCACTGAGCCATGCTGCTTCTGCTTCTCGACTTGCCCAGTGTCACACAGCTTGTAAGCGGGGTTGGGAGTGGGGTGAACGTCAAATGTCCAGAGGTCACAGATTCAAGTGCACAGAAAACGCAGAAGGGAGAAGGAAAAGGGAAACAGAGGGCTTAATTGGGGAATGCCTCATGGACGAGATGTGCCCTTGATACACTTTGAATGTGGAGAGAGTAGTGGTCTGACCTGTGTGGAGGAGGAGGGAGAGAGTTCCAGGCTAGGGGGAGCTTGTGGGGACTGGATCGGCAGCGAGATAGACAAGATCGGGACCCAGTGAATAAGCTGGCTCTAGAAGAGCAGAGTGTGAGGCCTGGGCTGGAGTAGATGATCAGAGGTGAGGTAGGAGGGGGTGCGAATTAATGGTCAAAACAATTAATTCCTTGATTACCTTGTATCTCCCCCAGTGCTTAGAACAGTGCTTGGCACATAGTAAGCGCTTAACAAATACCCTTATTATTATTGATATTATTTAACCATGGTGAGGAGTTCCTGTTTGCTGAGGAAGTGAATGGACAACGACTGCACGTTCTTGAAGAGTGGGAAGACCTGAACTGAAAGTTTGTGTTAAAACAAACAGTAAGCTCTCAATATATACACTTGTCAATTGGTTGATCCCCTGAACTCTCAGCTACCACACACGAACGGACACTCATACACACTCCAAACTTTGGCCCCTTTTACCTCTCCTTCCCTCCTGCCCCGAATCTCACCTCCTCGGTCCCAAGGCTGGGATTAGGCCTTCTCCTTCCCGTGCGTGGGGCCTGATGGAGATCTCTGGGAAAGATAAAGGCTCAAAGGCATCCCGAACCCCTCTGAGACTGTTCGGGAAGTCCTCCCCCGCCCTCCCGCAAAGACCACCCCTCAGGAAAAGCAGATGCTACCCCTTGGGGCCTTGAGCAGGAGACTCATTCAGGGTGTTGGGAGAAGCTAAGCTCCCCCTATCTAGGTCCTGTGTAGCAATGATCCACACTCCCCGTGAATTAATTGGGAGTTTCCCCATGGGAATTCCTTCTGCGTTCTGCTCTGCCAACATAATTAGGCAGAGGCAGCGTGGCCTAATGGATAGAACATGGTCCTGGGAGTCAGAAGGACGTAGTTTATCATCCCGACTCTGTCACTTGCTTGCTGTGTTACCTGGGGCATCTCATTTTAATTCTCCGTGACTCAGTTTCCTCATCGGTGAAATGGGGACTAATGCTTTGACCCTTATGTAGGGCAGGGGCTGTATCTAACCGGGTTATGAGAAGCAGCATGGCCTAGTGGAAATAGCACTGGCTTGGGAGAGAGGTCATGGGTTCTAATCCCGGCTTCTCCATTTTTTGCTGTGTGACCTTGGGTAAGTCACTTCACTTCTCTGTGCCTAAATTCCCTCATCTGTAAAATGGGGATTAAGATTGTGAACCCCACATGGGAAAACCTGATCACCTGTATCCGCCCCAGCGCTTAGAACAGTGCTTTGCACAAGTAAGTGCTTAACAAATACCAAAATTATTATTACTATCTTGTGTTGACTCCAGTGCTTAGAATAGTGTCTGGCACATAGTAACCACTTAATAAATACCATTTATGATTATCACCATAAATAATAATGGTATTCGTCAAAGGTTTCCTCTGTACTTGTCACTGTTACACTGCTACAGAATGTGCCCATTATACTGCTAAAGTGTACTCTGTCAATAACTTAGTACAGGGCTCTGCAAACAGTAAGCACTCAATAAATACGATGGGCTGACTGTTCTAAACATTGTTCTAAACATTTCCCCATTTTCAGGTCAGGGAAATGAGGCACAGCAAAGTTATATGACTTGTCCAAGGTCACACAGCAGGGATTAGAATAGTGTCTGGCACTATTCCGCTCTCTCGTTCACCCCTCACATCCAAGCCGTCACCAAAACCTGCCGGTCTCACCTCCGCAACATTGCCAAGATCCGCCCTTTCCTCTGAATCCAAACCGCTACCCTGCTCATTCAAGCTCTCATCCTATTCCGTCTGGATTACTGTATCAGCCTCCTCTCCAATCTCCCATCGTCCTGTCTCTCCCCTCTTCAATTCATACTTAACGCTGCTGCCCGGATAATCTTTGTCCAGAAACGCTCTGGACATGTTACTCCCTTCCTCAAAAATCTCCAGTGGCTACCAATCAACCTACGCATCAGGCAGAAACTCCTCAACCTCGGCTTCAAGGCTCTCCATCACCCCGCCCCCTCCTACCTCACCTCCCTTCTCTCCTTCTACAGCCCAGCCCGCACCCTCTGCTCCTCTGCCGCTAATCTCCTCAATGTGCCTCGTTCTCGCCTGTCCCGCCGTCGACCCCCGGCCCATGTCATCCCCCTGGCCTGGAATGCCCTCCCTCCGCACATCCGCCAAGCTACCTCTCCTCCTCCCTTCAAGGCCCTACTGAGAGCTCACCTCCTCCAGGAGGCCTTCCCAGACTGAGCCCCCTCCTTCCTCTCCCCTTCTTCTCCCTCTACATCCCCCCCGCCTTACCTCCTTCCCCTCCCCACAGCATCTGTATATATGTATATATGGGTGTATGTATTTATTACTCTATTTATTTTATTTGTACATATTTATTCTATTTTATTTTGTTAATATGTTTTGTTTTGTTCTCTGTCTCCCCCTTCTAGACTCTGAGCCCACTGTTCGGTAGGGACCGTCTCTATATGTTGCCAACTTGTACTTCCCAAGCGCTTTGTACAGTGCTCTGCACACAATAAGCACTCAATGAATACGATTGAATGAATGAATGAATGAATTAGAACCCAGGTCCTTCTTACTCCCAGGTCCATGGTCTAGAAACTACACCAAGCTGTTTCCATGCTTTATGCCACAAAGCCAAAGACCAGTAGACGGTTGTCAGAGCTGGCATTTCTGGAGCTGCTTTGAATTCGTTGCTTTCATATTAAGCAAGCATTTTCAGGATTCCTTCCTACCCCTGGCACCCCACAAAGCACTCCATGTGTGGTAGCTGTACAGAAGATACCTGTCTTCTGAAGATAGGCAGCATGGCTTACTGGAAAGAGCACGGGCTTGGGAGTCAGAAGTCATGGGTTCTAATCCTGTCTGCACCACTTGTCAGCTGTGTGAATTTGGGCAAGTTAGTTAACTTCTCTGTGCCTCAGTTACCTTACCTGTAAAATGGAGATGAAGACTGTGAGCCCCACGTATGACAACCTGATTACCCTGTATCTACTTCAGTGTCAAGAACAGCGCTTGGCACGTAGTTAACAAATTCCATAATTATCATTCTTATTATTATGAAAGAGGGTGCCTGTGCCCCCTTATCTGTGTCACTCCGAGGCAACCAGAGAAACAGGATGGCAGAACACATAACAGAGTTAGCAGAAACATTTCCTGCTCACAATCAATCAAGAGTATTGATTAAGCACTTACTATGAGCAGAGCATTATATTAAGCGCTCAGGAGAGTCCAATAAAACAGAGTTGGTAGACCCGTTTCCTTCCCACAATGAGCTTACAGTCTTGAAGGGGAGACAGGAACTAAAATAATCACACAATCAATGATATTTCTTGAGCACTTACTATGTGCAGTGCACTGTGATAAGCACTCGGGTGGAGCCCACTAATGGTAATAATAATGATGGCATTTGTTAAGCGCTTACTATATGCAAAGCACTGTTCTAAGCGCTGGGGTAGATACAAGGTTATCAGGTTGTCCCACGTGGGGCTCATAGTCTTAGTCCCCATTTTACAGATGAGGTAACTGAGGCACAGAGAAGTTAAGTGACTTGCCCAAAGTCACACAGCTGAAAAGTGGCAGAGTCGGGATTCGAACCCATGACCTCTGACTCCAAATCCCGTTTTCTTTCCAGTAAGCCACGCAGCAGCGCTTAGAACAGTGCTTTGCATATAGTAAGCGCTTAATAAATGCCATTATTATTATTATTATTATTATTAGAATAGAGTTGGTAGTCGCCCACAGTGGGCTTAGAGTGTACAGGGTCTATTGGAAGGGGAAAATTCCGCTGACGGACACAATCCCTGCCTTCCAGGAGCTGACAGTCTAGTGTCGATGACAAAGGCATTTGGAGAGAGAGTCAAGGGATTTTTTTTCAACTCTCCCTCTCCCTCTCGCTTCTTGATCTGGAACCCTCTGACTCATGGAGGTGAGAGGAAATGGTTGGAATGAGGACGGAGCTAGGAAGAAGGTCCGCTTACATCACTGGGAGTGATTTACCAGTCCCTCTTAGACTGGAAGCTGGTTATACGCAGGGAACGTGTCTGCTAATTCTGTTGTATCGTACTGTCCCGAGTTCCAAGTGAAGCGTTCTGCACACATTCATTCATTTCTTCATTCACCCAATCGTATTTATTGAGTGCTTACGGTGTGCAGAGTACTGGACTAAGCACTTGGAAAGTACAATACAGTAATAAAGACAGACAATCCCTGCCCACAGCGGCCTTACAGTCTAAAGGGGGAGATTGACATAATTATAAATAAATAAATTACAAATATTTGCATAGATTACAGATAATTGCACACAGTAAGGGCTCAGTGAATACCAATGATGGATTGATTGAAGAGAAGGAAATACGCATAGTAAGCGTTCAATAAATACCACTGATGGATAGACTGCCAGTAGAGAAGGTGGGCAAGGAACGTGGGCCATAAAGAACCCAGGATTCTGGCTATCGTGATGGTTAGAGACTCCCATGTCCATCTTTCATCCATTGGATCAATACACGTATGTCCCGTGATTGGAGTGAGGCCTGATTTTGTAGGCCATTACCTCAGATATCAGAGGCCTGGTCTCCTAGTACCCTCCTGGTCTGAAATCCCAGGGGTTAGAGAATCCGACTCCAGACGGGGGACAGAGCCAATCCCTTAGGCACTGGAAAACACGGCATCTAAGGGAGGAACGAGGTGGTAGCTACTTAAGGGAGAGATGGTGTGGTTCTGAAACACTTTTCCACCTTGGAGCGGGAGGCAAGGGAAAGAATTGCGAGATGTTCTCTTTCTGACACTTTCCTCAGACTGCTCTGACTCCAGTGAAGTCGGGACAGGTGACTCCACAGCTGGAAACCCCAGAACCCTCATGTAAGTCAGGCCCCTGAGGGAGACAGGAGGGTTTGAGAAGCAGCATCTGTCTACTGTGTAACCTTAGGCAAGTCGCTCATAGTGGACAGATAATGTGTCTATTTTTTAACAGTGTACTCCGAAGCGCTCAATACAATTATCTGCACATAATAAACGCTCAATAAATAATAATAATGATAACGGTATTTGTTAAGCGCTTACTACGTGTCAAGCACTGATTTAAGCGCTGGGGGAGATACAAGGTTGTCAGGTTGTCCCATTTGGGGCTCTCAGTCTTCATCCCCATTATCCAGATGAGGTAACTGAGACACAGAGAAGTTAAATGACTTGACCAAAGTCACACAGCTGACAAACGGCGGAACAACGATTAGAACCCATGACCTCTGACTCCAAAACCCTTGCTCTTTCAGCTAAGCCATGTTGCTTTTCTGCGACTGAATGAATGAATGGACCTCAGTTTCCTTAGCTGTCGAAGAGGATGAAATGCCTGTCTTCCCTCTTAGGCCATGAAACCTATGTGAGACAGGGACTGAGTCTGATCTGATTGTATTGCGCTTGGCACATAGTAAGTGCTCAACAGACACCACAATTTTATCATCATTATTGTTATCATTACTACTAATCATTACCATAATGAGGAGTCTTTCAGGACAAGACGGCATCCACATCCGTTCACGGAACAAATTCCGATGCCTCACTGAGCATGTCAATTACCTCCCTCTCTAGGAAGAGATTCCCCCAACCTGTTATTCTGCTGGAGCCAAGTGGGAGCGGGTGGATTTCTGCTTTCCCCAAGCACAGTAAGAGTCACAGAGTCCTGCTTATTTTTCCCAAGTTGGGACCCTCCACTGTAGGATCCCCCATCCCATCCACGGAGTCCGGCTCTCCTCAGACACAGCCCTGCTCCAATGACCCTAGAAGGATGGATAAGTCTTGGCTCCACTGGCCTGATTTTGGGGGACGGAAGGGAGGTTGTTCTATTCTAGTTCCAGACTTCCAGATGTGCCGTAGACATAGAGAGTGTCCCAGGACCATGAAAGCCCAGTCTGAAACCTAGAACAGACTCCAATCAATCTATCGATCGATCGAACTTATGGAGCGCTTATTGTGTGCAGAGCAGTATTCTAAGTGCTCAGTACAATAAGACTGCGGTGCCAGTTCAAATCTACCCAGTCCTGATCCAGGGTCCTTGAGGTTGAAATGGTATTTTTCAGGATTCTTTGGTGGATGGGGGAGATTCAGATCTTCAGGAGAGAAGTTCAGCAGTTTCAGCCGCAGGATCCAGCTGCTATTTGGGTTCCACGTAGATCACTCACTAAGCAATTAGGCCCTGCATCAGAAATCCCCTTAGAGTATGGAGGGAATCGAACATTGCAGGCTGCCTCTCTCCTCCTCAACTCCCCCTCATCTCCAGGATCTCCTCCAGTCTGCTGCTGCTGCTCCTCCTCCTTCTTCTCCACCTTCGTTGTTCTTCATTCTCTTCCTCCTCTTCCTCCTTCCCCTTATCCTCCGCCTCCTTCACCTCATCCTCCTCTCTTCCTCTTCCACCTGCTCCTCCACCACATTCTCTTGCTTCCCCTCTTCCTCCTCCACCTTGTCATCCTCTTCCTTCTCCTGCTCCTCTCTCTTCTTTCTCTTCCTCCTCCTGCCTTTTCATCTCGTCTTCTTCCTTCTCCTCTTCTTGCTTCTTCTCCTTTTCTTCCTCTTTTCTTTCTTTCTTTTCTTTCTCCTTTTCTTCCTCCTCCTCTTCCTCCTCCTCCTGCTCCTTCTCCTCCTCCTCTTCCTTCTTCTCCTCCTCCTTTTCATTTTCCTTCCTTCCTTCCTTCCTTCCTTCCTTCCTTCCTTCCTTCCTTCCTTCCTTCCTTCTTTCCTTCCTTCCTTCCTTCCTTCCTTCCTTCCTTCCTTCCTTCCTTCCTTCCTTCCTTCCCTCCTTCCTTCCTTCCTTCCCTCCTTCCCTCCTTCCTTCCCTCCTTCCCTCCTTCCTTCCTTCCTTCCCTCCTTCCCTCCTTCCTTCCCTCCTTCCCTCCGTCCTTCCTTCCTTCCTTCCTTCCTTCCTTCCTTCCTTCCTTCCTTCCTTCCTTCCTTCCTTCCTTCCTTCCTTCCTCCCTCCTTCCCTCCCTCCCTCTGTGTGTGTGTGTGTGTGTGTGTGTGTGTGTGTGTGTGTGTGTGTTGAGTTAGGGAGAGAGAAAGAGAAACACAGTGGAGTTTGGGGTGTGTGTGTGTGACAAGGATGGGATGGTTTTGTGTGGGTACGACCGCGGTGTGATTGGTGTGTGTTTTAAACAGGTGTGGGGGTGCAGGTTTATTTATGTGTGGGACATTGGTAAGAGGCGTGTGTTTATGTTGTACGTGTGTGTGTATAACAGTGGTCTGAGGGGTGCATGTGTGCGAGAGAGAGAGGGAGCGAGAGAGAGAGACAGAGGGAGGTGGAAGGCAGAGAGTGATATGGGGTGCTGCCATGTTTGTTTACAAATGCACTGGAGTTCAATTTGGCCAGGGATCAAGGCAGGATCAGAGACCTACGGTCCCCGTTTCCGAGGTGCCAAAGGACAGGTATCCTCGTTCCACCCCGGTCCTGGCAAACATCCGCCCCTCCCTCAGCCCCGACAGCCCCAAATCCCCTCTCCCACCACCTCCCAGACTCACCGGATCCCTCTTCTTCCCCAAACCGCCACAGTGCTGGGTCAGTGGTGCATGCATTCATTCAGTCGTATTTCCTGAGCCCTTACTGCGTGAGGAGCACTGTAAGTGCTTGCTGCATGAGGAGAACTATACTAAGCGCTTGGGAGAGGACAATACAACAGTGAACAGACACATTCCCTGCCCGCAACGAGCTTAACGTCTAGAGATAGCGGGGGTATCGTCTAAGTGTTTACTATGTATGAAGCACTATACTAAGCGCTGGAGTAGATACAAGTTCACCATGTCAGACATAGTCCCTGTCCCATATGGGACACATAGTCAAAAGGGGAGGGAGAACAAGGATGGAATTCTCATTTTACAGATGTGGAAATTGAGACACAGAGAAATTAAGTAACGCATCCCACCTGTGCCTGCTGTATGACCTTGGGCAAGTCACTGAGCTTCACTGGGCTTCAGTTTTCGCAATGGTAAAATGAGTACTCAATACCTGTTCCCCTTCCTACTGAGATTTTGAGCCTCGTCTGGGACAGTGACTGTGTCCAACCTGAATATAGCAGCATGGCCTACTGGATAGAGCATGGGGCTGGGAGTCCGAAAGACGTGGGTTCTAATCCCAGCTCCGCAACGTTTCTGTTGTGAGACATCCAGCGGTTCTTCTGCGATGTACCTTCCATGCTGCAGATCGCCTGGTCCGAGATCTTCATTTTACTTCTCTAGGCCTCAGTTACCTCATCTGTAAAATGGGGATTAATCAATCAATCAATCAATCGTATTTATTGAGCGCTTACTGTGTGCAGAGCACTGTACTAAGCGCTTGGAAAGTACAAGTCGGCAACATATACAGTCCCTACCCAACAGTGGGCTCACAGTCTAAAAGGGGAAGACTGCGAGCCCAGTGTGGGACAGGGACTGTGTCCAACCCAATTATCTTGTACATACCCTAGCTCTTAGTACTACGCTTGGAACACAGAAAGCACTTAACTAATACCGTTATTATCATTATCCCAGGGTTTAGGACAGTGCTTGGCACATAGTAAGGGCTTAACAAATGCCCCGGTTTGTTATTACTATTAGTGATGTTGGATGACATACCGAAAGGCAGGACCCCCTCCATTCTTTTTAATGGTATTTGGTAAGCGTTTATAATGTTACAGGCACTGTACAAGACAATCAGGTTGGACACAGTCCACGTCCCAAATGATGCTTTCCATCCATTCTCATTTTACAGATGAGGTATCTGAGGCACAGAGAAGTTAAAGGACTTGTCCAAAGTCACACAGTAGACAGACCTCTAGACTGGAAACTCCTTCAATCAATCAATCAATCAATGGTATTTATTGAGTTCTTACTATGTGCAGAGCACTGTACTAAGCTCTTCGGAAAGTACATGGCAAGAGTCAGCAGGCACATTCCCTGCCAATAACGAGCTTACAGCCTAGCGGGGGCAAGGAACATGTCTACCAACTCTGTTCCATTGTACTCTCCCAAGAGCTTAATACTTAATCCTCTGCTTAAGAGGAGCAGCATAGCATAGTGGTTAGACCATGAGCTATGGAGTGAGAAGATCCTGGGTTCTAATCCCTGCACTGCCACTTGTCTGCTGTGCAACCTTGTGCGTGTCACTTCAATTCTCTGGGCCTCAGTTACCTCATCTGTAAAATGGGGATTGATACTGTGAGACCCATGTGGGACAGGGACTGTTTCCAACCTGATTAATTTGTATCTACCCCAGTGCTTAAAACAATGCTTGCCTCATAGCAAGCACTTTACAAATATTATCATCATCATCTTCATCATCATCACGCTAAGTACTTAATAAATACTACCGATTGATTGATTGCCCCAGTGGAGCCTGAAAAATCTCCCTTTGTTCCCAAACAGGAGCCAATATGTCCACCGAGATCAAATTCCAGCTTATGGAGTTTTCCAGCATCGGGGAGCTGCAGTTTATCCAGGCTTGGTGTTTCTCCTAGTCTACCTGGCGGCTCTGACGGAGAATCTCCTCGTTGTCGCCATCACCGCCCTTGATCGGCGCCTCCACACCCCCGTATATTTCTTCCTCAGTCGCCCGTCTGTACCCGACCTCTGCTACATCTCCGTCACCTTCCCCAAATCCATTCTTGTCTCTCTGATGCAGTGCCACTCCATCTCCTCCCTGAGCTGTGCGGCTCAGGTCTGTATGGCGATCCTGTTTGCGAGCTCTGAGTACTTCGCCCTCACAGCCATGTCTTACAACTGCTATGGTGCCATCTGCCTCTCCCTCCGCTACAAAGTTCATCATGTACCGAGAGGCTTGTGGAAAGATGGCCGCCGCCTCATGGCTCAGCGGGGGGCTGATGGGAGTCGTGTTTGTAGCTTCCACCTTTTTCCTGAGCTTCTGCGGGTCCAACGCCGTCCTCAGTTCTTCTGCGACGTCCCATCCCAGCTGTTGGTCTCCTGCTCCGAGTACAACGTCGCCATCTATGTGAGCGTCGCCGCCGCAGTTTGCTTGGCTTCGCTCTACTCCATACTCATCATCGTCTCCTACGCGCCCATCCTCCGTGCCGTGCTGAGATTGCCGGTCGACGAGGGCCGGGCCAAAGCCTTCTCCACCTGTCTGCCTCACCTCGTTGTCGTCACCATTTTCTTCTGCACGGCTGCCATTGCCCACCTCAAGCCTGCGTCAGACTCCCCCTCAGCTCTGGACCTGCTGGTGACCGTTTTCTACACCGTGGTGCCCCCCGCTCTGAACGCCCTCATCTACAGCCTGAGGAACCGGAACGTGAAGGCCGCCCTGGGTCTTCTTCTTGGGGAAATCTCTTACATCTTGAAGAGAAAATGTCCATTTCCCCCATCAGACTCACGGTGGACACTGGCAAATGACCTCAGGATAAGTAATGATAATACTAATAACAGTGGCATCTGCTAAGTGCTTACTATGTGCCAAGCACTCTACTAAGCGCTGTGGCTGATACAAGATAATCAAGCCCCTCATGGAGGTCACAGTCTAAGTAAGAGGGAGAACAGGGATTGAATCCCCGTTTGGCAGATGAGGGAACTAAGGCACAGAAAAGTAAAGTGACTCACTCAAAGTCACACAGCAGGTAAGTGGCGGAGCCAGGATTGTGACACAGGCTCATTCATTCATTCATTCATTCATTCAATCGTATTTATTGAGCGCTTACTGTGTGAAGAGCACTGTACTAAGCGCTTGGGAAGTACAAGTTGGCAACATATAGAGATGGTCCCTACCCAACAGTGGGCTCACAGTCTAGAAGAGGGAAGGGTCCTTTGCCTCCCAGGTCCGTGTTCTACTGATTAGGCCACACTGTTCCCCATTGGTTAGGGATCTTTACATCTTGGGTGCATTCTCCCCCCTCTAGACTGTAAGCTCATTATGGGCAGGAAAAGTGTCTGTTAATTCTGTTGCATTGTGTTCTCCCAATTGCTTAGTACAGTCCTCTGCACATAGTAAGCACTCAATAAATATGATTGATTGATTACTCCTTCCACATGATGCTTGGAAGAGGAAATACATCAACTAAACGTGGCAAGCAAGGAGACCCTTGTTTCCACAGACCAAACCTGTCAGTCAAGATGGACACTTTTTTATGGTATTTGTTAAGTGCTTACTATGTGCCAGGCTCTTTACCTAGCACTGGGGTAGATTTAAAGTAGCAGCCCCTGTCCCAAATGGGGCTCATACTCTTCATCCCGATTTTGCAGTTGAGGGAACTGAGTCCGAGAGAAATGTGTGATTTGCCCACAGTCAACCAGCAGACAAGTGACGGAGTCAGGATTAGAACCCAAGTCCTTCTGACTCCCAGGCACGTGCTCTACCTACTATGCACTTCTCCTGTTGGCCATCTTCAGTCTTATGCCACGCGAGTGACTCAGGAAGCAACATCTGAAATCAGAACAGTTTGTGCTGGAATTGATTGTGCCTCAGGAGCTACAATTCTATCAATGATATTTTCATCCAAATTTCTCAGAATTGTGTGTTTAGTTAATTATCAGTCAATCAGTCAATCAATGGAATACAGTGAGCACTTACTGTGTGCAGAGCACTGTACTAATCACTTGGGAGAGTCCAATACAACAGAGAAGGTACATTTGTTTCCTGCCCACAATGAGCTTACAGTCTAGAGAGGTGACAGACATCATTGTAAATATAAATATAAATCAATGAATGGTTTTTATTGAGCACTTACTGTGTGCAGAACACTGTGCTTTCCACCATTTAGACTGTAAACCTATTAAGGGTAAGCAATCAATCAATGGTATTTAACGAGAGCTCACTATGTGCAGAGCACCGTGCTAAGCTCTTGGGTGAGCAAAAAACAAGAGACTACACACAAACCTTCCCTACCCATAATGAGTTTTCAATCTAGGGAGGGAGATAAGGGAGTATATCCACTAATTATGTTGTATTACACCCTGTTGTGCACACAGTATGTGCTCAATAAACAGATGAAAAATACAGTTAAAATATCTATATCAAATCAGAGAAGCTCCACTGTAGTAAGTGGTAAGAACAAGATTGTAAGATTCTTAAGGACAGGGAATGTGTCACCCAACTTTATTGTATTATTTTCTCCCAAGCTCTGCACACAGTAAGCACTCAATAAATGCCATTAATTGACTGAATACACAGGAGAAGCATTGTTTTCTGGTGGATACAGCCCGGGCCTGGTAGTGAGAAGGACATGAGTTCTAATCCCAGCTCGGGCACTTGTCTGCTATGTGACCCGGGGAAAGTCACTTCAGTTCTCTGTAAGTCAGTTACCTCATCTGTAAAATGGAGATTAAGACTGTGAGCCTCATGTGGGTGTCGTGGACTGTGTCTAACCTGATTAGCATGTATCCCTGGACGTAGTACGGTGTCTGGCATGTAGTAAGCTCTTAACAAACACCTTTGATTGACCTGTCATTCTTCCCTCGTGACCCCAACTGGTGATCAGGTTGCCAATCAATTTATCAATCAATGACATTTACCCTGCCCCTTCCCATCTCTTCTGACCTTCCTCATCCCCTGAACTTCAAGCTTTCTCCCTCTCAACCTTCTCACTTTCTCCCTCTCAACCCTTTCACCTTACTCCCTGGCTTTCAAAATTATTCCTTGTTTCCCTGCTTCCCTTCCCCTCGCACTCCTCAACAACCCCCGACCACACACCTCCATGATCCTGAAGCTAAATCCATAAAGCATCTTAGTATTGCAAACTTGAAACTGGGTGTAACTGCAGAAATACTCATAGTCAGGGCTGTCCACAGGGGTGGGTTCAATCAACCAAATAATTAATCACATTTATTGAGTACTTATTGTGTGCAGAGTGTTTGACTAAGTGCTTGGAAGAGTACAATAAAGCAGAGTTGGTAGACACATTCCCTGTCCACTAAATCAATCAATGAGTGATATTTACTGAGCACGTACTGTATGCACAGCACTTTGCTAAGCAGAGTACAGTAGAGTTGGTGTTCGTTCAGTCATATTTATGGAGCACTTACTTTATGCTTGGAAAGTACAATTCAGCAACAGAGACAATCTCTGCCCACAATGGGCTCATAGTCTAGAAGGGGGGAGACAGACATCAATAGCATAAATATAAATAATTAGAATTATAGATATATGCACATCATTAATATGAATAAATAGAATTACAAATATGTACATATAATACACAAATGCTGTGGGGCAAGGAGGGGTGTAGAGCAAAGGGAGCGAGTCGGGGGGATGGGGAGGGGAGTGGGAGCTGAGGAAAAGGGGGCTTAGTCTGGGAAGGTTTCCTGGAGCCTTCAGTAGGGCTTTGACATCATATGGTAGATGTGAAGAGGGAAGGTATTTCAGGGCAGAGGCAGGATGTGGGAAAATATGACAGAATCAATCAATCAATGGTATTTATTGAAAACTTACTGTGTGCATAGCCTGTAGTTTTTGAGGTTTTTAATGGTATTCGTCAAGTGCTTACTTAGAGCCAGGTACTGTACTATATAGTGTACTGTACTGTACTAAGCATTTGGGAGAGGTCAGTCATCCAGACAGTCAGTCATATTTATTGAGCATTTACTGTGTGCAGAGCACTGTACTAAGCTCTTGGGAGATTATGGTATAACAATGTAACAGGCACATTCCCTGCCCATACAAGCTTTCTCTCTACAGTCTTGAATATAATACAATAGAGTTTCTAGGCAGGTTCCATGCTCTCAAGGAGTTTACTATCTAGTTAGGGAGGTAGACTGTAACAGAAAATAGAAATAGGGGAAATGGCAGAGTATAAGGATTCATTCGTTCGATCATATTTATTGAGCACGTACGGTGTGAAAAGCACTGTACTAAGCACTTGGGAGGGTACAATATCACAATAAACAGACACATTCCCTGCCCACAAAGAGCGTACAATCTAGAGAGGGAGACAGACATTAATATAAACAAGTTAATTAATTAGAGCTATGTACATAAGATATGGACATAAGTGCTGTGGGGCTGGGGTGAGTACCAGAGTGTTTAAGGGATAAAGGCTGAAGTACATAGGTGACAGTAGAGAAAATTTAGGATGGGAAGATGAGAGATTAGTTTAGCGTGATTATCATACAGTGTTCTTGGTACAGTCTCTGCATAGAGTAAGCGCTCAGTAATCAACCAACCATATTTATTGAGCTCTTACTGTGTACACAGCACCATACTAAGTGCTTGGGAGAGTAAAATATAGCAGAGTCGGTAGAATAAATTTAATAGTAATAATAATTTTGGTACCTGTTAAGCATTTCCCATGTGCCAAGCACTGTTATAAAAATTGGGATAGATACAAGTTAATCAGGTTGAACACAGTCTGTCCCACATAGGGTTCACACTCTTAATCTCCATTTTACAGGTAAGGTAACTGAAGCCCAGAGAAGTGAAGTGACTTGCCCAAGTTCACACAGCGGATCGGTGGAGGAGCTAGGATTAGAATCCAGACCCTATCATTAAATACCATTGATTGATTAATTGGGAGATTAGTCAGGGAAAACTTTCTGGAGATGTATTAAGTAGAAGTCTATGACACAGTTCCTGCCGTAAAGAACATATGGACCAAAGTGGATATTCGTTCAATTGTATTTATTGAGTGCTTACTGTGTGCAGAGCACTGTACTAAGCGCTTGGAAAGTACAATTCGGCAACAGAGAAAAGCTCTACCCAACAAAGGGCTCACATTCTAGAAGGGAGGAGACAGGCAACAAAAAAAAACCACGTAGACAGGCATCAATAGCATCAATATAAATAAATACAACTATAGATATGTACACATCGTTAATAAAATAAATAGAATTATTGATATGCACAAATATTCACAAGTGCTGTGGGGTGGGGAGGGCGCTAGAGCAGAGGGAGGGAGTCAGGGTGATGAGGAGGGGAGGAGGAGCAGAGGAAAAGGGGGGATCAGCCTGTGATGGCCTTCTGGAGTCGGTGAGCTTTCAGTAGGGTATACGCTGTCACCCCAAAACGACTCCAATAGAAGATGAGAGGAAAGAAATACTAAAGACCCTCCTCAGAGGCGCCAAACTTCCGGTTAACATAACAACAAACCCAAAGTTAAAGAAAAGACCATGAAGGTGTGGAGAGATGCCCCCATGTCAGCTGGGGTCGCCGACAAGAGGGCGGCTCCGGGTTCTTTAGATTGGGCGACAACGAGCCAAAGACAAGACAACGAGCCAGAGTAATCAGTTCTGCCTCTTTATTGGGTGTACTCACATAGCTGTAGAGCAACAAGCAAGGCAAGGAGGGGGTCCGAGTCTTAATCAGCAGGGCAGGCTCTGCAGGGCTCGGTCTCAACGCCTACAACTAATAAGAACAGCAATGCCTCTTATATACGAAGCCCCCTCGTACCGGCTAGCCCTCCCCGTATTCCCAGGTTGTCTATCTGATTGGAACAGTTCCCATTCCGCAACCTTGTAGTTTAGCAGTTCCGTGTCCATGTTGTGGGTTGCTCAGGCGGAAGGAGGGGGTGTATTCCCAGATAGGGCACTCTTCCCACACTCCACCCCTTCGTCCCCTCCATACGCCTACAGCAAACTGGAGCTAGGGACCTCGATAGTTTTGGTGGAGAGCCTGAGCGAGTAACAGTATCCTAGCACCAAACCTGCGTAGGGTATGACACACCCTAGCACGATCCGCTGGAACCTATGTCCCGTTCCCACAGTCCCATACCACAATAGCCATGATAACCATCCACAGTCTGTCATCATCTTTTCATTCATTCATTCATTTATTCAGTAGTATTTATTGAGCGCTTACTGTGTGCAGAGCAATGTACTAAGCGCTTGGGAAGTACAAGTTGGCAACAGTGGGCTCACAGTCTAGATGGGGGAGACAGAGAACAAAAAAAAACATATTAACAAAATAAAATAAATAGAATATGTACAAGTAAAATAAATAAATAAATAGAGTAATAAATGCATGCAAACATATATACATATATACAGGTGCTGTGCGAAAGGGAAGGAGGTAAGGCGGGGGGAATGGAGAGGGGGAGGAGGGGGAGAGGAAGGAGGGGGCTCAGTCTGGGAAGGCCTTCTGGAGGAGGTGAGCTCCCAGTAGGGCCTTGAAGGGAGGAAGAGAGCTACCTTGTCGGATGTGCGGAGGGAGGGCATTCCAGGCCAGGGGGATGACGTGGGCCGGGGATCGACGGCCGGACAGGCGAGAACGAGACACGGTGAGGAGATTAGCGGCAGAGGAGCGGAGGGTGCGGACTGGGCTGTAGAAGGAGAGAAGGGAGGTGAGGTAGGAGGGGGCGAGGTTATGGAGAGCCTTGAAGCAGAGGGTGAGGAGTTTCTGCCTGATGCGTAGGTAGATTGGTAGCCACTGGATATTTTTGAGGAGGGGAGTAACACGCCCAGAGCGTTTCTGGACAAAGACAATTCGGGCAGCGGTGTGAAGTATGGGATCTTTTGGTTCAGTGTCCATATCTGCAGTCCTACTTTGCTTAGGCAGAGGGCGGTGCAGTTCCTATCTCACTGTTCGTCCTCCAGGGCTTGTCGCATCACTTCCGTGGCCTCCTACACCTGCTCCGGCCAAGCTACTGAGTCCACTAGATCCGTTGGAACGTCCCAGAGGAGGGTGTGGTATTCATACTGCTCCCTTCCGGTGAGGTCGATACGATTACCAATTTGCAACCCTACTAAAGACGTAAGAAGCAGCGTGTTTCAGTGGAAAGAGTCAGAGTCAGAGGTCATGGGTTCTAATCCCGACTCCACCTGTCAGCTGTGTGACTGTGGGCAAGTAAATCACTTAACTTCTCGGTGCCTCAGTTACCTCATCTCCAGAATGGGGATTAAGACTGTGAGCCCCATGTAGGAAAACCTTATTGCCTTGTATCCCCCCAGAGTTTAGAACAGTGCTTGGAACATAGTAAGCGCTTAACCAATGCCATCATTATATTATTATTATATTACTAGAAACAAGCGTTAAATTAACACAGGCAGTACTAACATTATAATTAAAAGTGATTATGGTTATGTTTATCTGTTCTCCGCACGCCCAACAAAATTTCCCATTACTCAAATACCAGTAGTCTCTCTCTTCCACCCTAACGATGGAAGTCGGCCAACTGTCCTATGAGCTTTCACGCCCCCTAGGGCCATATTAGCGGAACAAATCCATCTTTACTTGGGTACATCCAGAAGGGCAGAAGGGCTCCCATTGATTCCTGGCCCCATTCCATAATCTCCACTTCTCTCCCAGGGGGACCATCCCCTTGCCATCCTACGTTATCTTAAATCCTATTAGGGCCATGGCCCTATTAGGACCCGTAGGTTCGGGTTGCCCATCAGGTAGCGTACCCTAACCTTACAGTAATGGGCGGTACACCTGACATATAGTACCTGAATGGCTGGCCATGCAACAGAGGCTGGATACAGGCGAGGCAGGCTGGGAGGCCACTGTGCTCGGCCTACTTCTTCCGTTAGGGTGGTGAGATACGGTAGCAGTCCTAACTGAGTCTGAATGCAGGAATCCAACCAGGCGATGTTTTGGGCACAGCGGGCCAGCTCCCGTGTGAGTATACCCGCCCATGTCTTCAGAGTTCCAGCTGACAGTGCCATTCTTCTCCACCCCTCAGCGTCCTGCAACATTCCAGTCCTAATTAGCTGCTGGATCTGGCATTCATATTGGATGTCTCGGCCTAGGGCATCCCATAGGCCTTGGATGTCTGCTTGATTACATACTCCCAGGGCGCTGCCATCCCACCCAGTAATGTCTCTCTTGCATCGTCCGTGGGCCCTTGCTGACGACCGGTTCCCTACCCAACGGGCCCATTGTTCCCGGAGCTGGGCCAGGGCAGTGGAGCAGTTTCGGCGAAGGGTGTCTACCTGCCACGGTTCCAATGAACAGGAGATTGCCTCGGTAGTCCATCAAGTATGCGTGAACAGGTGAGCCCCTTGCACGGTGGCTTCCCATAGGTATGCGGCCCTGGTCCCTGGGTATCCATTGTCCATATTGTCAGGTATTACTTCAACAACCAACAGGGGCGTGCCCGAATTCCAGGAACGATCTGTGACATTTTCCCTGACCGGGGCGGGGGCGTTCATCCAATAACCATACTTGGGCCATGGAGGGGTGATCCGGGAGGGGCAACTCTCAGACAGCGTGATGGATGCTGCTAATACTCCCTGATCCCCATATCCGGCCGGTTCCTCGGTTATCAGATTGAGGCACAGCCAGGCTGTTCTCATACCTGTGTCATTGGTGACTTGCCACAAAGTGGTGCTCACCGTGGTGACATTGGTGACATTTTTCTTTGACATCGTGACGTTCACATTCCAGTCATGAAAGTTATCCAGCATGTGGAAGGGCATCTGCACAGTAGCGTTGAATACCGTCACAGTCTCCCACTTCTCATTGTGTTCTCTGGTTGCGATTACAGTGGCACGCAACCATCATCCTTTAGTGGTAGCGTCCAACTGCACGTCGGTTCTGCCGTTCAACGGTGCTGGACTGGTGGTGTCACCTTCCAGCCGGGTAAAGGCAACAGAATGTCATGTTGTGTGGCCCACTCCTTGACTTGGTGCTCCGTTAAGTGGATGCCCCGATCAGAATCTATGTAGACCCGCAAGCCGTATCCAGCCCCCATCACCTGAAGCCCTTGTGGCTGCTGCCACTGGGTAGGCGAACCCCACTCCCATACGAGTATCCACCGCGGTGAGCGCATATTTCTTTCCCTGGCTTAATGGCAGGGGCCTGTGTAGTCAATCCGTCATCTCTACCCTGGTCGAATTTCTCGGGGGATGGAGCCTTGGTGGCCGGAATTCTATTGCGTACAATGTTTACAATAATTGGCATAACTCCCTGCGGGTTCCTTCCCACCTCCGTCCCTGGACCGCCCGATAAGTGGCATCCACCCCGCTATGTGCTAGTGCCTCATGCACCCACTGGATGGCATTGGTGGGGCGTTCCTCCCGCACGTGTGCGAGCGCATCTGCCTCCTCATTCCCGGGAGTTCCCTGGTGAGCTGGAACATGGTACACAGTGAGAGGGGCCTCCCGGGCTCTTAATATTCAGGTGATGTCATGCCACTTCCCTTTTCCCATACCTCACCCCGTGCTACCATCCACCCCTTGATTTCCCACAACCCAACCCATGACCCTAGTCTGCTGTATACGGCCCAGGAGTCGGTAGCCGAGGCATCTACATCTACATCAGGTGCGTGGAAAGGAGCGCCCGTTCTGCCCTGAGTTCAGTCCATTGGCTGGACTGATGGACCTCTTCTTCCCAGAGGATGGTATCCGTGGGAGTGTGGACTGCAACTGCAGCCCATGTCAGTGTACCATGTGCCAGTTGGCGGCCACCCCTCCCCCTTATCCACAGTACAGTTCTCACAAATTCGTACCGAAGGGATCGAGGGAGAGGGTACCGGATCCTCAAATGTCATCACTCCCAATATACACTCGGGTACCGCCGTGATGACGTCCTGATAGGTGGCGGGGGCTAACCGGCCCACACCCAAACGTAGGGTGGTTCTCATGGCGGAGATGCTGTGCCCCCCAAATCCTTCTATCCGCATACGGGGACCCGTGAATTTGCTGGTGTCCCCGTGTATAGTTGTGACTTCTGCACCAGTCCCTACCAAGGCGAGGGTGGACTGAATATTTTGGGGACCCCAGTAAATGGTCAGGGTAACGTATGGCCCCCGATCCCTCCGATTGACCTGACCCAAAGGGAGGGGCCTTGGCGACTTCCCTACGGCTGACATCTCCATTCGCTCAGGTCTGGGGACAGCGCTGTAGAAGGCTGCACCCGGGGCTGAGTAAACGGCCCCCCTTTTTTACTCCTGTTGACACTTTTGGGTGCTCCAGCTCTGGGTTTGCCTTTCCCTGTGATATAGCTCTGATCCTTAGGTAATTTTCTCTACAGGGCAAGCAGCACGGTGTTCGGCTGCTTAACTATCTTTTCTCGTTTGGTCCGGGGCCTGTATTAAATCTCTCCCCAGTTGGGATCATCATCATCTTCATCAATCGTATTTATTGAGCGCTTACTATGTGCAGAGCACTGTACTAAGCGCTTGGGAAGTACAAATTGGCAACATATAGAGACAGTCCCTACCCAAAATTGGGCTCACAGTCTAAAAGGGGGAGACAGAGAACAAAACCAAACATACTAACAAAATAAAATAAATAGAATAGATATGTACAAGTAAATAAATAAATAAATAAATAAAGTAATAAATATGTACAAACATATATACATATATACAGGTGCTGTGGGGAAGGGAAGGAGGTAAGATGGGGGGATGGAGAGGGGGACGAGGGGGAGAGGAAGGAAGGGGCTCAGTCTGGGAAGGCCTCCTGGAGGAGGTGAGCTCTCAGCAGGGCCTTGACGGGAGGAAGAGAGCTAGCTTGGCGGATGGGCAGAGGGAGGGCATTCCAGGCCCCGGGGGTGACGTGGGCCGGAGGTCGATGGCGGGACAGGCGAGAACGAGGTACGGTGAGGATGTTAGCGGCGGAGGAGCGGAGGGTGCGGGCTGGCGGTCGAGCGGCGGGGCTCGGGCCCGCTGGACAGCAGGAACATGCTGACCCCGGCCGAGATGACCAGTGCCGTGAGGTACTCCCAGTGCTCGTAGCTGCGCCGGGACACCAGCCTGCCCATAAGCATCACGGGGATGACCTTGGACGCCTTGGCCAGCACATGGGTGGGGAAGCTGAAGAACTTGAGGGCCTCGTACTGGCTCCAGGAGCTGAGAACGTTGGAGAGGCTGGCCAGCGAGTAGCGGTACATGGGCGCCCCGTGGCGCGGCTGCTTGGTCAGCCCGCAGCACAGCCCCGCCACCGTCAGCACGAGGATGCGGTTCATGAACACCAGGAACTGCGAGTCCGTGAAACGCTCGCCGCCCGCCGTGGCCGTGGCCCCGTAGCTGCACGTCATCACCCGCTCCTGCAGGACGCCCCACGTCAGGTACGACGCCTGGAGCCCGACGGCGCAGAAAATCAGCTTGAAGGCCTGGCGCAGCGAGGAGGTCTCAGCGTCCACGCGGGGAGGCGGAGGGGGGATCGGGATACCTTCTGTATTGCTCTTTCCGGAGCAGTGGTTTTGTCAGGGCCACCCATGGAATCATGCTAGGCTTTGCAATCATCCCCTCCAGATTCCCCAAAGCCATCATAATATCTATGACAGGCTTGCCCATCTTTTACTTAGTCAGGTGCAGCAACACTTCCTGTATGTGGTGGGGGGCACCGTCCAGAGGAGCTTACTGCGCATCCCAGAATTCACGGATGCTGCATCAGGGCTATAATCTCCCACGGCATATATTTGCTGTTTTATTCCCAATCTTTTCAATAACGTACATGCCCCTTCTATACCTACCCAATTTTCTGGTTCAGTGGGTAGCTCATCCGGGGTGGCTCAGGTGTCTTTCAGGGCGGCCTCTACCCAGTCCATCAGGGACTGTTGTCCTGACCCACCACAGGGTTGGCCTGACCCATCTGCACCTCATTTTGCAGATGACGGAACTGAGGCATAGAGAAGTGAGGTGAGTTGCCCTAGGTCACATAGAAGACAAGTGGCAGAGACAGAATTAGAACACAGGTCCTCTGCCTCCCGGGGTCAGACTCTTCACCATGCCATGCAGCTTCCCTCAAGTGGATCCTTCCACCCTTCTCTAACCTCAGCAAGAAAGAGGGGCGGTTCATTCTGGAAATGAAGTTTCTGGAGAACATCTTCCCCAGGATGGCCTTCATGTCCTTGTTCCTCAGGCTGTAAATGAGTGGGTTCAGAGTTGGGGGCAGCACTGTATTGAACACGGACATCAGCATGTCCAGAGTTGATGGGGAGGATGAAGGCGGCTTCAGATGGGCAAACGAACCCTTGAAAATATACAGAGAGACCACGGCAAGGTGAGGCAGACAGGTGGAGGAGGCTTTGGCCTGGCCCTCAGTGTATCTCATCCTCTGTGAGGCACAGACAAGGGAAATAACTTACTCAAGTTCACACAACAGGCAAGTGGAGAAGCCAGGATTAGAACCCAGGTTAATAATAATAGTAATAACAATAATGGTATTTGTTAAGCGCTTACTATGTGACAGGCACTGTACTAAGAGCTGGAGTAGATGAAAGCAAATTGAGTTGGACAGAGTCCCTGTCCCATTTGGGGCTCACAGCCTCATTCCCATTTTACAGATGAGGTAGCTGAGGCACAGAGAAGTAAAGTGATTTGTGCAAGGTTATAAGCAGACAAGTGGTGGAGCTGGGATTAGAAGCCATGACCTTCTTTGACTCCTAGTCCCATACTCTTTCCAGGAGGCCACAGTGCTTTTTAACCTAATCAGTCTAATTTATTGAATGCTTACTGTGTGCAGAGAACTGCACTAAAGGCCTGGAAGCATGCAATATAAAAATATAATCAGGTTGGTAGACATGTTCCCAGCCCACCATGTGTTTATATTCTATAAGGGGTGATGGACATTGAAATAAAAAGCAGGTAGAGATGTGTTTACTCCCCATTTGACAGAGGAGCAACCTGTGGCACAGGAAAGTTAAATGACATGCCCAAGGTAACAACAGACCGTCGTGAAGCTAGAACCAGAACTCCAGTCTTCTGGAGACATCTTTCCTGTCCACATTAGCCATCTCTTTTGGTTAATTACTACTGGATCCACCCACCTCCTACAATGCGGATTCTTTGGTCAGAAACCTCCCCAAGAGGTGGCCCAGTGCCAGCAGGCAGAGTTGGGGCTTGAGTTGGTTTAGTGGATACAGACCGGGCCGGGGAGTCAGCAAGACCTGAGTTATTGACTCAGCTCCAATTGTGTGACTTTGGGCAAGTAACTTCGTTTCTCAGTGCCGCAGTTATCTCAACTGTAAAATGGGAATTAAGACTGTGAGCCTTACTGTGGGACAGGGACTATGTCCACCCCTATTTATTTGTATCTTCCCCGTCCATAGTTCGGTGCCTGGAGCAGAGTAAGCGCTTAACAAATGCCACAGTTATTGCTATTGTTATTAGTTCAGGGTCTCTCAATTCCCAGGGTCATGTTCTTTCCCCCAGACCCACAGCAGCGTGGCCTAGTGGATAGAGTATGGGATTGGGAGTTAGAAGGACCTGGCTTCTTATTCCGTCTCCTCCACTTTTCTGCTGAGTGACTTTGGACAAGTCACTTCACTACTCTAGGCCTCAGTTACCTCATCTGTAAAATGGGGATTCAGACTGTGTGCCCCATATGGAACAGGGATTGGGTCCAGCCTGATTAGCTTATATCTACTCCAGCACTTTTAACAGTACCTGGCAAATAGTAAGCCCTTAGCAAATACCAGAAACAAAACAAGCAACAACAACAGCAGAGCTTAACTGAAAGTGAACTGACACTCCTGTGACTGTTCCGTTTCACAGCGGAGCCACTGGGACAAGGCTTGGGGGTCCTCCAGAGAAACTCACCTGCAAAGCTCTTCAGTGAAACGCCAGTAATGAGATCCCATCTCCCAAGGAGCTCCTTCCTCCAGGGAATCTTGGCCGCTCCTAATAAGGGTAAGTTAGAAGCAGCCATTGATCCTTACGCCCTTGGTGAGACAAGGTGAATGGGGACAAAGAGGTCTGGAAATCCTCTTCCTCCTCATCAGAGGTTTCCAGGCTCGAAAGGAGAAGCCAGAGATGTGACCCAGCATGAAAACTGAAGCAAATGTCCGATGCTGTGAGTCTGAATGGGATGTAAAGGAGGAGAGCAGGCCAGGGAGGGAGTTTCACAGAAGAACTGCGACTGAGGAAAATGAAAATAGGAATCTCTCTCATTTCCTTGTAGAAGACAAGGCAAATAAATCCATACTCTCAGTCTTCATCTTCCTCATTAATAATTATGGCTTTTACTGAACACTTCATGTGTGTCCTAACACTGTCCTAAGCGCTGGGGTAGATGAAAGATAATCACAATGGACACAGTGCCTATCCCACGTGGGTCTCACAGTCGAAGTCAAAGAGAGAACAGGTATTGGATATCCATTTTCCAGATGATGTAACTGAGGCAGAGAGAAGTTAAGTATCTTGCTCAAGATTACACAGCAGACAAGTGGTAGAATTGGGATTAGATCCCAGGTCCTCTGACTCTCAGGCGTTTGCTCTTTCCATGCTGCTTCCCCATAGGTTTCTTTTTCCTCTGCTTCTTCCTCCTCTTTTCATTTTTTAATGATATTTGTTAAGCACTTACTTTGTGTCAAGCACTGTTCTAAGTGGCTGGGGTAGATTCAAGGTAAGTAAGTCAGACAGAGTCCCTTTCCCACATTTGCCTCACAGTCGAATTACTCAATTCCCATTTTACAGTTGAGGAATCTGAGTCACGGAGAAATTAAGTGACTTGCCCAAGGTCACATAACAATCAAGTGGCAGAGGTGTGTTAGGAAATGTGCCTTCCAAAGGCTTTGAATATGAGACAAAGTAATATTCTGTCGGATATGAAGAGGGAGGGAGTTCTCAGTCAGAGTCAGGACATGGGCGAGGGGTCGGCAGTGAGGTAGATGAGATCGAGGTAGAGTGTGTTGGCACTTGAGAAGCGAAGTGTGTCGGCTGGAATGTAGAATGAGAGCAGTAGAAGCGCCAAGGTGATTGAAAGTTTTAAACCTGATGGTGTGGTGTTTCTTTTTGATGCAGATAAGATCCACTGTCCAGATGGGCCAGTGAGAGAGGGAGAAGTATTGAACACTGAAATATACATTTCAATGAATGGTGAAGGGAAACTTGAATCAACTGTTCTTTAGACTGTAAGATCATCGTTTGTTATGGGACATGTCTACCAACCTTTTCGCATTGTATTCTCCATGTGATTACTACAGTGCTTTGCAAACAGTAAGCGCTCAGTAAATACAATTGATTGATAAACTGATTGATCAACTCGACTGAGGTTGTGGTCTGACATCTGGGGTAAGGTTTCTGACCAAAGTACTCCCTGGGGCCTTGTGGGTAGGATATGTGTCTATCAACTCTGCTTTTTTCTTTAATGGTATTTCTTAAGTAGTTACCATGTGCTAGACACTTCCCTAAGCACTTGGGTAGATACAAGTTAATCAGTTTGGGCACTGTAGTCCCTGTTCCAATTCGGGGCTCAGTCTTCATTTCCATTAATCCCCAAGGTCACACAGCAAACAAGTGGAGGGGCCAGGACTAAAACCCAGGTCCTTCTGATTCCCAGCCCCATGTTTATCCACTAGACCACGCTGCCTTTCAACCTAATCATAGTTATTGAACACTTAATGTGTGCAGAGCTTCTCTGGTATATTGTATTCTCCCAAGAGCTAAGTACAGTGCTCTGTACAAAGTAAGCACTCAATAAATACCATTGATTGCTTCCATGAGGTTCAACTGGAATCTCAGTTTAGAGTTAGCTAATGTGAACAGAGAACATAACTTTTGTCAAAGTAACTACCAGTTAGATCATGACACCTTGGAACCAGGAAAGAAGCGTGACCTAGGGGAAAAAAGAGCACAGTCCTTGGAGTCAGAGACCCTGGGTTTTAATCCCTGCTCCACCACTTATCCGTTGGGTGACTTTAGCCAAGTCACTTCAATTTTCTGTGCTTCAGTTTCCTCAAAAAAATGATCTGGGAAGGTGAGTGAAATGTGGACTGCAGTGCGGAGAAACGGGAGGTAGGGAGGTCAGCAAGGAGGCTGATGCAGCAACCAAGGCAGGGGAAGGTAAGTGCTTGGATTAGTGTGGTAGCAGTTGGGATGGAGATGAAAGGGCAGATTTTAGCAATGTTGTGAAGTTAGAACCAACAGGATTTGGTGACATTGAATGTGAGGGTTTAATGAGAGAGATGAGTCAAGGATAATGCAAAGGTTCTGGGCTTGGGAAACTGGGAGAATAGTAGTGTTGCTTACTGCAATGGGAAAGATAGGAGAAAACAGGATTTGGATGGGAAAATGGGGAGTTCTGTTTCGGATGCGTTAAATTGGAGGCATCATTGGGACATCTAAGTAGGGAAGTCCTGAAGATAGGAGAAAATACAAGACCGCAGAGAGGAAGAGAGACCAGGGCTGGTGATGCAGATTTGAAATCATCAGCATAGATTCTGTAGTTGAAGCCATGGTATTCAATGAGCTCTCCAAGTGAGAAGGTGTAGATAAAAGATAGAGGATAAATGAGTATGTTTGAAGGCAGTGGGGAAGGAACCATTGGAAAATGAATTGTTAAAGATCAAGGTGAGGAAGGGAAGAAAGGAGGGGGCAAGTGATTTTATAAGGTGTGAAAGGATTGAATTGGAGGTGCAGTTGGAGGGGGGCGTATTTTGAGAAAGGGCAGGAGATCTCCCTGATATACTGCTAGGAAAGATGGAGAGACAAAGAATCCTTCAACATCCTTCATCCTTCATCATCTGTCATACTCTCCTTTTATTTTTAATGGTACTTGTCAAGAGCCCACTATGTGCCAAGCACTAAACTAAGTGCTGGGGTAGATACATTCATTCAGTCATTTAATCGTATCTTTGAGTGCTTACCATGTGCAGAGCACAAGAGAATAATAAACAATGACATTGCCTGCCCACAATGAGCTTACAGTCTAGTCTTATTTGGAGCCTAATACAATATGGCCACCACATTCCGTTTAAACAGTCTCCCAAAGGATGGGCTGGCCTCCTTGTTTAAAATGTAAAATTCCTCATCTATCATTTCATTATGGGTCAGTGTTCTACTTAGGTAGCGTAATTCTGTGACGGCATCTAGCCCTGTGAACATAAAAAGTCTTTGGGTGTAGTTGTAGGCTGATTTGGCAAAATGGTTTGCAATCATCTGTAGGTTATCCTTGGTGTGTGATTCTAGGACACAGCCAGCTCCAAACAGCAATTCCTGAATGACTGTCTTTAGGATTTTGATTGAGGATCCAAGTCAGCTGAATCCCAAGAGATACCCAGAGAAGTGAAAGGGTGTTCAACCACCTGCGCCCTTGTCTCTTGTTGTCTTTTCCAGCGAGGTTCAGTGGCATCAGTTCAAGAGCACCAGGTCCACACACAACCCTGCCTCACTCCATTGGTGGTGGGGAAATGGATAGTGATAATAATAATAATAACAATAATAATAATTGTGGTATTTGTTAAGCACGTTCATTTGTTCCCGGCACTCTGCTAAGCGCTGGGGTTTATGCAAGTTAATTGTGTCGGACACAGTTCCTGTCCCACTTGGGGCTCACATTTTACTCCTATTTTTTCCATTTTACAGATGGGATAACTGAGGCACAGAAAACTGACGTGACTTGCCCAAGGTCACACAGAAGGCAGGTGGCAGAGTCTGGATTATTCATTCTTTCATTCATTCACTCGCACTTATTGAGCGCTTACTGTATGCAGAGCACTGTACTAAGCGCTTGGGAAGTAGAAGTTGGCAACATATAGAGACGGTCCCTACCCAACAACGGGCTCACAGTCTAAAAGGGGGAGACAGGCAACAAAACAAAACAGTAAAACAACACAGCAATAAATCCCCCCCACACATATAGCCACACACTTAGAGCCCATGGGTGAGAAGGTGAAACTACCAATGATGAAATTTGATCAGAGTGTGGTTGTGACTAAGTGATCCCTGGGATTCACAGAGACAGAGAGATCTGTCTCCTTCTCGTGCCTACACTAGAACTTTAGGAACTGGAGGTCTCTTTGGATCAGCACCACGGGGCAAATGTGGAGAAGTAACAGGCGGGGATAAAGGCTGAGTTATTCGGCATTTTATTATCGTATTCCTCCAGGAAACTGACATAAATGGTGATGCAATTGTCAACAAAATTGAAGCAAACGAAGCAGATGACGAAGATCAGTATGGTGTGAAAGACTCTGGTCTTAGTGGAGTATTTCAAGGAGCCTCTGGTGCTGTGGATGTGCTGGATTTGTCTGTAATATTGGTGTAACACGATCACCTTGTGATCACCATGAGATCACCATGAGACCACCCCGATCACCATGAGAAGCAGCGTGGCTTAGTAGAAAGGACATGGGTTTGGGAGTCAGAGGTTGTGGGCTCTAATCCCGGCTCCACCACTTGTCAACTGTGTGACTTTGGGCAAATAACTTCTCTGTGCCTCAGTTACCTCATTTGTAAAATGAAGATTAAAATTGTATCTGTCCCACCGCTTAGAACAGTTAACACTTAACAAATACCATCGTCATCATCATCATCATGTAGATCCTGGCCTCGCTCATGAGTAACACAAAGAAGAGATCTCGTACCACGTTAGCAGTTAAAGTGGACATTACACTAAATTCATTTGTCTTGGGTACAGATAAGCAGTAATTTGAAACGTGCTTGCTATGGTAGTGACATTCATGGTGGTGTGGCTCAGTGAAAAGAGCACGGGATTGAGAGTCAGAAGTCATTGGTTCTAATGGAGTCAGAGGTCATGGGTTCTAATCTCGGCTCCACCATTTGTCAGCTGTGTGACTTTGGGTAAGTCACCTAACTTCTCTGGGCCTCAGTTATGTCATCTGTAAAATGAGGATTAAGACTGTGAGTCCCATGTGGGGCAACCTGATTATCTTGTATCACCTCCCAGTGCTTAGAACAGTGCTTTGCACATAGTAAGTGCATAGCAAATTCCATTATTATTATTATTATTATTATTATTATATTAATTTGGTATAGATGAACAAATCGAGGCTCCAGAGAAGAGAAAGGAAAGGACGATGTATTTGAGGTCTCTGTGTACGGACTGAGCCCACCAGGAGGTTCTGGGACTGATGGTGATGGCCTGGAGCACACTCAGAAGACAGGTGGTACAGATGGACAGGCCCTGGGCTACTCTCCTCAAGTACACTAGCATTTTTCTCCCAATGTCATCCAGGATATGCTTCATCCCAGGGCCCATCATCGTTTCTGGAATGCCTCACGTGAGAAGGGTCATAGTGTTGGCATAGGTTGGTGAGAATCAGGTCCGTGGGCTTCTTCCGCTGGGGCTGAGCCATGAATACGTGGAAATACACGAAATCATTACCATACTGTCCAGCATGCCGGCCACGGTCTGAAAGGGGAAAGAAATTCTAAATATCTGGTCACTCATAAGCACCGCCGTAATGGCTTCCGAATTACATAATCCTTGAGAATCCTATATAAAAGCCAAAAGGTATCATCAGTGAGACCCGGCTATGAGACACTGGGTTCTGGGCATGAGGGAATGGCATGGGGAAGATATTTAAGCAATAATAATAATAATAATAGTGTTTGTTAAGCAGTTACTATGTGACCCTGTCAGCATTTCTTCCAGCAATAATAATAACAATAACAATAGTATTTGTTAAGCACTTACTGTGTGCAAAGCACTGTTCTAAGATATGGGGTAGACACAAGATAATCAAGTTGTCCCACGTGGTGCTCACAGTCTTAATCCTCATTTTACTGATGTGGTAACTGAGGCACAGAAAGTTGTGTGGTTTGCCTTAAGTCACATAGCAGACAAGTAGTGGAGCCAGGATTAAAACCCACGTCTTCTGACTGCCAAGCCCTTGCTCTTTCCACTAAGCCACCCTGCTTCTCACTGGGGCTGCTACCTAGCATAGAGCGGGAAGGGAGTTTGAGGGAGAGAAAGAATCTGGCTAAAGGAGAATTCTGGGGTAAAAGAATTTTTTTTTTCATTCCATTCATTCATTCAGTCGTATTTATTGAGCGCTTACTGTGTGCAAAGCACTGCACTAAGCGCTTGGGAAATACAAATAGGCAAAATATAGAGATAGTACCCACCCAACAACAGGCTCACAGTCTATAAGGGGGAGACAGAAAACAAAACAATCTCTTAGGTGTGATCCATTGAATGTAAATGACCGGTTCACCTATTTTAATGACATTTCCTCTTCTGCTCTGGTGAGGGTTCTCTCTTCTGCAAGCAAATACATAGTGGTGTCTCTTAAATATGAACTGCACAAGAAGTACTGTACCAAGCACTTGGAATAGTATAATAGAATTAGAATCTCTCCCTGAATGTCTTGCAAACACCTCCCACTATATGTGTTCCAAAGAGAACTCCTTAATTTCCCACCCAAGCCCTATAATAATAATAACAATAATGACA
Organism: Tachyglossus aculeatus; assembly: GCF_015852505.1. NCBI lineage: Eukaryota > Metazoa > Chordata > Mammalia > Monotremata > Tachyglossidae > Tachyglossus > Tachyglossus aculeatus. Next base: position 160,819 of record NW_024045096.1, read on the forward strand.
ATTATTAAGTGCTTACTATGTGCAAAGCACTGTTCTAAGCGTTGGGAGGTTACAAGGTGATCACGTTGTCCCACGGGGGGCTCACAGTCTTAATCCCCATTTTAGAGATGAGGTAACTGAGGCACAGAGAAGTTAAGTGACTGGCCCAAAGTCACACAGCTGACAATTGGCGGAGCCAGGATTTGAACCCAGAACCTCTGGCTCCAAATCCTGTGACTTTCCACTGAGCCACGAAACTCCTATCATTCCCCTGTCTACCCCATCATTGTAGACAACATAATTAATCTCCTTCTCAGAAGTCTGTTACCTTGGCATTATCCTCAACTCATAACTCATTCAACCTGTTACTTTTACCTTCACAACATTGCTAAAATACATTTCCTTTTTACTCCATCCAAACTGCTACTATGCTGATCAAAGCACTTATCATTCCCTGCCTTGACTACTGCACCAAGCAACTCCTTGACTACCCTGCCTCCTTTATTTATGATAATTGTTGAGCACTCAGTAGGTAGCAGGCACTGTACTAAACACTGTTTTTAATACCAGCTAATCAACTTGGGCACAGTCCATTTTCCATTTGGGGCTCAAAATCTTAATCCCCATTTTACAGGTGAGGTAACAGAGGCCCAGAGAAGTGAAGTGATTTGCCCAAGATCACACAGCAGACAAGTAGCAGAGCTGGGATTAGAACCCAGGTCCTTCTGACTTCTAGGCCTGTGCTCTATTCACTAGGCAATGCTGCTTTAGAGCCTTCTGTCTCTCCATGCCAGTAGTCACTTCTTTCTGCTGATTGGATCATTTTTCTGAAAATACTTCAGTCCACATCTCCCTACTCCTCAAGTAACTTCAGTGAATGCTCAACCAACCTATGCATCAGACTATACACTATCTACTTTAAAGCATTCAATCAGTATTCCCTTTCCTACCTTAACTAGCTGATTTCCTTATGGACGGGGAACATGTCTATCAACTCTGTTGTATTGTACTCTCCCAAGTGCTTAGTATAGTGCTCTGCAAGGAGAAAGTGCTCAATACATGCCATAGAGTGAACAGAATCAGAAGAGAACATTCCTGTCCTCAAAGAGCTTATAACCTAGAAGGGGAGAGAGATGTAACAATAAATTTACATGGGAGGAAAATTTTAAAGAGGCTATAGACATGAGTTAGAAGGGAAATGGTGTAGGGGAAAAGACGGCTTAATCGGGTAAGGTCTCTTGGAGGAGATTTGAGCTGTGGGCATGGGAATGTGTCTAATGTCATATTGTACCTCCAAAGTGCTTAATACCATGCTCTGCACAAAATAAGTGCTTAATAAATATGATTGAATGAATGAATTAATTAATTTTAATAAGGCTCTGCAAGTGGGAAGAGTGGTGGTCATTCGTATATGAAGTGGGAGGGAGTTCCAGGTCACAGGGAAGACATTTACAAGGGGTAAGGGATGAGACAGATGACATCAAGGTACAGTTAGTAGGTTGGCATTGTTCATTCGTTCAGTTGTATTTATTGAATGCTTGCTATGTGCCGAGCAATGTACAAAGCACTTGACTTGGGAGAGTACAATTTAACAATAAACAGTGTTGGGGGAGTGAAATGTGTGGGCTAGATTTCAGGGAGAGAAAAGCAAGATACGAGGGAAAGACCTGGTTGACAATCTTGAAGCCAATTGTGAGGAGTTTCTCCTTCATGTGAAGATGAATAGGTAATCATTGAAGTGTTTTAGAAAGTGCAGATACATGTGTGACATACATTAATGCTGAGAGAGAGAGAGAATAAGAGAGAGAGAGAATGATAGAGAGAGAGTACTCTCTCAGTGAGTATCGTTGGGGTAGATATAATCAGGTTGGAGTCAGTCCACCTCCCACATTCTGTGGCCCACAGTCTTAATTCCAATTTTACAGATGAGGTACCTGAGGCACAACGAAGTTAAATGACTTGCTCAAGGTCACACAACAGACATGGGGTGGAGCCGGATGAGAAACCATGTCCTCCTGACTCCCAGGCCCGTGCTCTATTAGACAACGCTGCTTCTAAACTCCTTCCCTTAATGCATCAGCCTACACCCCTCCCCATTCTCAAAGCCCTCCTAAAATCTCACATATCAGTCACTCGAGTTTATGAAGCGCTAACATGTACAGACTACTGTGTTAGGTGCTTGGAAGAGTACAATGCAACAGACTTGGTAAACATGTTCCCTGCTCACAATGAGGATACAGTCTAGAGTCTAAACATTAATCGAGAAATGAATGGTATCCATTGAGCACTGTGTGTGGTGGGAAAATGTATTATGCTGTATGCCCATCTTAGGGGTAAAGTGACTTCAGCTGTGTTTGAAAATGAGATACAGCCAATCAACGGGGGAAATTCATCACGAGGAAAATTGGTAAGAAATACAGGGATGAGATTCAATCAGATGTACTTAGTGAGTGATTACTGTGTGTAAAGGACTGTCCTATGTGTTTGGGAGAGTACAACATAACAGAGTTGGTATATGTGTTCTCTGTGCACAGTGAGCTTAAAGTCTAGAAGGGGAGACAGACATTATTATAAATAAATAAATTACTGATATGGACATAAGTGTGGTGATGTTCCTTCAATCGTATTTATAGATCACTTAACTGTGTGCAGACCATGCTACTAAGTACTTGGGAAACTAAAATACAATGAACAAACACATTCCCTCACCACAACGAGCTCACAGTCTAGAGGGTGGCAGGGCAGGCGTCAGTACAAATGAATAAATTACAGGTATGTACAAAAGTGCTGTAGGGATGGCAGGGGTTAAGAAGAAAGCGAACAAGTCAGGGCGAAGGGAGTGGGAGAAGAGGAAAAACGTATATGTCTGGGAGGGCCTCTTGGAGGAGTTGTGCCTTCAATAAGACTTTGAAGTGAGAGAGAGTCACTGTCTGTCGGATTTAAGGAGGGAGGGTATTCCTGGTCAGAGGCAGGATATGGGCTAGGCCTTGGCGGACAGATAGTCGAGATCGTGGGGTTGAGGAAGGGGTGGACAAAGGAAGCAAATCCAAGTTCAGAGGAAGGTAAATTCATCTCCTGCCCAAAATGTCTTGAAAGAGGGTCCAGAGGAGCATATGCTCTCAGTCACTGAAGCTCTTCTCACATATAGTTTTTTCCTTAATTAAATAAGTTTTGGATTGCTGTGAAAACTGTAAGCTTGTGAACAGGAAACGTGCCTACCCATTCTGTTATATTGTATTCTCCCAAGGACTTAGCACAATGCTCTGCAAACAGTAAGCACTCAATAATTACCATTTGTTGACTGATTGATTAAAGTATTAGGAGTTTTGCCTACTCTGGTGGGAAATCGTTTTATATTTTTATAACATTCATTAAGTGCTTACTATGTGTGGAGTAGATACAAGATAATCGGGTTGGACACAGTCCTTGTCCCACTTGGGGCTCACAGTCTTGATTCCCATAGATGAGGTAACTGAAGCATAGAGAAGTTAAATAACTTGCCCAGTGTCACACAGTGGACAAGTGGTGGAGCCGGACTTAGACCACAGGACCAATGACTCCCAGGACGGTGCTCTATCCAATAGGCCACGCTGCTTCTCTCACATATGGTGTCATCATAGATCATCATATGGTGACTGATGATGTCATCAAGTGTCGAAAATTCTGCTCCCAGAGTTCTGTTCAATTGTCTTCTATCACAGAAATTTGCTCAGTCTGTTGGTCAAGGGCAATCTCAGCCTGGGGATATTGAAGGAATCAATGCGAGCTGGCCACGGGGTTCTTCCTCTGTTCCAGAGATATCCACCCCACAGTTGCTGGACATTGCTGTAAAGCCAGTATCATTGTGCTGCTCCACCCAAAGAGGTTCGCTCATTCATTCATTCAATCGTATTTATTGAGAACTTACTGTGTGCAAAGCACTGTACCAAGCGCCAGAGAGAGTCCAATGAGAGAACTCCAATGAGAGTCAGCTTCAGAGAGACACATTCCCTGCCCACAAAGAGCTTATAGTCTATAGGGGGAGACAAACATTAATATAAGTAAATGAATAAATAAATAAATAAATAAATAAAGTAAAGATACGTACTTAGGTGCTGTAGGACAGGGAGGAGAGATGAATGAAGGGAGCAGGTCAGGGCGACTCGAAGTGACATCACAGGTGTTTTCCAATATAGCAGCAGAGATAGGCCAACACTTGCCCTGCAGTTCTCCATTTCCATTTTGTCATGATTTATCACTGGTCCTCCCTTCTGGCCTTTATATAGGAAACTTGGGACTGTGCAGTTCTGAAAGATACCAAGACAATAGTTTTCAATGGCCAGGTTCTAGGAATTTCCTTCCTTTCTCAGACCATGGTCGGCGTGCTGGGGAACACAGCGATGTTCCTGTGCGCCTCCACATCTTCATGGCTCAGCCCAACAGAAGAAGCCCACGGTCTTGATCCTCACATACTTGACCATGATCAAAACGGAGACCCTGGGGCGTGCCAGAGATGATGGTGGCATTTGGAATAAAGAATATTCCGGATGATGTTGAGTGTAAGATAGTCTTGTACATGAGGAGAGTAGCCCAGGTCCTGTCTATCCTCTCCACCTGTCTTCTGAGTGTGTTCCAGGTTGCTACCACCGGTTATGGCACCTCCTGGTGGTCCCAGTTTAAGCCCAGAGCCCGCCATTACATCCTTTTCTCCTTCCTCTTCTTCTGTGGCATTAACTTGTTGACCTCTGTCAATTATATCAGCAAACATTACCACTAATGGCACCTCCACAGTACTTACCTATATTACAAAATATTGCTCCACCATTCCCAAGAGTAATAGTGCTAACTTTCATAACTGCCACGACTCTCCAAGAACTTGTCTTTGTTTCTTCTCATGAGCTGGCCCAGCAGCTACATGGCGATTGTCTTACACCGACAAGTCCAGCGCATCCAGAGCACCAGCCGCTCCCTGAAATCCCCTGCTGAGATCAGAGCCTTTCACACCATCCTGCTCCTCAGCTGCTTCGTCTGCTTCTATTGGATTGACTGCATCATCACCCTTCGTTTGAGTTTTGTGCCAGGATTCGCTAGCGAGCTACAGAGTGTCATAGCCTATCTCTCTATGTGTTTTCCTGTAGTCTACTTTGTGCTGATCCTCAGGGATCCCCGAGTACCTAGGCTGGAAAGATTATAACCCCCTCCCTTGTCATGGACCCCAAGGATAAACTAATTATTGGCCAAGTCTCTTGTCTCCCTGATTTTCCGCATGAAGACTGTAGTCAGTAGGATTGAGTACGATCCCGGAATAACCCCTTCTTATTGGCATTCCACTCCTGGTCCTGAAGTAGTAAATATAGCTGGAATTTATGGTAACGAGACAAATACGATGTGTCCTCCACTGCCTCTCTCTCTTCCTCTCTGTCCCCGCACCATTTCTCCCCATTGAACACATACCAGAAAATGTGGATATTTCACTCCCTGACTTTCCATAAGAAAAGAGGTTTGTCATCAGCTGGGTGTTTTTCTCCCTGTGAAGAAAAGTGGCCCCTGGTGAAAGAAGAACTGTCTTGGGTTCTGTTGTTCCTTTGATGAGGCGGAGGCATCTTCCTATTATCATTATTAATATCATATTTAAATATATAAATATCATACAATTATTATGATATTTATTAAGCTCTTACTATATGCCAAACACTGTACTAAGCCCTAGGATAGATTATCATCTTCATCATCACCAAGCACTTACGGTGGACAGAGCACTACACTGCACATTTGGGAGAGAACCATATAATGGAGTTGGTAGACACATTCCCTGCCCACAGGTTTGTTTTTACCTAGCACTTAGTACAGTGCCTGGCATATAGTAAGTGCTTATAATATGCCATTTAAAGCAAAAATAGTAGTGAGCAATGAGTTATAATGAGTGAGGGCTTAAGAGAAGCAGTGTTACCAATGGATAGAACACAGGCCCGGGAGTCAGAGAGACCCAGGTTCTAATTCCAGCTCTACCACTTGTCTGTTGTGTGTCCTTGGGCAAGTCCCTTCATCCTTCCCGTCTCACAAGTCTGCAACCTTGGTGTCATCCTTGTCTCCGCTTTCTCATTCACCCCACACACCCATTCCATCACCAAAACCTGCCGGTCTCACCGTCACAACATCTTTAAGATCTCCCTTTCCTCTCCAACCAAACCGCTACCTTGTTGGTACAATCTCTCATCATATCCCGACAGGATTACTGCATCAGCATTTTTTCTGATCTCCCAGCCTCCTGTCTCTCGCCGCTTCAGTCTATACTTCACTCTGTTGCCCGGAATATCTCTCTACAGAAAATCTCTGGGCATGTCACTCCCCACCTCAAAAATCTCCAGTGGTTGCCTATCAACCTTCGCATGAAGCAAAAATTCCTCTCCACTACCTTGCCCCCTCCTATCTCACCTCCCTTCTCTCTTTCTACAGCCCAGCCCAAACACTCCGCTCTTCTGCCGCTAATCTCCTCACTGAGCCTCTTTCTCGCCTGTCCCACCATCGACTCCGGGCCCAAGTCCTACCTCTGGCCTGGAATGCCCTCCCTCCTCACATCCACCAAACTAGCTCTCTTCCCCCCTTCAAAGCCCTACTGAGAGCTCACCTCCTCCAGGAGGCCTTCCCAGTCTGAGCCCCCCTTTTTCTCTGCTCCTCCTTCCCTCCCCATCGTTTCTACTCCCTCCCTCTGCTCTACCCCCTCCCCCTCCCCACAACACTTGTGTATATTTGTACCTGTTTATTATTCCATTTATTTTATTAATGATGTGTATATATCTATAATTCCATTTATTTACATTGATGCTATTGATGCTATTCTCCTCTTTTTGTTTTGTTGTCTGTATCCCCCTTCTAGACTGTGAGCCCGTTGTTGGGTAGGGATTGTCTCTATCTGTTGCCGCTTTGTACTTTCCAAGCACTTAGTACAGTGCTCTGCGCACAGTAAGTGCTCAATAAATACGATTGAATGAATGAACTTCATCTTTCTGTGCCTCAGTTACTTCATGCATAAAATGATTAAGACTGCATGCCCCATATGGGACAGGGACTGTGCCCTATCTGAGTAGCTTGTATCTACCCCAGCACTTAATACAGTACCTGGAGTAAGTACATAACAAAAACCATAAACAACAAAGAGGACTGGAGTTTAGTTCTGCACCACACAGGGAATACTGGGTGGCCAGGTCTGGTCTTGAGACAGGCAGTGGGAATATGCTCCAGACTCATTTGACAAATGTGGGAGGGTGAAGCTGGGGCCTGAGTAATAATAACAATAACAATAATAATAATAATGATAATAATAATAACAATAATAACAAATTGTGGTATTGAGATACAAACTAATCAAGTTGGACATAATCCACATCCCACATGGGGCTCACAGTCTTAATTCCCATTTGCAAATGCAGGAACCTAGACCTAAAGAGTGACTTGTCCAAGTTCACACAGCAAACAAGTGGAGAAATTAGGATTAGGACCCAGGTCCTCTAACTTCCAGGCCCATGTTTTTATATTAGGTCACATGGGTTTCATTCTGTGATAGGTATTTCACCCAATTACCTCCCACATTTCGCAGTATTTTCTGTCTGGATCGTTGAGGAGGCTGCTTCATAAACTCAAGACCCCCCAAGATGAAACCCCAAGTTGGGACATGGTCCTATTCATTCATTCATTCATTCATTCATTCATTCAATTGTATTTATTGAACGCTTACTGTGTGCAGAGCACTGTATTAAGCTCTTGGGAAGTACAAGTCGGCAACATATAGAGACGGTCTCTACCCAATAACGTTCTCACAGTCTAGAAGGGGGAGACAGACAACAAAACAAAACAAGTAGACAGGTGTCAAAACCGTCAGCGTAAATAGAATTATAGCTATATGCACATCATTAATAAAATAGAGTACTAAATATGTACAAGTAAAATAAATAGAGAAATAATTATTTATAAATATATACCCATGCTGTGGGGAGGGCTGGCACTATCCCCCCAGTCACCACTCACCTGCATTCTGGACCTTGTGGAAACGAAGCTGTCCTCTGTCCCTTCTAAGACTGTAAGCTTGGTGTGGGCAGGGGATGAGTCTGTTATATTGTAATATTGGACTCGTCTAAGCACTTAGTGCAGTGCTCTGCACACAGTAAGCGCTCAATAAATATGATTGACTGACTAACTGATTCTGCTCTCCCATTCCTGCCACTCGCCTGCATCCCTGGAGATCTGAAACTTCTGGCTCCTCCCTCGCGCTGCTGTGGATACATCCCCAAGAGTGACATGAGGCTTCGATTGGTGGGACAACCGGTGCAAGTAGAATATCTCTCAGACAGAAACTATTTTTGCTATTTTGTCTTTTAAATGGTAATAATAATAAAATAATAGTAGTTATAATAATAATTGAGGTATTTGTAAAGTGCTCACTTTGTGTCAGCGGCAGTACCAAGCATTGGAGTGGATACAAGCAAATCTAGTCAGATGCCATCCTTGTCCAACAAGGTTCTCCCACTTTCAATCACCATTTTACAGATGAGGTAACTGAGGCCCAGAGAAGTGAAGTGACTTACCGAAGGCCACCCAGCAGACAAGTGGCAGAGCCAGAATCAGAATCTAGGTCCTCTGACTCCCAGCCCCGGGCTCCTTCCACTAGGCCATGCTGCTTCTCTACCTCTCCATAAATTGTAGAAAAACTCTTCAAATTCAGTAGGTGTTCACGAAATACCACTGATTGAATGACCGATAAACCATGTTCTCCAGGTGAGAGCCCGTGAGAGATTCTGAATCAGTATGATCAGAGCTAAACGTCATCTTTACTATATGTTCCCACGTTGTACTTCCCAAGCGCTTAGTACACTGCTCTGCACAAAGTAAGAGCTCAATAAATACCATTGAACGAATGAATGAATTAATCTTTAGGACAGACCCAGCCTGGTAATGCCAAATAAGTGTGGAATGGTCTCTCTGTTACCATCAGCTGCAGTAAGAAGTCAAGTAAGAGTGAAATCTCCTTGACAGTGGGGATCACTCCTTTAATCTCTCTTTTATTCTCCCCAATTCATAGGACAGTGCTCTACACGTGGCAGGCTCTCAAACAGAGTTGAGGATCAAGTCAGGGTCATTACTACTTAGTACTTCTACTTCCAGGTATTCCTGGAAGCATCATTGATGCTGGTGTATTACCACAATCAATCTGGTGTATTATCCTCTCCCAAGCCCTTAGTACAGTGCTCTGCATACAGTAAGTGTTCAATGAATAACAATTATTGTGTATCCAGACACTGATGTTCACTGCCTTAGTTCTAAATATGTTTATGTCGCCTTTGTGAACTACAGTGCAAGACTTTATGGTCAGAGAACATGTCCATTCATTCATTCATTCATTCAGGTATTTATTGAGCACTTACTATGCACAGAGCACTAAACTAAGTGCTTGGGGGAATGCACTACAACAGAGTTGAGAGAAACATTCCCTGCCCACAACGAGTTTATATTCCATATGTGTACTTTGTACAGAATGATCTATTAACTTTTGCTATGAAAGGACAAACAAATGTGAGCAGGAACATCACATACTATGCAGAATAGGTCAGATGAGTAGACAGAAATAATTGTTGTATTTGTTAAGCACTTACTATTTGTCAAGCACTATTTTAAACTCTGGGGAAGACACAAAGTAATCATATCAGATTATTTTTATGGTATTTGCCAGGAACTGTACTATTCTCTGGGATAGATACAAGCTAATCAGATTGGACCCAATCTATATCCCACATAGGGCTGATGGTGTTAATCCCCATTTTACAGGTGAGGCAACAGGCACAGAGAATATAGGTGACTGGCCCAAAGACACACAGTAGACAGGTGTTGGAGCTGGGAGTAGAACCTACATCCCCTCCCTCCCAGGACCATGCTATTTCTATTGCCCATGCTGATCCCGAACAAGATAATCAGGTCCCACATGGGGCTCAAAGTCTACGCAGGAGGGTGGCATGATCAAATGTCATTATTATTATTATTATTATTATTATTATTATTATTATTATTATTATTATTATTATTATTATTAAGAACCAGCCTTGAATCCCCACTTTTCAGATGTGGGAACTGAGGCACAGAGAAGTTAAGTAACTTGCTCAAGGTTACCCAGCAGTCATATGGATTAGAACCCAGACCCTCTGACCCCCAGGACCATGCTCTTTCCACTAGGCCACACTGCTCCTCATAACTCCTGGAGTTCCTAGAAAACTCATGGAAAGTCTTGTAGTACAAAGGGTCTTCCTTGGAACAGAGAGTTCTGAGCATGTCTGTTAGGATCCTGAACAAGGAAAGAAATTAGTATTGGGAAGCACCCTTGGACTCACCCAGAGGGACCTAGTATGTGCACACTCAGGTGAAGCAGCGTGGCATACTGGATAGAACATGGAACTGGTAGTCAGAAAGTCATAGGTTCTAATCCTGGCTCTGACATCTCCTGCTGTGTGACCCTGGGCAAGTCACTTTACTTCTCTGGGCCTCAGTTACCTTATCTGTAAAATGGGGTTTGAAACTGTGAGCTCCATGAGGGACAGAGACAGTGTCCAAACCGATTTGCTTGTATCCACCCCTGTGGTTAGTACAGTGCCTGGCACATAGTAAATGCTCAACAAATACCAGAGGTATTATCATTTTTATTCACTCTTATTCTCTTGCAGCTTAGGAGGGTGAAGCAACTTCATTGTTTCTGCTTCTTACCTTATTTGGTGTTCGAACTAAGCTAACACCTAGTTCAGTTTGCATAGGAGCATAGCCTAATGGGTCCTGGGAGTCAGAGAAGCTGGATTGCCTACTGTGTGACCTTGGACAAGTCATTAAACTTCTCTGTGCCTCAGATCCCTCACCTGCAAAATGGAGAGTCGATGCCTGTTCTCCCTCCTACTTAGACTGTGAACCCTATGTGGGACAGGGGATGTGTCCAACCTGATAAACCTGTATCTACCCCAGGATACACAGTGCTTTTCAGACAGTAAATACCATTTGAAAAAGTGCTAAATCAGAACATCAGCCTTGAAGACCCGTCAGCATAGCAAGTCTCCCGACTTATGGGGACTGGCCCAAGAAGAGTAGCAGCAACTACCCTCCTGCCCTCTGGAATTACTCTATACATAATAGTAATTAAATTAATTCATTCATTTGATTCATTCAATCGTATTTATTGAGTGCCTACTGTGTTCAGAACACTCTAATAAGCACTTGGGAGAGCACAACAGTAAACACACATTCTCTGCCCACAACGATCTTACAGTCCTAAAGGGGGGGTGGGGGGTGACAGACCTTAATATAAATAAATAAATCACATAAATTAAAGATATGTATGTGAGTGTTGTGGGGCTGGGACGGGGAAGAACAAAGAGTAAGTCAGGGTGACTGAGAAAGGAGTGGGAGAAGAGGAAAGTGGGGTTTAGTAAGGGAAGACCTCTTGGAGGATTTGTGCCTTCAATAAGGCTTTGAAGGAGAGAAGAGTAATAGTCTGTCGGATATGAGGAGGCAGGGAATTGAAGGTCGGAGGCAGGAAATGGGCGAGCGATCGGTGCCGAGATAGATGAGATGGAGGTACATTAAGAAGGTTGGCATTAAAGGAGTAAAGTGTACGGGCTGGGTTCAAGTAGGAGAGTGGCGAGGTGAGGAGGGGACAAGTTGTGGAGTGCTTTAAAGTGATTGGTGAATAGTTTTTGTTTGATGCAGAGGTGGATGGATAACCACTGGAGTTTTTTTGAGAAGTGGGATGGCATGTCCTGAACGTTTTTGTAGAAAAATGATCTGGGCAGCAGAGTGAAATATGAACTGGAGTGGGGAGAGACAGGAGTTGGGAGGTCAACAAGGAGGCTGATGCAGTGATCAAAGCAGTGTAGGATGAGTGATTGTCTTAACGTGGTAGCAGTTTGGACGGAGAAGAAAGGGCAGATTTTAGCGATGCTGTGAAGTTGGGACCGACAGGATTTAGTGATGGATTGACTATATGGGTAGAATGAGAGAGAGGAGTCAAGGAGAGCGCCAAGATTATGGGCTTGTTAGACAAGAAGGATCGTGATACCATCTACAGTGATGGGAAAGTCAGGGGGAGGACAGGGTTTGTATGGGAAGATAAGGAGTTCTGTTCGGTATTTGTTTTGCTAATTGCTTACTATGTGCCAATAATTTAAATACACGTTGGTCAGGTCAAACACAGTCCCTGTCCCCCATTGTCTCACAGTCTAAGTAGGGTGATGGACAGGTACTGAATCCCCCTTTTACAGATGAGAAAACTAAAGCACAGGGAAGTTAAAAGACTTGTCTAAGGTCACACAGCAGATAGGTGGCAGAATCAGGATTAGAACACAGGTCTTCTGACTCCCAGGCCCTGACTTTACACTAGCCCATGCTCCTTCCCCTATCCTAAAGTATATTATAGAGGCCAGAATGTCCTCGTTCCCGTTGTTCCCCAAAGTGTGTTGTTGCTATATCCAGTGGAAACAATGTGGCTTAGTGAAAAGACCATGGGTCTGGAACTCAGAGGACCTGGGTTCTAATCCCACCTCCACCACTTGTCTGCTCAATGACCTTGGGCCAGTGATTTCACTTCTCTGTACCTCAGTTACCTCATCTGTACAATGGGGATTAAGACTATGAGCCCATGTGGGACCCGGACTATGTCCAGTGCGATTTATCTTCTATCTACCCCAGCACTTAATAGAGGACCTGGCACAAAGTAAGGGTTTGACAAGGTCACGAGCCCCGCCCCGGGCATGACGGGAGTGTTAGGTCGCTAGACGGAGGTGAATGCTGTCTAGAAAGAGGATCACATTACAACTCCCAGAAGTCTTTGTGCCTGAGCCGCCATACCACTCACCCTCACCTTGTGGCAGGGCCAGACATGTCCGCGGGCCTTTCCGACGGGCATGACGAGAGTCGTAGTTTGTTGGGCAGAGGTACAGTCCAGAACGAAATTCAGAATATAATTATCAGAACTCTTTGTCTTACGAGCCGCCAAGCCACTCTCCTTCACCTCGTGACAGGTCTTGAATGTCTGTGTCCGTGACCGGGCTCGACTACATAGGGACCTTACGGATAGGGCGGGGACTAATAAGGATTGGCTTCTGTGAGAAGAAGCGAAGAGAAGCAGCGTGGCTCAGTGGAAAGAGCCTAGGCTTGGGAGTCAGAGGCAATGGGTTCTAATCCCGGCTCCACCACTTGTCAGCTGTGTAATTTAGGGCAAGTCACTTAATTTCTCTGGACCTCAGTTCTCTCATCTGGAAAATGAGGATTAAGACTGTGAGCCCCCCGTGGGACACCCTGATCACCTTCTAGCATCCCCAGCGCTTAGAAAAGTGCTTTGCACATAGTAAGCGCTTAACAAATGCCATCATTACTATCATTATTATTCTGTAGGAGCATCGTCGAAAGAGACAAGGCCATCTGCATTTGACAGTGTGGAGAGGGCTTATTCAAATGCAGGATGTGTTATAACCCATCTTGGGTAAGAGTCCCGAACTCAGTATGTGGAACCACTCAGTGCTTTGGCACTTGGTTGTGTGGTAAACCTTTTCTGGAGGGAATGGGATTAAAGGACCCTGATTTGGAGCGAGTTTGGGGTCTACATGTTCTTTATGCGATGCCTCACATGGTGTGGTAACAGGTACTTAACAAATAAAATAATTAAAATCATTATGAATGGGAAAACGCCATGATCAACGACCTCCCATGCCTTCGAGGCTCCACAATATGGCTGCGGCTCCCCAGAGGGGCGTGACAGGAGTGGTAGTTTGTTAGGCGGAGGTGAACCACGTCCAGAGCGAAAGTCAGAATATAATTCTCAGTACTCTTTGCTTTACGAGCCTCCAAGCCACTCTCCATCTTCTTGCGACAGGCCAAGAAGTGGTACAGAAGTGGTAGTTCGATAGCCGAATGTGAATGCTCTATAAAACGAGCATCACCCTACAATTCCCCAATTTCTCTGTGCGCCGAGTCACCGCGCCACTGCCCCACTCCTCGCGGCAAGGCCGTACATTGCCCTTGGCCCTGGCGTGGGGCATTGCAGGAGTGGTGGTTGAGTAGGTGGAAGTGAAAGCTGTCTAGAACTAGCATCAGTCTACAGCTCCCAGAGTTTGTTGTGCCCCAGGACGTAATGCCAGTCTCCCTCTCCTCCTGACAGGGCCTGACTTGTGGGTGGGCCCTGCTGCGGGACATGTTTGAAGTTCGGTAGGTGGAGGTGGACCCTGTCAAGAAGGAGGATGACACTACAATCATTCTCTATGCTCTCTATGTGATACCTGACGGGTAGTGGTTTCAGGTACCTATCAAATACTATAATTACTATCATTATGAATGGGAAAACGCACTGAACATCAGTCTCCCGTGCTTTCCGCGCACCGCAATTTGGCCGCGGCTCCCCCGTGGGGCATGACAGGACTGGTAGTTCAGTAGGCAGAGGTGAGCGGCGTCCAGAACGAGCATCATACTACAACTCCCAGAAGCGTTTGTGCACCAAACCTTAATGCCACTCCCCCTCACCTCCCGACAGGCCCAGATATCGCCACAGGGCATGATGGGAATGGTTGTTTGTTAGGCGGAGGTGAACGCTGTCTAGAACGAGCATTACACTACAATTCCCTGAAGTCTTTGTGAGTCTTTATGGAAAGTCATCCCAGAAGACCGGGGAGATGAGGATGGCCATGAACAGGCAGACCAATAGTGCCAGGATCAGGGGGAGGAGTAAGCCCATGACAGGATATAGGAGGAGGGCCAGAACCTGGCTAAGTTGGAGGGACAGGACTGGGCGGAGAAGTGGGGCTAGGACCGGGTAGAGGAGGAGGGAATAGAGCGGGTCGACGAAGAGGGCCAGGAGCGGGGAGAGGAGTGGGGCCAGAACAGGATGGAGGAGCAGGGCCAGGTGCAGGTAGAGGAGGAGGCCCAGTACTGGGCAAGAGGAGGAGGACCGGGACCAGGCAGTGGAGAAGGACCAGGACAGAGAGGAGGAGGAGGACGATCACCAGTTATGGGAAGAGGGGTAGGACCGGACGGAGGAGCAGGGCCAGGACCGGGTAAAGGAGGAGAGCCAGGACTGAGCAGAAAAGGAGGGTCAGGACCCGGCGGAGGAGTAGGGCCAGGACCGGGCGGAGAAGGAGGGCGAGGCCCGGGCAGAGGACGAGGGCCAGCAGCAGGCAAGAGAGATGGACGAGGAAAGAGAGGAGAAAGAGGGCCATGATCGGGCAGAGGTGGTGTGCCATGACCGGTTGGGGGAGGTGGGCCAGGACTGGGTAGAGGAGGGCCAGGACAGGGTGGAGGAGGAGAGCCAGGAGCAGGCAGAGGAGAAGGAACAGGACAGGAAGAGGAGAGAGGGCCAGGACCAGGTAGAGGGAGAGGACCAGGACTACGTGGAGGAGGCGGGCCTGAAGCAGTCACAAGAGAAGGATCAGGACACGGAGGAGAAGGAAGGCCAGGACCAGGAGGAGGAAGGGGGCCAGGACTGGGCAGATGAGTAGGGCCAGGACTAGGCAGAGAAGGAGGGCCAGGACCATATGGAAAAGGAAGCGCAGGAAGAGGCAGAGGAGAAGGACCATGAGAGAGAGGAAGAGAAGGGCCAGGGCAGGGCAGAGGAATAGAGCCAGAACTGGGTAGAGGAGGAGGGCCAGGACTCGATATAGGAGGAGGGCCAAGACCGGGGGTAGGAAGAGGGCCAGAACCATACATAGGAGAAGGGCCAGGACCGGACATAGGACCAGGGCCTGGACCATCCCTAAGAGGAAGACCGAGCAGGCAGAGAAGATGGGCCAGAACCGGCTGTGGAATGGGTCCAGGACTTGTTGCAGGAGTAGGGCCAGGATCGGGCGGAGGAGGAGGGCCAGGCCCTCGCAGAGGTGGAATGCCAGGACCGGGTAAAGGAGGTGGGCCAGGAGCAGGCTCAAGAGAAGGACCAGGACAGGGAGGAGGAAGAGGGCCAGTACCGGATAAAGGAGGACTGCCATGACCGATTGGAGGAGGAGGGCAACGACCGAGTTGGGGAATAGGGCCCAGAACGTACAGAGGAGGAAGGCCAGGACTGGGTGGAAGAGGAGGCCCAGAAGGGGACAGAAGAGGACGAGGACAGGGAAGAGAAGGAGGGCCAGGACTGGACAGAGGAGGAGGAACAGGACCAGTTGGAAGAGGAGGGGTAGGACCGGGTAGAAGAGGAGTGTAAGAACTGGGTAGAGGGGGAGGGCCAGGACCGGGTAGAGAAGGAGGGCCAGGACCGGGCAGAAGAGAAGGATTAGGACAAGGAGGAGGACGAGGACGAGGACGAGGACCAGGATCAGGTAGAGGAAGAGGGCCAGGACCGTGCAGAGAGAAGGACCAGGATATGTTTGAGGAGTAGGGCTATGACTGGTTGGAGGAAAGGGCCAGAGTCGGATAGAGGAGGAGGGCCAGGACCGGGTAAAGAGGAGAGCCAGGACTGGAAGGAGTAGGAAGAGGAGGAGGAGGAGGGCAAGGACTGGGAGGAGAAGGAGGGCCAGGACAGGACAGAGGACCAGGACCAGGACAGGGTAGAGGAGGTGGTCCAGGACTGGGCAGAGGAAGCGGGTCAGGTCTAGGTAGAGTAGGAGGGCCAGGACCAGACATAGGAGTAGGGCCAGGACAGGACAGAGGAGCAGGACCAGGAATGGGCATAGGTGGAGGGCCAGGTCCGGGTAGAGAAGAAGCACCAGGACCGGGTGGAAAGAATGGCCCGTAGCAGACATAAGAGAAGGGCCAGGACAAAGAGGAGGAGTAGGGCCAGCCCCAGGTAGAGGAGGAGGGCCAAGATCTGGGGAAGAGGAAGGCCAGAACCATGCATAGGAGGAGGGCCAGGTCCAGACGGCGGAGCAGGGCCGGGGCCGGTTAGAGGAGAAGCTCTAGGACGGGGTGGAAGAGGAGGATCAGAGGCAGGCAGAGGAGAAGGACCAGGGTAGGAAGTGGGAGGAGGGCCAGGACCAGGTAGAGGAGCAGGGCCAGAACTGGGTGGAAGAGGAGGGCCAGGACCGGGTAGAGGAGGAGGGCCAGGACTAGACTTAGGAGGAAGGCCAGGACTGGTTGGAGGAGGAAGGCCAGGACTGGGTGCAAGAGCAAGGCCAGGAACTGATAGAGGAGAAGAACCAGGACCGGGTGGAAGAGGAGGACCAGAAGAAGGTAGAGGAGAACGACCAGGACAGGGAATGGGAGGAGGGCCAGGACAAGGTAGAGGAAGAGGGCCAGGACTGGGAGGAGGTAAAGGACCAAAATGGCAGATTCAGAAGACTAGATTCCAGATCGGATGTACACGATCGGTGAAGCTATCTCCCGTTACTATTTTACCTGGAATTAACCATTTGCCATTTCAGGAAGAGCCCATTTGACATTTCCTGATGGACGGTTTCAACACAAGTGGCTCTGATAGGAGATGGAGAGAAACACACATTCATTCATTTTTTTTTACTTAAAAGGATAGAGGAACAATAGCCTATGCTAAAGACTAGACCTCCAGAGGGCAGTACATTGCAGGGCAAGTATCAATCTAGAAGGACTTGAACTCTACCTGGAACTGAACATTTGAAATATCAAGAAGAGCCCATTTGCCATTTCACGAAGGAGGCGTTTCAAAGCAAGTCACGTTTCCAGACTGGAGGGAAGCACACTTTGCAGCAACATTAGTATTTAGTAGGGTAGAAGAAAAATGGCACTTGCAGGAGACTATGCTCCTGATGGACTGTATCCTGCAGGCCAAGAATCGGTGTAGCTCTCTTCTGTCACTATACTTCAGTGGTACATGGAACTGAACATTCGAAATTTCAAGCTGAGTGCCAATAGCATTTCGTGCCATGCGGGTTTCAACTCAAGTAGCTTTGATAGGATGAACAGAAACACATATTCCATCAACTTCCTCATTTAGCAGGATAGAAGACAAATGGGGTATGCAGAACACTAAACACCTGAAGTACTGCGTACTGCAGTGCAAGGATCATGAAGACATCTTCTGTTTTGGTAGTTGTATTTCACATGGAACTGAACAGTTAAACTCTAATAAGGTTCCCATTTAGCATTTTGTGCCAGAAAACGTTCAACGCGACTGACCTTTATGGAATGGAGACTATGCACATTCACTCAACAATTTCACACTTACTGAGAATAGGCTAGAAGAAAAGTGACACGTGGAGGAATAGACTCCTGATGAGCTGTGTACTGAATGGCAAGGATCAGTGTAGAACTTTTCAGTTACTGTATTTTTGTTGTACATGGAGTACATATAGCAGCCATAAAGCATAGAGTTCAATGCTCTAGTTCCTATAGCATTCCATGCCATGCGGGTTTCAAAGCAAGGAGCTCTGACAGGATTGAGAGAAACACTCATTCAGTGAACTTTCTTATTTAATTGCCTACTTAGCAGAATAGAAGAAAGTTGCAGTATGCAGAAGACTAGTCCTTTGATGCACTGCCTACTGCAGTGCAAAAATCGGTTTAGGCATCTTCTTTTTCAGTATTACTATTTTACATGGAACATTCAATATTTTATGAAGCGCCCATATAACATTTCGTGCCAGGCGGGTTTCAACGCAGGATTCCTGATGCGCTGCATACTGCAGTGGTAGGATCAGAGAAGGCATCTTCTTTTTCTGAACCTGATCATTTGAAATTTCATAGAGCTCCCACTCAGCATTTCCTGCCAGAACGGTTTCAATGCAAGTGACTTTCACAGAATGAAGAAAATGCATATTCACTCACCATCATCACATTCATTCTCAGCAGGCTAGAAGGAAAATTACTCATGTAGAAGACCTGATTCCTGATGAGTTGTAACCAGCCCAGCCAGGCTCAGTGTAAAGATCTTCTGTCTCCTTTATTGCAGTTTTACATGGAACTGAACATTTGAAATTTCAAGAAAACATCATGAAGCATTTCGTGCCATGCTCTTGCCTTGTTAGGATTAAGAAAAATAGACTTTCAACCAAATCTCTCATTAATGTGAAGTATTTAGCAGGATTGGAGGAAAACGGAACATACGCAAAAATAAAATCCTGATGGACTGTATAAGGCAGTGAAAGGATCGGTGTTGATATCTTCTGTTTCTGTATTTCCAGTTTACATGGAACTGAAGAGTTGAAATTTAATAAGCTTCCCATTTAGCATTTCGTGCCAGAAAAGTTTCAAAGCGAGTGACTTTTACAGAATGGAGACTACGCACATTCCCGCCAAGTAGTCACACTTACTCAGCAGGCTAGAAGAAACTAGACTCCGTGTCTCCGTGTTGGCTGTACGCTATAGGGCAAGGATCAGCGTAGCTATTTTCTGTTACCATATTTTTGTTGTACATGAAACAATTTGAAATTTGACGGTGTGTTCGTATGACATTTCTTGCCAATGTAGGTTTCAATGCAAGTGGCTTTGATAGGTTCGAAAGAAACACACATTCATCAACTTTCTTATTTAACTTGCCTACTTCGCAGGATAGAAGGAAAATGGTACATGCAGAAAACTAGACTCCTAATGGGCAGTATACTACAATGCAAGGATAGGTGTAGATATCTTCTGTTTCTGTACGACTATATTACATGGAACTGAACATTTGAAATTTCATGGAGCTCCCAGTTAGCATTTCGTGCCTGAGGGGGTTTCACCGCAAATGACTTTTAGAGAATGGAGAAAGTGCACATTTGCTCCACAACGTTCACTCTTACTTAGCATGCTAGAATAAAAATGACTTACCCAGAGGATTGGAATCTTCGTGGGCTGTACATTACAGGTCAGCGATCAGGCTAGATATCTTCTGTCTCCTTTTTGCTGTAGTACATTTCTAATTACCAGAAGACTGTTACCAGAATTACCAGATTTCCGGCCATATGGGTTTCAACGCATGTAGCCTTTGACAAGATTGAGAGAAAAACACATTCAATCAACTTTCTTATTTAACTTAACTACTAAACAGGAGAGATGAAGCATGATGCATGCAGAAGTCTAGACTCCTGATGGGTTGTACACTGAATTACAAGGACGCATGTATATATCTTCTGATCCTTTATTACTACTGTCCAAGGAACTTAACATTTAAAACTTCATACAGCTTTCATACAGTATTTCATGCCAGCTGGTTTCAACACAGGTGACTTTCCCATAATGGAGAAAACACACTTTCACTCTTCATCATCACATTCACTATTACTTAGCAGGCTAGAAGACAAACGGCTCATGCAGATGACTATACTCCTGATGGGCTGTACACTGCAGAGCAAGGATCAGTATAGATAACTTCTGCAATTCCCCTGTTGTTGTGCATGAAACTAAACATTTTAAATTTCAAGAAGTCTTTTGTCACATAGAGCCATAGGGGTTGAAATTCATGGATTTGAGAAAAACACACATTCAAATCAACTTTCTTTTTTATCTTGTCTACTTAGCAGGATAAGGAAAATGGTACATGAAGAAAACTAGACTCCTAATGGGCTACATACTGCAATGCAAGGATCAATGTAGATATCCTCTGCTACTGTATGTTAGTTGTTCATGGAACTGAACATTTGAAATTTTAAGATGAGATCATATGGCATTTTGTTCCATGCAAGTTTCAACACAAGTGGTTTTGATAGCATTGAAAGGAACGCACATTCATTTAACTTTCTTATTTAACTTTCCCACTTAGAAGGATAGAGAAAGAGGCAGAAAACTTCTGATGGCTTCTTCTGTTTCTGTATTACTATATTATATGGAATTGAGCATTTGAAATTTCATGGAGCTCCCATTTAACACATAGTACCAGAGGGGTTTCACAGCAAGTGACTTTTAGAGAATGGAGAAAACGCACATTCGTTCATCACTTTCATTCTTACTAGTAGGCTAGAAGAAAAAATACTCATGCCGAGAACTAGTCTTCCGCTGTGCTGTACACTGTAAGGCAAATATCGGTGTAGTTATCTTCCATTACTTTATATTACTATTTTATATGGAACTGAGCGTTGAAGTTTCAAGGGCCCAATTTGGTTAATGGATAAGGTTAGTGTTAGGACAAGAGTTAGTTTTAGGGTTAGTGTTAAGGTTAGTATAAAAGCTAGGGCTAGGGCTACAATTAGTTTTTGTGGGTAAGTTTTATTTTAGTTAAAGCCAAGTTGAGAGCTAGGCCTAGGGGTCAGGGATAAGTTTAGGGTTAAGATTAGGAATAAGGTGAGGTTGAGGGCTAGGCATAGGTTTAGAGTTAGGGCTAAATTTAGCTTCATGACTAAAAATATTCTTAGGGTTAGGGCTAGGTGCTATGGTGAGTTTTTGGGTTAGTTTTAGGATTCAACATAAGGATTATGGCTCATGCTGGGTTTTGTTTTAATGTTAGCATTCTTTTGGATACTATTAGGGCTAAGGTTTGGGTCAGTGTTATGGCTAGGTGTAAGATTAAGTAGAGGATTAGGGTATGGGATAAGGCCAATGTTAGGACTCAAAGTTAAGGCTAGGCCTCAGGTTATTGTTAGGGTTATTGGTTAAAATTAGGGCTAGGACTAGGATTAGGATAAGGGTTAGTGTTAGGGTTGGGTTTCCGGCTACTTCTATGGTTAGGGTTACAGTTTGGGTTTGGGTAAGCACTTACTATGTACCAGGCACTGCACTAAGCCCTAAGTAAATTGTATTGGACATAGTTCCTGTCTCACATGGGGCTCACAGTCTCAATCCCCATTTTACAGATGAGGTCAGTGAGGTACAGATAAAAGAAGTGACTTGCCCAAGGGCACACAGCAGACAAGTGGTAGTACCAGGATTTGAACCCATGAATCCATCCTTGAGCGTTCTCTCTATCTCTCTCTCTCCCTCTCTCTCTCTCTCTCTCTCTCTCTCTCTCTCTCTCTCTCAACCCACATATTCAATCCATCACTAAATCCTGTTGGTCCCACCTTCACAGCATTGCTAAAATATGCCCTTTCCTTTCCATCCAAACTGCTACCACTTTAATGCAATCACTCATCCTATCCTGCCTTGATTACTGTATCAAGCCTCCTTGCTTACCTTCCCAGCCACTTGTCTCTCCCCACTCCAGTCCATATTTCACTCTGCTGCCAGGATCATTTTTTTTCTGAATAAACAGTGCAGGACACGTTTCCCCACTCCTCAGGAAACTCCAGTGGTGGCCCATTCACCTCTGGGTCAAACAGAAACTTCTCACCAATGACTTGAAAGTAGTCCATCACCTTGACCCCTCCTACCTTACCTTGCTATGCTCCTACAACAGCTCAGCATGCACACTTTGCTCCTCTTATGCTAACGTTCTCACTGTATTTCGAGCTCGTCTGTCTCGGCACTGAAAACACGCCCAGGTCCTGCCTATGGCCTGGACTGCCCACTCTCCTCAAATCCAACAAGTAATTACTGTCTCCCTGCAGTCAAAGCCTAATTGAGGTGCATCTCCTCCAAGAGGCCATCTCTGACTAAGCCTTCCTATCCTCTGCTCCCACGCCCTCCTGCATTGTCCTGACTTGTCCTCTTTATTCATCTGTCCTCCCAGAATCCCAGCATTAAGGTATATCTCTGAAATGCAATTATTCATGTTAATGCCTGTCTCCCCCTCTTATTATGGACAGGGAATGTGTTTGGTCATTGTTATATTGTACTCTCCCAAGCCCTTAATAAAGTGCTCTGCATATAGTAAGTGTTCAGTAAATACAATTGGATGATTTTATCATGAAAGTTAGGGTTAGAGTGAGGGTTATGGTTAAGTTTTTGGTTAAGTTCGGACTGAAGCTATGGGTAGGGCTAGGTTTAAGAACCAAGGCTAAGGCCTTGTCTTAAGGTGAGATTTAGGGTTAGTGCTGGGCCTAGATTTAGGGTTTGGGTTAGGGTTATGTTTAGGGCTAGGGCTGGGGTTAGGATTTGGTTTAGGGTTAGGGTAGGGCTCCCCTAGGGTTAGGGTTAGGGTTTATTGATTCATTCAATATCATTTATTGAGCACTTACTGTGTGCTGATCACTGTACTAAGCGTTTGGAAAGTACAATTTAGCAAGAAATAGAGAGAATCCCTACCTAACAACGGGCTCCCAGGCAAAAAGGGTTTAGGTTTAGGTTAGGGTTGGGGCTGAAGTAAGTGTTAGATTAGAGTTACAGTTCAGGTTACAGATAGGGTTAAGGTTAAGCGTGAGGTTAGACTTAGGATTCATGCTAAGCCAAGGTTAGGGTTATCTTTAGAGATACAGCTAGCTAGAGACCACAGCTCCCACCAAGTCAGGCACCTTTAATCCTACTCCCTCGCAGGAGGGCTTAGATCGTGACCACCGGTCCAGACACTGAACAGTCCCCGTACTGAGCACAGGCTGCTTATATAGGTGCGATGTTAACACAACCTTTAATTTGCATAAACCCACTCCAAGCTGACACACTCACCTCCCCTTGGCCTTTCCCTCATTACTCCCCATGCTAACAGTCTTTCATTCAATCGTGTTTATTGAGTGCTTACTGTATGCATAGCCCTGTACTAAGCGCTTGGAAAATACCATACAGCAAAAAAGAGACAATCCTTGCCCACAAGGAGTTCACAGTCTTGGGAGAGAGGGGGTGGGGGGAGAGACAGACATCTTTACAAGTAAACGGGCATCAATATAAATAAATGGAAGTGTAGATATGCACACACACACACACACAGAAATACACATATCTATCTATCTATATATGGTGCCATGGGAGAGTGAAGTGGGGGAGGAGCAAAGAGAGTGAGCCACGGTGCTGCGGAAGGGAGTGGGAGCTGAAGAAAAGTGGGGCTTAGTCTGGGAATGCCTCTTGGAAGAGATGAACCATCAGGAGGACTTTGAAAGGGAGAAGAGTGAGTGTCTGGGGGATTTGAGGAGGGAGGGCGCTCCAGGCCCGAGGTATGTCGTGGGCCAGGGGTCAGCAACGATCCAGGCGAGATCGAGGGACTGTGAGAAGGAAAGCACCAGAGGAGTGGAGTGTGTGGGCTTGGGGTGTTGAAGAAGAGAAGGGAGGTGAGGTAAGAGGGGACAAGGTGATGGAGAGATTTCAAGCCAATAGTGAGGGGTTTTTGTTGGATACGGAGGTGGATAGACAACGAAGGGAGATTTTTGAGGAGGGCGGAAGGATGACATGCTCTTTCCTCTCCATCCAAACCGCTACCTTGTTGGTACAGTCACTCATCATAATCCCAACTGGATTACTGCATCAGCATCCTTTGTGATCTCCCAACCTCCTGTGTCTCCCCACTTCAGTCTATACTTCACCCTGCTGCTCAGATTATCTTTCTAAAGAAACGCTCTAGGCATGTTACTCCCCTCCTCAAAAATCTCCAGTGGTTGTCTATCAACCTTCGTATGAAGCAAAAACTCCTCACTATTGGCTTCAGAGCTTTCCATCACCTCGCTCCCTCTTACCGCCCCTGCCTTCTCTCCTTCTACAGTCTAGCCCGCACACTCCACTGCTCTGCCGCTAACCTCCTCACTGTGCCTCGTTCTCGCCTATCCCGCCATCGACCCTGGCCCACGTCATACCTCTGGCCTGGAATGCCCTCCCTCCTCACATCCGCCAAACTAGCTCACTTCCCCCCTTCAAAGCCCTACTCAAAGCCCTCCTCCAGGAGGCCTTCCCTGACTGAACCTCCTCTTTTTACTCTGCTCCCACTACCCCCCATCGCCCCAACTCCCTCCCTCCGCTCTACCCACTCCCCGCTCCACAGCACTTTTGCATAGATGTACATATTTATCATTCTATTTATTTTATTAACGATGCATGTATCTATAATTCTATTCATTTATTTTGATGCCACTGAAGCCTGTCTACTTGTTTTCGTTTTGTCGTCTGTCTCCCCTCTTCTACACTGTGAGCCCATTGTTGGGTAGGGATTACCTCTATCTGTTGTCGAATTGCACTTTCAAAGCACTTAGTACAGTGCTCTGCACACAGTAAGCACTCAATAAATACGATTGAATGAATGAATGAATGTGTGAATGAACGTTTCTCTACAGAGATAATCTGGGCATCGGAGTGAAATATGGACTGGAGCCTGGAGAGGCAGGCGGTTGGAGGGGTCAGAAAAGAGGCTGATGCCGTAATTCAGACTGGGTAGGATGAGTGACTGTACTAATGTCCTAGCGGTTGGGATGAAGAGTTAAGGGCGAATCTTGGCGATGTTGTGAAGGTGAGGGCGACAGGATTTGGTGACGGATTGGATATGTGGGTGGGATGAGAGAGTGGAGTCAAGGCTGACATCAAGGTTACAGGCTTGTGATACGGGAAAGGTGGTTGTGCCATCTACAGTAACGGGAAATGTCGGGAGAGGACAGGGTTTGGGAGGGAAGATAAGGAACTCTGTCTTCGACATGTTGAGTTTGAGGTGGTGGGAGGACAACCAAGTAGAGATGTGCTGGACGCAGGAGGAGATGCGAGCCTGGAGGGAGGGAGAGAGAACAGAGGAAAAGATGTCGATTTGGGTGTCATCCGCTTAGTAGTACGGTGGTTCAAATCGTGGGAGTGATGAGTTTTCCATGGGAGTGAGTGTAGATGGAGAACAGAAGGGGATCAAGAACTGAACCTTGAGGGACCCCTACTGTTAGGGGATGGGAGGGGGAGGAGGAACCTGCGAAGGAAACTGAGAATTGAACAGCCAGAGAGAAAAGAGAACCAGGAGAGGACGGAGTCAGTGAAGCCACGGTTAAACAACGTATCGAGGAGAAAGGGATGGTCCACAGTGTCAGAGGCAGCTGAGAAGTAGAGAAGGATTAGGATAGGGTAGGAATCAGTGGAATGGATGGAAGTGAGTTGGTGGGGGCAGGCGCTCGGGGATAGGGACTAGGGGTGGCGCTGGGACAGGAGGACAGGGATGGGGCAGGGACCGGGTTGGGGGAGAGGAGGGACAGAAAGTTGCTGGATGGAAGCCTGTTGCCAGGGGCCCGCGCACAGAAAGGGGAGCGAGGGGTGGAGCTGGGAGATAGAAATTCCAGGGAACAGGCTGTGAGAAGGGGTGAGGGGCGGCGCAGAGGGAGGGGAGGAATTGCGTGGCAGAGGACGTCGGGGAGGTGATGACTGGGATGGGCAGGCAGGAACGGTGTGGGGGTGGGGTGAATTGAAGGGTTATGGTGAGGTCGGTGAGGTAGACGACAGCAATACGACAGCAATTGGATCAGTTAGCACTTATAATTATAATGGCATTTATTAAGCACTTACTATGTGCAAAACACTGTTCTTAGCTCTGGGAAGGTTACAAAGCGATCAGATTGTCCCAAGGCGGGCTCACAGTCTTAAACCCAATTTTACAGATGAGGTAATTGAGGAACAGACAAGTTAGGTGACTTGCCCAAAATCACACAGCTGACAATTGGTGGAGCCAGGATACGAACACATGAAC
The DNA here is from genome assembly GCF_015852505.1 of Tachyglossus aculeatus. Taxonomy (NCBI): domain Eukaryota; kingdom Metazoa; phylum Chordata; class Mammalia; order Monotremata; family Tachyglossidae; genus Tachyglossus; species Tachyglossus aculeatus. Next base: position 187,112 of record NW_024045096.1, read on the forward strand.
TCTGACTCCAAAGCCTGCACTCTTTCCACTGAGCCACGCTGCTTCTCGATTGCTATGTGATAGCAATAACAATATAATCGGGTGATACCCAGAGGGGATGGTTGAATTGTCCTTGGGCCATTCAGTGCGAAAAGACCAATCAATCAATCGTATTTATTGAGCGCTTACTGTGTGCAGAGCACTGTACTAAGTGCTTTGGAAGTACAAGTTGGCAACATATAGAGACAGTCCCTACCCAACAGTGGGCTCACAGTCTAAATGGGGGAGACAGAGAACAAAACCAAACATACTAACAAAATAAAATAAATAGAATAGATATGTACAAGTAAAATAAATAAATTAATAAATAGAGTAATAAATATGTACGAACATATATACATATATACAGGTGCTGTGGGGAAGGGAAGGAGGTTAAATAGGGGGGATGGAGAGGGGGACGAAGGGGAGAGGAAGGAAGGGGCTCAGTCTGGGAAGGCCTCCTGGAGGAGGTGAGCTCTCAGTAGGGCCTTGAAGGGAGGAAGAGAGCTAGCTTGGCGTATGGGCAGAGGGAGGGCATTCCAGGCCCGGGGAATGACGTGGGCCGGGGGTCGATGGCGGGACAGGCGAGAACGAGGTACGGTGAGGAGATTAGTGGCAGAGGAGTGGAGGGTGCGGGGTGGGCTGTAAAAGGAGAGAAGGGAGGTGAGGTAGGAGGGTGCGAGGTGATGGAGAGCCTTGTAGCCCAGTGTGAGGGAGCCTTGTAGCCCAGTGTGAGGGGTTTCTGCCTGATGCGCAGATTGGTAGCCACTGGAGATTTTTGAGGAGGGGAGTAACATGACCAATGAGTAGGGGAGCCCGGGGGCTCCAGCTGAATTGTCTTTCTGGGGAGTGGAGAGGGGAGTCCAGTATTCAGAGCAGTCTTGGGGATGACTGAATTGTTATAGGGGACATGGAAGTGAAAACGCCAGAGAAAAGGAATAACTAGCTTGGGTTGGGCAGAGTAGGTTAGAATGCAGGTAGCTCCTGAAACGTAATACTGTGAAAACCAAGGTCTTTGACACCAGGAGGGTCAGTCAGTCACACCCAATTCCAATGCAGGGAAAGAGAAAGGGGAAAGAAAATGGCTGCTTCTCGGCGGGGATATCTGGGGTACAGAATGTGCCGCAGTTGTGGTTGGCGACCGGATAAGGCTGAGATCGTTTCGCGGGGAGCTTCTGTTGTTCTCGGGAGGGGTCCCCGGTCCGGAGATGCTAGATGGTCAACAGTGGCATCGACCCTCGGGAGGAGAGCTACCGCCTTCAACGGGCCGAGCCTCCTTCCGGGAGGTAGACGGTATTCTGGCCCAGCCACGGAACCTGTGGAAGGGGGCATATCAGCGCCTCGGGCGGGTGGGTGGGGGAAACCCGGTGTCGTCGGGTGGGGCCTTCGTCTGGCAGCAATCGATATTCTGGGCCGTCCAAGGGCATTTCATTCATTCATTCATTCAATCGTATTTATTGAGTGCTTACTGTGTGCAGAGCACTGTACTAAGAGCTTGGGAAGTACAAGTTGTCAACATATAGAGACGTCCCTACCCAACAGAGGGCTCACAGTCTACAAGGGGGAGACAGAGAAAAAAACAAAGCATACTAACAAATTAAATAAATAGAATAAATATGTACACATGAAATAAATAGAGTAATATATGTACAAACATATATACATATATAAAGGTGCTGTGGGGAGGGGAAGGAGGTAAGGTGGGGGGATAGAGAGGGAGAGAAGGGGGAGAGGAAGGAGGGGGCTCCGTCTGGGAAGGCCTCCTGGAGGAGGTGAGCTCCCAGTAGGGCATTGAAGGGAGGAAGAGAGCTAGCTTGGCGGATGCGCGGAGGGAGGGCATTCCAGGCCAGGGGGATGACGTGGGCCGGGGGTCGACGGCAGGACAGGCGAGAACGAGGCACGGTGAGGAGATTAGCGGCAGAGGAGCGGAGCGTGCGGGCTGGGCTGTAGAAGGAGAGAAGGGAGGTGAGGTAGGAGGGGCGAGGGGATGGAGAGCCTTGAAGCCGAAGGTGAGGAGTTTCTGCCTGCTGCGTAGGTTGATTGGTAGCCACTGGAGATGTTTGAGGAGGGGAGTAACATGCCCAGAGCGTTTCTGGACAAAGATAATCTGGGCAGCGGCGTGAAGTATGGATTGAAGAGGGGAGAGACAGGAGTATGGGAGATCGGAGAGGATGCTGATACAGTAATCCAGACGGGATAGGATGAGAGCTTGAACAAGCAGGGTAGCGGTTTGGATGGAGAGGAAAGAGCGGATCTTTATAATGTTGTAGAGGTGAGACTGGCAGGTTTTGTTGACGGATTGGACGTGAGGGGTGAACGAGAGAGCGGAGTCGAGGATGACACCAAGGTTGCGGGCTTGTGAGACGGGATGGATGGTAGTGCCATCAACAGTGATGGGAAAGTCAGGGAGAGGGCAGGGTTTGGGAGGGAAGACAAGGAGTTCAGTCTTGGACATGTTGAGCTTTAGGTGGCGGGCAGACATCCAGATGGAGATGACCTGAAACAGGAGGAGATGCGAGCCTGGAGGGAGGGAGAGAGAGCAGGGGCAGAGATGTAGATTTGGGTGTCATCAGCTTCGAGAAGATAGTTGAAGACGTGGGAGCAAATGAGGTCACCCAGGGAGTGAGTGTAGATCGAGAACAGAAGGGGACCAAGAACTCAACCTTGAGGATCCCCTACAGTAAGGGGGTGGGAGGGGGAGGAGGAGCCTGCAAAAGAGACCGAGGATGTATGGCCGGAGAGATAAGAGGAGTACCAGGAGAGGACGGAGTCTGTGAAACCAACGTTTGATAGTGTGTTGAGGAGAGGGGGTGGTCCACAGTGTCGAAGGCATCTGAGAGGTTGAGGAGGATTAGGATAGAGTATGAGCCGTTGGATGTGGCAAGCAGAAGGTCATTGATGACCTTTGACCTTTGAGAGGGCGGTTTCTGTGGAATGTAGGGGACGGAAGCCAGATTGGAGGGAGTTGATGAGAGAGATCTCCTCGGGAGATCTCCTCGGGAAGGGAGATCTCAGCGCCCTCTGTCCAGTGTGAAGGGGGCAAGTGAGGGGTGTCACGGACTCCTCGGGAGGTCGTCTGGGAGGAAGTCAACGTTGTGGCACGTCCGTCGGCTTTACGGGAGGAGAGACCTCGGCCGACACCACCCTCCCTCCCCTCGCCCCCGCAGGTGGGAGGCGGGGTCCTCAGGTCGGTCTCCATTATATGGGCTGACTGCACAGTTGGGCCGATGGTGGTACTTCCAGGCGTGTCATGTTTCTCCCCGTTCTGGCGTCTGCAGCAAATATGTCGGAACCTCCCCCTTCCGAGGTCTCCGATTCGGAATGAGGTTAAGGATCACCCAATCCTCGTCAGCACGTGATGTGACATCACCGAAAGTAGGGAACAAACCCAGTTGCTCCCTTGTGGTCCCCAGTGGCAGGGCTAAGAATCTTGGCACCTCACCTGAGGCTGCTTGCTGGGTGAGTTTACACAAGGCCCCGTCCGGTACCCTCTGAGCCATCGGATCTGTCGCACCCAGATGGTCATTTGGAACACTCTCTATTTTAGCCTTCCTAGAGTCTCTTGAGATCCTCTGGTGTGACCCACCTCTCGGGGAGGAATTCCCCACAACAGATCTGGGGCTGCCTCCGACGGTGAGAATTCAGGACCGACCCCTGGCGGGGCCGCCCTCTCCTTCTCATACCCCCCCCCCCCCGGAGAGCTTCAGCTTCCTCGGCAAAAGTATAGGCCCCATAGCACGCATTCACCAAAGCCTACCAAGCCACTCTATCCAACTCTCCAACGGGGAAATTTCCTATACTTCTCTGAGGGGTCAGTGAGCTTCCCTCTGCTAAATTGGGTAAACTTCTGTCGCTTTCCCTCTTGTTCTGTGGGCCTGGCCACTGCTATGGCAGTGGCAGTGGGAGACGGTGTTCATAACTCTTCCTCAATGGCTGTGTACATCCTTGCTAAGCGAGGAGGAGGGGAGATAAGGTTAGAGATAAGATGCAGGTTAGCATTAGGGTTAAGGCTAGGTTCAGGTTTAAGGTGAGGATAAGGGGAAAGATTAGGGTTAGGGTTAAGTTTAGGGTTAGGCCTAGGACTTGAGGTATGGCTAGGGCTAGGGTTAGAGTTAGAGTTAGGGTTTAGATTAGAGTTAGGCTTGGGGATGGTTTTGGGATTAGGGCAAGGATTAGGTCTCGATTTCACATTAGGGTTAGAGTTAGGACCCAGGTTAGTGTTAGGATTAGGGCTAATGTTATTCCTAGGGTTAGGATTAGGGTTAGGGTTAGAGAAGGGGTTGTTCAACGGTTAGAGCTGATGCTAAGGTTAATGTTACGGTTAGGTTTAGCATTTTGACTACAGTAAGAGTTAGGGTTAGTGTTAGCATTAGGGGAAAGTGCTAGGATTAGCGTTTGCATAGGGCTAGGGTCAAGGCTCTGGCAAGGACCAGGGCTAGGGTTGGTTTAGGGTGAATATTAGGTTTAAGGTTAGGGTTATGTTTAGGGCTTCTGCAAGGGTGAGGGAAAAGATAAGAGTTAGGGTTAGTGGTAGGTTCAGAGCTAGGCCTGAGCCTATGGTTAGGGTTAAGATTACAGTTAGGTTTAGGGTTGAGGTTAGGGTTCGCATTCATTCATTCATTCAATCGTATTTATTGAGCACTTACTGTGTGCAGAGCAATGTACTAGGCACTTGGGAAGTACAGGTCGGCAACATATAGAGACGGTCCCTATCCAACAACGGGATCACAGTCTAAAGGGGGAAGACAGAAAACAAAACAAAACATGTAGACAGGTGTCAAAATCGTCAGAACAAGAAGAATTAAAGATATATGCATATCATTAACAAAATGAATGGAATAGTAAATATGCAAGTAAAGTAAATAGAGTCATAAATCTAGACAAATATATACAAGTTCTGTGGGGATGGGAAGGAGTTAGGGCAGGGGGGATGGCGAGGAGGAGATGAAATAGGGGGCGGTGTCTGGGAAGGCCTCCTGGAGGAGGTGAGGTCTCAATAGGGCTTTGAAGGGAGGAAGAGAGCTAGCTTGGCGGAAGTGTGGACGGAGGGCATTCCAGGCCAGGGTAAGGACGTGGGCCGGGGGTTGAGGGCGGGACAGGCGAGGTACAGTGAGGAGGTTAGTGGGAGAGGAGAGGATGGTGCGGGCTGGGCTGTAGAAGGAGAAACGGGAGGTGAGGTAGGAGTGGGCGAGGTGATGGAGAGACTTGAAGCTGAGAGTGAGGAGTTTTTGCTTGATTTGTAGGTTGATAGGGAGCCACTAGAGAGTTTTGAGTAGGGGAATAACATTCCCAGAGCGTTTCTGCACAAAGTTGATCCGGGCAGCAGCGTGAAGTATAGATTGAAGTGGGGAGAGACAGGAGGATGGGAGATCAGAGAGGAGGGCGATACAGTAATCCAGCCGGGATGGGGTGAGATACTGAAACAACAAAGTAGCGGTTTGGATCGAAAGGAAAGGGTGGATCTTGGCGATGTTTTGGAGGTGAGACGGGCAGGTTTTGGTGACGGATTGGATGTGTGGGGTGAACGAGAGAGCGGAGTCGAGGATGACACCAAGGTTGCGGGCTTGTGAGAGGGGAAGGATGGTAGTGCCATCTACAGTGACGAGAAAGTCAGGGAGAGGGCAGTGCTAAATTAGGGTTAGGGTTAGCGTTATGGGTAGGATTAGGGTAAGGGAAAGGCTGAAGTATTAGGCTTTGGTTTGCAGTTAGGACTAGGTTTGAGTTACAGTTAGGGCTAGCGTCAGGAGTATGATTAGGCTTAGGGTTAGGGTTAGTGTTAGGGCTTGCCAACAGGGTTAGGGTTACCGTTTTGCTTAAAATAAGTTTAAGTTTATAATTAAGGTTAGGGGCAGGGTTGGGGTTAGGATTAGGATTATGCTTAGTTTTAGGGTGTGGGTGAGGACTGGGGACAGGGTTTCAGTTAGAACATGGCTTTTGGCTAGGGTAAGGTAATAGATGGGCTTTGGGTTAGGGTTATGGTGAGCTTTAGGGTTCGCGCTAGGTTTACGGCTAGGATTAAGCCTAGGGCTGGGGTTACAGATACGGTTAGGGTTAGGCTTAGCTTTATGGCTAGGTTTAGGGTTAAATTTAGGGTAGAGTTAAGATTAGGGTTAGGGTTTGGCTTAGGGTAAAGGCTATGGGTGGGGGAATAGCGATGGGTAGGGTTAGGTTTAGAGTTAGGGTTAAGATTAGGGTTTAGTTTTAGGATGAGTTTTAAGGTTAGGGCTAAAGTCATAGTTAAGGTCAGGGTTTGAATTAGGTTTGGTGTTAGGTTTAGGGCTAGGTTTAGGATTAGCACGATGCATTGACCTGGGAGAGTGGCAGGGTTCAAGGCTGAAAGGACCCCTGAGCACAGGCTTCCATAATTGCAGGGCTTTAGGCCAGAGTTAGGGTCCGAGTTCCTATTAGCACTAACAGAGGGGTTAGGGCTGGGCCAGTGTTAGGGTTATGGTTAGGGTTAGGATTAGGGTTAGGGATATAGTTAAGTTTTGGGCTAGGGCAACTCCTAGGGCTACGGTTAGAGTAAAGTTTTGTTTAGAGTTCGGGTAGGGCTTGGGCAATGGTTAAGACTCACTCCAGAGTTAGAATTACGGTTAGGGGTAAGGTTAGGTCAAGTTTTAGGAACAAGTTAAGGTTTAGGGTTAGGTTTAAAGTTAGCTCAAGGGCTAGGGCCACGGCATTGATGTTAGTATTTGGGTTAGGGCTAGTCTGTGAGATCGGGTTAGTGTCAGGGTTAAGGTGAAGATTAGTATTACAGTTAGGTTGAACACTTGGGCTATGGTAAGGGTTAGTTCTTGGGTTAGAGGTAGGGTTAGCATTAGGGCTTACTTTTAGGGTAAGCACTAGGTTTAGGTTTAGAGTTAGCTTTATGATTAGTTGTAGATCGAAGGCTAGACTTAGGGCAAAGGCTATGGCTAGTGTTAGGGATAGGCCTAGAGATACGCTAGAGTTAGGGTTAGAGCTAGGGTTTAGGGATAGAGCATTTTTAGGGGTAGTGCTATGGTTAGTTATAGACATGAGGCTAGGCCTAAGGCTTCGGTTATGGTTTAGAATTAGGGCTAAGCCTAAGGCTAGGTTTAGGATTAGGTATAGAGATAGGGTTAGGGTTGGGCTTGGGGTTATAATGAGGTTTAGTATTATGGGTAGGGTTTGCAGTGGGGTAGGACTAGCGTTAGGGATAAATTTAGTCTTAGGTGTAGCTATGGGCCCAAGGTCAGAATTACAGTTAAGTTTAGTGTTAGAGGTTAGGGTTAGGGCTAAATTTAGGGTTAGTGTTAGATTTACAGTTTGGTTTAGTGTTGGTTTTATGGCTAGGGCCAGGACTACGTTTACATTGGGGTTAGTGTTAGGTTAGGATTATGGTTATGCTTAGGGTTAGGGTTTGAGTTAGTGGTAAACTTCAGGGTAGGGCTATGACCAGGGTTAGTGAGAGAGATGTTCCTAGGACTGGGACTAGGGTTAGGGTTAGAATTAGAGAGAGCCTTAGGGTTAGGATTAGGATTTTGGTGAGGTTTAGGGTTAAATGTAGGACTAGGATTAAGGGTAGGGTTAGGGCTAGGGTTGAGGTTAAAGTTTGAGTTAGTGGTGAGTTTAAGTCTAGGTTTAAGGCTAGGGTTAGTGTTAGGGATTGGACTACGACTAGGACTAGCGTTAGGATCAGGTTTAGAGAGAGGATTAAAGATAGGATGGGGATTTTGGTGAGGGTCCAGGTTACTGGGGTGACAGTTAGGGTTAGGGCTTGGGCCAGGGCTAGAGTTAGTGTTAGGATCAGGGTTACAGGTAATGTTGGGCTTAGGGTAAGGGCTAAGGCTCCGGTAAGGGTTAAGCATATGATTAGGTTTACGGTTAGGGTTAGGGCTAGCAATAAGGTTAAGCTAGGAGAATAGGGTTTTTATTAGGGTTAAACTTTGCCTTATGTTTACAATGAGAGTTAGGGTTAGGTTTAACGTTGGGCTTAAGGTTAGAGTTGAATTAAGGGTAAGATTTGTTTTTAGGGTTAGTGTTTGGCTCAGTGTAAGAGTAGGGCACTTGTAAGGGTTGGGTTTAGGGTTAATGTTAGGTATATGTCTTGGTGTGGGGCTAGGGGTATGATTAGAGGTAGAGATAGGGTTACGGTTAAGTCTAGGGCTAAAACTGGTGTTAGAGACAGGGATAAGATTCGGTTTAGGGCTACCTGAGGGCTAAGGTTAGGCTTAGAGTTGGAGTTAGGTTTTAGGCTTAGGGTTAGGCTATGGTTAGAATTATGGTTCAATTTATGGTTAGAGTATGAGTTAGGGTTAGAGTTAAGGTTATGTTTAGATTTAAGGTTAGGGTTAAGGCTAGTGCACGGGTAATGGTTAGGGCTATGCCTAGGGCTAAGGGTGAGGGATAGGGTTACAGTTAGGGCTAGTAAGGTTACAGGCTATTGTTAGGGTTAGTGTTAGGTACAGAGTAAGGGTTAGAGTTAGTGTGAGGGCTAGGCTTGAGGTAATGAATAGAATTAAGGTTTATCTTAGGGCTAGGGCTAGGGTAGGAATTAGGCCTGAGCGCAAATTTTGGGTTAAGATTGGGGTTAGAATGAGGGTTAGTGTTAAAGGATGGGACTAGGTCTAAGGCTAGAGTTACCATTCAAGTCAGTGTTATGGCTAGGTTTAGGACTTTTAATGGTTAGGGTTAGGTTTAGTGTTAGGTATTATGGATAGTGTTTGGGACAAGGACCAGGGCTCAGGCGAGTGTTAGGGCTAAGCATGCAATTAGGATTTAGGGTTAGGGTTAGGTTTAGAGATTGGGGTAGGCTGAGGGTTAAAGTCAGGGTTAGGGTTAGGATTATGGCTAGGGTTAGAGCAGGGATCAGGGTTAGGTTTAAGGTTTGGTTTAGGATTAGTAAATAGTGTTATGGTTAGAGATGGGGTGAGTGCTAGGGCTAGTGTCAGGGTCAGTTCTAATTAGGTTTAGGGTTAGGCTTAGGGCTAGGATTAGGGCTTAACCTGGAGTTAGAGTAGGGTTAGTGTTATGGTTAGGTGTAGAGGTAAAGGTAAGTTTACGGCTAGGTTTAAGATTAAGCATAGATTCAGGGTTAGCGTTGGACTATGGGTTATGGTGAGGTTTAGTGTTTTGGTTAAGGAAAGCACTAAGCTAAGGCTAGGGTTGGGGCTAGTGTTAACATTAGGGCAAGGTTTGGGCTTAGGTTTAGGGTTAGGGTTTAGGGTAGGGTTCAGGTTAGAACTAGGATTAGGCTTAGGTTTAGGGTTAGTGTTAGCTATACCTTTAAGGTTAGTTTTAGGGTTAGTGCTAGGACCAAGGGCTACATATAGCGTTCGAGCTAGGGGTAAAGCTAGAGTTAATTTGGGGTTAGGTCTAGGCCAGGGTTTGTGTTAGGTCTTTAGGTCACTTTCCAGGGCTCGAATTAGGGTTAGGGTTCTGGCTAGGGCTAGGATAAAGCTTAATGTTATAATTAGTACTCCGTCTCGGATTGTCTTGTCTTGTGTATTCCAGTCATTTCTGAACCATAGCGACTTCCAGAAACACCCCACCTCCTTCTGCAATCGTTCTGGTAAAGTATCCCTAGAGTTTCCTTGGTAAAAATATGGAAGTGGTTTACCATTGCCTTCTTCCACGCAGCGAGCTTGATTCTCCATCCTCGACACTCTCCCAAGCTGCTGCTGCCTAGAAGCAGCGTGGCTCAGTGGTAAGATCCCGGGCTCGGGAGTCAGAGGTCGTGGGTTCGAATAATAATAATAATAATGATGACATTTGTTACACGCTTACTATGTGCCAACCACTGTTCTAAGCGCTGGGGGAGATACAAGGTGATCAGGTTGGCCCTCGTGGGGCTCACAGACTTAATCCCTATTTTACCGATGAGGTAACTGAGGCCCAGAGAAATTAAGTGACTTGCCCTAGGTTACACAGCAGACATTTGGCGTAGCCGGGATTCGATCCCATGATCTCTGACTCCAAAGCCCGTGCTCTTTCCTCTGAGCCACGCTGCTTCTCGTATCCCAGCTCCACCACTCGCCTGTTGTGTGACTTTGGGCAAATCACTTCACTACTCACACTAAGACTGTGAGCCCCCCGTGGGACAACCTGATCACCTTGTAAACTCCCCAGCGCTTAGAACAATGCTTTGCAAATAGTAAGCGCTTAATAAATGTTATTATTATTATTATTATTATTATTATTATATTATTATCATTATTATTTTGACTTTTAGCTGGTTGTCTTCCACTAGCTAACCACGGTATAAACTAGGAGTCTAGAGTATGCCTCTGTTTCACCCTTCCTCCTGTTGCCGAGACTGGTAGACTACTGGAAATTCTCCGGATGTGATCCTGTGATGGGGTAATCTTAGGGTTAGGATTAAGGAGTATTTTTAGGGTTAGGCTGAGGTCAAGCGTTAGGAATAGGTTTACAGTTAGGGTTGGTTTAGGCTTGAAGTTAACTCTCAGGGTAGGCCCAGAGTTAGGGTTAGAATTATGTTTTAGGGTTAAGATTAGGGTTAAAGCTAGGTTTGGGTTTAGGGTTAGTGTTAAAGTTATGGTGAATCACAGGCTTAAGACAATGCCCTAGGGGTAGACCTCGGGATAGGGCTGATGCTTGGGTTATGGTGAGGTTCAGTGTTACGGTTAAGGTTGATGTTAAGGCTAGGACTTGGGTTAGGAATAGATTAAGTTAGCGTTTGGTCTAGGTTTGGACTTACTTTTAGAGTTAGCATTAGAGGTAGGGTTAGGGTCAAGAGTTAGGCAGTCAATAGGATAAACTGGACAGAATCACAGGTTTGCCTACTTAGCAGGAGAGAAGAAAAATGGCACATGCAGAAGGGCTGTACACTACAAGGCAAGGATTTGTGTAGCTGTCCTTTGTTACTGTGTTACTTTCCTAACCATGTGGAACTGAACAGTTGAAATTTCAAGAAGAGCCCATTTGGCATTTCTTAACACAAGTGTTTCAACACAAGTGACTTTGCCGGAATGGAGAGAAACGCACATTCCCTCAACTTTTTTATTTAGCAGGATAGAAGAAAGATGGTACACGCAGAGTTCTAGATGCTCGAAGGGATGTACACTACAGGGCAAGGATCAGAGTAAATATCTGCTCTTACTGGACTACTACTGTCCTTGGACCTGAATATTGGAAATGTCAAGAAGAGATAATTTGGCATTACGTGCCAGACGGGTCTCAATGCAAGGGAACTTTGGCAGGATGGAGATAAATGCATATTCTCCCAGCTTTCGTACTAGCAGGATAGAAGAAAAGTGGCCTGTGCCAAAGACTAGACTTCTGATGGGCTGTATACTATGCCGACAAGGATCTTCTGTTACTGTTTTACTCTTGTACTTGGAGGTGTGGATTTGGAATTTCCAATAGGGGTGATTTGGCATTTGGTGTCAGAAGTGTTTCAACACATCTGCCTTGCTAGAGAAAGAGTGTGGAAACTGGATTTTCGACTTAAACAGCTTAACGCTCTATAAGCAGTGTATAGAGGACACGTACGTCCAGACAGAGTGATTGGCACAGCTCAGCACATCATCCCTTTTACCTATATATGCCCTTAGATATCCAACAGAATAAAATAGAAATAAAACAGAATAAAACAGAAAATCATGAGCCTAGTAGTGACAAAATTCTTAACAGGAAAAAGTGACCTCTCTGTAAAGACAGTCATTGAGACAAAATGGATCGATTCACACACTGACTGAAGTTGCCCTAATCTTGAAGAAAAGGATAGAAGAAAAATGGAAGATTCAGAAGACTAGATTCCAGACTGAATGTATACCACAGGACAACGATCGCTGTAAGCTATCTCCCGTTAACTGCTTTACCTGGAACTGACCATTTGCCATTTCAAGACGAGCCCATTTGGCATTTCCTGCTAGAGGGTATCAACGCAAGTGGCTTTGATTAGATGGCGAGAAACATATATTCATTCAACTTTTTTACTTGAAAGGATAGAGGAAAATTAGCCTATGCAAAAGACTAGACCCCTGCAGATCTGTACACTGCAAGGCAAGTATCACTCTAGATGGAGCTGAACCATTGAACATTAGAAATATCAAGAAGAGCTCATTTGCCATTTCACACAGGAGGCATTTCAAAGCAAGTGACTTTTAAGGACTGGAGGGAAACACACTTTCCTGCAACATTATTATTTCTAGGATAGAAGAAAATTGGCACATGCAGGATACTATGCTCCTGATGGACTATATCCTGCAGCCCAATAATCGGTGTAGCTCTCTTCTGTTACTATACTGCAGTTGTACATGGAACTGAATATTTGAAATTTCAAGCTGAGTGCCAGTGGCATTTCGTGCCATGCAGGTTTCAACACAAGTAGCTTTGATAGGATGAACAGAAACACATATTCCATCAACGTCCTTATTTAGCAGCATAGAAGAAAAATGGGGTATGCAGAACAGTAGACTCCTGATGCACTGCGTACTGCAGTGCAAGGATCAGGGAAAACATTTACCGTTTTGGTATTTCTATTTTACATGAAACTGAACAGTTAAACTCTAATAAGGTTCCCATTAAGCGTTTTGTGCCAGAAAGCGTTCAACACAACTGACCTTTATGGAATGGAGAATATGCACATTCACTCAACATTTTCACACTTACTGAGAATAGTCTAGAAGGAAAGTGCCACGCAGAGGAATAGATTCCTGATGAGCTTTACACTGAATGGCAAGGATCAGTATAGAATTTTTCAGTTACTATATTTTTGTTGTACATGGAGTACATATAGCAGTCATATAGCATATAGTTCAAGGTGAGTTCCTATATCATTCCATGCCATGCGGATTTCAAAGTAACTAGTTTCGGGAGGATTGATAGAAACATTCATTCAACCAACTTTCGTATTTAACTGCCTACTTGGCAGAATAGAAGCAAGATGCCGTATGCAGAAGACCAGCCCTTTGATGTGCTGCCCACTGCAGTGCAAAGATCGGTTTGGACATCTTCTGTTTCTATATTACTATTTTCATGGAACATTTACAGGTCACTATTTCACGAAGTGCATTTCGTGCCAGGCAGGTTTCAACACAGGGGACTTTCACAGACTGGAGAAGGATTAAGAGAAACACACATTTAGTCACCCTTCTTATTTAACTTGCCTACATAGCTGGATAGAAGGAACATGATACCTGCAGAACACTAGATTCCTGATGTGCTGCATACTGCAGTAGTGGGATCAGAGAAGGCATCTTCTGTTTCTGAAACTGATCACTTGAAATTTCATAGTGCTCTCACTTAGCATTTCCTGCCAGAAGAGTTTCAATGCAAGTGACTCTCACAGAATAGGGAAAACGCACATTCATTGAACACCGTCACATTCACTCTCAGCAGGCTAGAAGGAAAATAATTTATACGGAGGACTTGATCCCTATTGGGCTCTTATCCGAACAGCCAGGCTCAGTGTAGAGATTTTCTGTGACTGCATTACATTGTACATGTATCGAAACATTTGAAATTACAAGAAGAGTTGTTCTGGTGGCCCTTGGAGTCATACAGCCGGCTATGCAAGTGGCTTTGATAGGATTGAAAGAGACACACATTCAATCGACTTTCTTATTTAACTTGAATACTTAGCAGGATAGAAGAAAAATTGTACATGCAGAAAACTAGACAACTGATGCGCTGCTAGGATTGGTGTAGCAATCTTCAGTTTCTGTATTTCTATTTTACATGGAATTGGACAGTTGAAATTTGGTCAAGTTCCCATTTCGCATTTCTTGCCAGAAGGGTTTTAACGAAGGTGACTTTTACAGTATGTAGAATATGCACATTCCCCCATTACTTTGATAGTATAAGGGAGAATCACATAGTCAATCCACTTTCCTATTGAACTTGCCTACTTAACAGGATTGGAAGAAAAATGGTAGATGCAGAGAAGTAGATTACGGATGAGCTGCATACTGCAGTGCGAGGATCGGTATAGGCATCTTCATTAACTATTTGACATGGAACCGAGATGGTTGAAAGCTCCCATATGGCATTTCTTGCCAGAGGGATTTCAACGCAAATGTCTTTCACAGACTAGGGAGAACACACATTCACTAATCATATTCACTCTTTCTTACCAGGCTAGAAGGAAAATGACCCCGTTCCCGAGAGGCCCGCCGCCCGCCATCACACCGCGTGACCTTTCTGCTTCCGGAAGGATCCTCTCCTCAGAGCGCCGCCATAGACGCCCGGGACTCCGTTCCCGAGAGGCCCGCCCGCCTTCACACCGCGCGGCCTTGCTGCTCCTGGAAGGCTCCTCTCCTCCGAGCGCCGCCATAGACGCCCCCTGCTTCCACCCCCACGACTTATGCGACCTTCCTTATAGTGCCCCCCCAACCCCCCTTCCCGGTCCGGTCCTGACTGACTCTCCCCCCCAACCCCGGAGAAAAGGCCCTTGCTATCACTAAGTTACATTAATGACAACCTCATTCGCACCTACTCAGCCTTCCTGTCCCGCCATCGACCCCCGGCCCACGTCCTCCCCCGGGCCTGGAATGCCCTCCCTTTGCCCATCCGCCAAACTAGCTCTCTTCCTCCCTTCAAGGGCCTACTGAGAGCTCATCTCCTCCAGGAGGCCTTCCCAGACTGAGCCCCTTCCTTCCTCTCCCCCTCGTCCCCCTCTCCATCCCCCTCATCTTACCTCTTTCCCTTCCCCACAGCACCTGTATATATGTATATATGTTTGTACATATTTATTACTCTATTTATTTATTTATTTTACTTGTACCTATCTATTCTATTTATTTTATTTTGTTAGTATATTTGGTTTTGTTCTCTATCTCCCCCTTCTAGACTGTGAGCCCACTGTTCGGTAGGGACTGTCTCTATATGTTGCCAGCTTGAACTTCCCAAGCGCTTAGTACAGTGCTCTGCACACAGTAAGCGTTCAATAAATATGATTGATGATGATGATGATGATGACCCATCTAGAGTATTAGACTCCTGATGGGCTGTACATTGCCCATCAACGATCAGTGGAGCTGTCCTCTGTTACATTATGGTTGTTGTACCTGGAACTAAAGGTTTTGAAATTTCAAGCTGAATTCATATGGCATTTCGTGCCATGCGGGTTTCAACACAAGTAGCTTTGATAGGATTGAGAGAAACATACATTTAATCACCCTGCTTATTTAGTTCGCCTACTTAGCAGGATAGAAGGAACATGATACATGCAGAACACTAGATTCCTGATGCGCTGCATATTGCAATGGAAGGATCAGTGAAGGCATCTTCTGTTTCTGAACCTTAACATTTGAAATTTCATAAAGCTCCCATTTAGCATTTCCTACCAGAACGGTTTCAACGCAAGTGACTTTCACAGAATGAAGGTAATGAACATTCACCCATCAACATCACATTCGCTCTCAGCAGGCTAGTAGGATAATGACTCATGCAGAAGACTTGATTCCTGATTGGCTGTAACCTGCCCAGACAGGCGCAGTGTAGTTAACTTCTGTCTTCTTAATTGCTGTTGTACATGGAACTGAACATTTGAAATTTCAAGAAGTCATAGAACATTTCGTGCCATTCTGGTTTCAATACTCGTGCCTTTGCTAGGTTTGAGAAAAACACACCTTCAATCAAATCTTTCGATAACGTGCAGGGTAGGAGGAAAATGGAACATAGAGAAAGCTAGACTCCTGATGGACTGCGTCCTGCAATGCAAAGATGGATGTACACATCTTCGGTTTCTGTATTTCTAGTTTGCATGGAACTGAAGAGTTGAAATTTAATAAGCTTCCCACTTAGCATTTCGTGCCAGAAAAGTTTTAACGCAATTGACTTTTACAGAATGGAGAATATGCACATTCTTGCCAAACAGTCACACTTATTGAGCAGGCTAGAAGAAAAACAACTCATGCGGAGAACTAGACTCCGTGTAGGCTGTACACTGCAGAGCAAGGACCAACATAGCTATCTTCTGTTACTGTATTTTTGTGGTACATGAAACTGAACATTTGAAATTTGAAGTTGTGTTCATATGACATTTCTTGCCATGTGGGTATCATCGGAAGTGGCTTTGATAGGTTTGAAAGAAACGCACATGCATCATCTTTCTTATTTAACTTGCCAACATAGACCAGGATAGGGAGGAGGTGGAGGGCCAAGACTAGGCAGAGAACTGGGGCCAAGACCAGGTACAGGAAGAATTGGACCAGGCAGACTAGGAGGGCCAGGACTAGGTGGAGGACAAGGGCCAAGACTGCGAGAAAAAGGAGAGGCAGGAACGGGCAGAGGAAGAGGTCCAGGACAGGCCGGAGGTGGAGGGCCAGGACCAGCCAAAGGAGGAGGGCCAGGACCTGCCAAAGAAGGAAGGCCATGACCAGCCAAAGGAGGAGGGCCAGGACCTGGCAGAGGAGGAGGGCTAGGACAGGGAGGAGGAGGAGGGCCAGGACCAGACAGAGGAGTGGGGCCAGTAATAGGCAGAGGAGAAGGAAATAGACCAAGTGGATTAGGTGGGCCAAGAACAGGAGGAGGACAAAGGCCAGTACCAGGACAAGAAGGAGGGTTGGAATCAGGTGGAGAACGAGGACCAGGACCACGTGGAGGAGGAGGGCCAAGACGAGATGGTGGAGGAGGTCCAGTACTGGGCAGAGGAGGAGGGCCAGGACCAGGCGTTGGAGGAGGGCCAGAACCGGGTGGAGGAAGAAGGACAGCACTGGGAGGAGGTGGAAGGCCAGGACCAGCCTAAGGACTAGGGCCAGGACCAAGCAGAAGAGGAGGTCCCGGACCTGGCTAAGCAGGTGAGACAGGACCGGGCGTAGGACAAGGGCCAGAACCAGGCCAGGAAAGAGGGCAAGGTCCTTATATTTCCTCCCAAGCCCTGTCTTCTCCCATACTTTTCCGTCAATGTTGACGGCACAACCATCCTTCCCGTCTCACAAGCACGCAACCTTGGTGTCATTCTTGACTCCGCTCTCTCATTCACCCCACGTATCCAAACCGTCACCAATGCCTACCAGTCTCACCTTCACAACATAGCCAAGACGCGCCCTTTCCTCTCCATCCAAACTGCTTCCACGTTAGTGCATTCACTTATCCTGTTCCGACTGAATTACTGCATCAGCCTCCTTTCAGATCTCTCAACCTCCTGTGTCTCCCCATTTCAGTCCATACTCCACTCTGCTGCCCGGATTATCTTTCTATGGAAACTGCATGTCACCGCCCTCATCAAAAATCTCCAGTGGTTGCCCTTCCACCTCCGTATCAAGCAAAAACTCCTCACTATTGACTTCAGAGCTCTCCAGCACCTTGCCCCCTCTTACCTCACCTCCCTTCTCTCCTTCTGCATCCCAGCCTGCACACTCCGCTCCCATGGTGCTAACCTTCTCAAAGTGCCTCATTCTCGCCTGTCCCGCCATAGACCCCTGGTCCTACCTATGGCCTGAAACGCCCTCCCTCCTCAAATCAGCCAAACAATCAAACTTCCCCCTTCAAAAACCCTACTGAAGGCTCACCCCTTCCAAGAGGCCTACTGTTGCACATAAAAGTATGCCTGTTTGTTGCTCTGCATGGTGAGTGAGACGCTTCCGTGATTCTGACGGTCTCCAAATTTTATTCTGCAGAATGGTCAGATACCACATCTCGGGCGGTGAAAAGTGTAAGACCCTGAGGATACTTTTTAGGTTACATTTATATCCAAACAGTAGCCCCGTTTCCCCTACATGCATTTTTCAATCACTAATCTAGGCACTAATCTAATTCTCAGATACGGTTGTTTTAGGTGCCAGGGCTTGTTGACACACTCAATGATCAGCAGTAAAACTCAGCCGCTTACTAACGATTCACTAAACCAGAGGAATTTCATGTTAACGATTCGACTAAACCAGAGGGATTTACTAAACCAGAGGGATTTCATTTTAACAATTCAACTAAACCAGTGGGATTTCATATTAACAGTTGTTCCTCCAAAGGGTCTTACTTCAACTAAGGGCTATGGCTCTACCAAACTGCAACACCTTGGCTCAAATATGGCAGATCCATTACATCGCCTTCCACACTACCCATAATAAATCGCCCTTTTTCTCAGTTGCCCCTCCCCTCCACGTCACCCCGACTCGCTCCCTTTTCTCTACCCCCTCGCCCCGACCCACAACACTTGTGTATATATGTACTTATCTATAATTCCATTTATTTATATTAATGCCTATTTAGTTGTTTTCATTTGTATGTAAACCAAGACCAGTCGGAGGAAGTGGACCTGGACAGGGTGGAGGAGGGGCCAAGGACCAAGGAGAGGAGGAGGATTGGACCAGAAAGATTAGGAGGGCCAGGGCCAGGTGGAGTGCAAAGGCCAGTACCACAACAGGAAGGAGGGCCAGGACCGGGCAGAGGAAGAGGGACAGGACCGGGCGGAGGAGGAGAGACAGACCCTGGTGAAGGAGGAAGGGGCAGGACCGGATGGAGGAGGAGGGCCAGGATCAGATGAAGAAGGAGGGCCAAACCAGTGGGAGGTGGACATCCAGCACTCGGTGTGGGGGGGAGGGCCAGTACCCGATGGAGGAGGGTGGCCAGAACCATCAGAGGAGGAAGAATTGGACCAGGTGGATTAGGAGGGCTAGGACCAGGCCAAAAAGGAGGGCAAGGACAGGACTGTGGAAGTGGGAAAGGATCGGGCAGAGGAGGCAGGCCAGGAGCGGGCTTGGGAAGAGGGCCAGTCCCAGGTGGAGTCGGAAGCCAGGAACAGGCAGACAAGGTGGGCCAGGACCAGGGAGTGGAGGATGGACAGGACCGGGCAGTGGAGGATGGACAGGATCATGGGCAGGAGGAGGAGCAGGACCATGGGGAGGAGGTGGGCACGGAACTGGGGGAGGAGGAGGGCCAGTACCAGGCAGAAAAGGAGGTCCAGGACCAGATGGAGGAAGAGGGTCAGGGCCAGGGGGATGCAGTGGGACAGGGCCGGCAGGAGGACGAGGGCCAGGACAGGGTGGAGAAGGGGCAGTACCTAGAGAAGGAGGAGGGACAGGTACAGGTGGAAGAACAGAGACAAGACACGGAGGAGGAGGAGGGCCAGGATCAGGCGGAGGAGGGGGGCCAGGACTAGGAGGAGGAGGAGGAATTGGACTGGACAGAGAAGTAGGGTCAGTACCGTGTGGAGTAGGAGGGACAGGAGTAGGCAGAGGAGAATGGCCAGGACTTGGTTGACGAGAGGGCAAGGACTACACAGAGGAGGAGGTCCAGGAACAGGCATATGAGAAGAGTAAAAACCCGGAGGAGGAAGAGGGCCAGGACCAGATGGGGGAGAGTGCTAGAACCAGGTGGAGGTGGAGGGTCAGGACTAGGCGGAGGAGGAGGGCAAGAACTGGGTGGGGAGGAGGTCCAGGACAAGGCGGAGGAGGAGGGCCAGGAGGAGGTGGGAGAGAAGGGCCAAGAGCAGCAGTATGAGGAGGTCCAAGACCAGCAGGATGAGGAGGGACACGACCAGCCAAAGGAGGAGGAGTATGTGGGAAAGTCACTGCCTTGTGGTACAAGGGTCAGTTGTTCCTCAAGGGTCAGGTCTTGGTCCCCTTCTGTTCCCTATCTACACTCACTCCCTTGGTTAACTCACTCTCTCCCACGGCTTCAACTATCATCTCTACGCTGATGACACCCAAATCTACATCTCTGCCCCTACTCTCTCTCCCTCCTTCCAGGTTCTTATCTCCTCCTGCCTTCAGGACATCTCCATCTGGATGTCTACCCGCCATCTAAAATTCAATATGTCCAAGACTGAACTGCTTATCTTCTCTCCCAAACCCTGCCCTCTCCCTGACTTTCCTGTCACGTAGACGGCACTACCATCCTTCTCGTCTCACAAGCCCGCAACCTTGGTGACATTCTCAACTCCGCTCTTTCGTTCACCCCACGCATCCACTCCGTCACCAAAACCTGCCGGTCTCACCTCCACAACATCGCCAAGATCCGCCCTTTCCTCTCCACCCAAACTGCTACCTTGCTGGATCAGTATCTCACCCTATCTCACCCTATCCCGGCTGGATTACTGTATCGGCCTCCTCTCTGATCTCCCATCCTCCTGTCTCTCCTCACTTCAATCTATACTTCACACTGCTACCCGGATCATCTTTGTGCAGAAACGCTCTGGGCATGTTCCTCCCCTCCTCAAAAATCTCTGGTGGCTGCCTGTCAACCTACGAATCAAGCAAATACTCCTCACTCTCAGCTTCAAGGCTCTCCATCACCTCGCCCACTCTTACCTCACCTCCCGTTTCTACTTCTACAGCCCAGCCCGCACCATCCTCTTCTCCGCCGCTAACCTCCTCACTGTACCTCATTCTCGCCTGTCCCACCGTCGACCCCCGGCCCACGTCTCTCCACTGGCCTGTAATGCCCTCCCTCCACACATCTGCCAAGCTAGCTCTCTTTCTCCCTTCAAAGCCCTACTGAGAGCTCACCTCATCCAAGAGGCCTTCCCAGACTGAGCCCCCTTTTTCCTCTCCTCCTCCCCACCCCCTAGGCCCTACCTCCTTCCCCATCCTCCACGCCCTACCTCCTTTCCCTCCGCACAGTACTTCATCATCATCAATCGTATTTATTGAGCGCTTACTATGTGCACAGCACTGTACTAAGCGCTTGGGAAGTACAAATTGGCAACATATAGAGACAGTCCCTACCCAACAGTGGTCTCACAGTCTAAAAAGTACTTGTATATATATTTGTAGAGATTTACAACTCTATTTACTTTATTTGTCCATATGTACTATTCTATTTATTTTGTTAATGATGTGCATATAGCTTTAATTCTATTTGTTCTGACGACACCTGTATACATGTTTTGGGTTTTTTTGTCTGTCTCCCCCTTCTAGACTGTGAGCCCGTTTTGGGGCAGGGACCGTCTCTATAAGTTGCCAACTTGTACTTCCCAAGCGCTTAGTACACTGTCCTGCACACAGTTAGCGCTCAATAAATACGATTGAATGAATCAACATAACTGGTAGAAACGCTTAGTGAGCGCATGTAAACACGTAGTAAAGTGCTTTGTCCATGGTAATCTGTCAGTGAAGAAGATTGAATTAAGGAATGCACGGTTTAATGAGTGAATGAAATCTCTGGGCCTCAGTTACCTCATCTGTAAAAGAAAGGGCAAAGACTGTGAGTTCCACCCATGTGAGAAAGGATTGAGTAAAATCAAATTGGATCACATCTACATCATTGCTCAGTTCAGTGCCCGGAACATAGCACACGCTCAGAAACAAATGACAATAGAAGAAAAAGTAAACGAATGACAAACAAACCAAAAAAGAGAGAATAAACAGGGGCCCGAACAGGGTTTGAGTGGCAAGAGGAGTTCTATTTTGGAAATTTCTAGTTGGTAGTGTTGGCGGGAAGTAGTACATATGGTCCTTGCCCCAAGGAACTGAACAATGAAGATGGGAGGAAGGGTCAAAATATATATTCCCCGTAGGAGAATGTTATAGAGGGCGACAAAGTACCAAAGTACAGAAGCTGATGTAATTCTTCAGAGTGGCCACAAGAGGGCACCTGCCCTGATTACACTGGCCATGGCCGGCTCCTCTGGATTTCCAAAGGACCGCCGCCTTTGAAGCAACCCCGCACAGCACCCCGAGAATCAGCGAAGCGAGTGGAAAGGACGCAGGGCTGGGAGTTGGGAGAACTGGGTCCTAGTGCCTGTTCCGCCACTTTCGTGCTATGTGACCTTGTGCAAGGCTCTTTGCCATCTGTTTGCCTCAGCTGCCCCACCTGTAAAACTGTGGATGAAATACCTCTTCTACCTCTTTCACAGTCTGCGAGCCCCGATGTGGGACGCAGGCTGCCTCTGCTCTGATCGTACAATCCACACACCAGTGATTAGCTAAGGGTAATCGCTGAACCAACACCACCGCGATAATGCGGGAACGACGTAGTACAGTCCAGGCACCGATACAAAGGGAGAGAGGATGGCATGGCGGCTTAGGGCACACAGACTCCAGGGAGTCGTAGCTGACCCTCGCTCTTCA
Source organism: Tachyglossus aculeatus (assembly GCF_015852505.1). Taxonomy (NCBI): domain Eukaryota; kingdom Metazoa; phylum Chordata; class Mammalia; order Monotremata; family Tachyglossidae; genus Tachyglossus; species Tachyglossus aculeatus. Next base: position 209,065 of record NW_024045096.1, read on the forward strand.
TGGCGTTCACCTTCACCTATCAAACTACCTGCCCTATCGTGTCCCCCGCAGCGCGGCTCTCGGGCGTTGAGGAACGCACAAAAAAGTCAGTGATGTGGATTCACTAAGGTGTGCTGAGCCCCTCCCCACAGCCCCCAGCCGCCCAACACTCCCCTCTATAGCCGTAATTATTGGTGACTCTCTCCCCTTCTAGATGGAAAACTCGTTATGTGCAGGGAATGTGCCTGCTATTTTGTTGTGTTGTCCACCCCCCTTCCTCCAAGTGTTCTCTGTACACAGGATGCGCCCAATAAATATGATTGATGGCTCGATTGATTGATTGCGTCAAACAAAACACCAAGGATTCAGGCTTATGAGACAGGAAGAAAAGTGGTACTGTCGAGAGTGATGGGAAAGAGAAGCAGCATTGTCTAGTGGATATCGAATGGGCCCGGGAATCAAGAGGACTTGGGCTCTGATCCCCGCTCTGCCACATCTCGACTGTGTCTGGCATCAAGTAAACCTCTTGTGATTTAGCTATTTACTCATTTATTTATTTATTTATTAATCTCTTTATCTATGTTCATGTCTACCTCCCCCTCTAGACTGTAAACTCGTGGAGGGCAGGGAATGTCTGTTCATTGTTATATTGGGCTCTCCCAAGAGCTTAGTACAGTGCTTTGCACGTAGTAAGCTCTCAATTATGATAATTGAACGAAGTTATACATGATTGAATAAATGAATTAATTCTCTGGGCCTCAGTTACCTCATCTGTTAAAGACTGTGAGTCCCATGTGGGAAATGATTATGGGCAATCAAATTAGCTTGAATCTACCCCAGTGCTTAGTACAGCGTCTGGCACATAGCAAGCGATTAGGAACAAATCACAGTAGAAGAAATAGCAAACGAACAAACGAACAAAGAAACAAACAACAAACAAAACAAAACCGGTAATGGGACAGGGTTTGAGTGGGAAGAGAGGGAGTTTTGTTTTGAATATGTCTAGTTGGAGTTGTAGACATTTCTAATTGTAGGTGTCAACGGGAATTAGTAGGCATGGTCCCTGTCCTAAGGAACTGGACAATGTAGATGGGAGAAAGGGACAGAAACTATATTCCCGGTAGGAGGACATCAAAGAGGATAAAGTACAAAAGTTCTGAAGCATCAGTTGAGCACTAATGTAAGACTCCACAGTTGAAACAAGAGGGCACATGCCCTGATTAAACTGGCCATGGCCGGCTCCTCTGGATTCCCAGAGCACAGTCGCCTTCCAGGCAACCCCGCACAACAACCTCAGAAGCATCAAAGTGAGTTGAAAGGACGCGGGTTTGGGAGCTGGAAGACCTTGGTACTAGTCCTGGCTCCGCCATTTGTATGTTTTGTGACCTTGTGTAAAGCTCTTTGGCTTCTTTGTGACTAAACTGGCCCACCTGTTCCCCTACTTCCACAGTCTTCGAACCCCGATGTGGTTCGCACGCTGCCTCTGCTTTGATCGTACAGTCCTTAAACCAGTGATTAGCTAACAGAAATAGGTGAACCAACATAATTGTGATAATGCTGATACGACGTCGTCCAGCCCAGTCACCGACACATCCAATCAGGCCCTTTCGCGAGCGTGGCGTGGCGTCCCGGGCACAAAGATTTGTGGGAGTCGTAGTCTGACTCTCGCTCCTGATGGCGTTTTCCACCTACTACCCAACTCCCAGTCCCGTCGTGCCCCGCGGCGGGGTTCGCAGGCGTTGAAGGGCACAGAAAGTGCCACCGCGTAGAGGTGCGAACAGCTCCTCCCTACAACTCCCAGCCTCCTAGGATTTCCATCTATATCCGAATAAAATTCACTTACAATGGAGTCTTTCTCCCCAACTAGATTGAAAAATCCTTGTGAGCGGGGAATGGGTTTTCCAGAATTTGCCAATCTGCTATTCTGTTGAGTTGTCCTCATGCAAGGGCTTAGTCCAGTGCTCTGTACACAGGATGCACTCAATAAACACGATTGATTGATCGATTGATTGAGTCAAGCACAACACCAAGGATTCAGGCTTGTGAGACAGGAAGAAAAGTGGTAATGTCTCGAGTGATGGGAATGAGAAGAATCCTGGTCTAGTGGATAGCTCCTGGGCCTGGGAATCAGTCGGACCTGGACTCTAATCCCGACTCTGTCACATCCGACTGTGTGAACCTGTGGTCAAGTCATTTACTTGTGATTTAGCTATTTATTCATTTCTTTCTAAATTTCTTAATCTATTTCTCTAGGTTAATGTCTATCTCTTCATCTGGACTGTAAACTTGTTGAGGGAAGGGTATGTGTCTGTTTATTGCTAGATTGTACACATCCAAGTTATAAGGACACTGCTTTGCACATGGTAAGCTCATGGGTATGCGATTGAATAAAGGAATGAACGATTGAATGAATGAATGAATGAATTCTCTGGGCCTCAGTTACCTCATCTGCCAAAGGGAGGTTTAAGAGGGTGAGTCCCATGTGGAAAAGGATTGTGTGCAATCAGTCAATCTTATTTATTGAGCGCTTTTATAGAACAAAAGTGGTATTGTCTAGACTGATAAGAATAGGAAGCAGTGTGGTCCAGTGGATACCGCATGGATCTAGGAATCAGTCAGACCTGCACTCTAATCCTGACTCTGTCACATATTACTTTAAGAACCTGTAGTCAAATCAAGTTACCTGGGAGGGGTTATAATACATTCTTGCATTTGAATGATCTCGCTCTAAGCTGTCACGATCAGATGCACTTGTCGGTACCGAAGATGCTTCCACAAGAGCGAACGCTCATTAGTCCCCGCCTTATCCGTAGGGTTCCTATGTGGTCCAGCCCAGTCACCAACGCAGCCAATCTGGCCTCTTCGCGAGTGAAGGGAAAGTGGTTTGGCGGCTTGGGGCCTAAAGAGTTCTGGAGTTGTAGTCTGACTTTTGCTCTGGACAGCGTTCATCTCCACTTATGGAACTACCACTCCAGTCATGCTCGGCGGCGGGGCCCTTAGTCATTTTGCGAAAGGCCGAAGGCGCGGGAGGCAGATGTTCAGGCCGTTTTCCGATTTATAATAATAGAAATAATGGTATTTGTTAAATAGCTGCTACCACTCCCCGTGAAATGTAGCATACAGAACACGGAGACCCCAAGCTCACTGAAAATCAGGCACCTTTCATCAGATTCCCTCCCGGAAAAGTGAACCACACAACCAAGTGTCGGGGCACTGAGCGGTTGCATGTTGTGTTGGGGCCGCTTACCCAAACGGGGTTATGACACATCCTTGCATTTGAATGAGTCTGTTCCAATTAGATTCCCTTGTCTCTCCAGAAGATGCTCGCACAAGAGGGAACCCTTATTGGTCTACGCGCTATCTATAGGGCTCCTATGTAGTTGAGCCCAGTCACCGGCATAGCTTAGCGGGCTCTGTCACGAGGGGAAAGAGAGGGGCTTGGCAGCTCGAGACACAAAGACTTCTGGGTGAAGGAATGTGAAGCTTGTCCCTTGATAACGTTCACCTCTGCCTACCAAACTACCACTCCTGTAATGCGCCACAGTGGAGACCGCGGCCACTTTGTGGAGTGCAAGAGGCGGTTGGTCAAGCCGTTTTCCCACTCATAATGAGAGTAATTATGGTATTTGTTAAGTACTGCCATCACTACCCGTGAGTTGTCGCATAGAGAACACGGGGACCCCAAACTCACTCCGTATCAGGCTCCTTTAATCCCATTCGCCCCCGAGAGAGTTAACACACAACTAAGTGACCAGGCATTTGGCGGCTCCACATACCATGTTTGGGCAGCTTATAAATTCATTCATTCACTCATTCATTCACTCATATTTATTGAATGCTTACTGTGTGCAGAGCACTGTACTAAGCGCTTGAAAAGTACAATTCGACAACAAATAGAGACAATCCTTATCCAACAACGGGCTCACAGTCTAGAAGGAGGAGACAGACAGCAAAACAAAACAAGTAGACAGGCATCAACAGCATCAGTATGAATAAATAGAATTATAGATATATACACGTCATTAAAACAATAAAAAATAATAAATATGTAGATAAATACGCATATATACGCTTACCCAGGCGGGGTTTTAACACGTTCTTGCATTTGATTGAGCCGGCTTTAAAATGTCACGTGTAGATTCACTTCACGGTCTTGAAGATGCTTGAAGAAGGCCGAACGCTAATTAGTCCATGAGAGCTCCGTAGTGTTCCTGTTTAGTAGAGTTCAGTCATCGACACAATCAGGCCTTATTGTGAGGTGAGGGAGAGTGGCCTGGCGTCTCGGGGCACAAAGACTTCTGGGTGTTGTAGTGTCATACTCGTTCTTGATGGCGTTCACCTCTGCCTACTGAATTACCACTCCCATCATGCCCCGCGGTAGGACACGAGGCCACTTTGTGTAGCCCGAAAAGCAGTTGTTCAGGCCGTTTTCCCATTCAAAATGGTAGTAATTATGCTATTTGATAACTACCTGCTACTATTCCCCGTTATATTGGTCGTAGAGAACACAGAGACCCCAAACTCTCTCAAAATCGGGCACCTTTAATCGCATTCACACCACGGAGAGTTTACTATACAACCAAGTACTAAGGCACTGAGTGGCTCCACATACTGCATTCGGGCCATTTTTCTGGACGGGGTTATAACGCGTCCTTGCATTTGAATGAGCTCGCTCTGACCTGTCATATGCAGATGTCCTACACTCTCCCGAATTTCCTTCAACAGGGGCGAACCCTCAGTAGTCCACCTGCGATCCGTAGGGTTCCTATGTAGTTGAGCCCAGTCACTGATACAGCCAATCAGGACTTGCCGCGAGGGGAGAGAGAGTGGCTTGACTGCTCGGGGCACAAAGATTTCTGGGAGTGGTAGTGCGATGCTCGAACTAGACAGCTTTCAACTCTGCCTACCGAGCTAACACTCGTGTACTGCCCAGCCGTGGGGCCCGCGGCCACTATGTTAGCTCAGAAGGCGCGGGAGGAGGATTTTCTGGTAATTTTCCCATTCATAATGATATTAATTAACTTGTTTGTTAAGTACCTGCTACCTACTCCCTGGAAGTATGGCATAGAGAACACGGAGACCCCAAACTCTCTCAAAATCAGGCACCTTTAATGGCATTTCCTCCCGAGAGAGTTTAACACACAATCACGTGTGAAGGCACTGAGCGGCCCCACATACTGTGTTCTGGCCGCTTACCCAGACGGAGTTATAACACATCCTTGCAGTTGAATGGGCCCGTTCAGAGCTGTCACGTGCAGATTCACTTGTCGGTCCCGAGGATGCTCCAACAAGAGCAAACCCTTATTAGTTAACGTGCTATTCGTAGGGTTCCTATTTAGTAGAGCCCAATCACTGACACAGCCAATCAGGCCTTTTCGCGAGGGGAGGGAGAGTGACTTGGCGTCTCGGGGCAAAAAGATTTCTGGGAGTGGTAGTGGGATGCTCGTTCTAGACTGCGTTCACCTCTATCTACCATACTACCACTCCTCTCATGCTCAGCGGTGGGGCCCGAGGACGATTTGTGGAAGGCACGGGAGGCTGATGCTGGCCATTTTCCCATTAATAATGCTATTAATTATGGTGCTTATTAAGTACTAGCTACCAACTCCCTTGTGGTGTCGCATAGAGAACGTGGTGACCCCGAACTCGCTCAAAATCAGGCACGTTTAATCCAAGTCGTTCCTTGAGGAGTTTAAGGCACAACAAAATACCAAGGCACTAAGAGGCTCCATATACTGTGCTCGGGCCGCTTACCCGGGCAGAGTTGTAACATGTCCTTACATACGAATGAGCCCGCTCCGAGCTGTCAAACGTAAATGCCCTAGCCTCTCCCGAAGATGCCCGCACAAGAACATATAGCTTTAATTCTATTTGTTTTGACGATTTTGACACCTGTCTACGTGTTTTGTTTTGTTGTCTGTCTCCCCATTCTAGACTGTGAGCCCGTTGTTGGGTAGAGACTGTCTCTATATGTTGCCGACTTGTACTTCCCAAGCGCTTAGTACAGTGCTCTACACACAATAAGCGCTCAATAAATATGATTGAATGAATGAATGGAGTAGAGGCTTTTGGATTTGGAAAGAAAATCATTGTTGACATTTGAGAGGACGGTTTCTGTGAAGTGAAGGGGACAGAAGCCAGATTGGAAGTGGCTCACGGAGAGAATTGGAGGAGAGGAATTTGAGACAGTGGGTGTAGATAACTAGTTCAAAGAGTTTGGAAAGGAATGGTAGGAGGGAGCCAGACTTCCCCTAGTCTGGGGACTGTGCTCCTAGGCCTGCTAAGGTCGTTAACAGCAGCAGACTCCCCTTCAGCTGGCGGACCGTGTCTCTAGGCACTCTGAGGCGGCTTACAGGGGTAGACTCCCCCTAGACTGGGGTCAGTGCCATTTGGCCCATTGATGCTGCTCATTGTGACAGACTTCCCTTAGGCTGAAGGTGTGGTGTCCCTTCGTTCACTACATATGCTCCCCGTGGCAGGCACGTCATTAACATCTGCTCACAGTAGCCGACTCTCCCTAGGCTGGGGACAGTTCCCTTAGACACTCTGAGGGCACTTACAGTTCCAGAAACACTGTAGGTGTCGTGACAGTTCACCTTGGACAGCTGAGGCTGCTCAAGGTGGCAGATAACCCCTAGGCTGTGGGAAGGTGTCCCTAGGCCTACTGAAGTTTCTCACAGCAACAGACATCCCTTGACAGTAGATGAGTATACCTAGGCCCAGTGAGGCTTCTCCAGCGACATACTCTCCTTTGGATGCGAGAGAGACTGCCACTGTGAGTATCATCAGTGGGCCTAAGCATCATCAGTGGGCCTAGCTGCACCCTCCCCCAGCCTAGGGGATGTCTACCACTATGAATGGCCTTTGTAGGCCTGGCAACAATGCCTCCCATCCTAGGGAGAGTCTGTGGCTTTTAACATCCTCTTATGGTCAAGGGGTACTGTCCTCCACGCTCCCAGGAGCCAGCAGCGGTGAATTTACTCCACACGAGTAGGGGTACTATCTCCAAAACAAAGGGGAATCCTGACCCTGCAAGCACCAGCCAAGTGGGAGTCTGATGCTGTGTGGCCTAAGCAGACCCAGGGGCATCGTCCCTCGGCTGAGTAGGAGTCTGCTGCTCTGAGCACCCTCAGTGGTCATAGAGGCAATGTCCACCAGCCCAGGGAGATTGTGTCACTTTGAGGGGTCTCACTGGGCCTAGGGACACCTCCCCTAGCCTAGGTAGATTCTGTCACTGTTTGTGAACTCCGCAGGCCTAGGGACATTGTCACCCAGTCTATGAGGAGTCTACTGCTGTCATTTGCTGAAGCTGGCCTTGAGGCATCGTCCCTCGGACTAGCAGGAGTCTGCCTCTGTAAGCAGCCTCAGGAGATCTAAGGGAAATGTCTCCCAGCCAGTGGGGTGCCTCAGAGGGACTAGAGGCACTGTAACTAAGCCAGGAGAAGTCTTCCACTGTGCATGGCTGCAGGGAGCCTGGGGCGCCCTCCCAGTATCAAAGGGTAATCTGCCACTGTGAGTAAACTCAGTGGGCATAGGGGCACGGTCCTGCAGCCAAGTGAAAGTATGCTGCTGTGAGAAACCTCAACGGCCCTAAGTACACCCTTCACAAGCCGTGGGGTAGTCTAAAAACTGCGAGCAGCCTCAGCGGGTCTAACGGTACATCCAGTAAAATAAGAGTCTGCCAATATGAGAAACCATAGTTGGCCTAAGGTCACTGCCCACTAGCTAGGGGTTGTCTGTCAATGTGAGCAGATTTAAGATCCCTAGGGACACTGTCCCAATTGAAGGGAAGATCAACCTCTATGAGTGACCTCAGCCAGATTAGGAGCACCATCCTCTAGTTTAGGGGGAGTATGTCACTTTGCGTGGCCTAAGTGGTCCTAGGAGCACCTTTTCCAGCACAGTTGGAAAATGTCACTGTAAGCATCCTATACAGGCCTATGGACGCCATCCCTCAGCCTAGCAGTACACTGCAATTTTGAGAGGTTTCAGCAGGTCTTGGGGCACGTTCCACCAGTTTAGCAGTGTATTCCACTCAAACATAGTCCCCCAGCCTAAGGCGCGGAGGGGAGGGTGGTCTGCTGCCATGAGTGGCCTCAGTGGCCTTGGGGAATTGTGCCCCACCCTAGTGGACATCTGCCACTATGAACGACCTCAGAAGGTCTAGGAGAACTGTCCCCAACATAGGAGTAGTCTACCGCTGTGAGTGGCCTCAGTCAGTCTTGGAGCACCCTCCCTCAGCCTATTAGGTTTCTAATGCTGTGCTCTAGCTGGTCTAGACTCCCGGGAATTTTCAGTAGTGAGCGGCTTCAGCGGTAATAGGGTCGCCTTCCCATAGGCTACGGGGTGTCTTGCTTTCAGCGGCTTCAGTACGCCTAGGGACACCCTCCCCGAGTCTGGGGGGAGTCTGCCACAGTGAGCATCTGGAGGAGACTTGGGGCACTGTCCCCAAACTAAGGAGAATCTGTGACCGTCATCAACAGGCCTAGGAGTACCAATCCCCCAGCCTAGGGGGAGGCTTCCCCTGGGAGTGGCCTCAGAAGGTCTAGGGGCACCGTACACCAACTGAGAGGGAATCGTCTGATGTGAGCATGTAAGCACCCTAAGCGGGCCTAGAGACATCATCGCCTAGACTAGGAGTCTGCCATTGTGAACAGTCTCAATGGGCCTAGGGTAACCATCCCCCAGCTGAAGGGGATTCTGTGTCTGTGAAAAGCATCAGAAGGCCTAGGGACACCGACCCCCATCCTAGCAGAATTCCTGCAGTGTGAAAGCCCTGAGCTGAAGGGTCTACAGCTGTGAGCCTCCTCAGCAGACCTACCAACACCATCCCTCAGTTTAGGGGGAATCTGAAACTGTGAGCGATCTCAACGGGTCTTGGTGCTCTGTACCTAACCTAGGGGTAGTTTACCGATGGGATCAGCTTCAATGGGTCTAGGAAACTGTTCCCCACCCTAGAGGGTTTCTGCTGCTGTGAGCTACCTCATCAGACCTATGGATACCCTCCCCTAGCAGAGCGGGATCCTGTTGCTATGAGCTGCCTTAGCGAGCCTAGGGACACCCTCCCCCATCCATTTGCGGCTATGAGTGGCCTCAGATGTAAAGACATCCACCCCAGGTTCAAACTTCTCCTTAGAGTTCTCCTGAACAAAGACCTCTTCACTTTCAAGGACCCAAGAACAATTCAACCATCTCCTCAGGGTATCACTGGATTAAGTAGTTAATGCTGCTTTTTACCCCAACTACAAAGCTTAGTTACTTCACCGACACCTCCATGACAATTCACTGCCCCCTGTCCAGTACGCTCATCGCAATCCTCCCTTCCCACCACACCTCCACCGCCCCTTCTGCCACCCAACTCCTCCCCACAATTTATGCCTTCCCCACCCCTCTTCCCCACCTCAACCTTGTAATCCTGTCCCAGGACCACCTCTCATCTCCCTCCCTCTGCACCCCTGTTAACTCACACCCATCCATCTCCCCACCCCTCAGTCTGTCCCCTTCCCCGAGCCCCTCCAACAGCCTCAACCAAATGAGGCCTGTGGAACTTCCACTCCATTATGAGGAAGCTTCATCCTTGACCTGTTCCTGACCCAGTCACTGCTCCTCCTGTCCATTACTGAAACTTGTCTCTCTCCAGATGGCACAGTCTCCCCTCTTGCTCTTTCCAGAGTTGGCCTCATCTTCTCCCATTCCCCTAGACCTATTAGGTAAGGAGGTGTTGGCTTCCTCCTCGCACCCCAGTGTCACTTTCATCCCATTCCACCTCCCTCATCCCTTTCTTTTCTTTCCTTTGAATCTCATATCATCAGCCCCTACCACCCACTCCAGATTATGGTAACTGTCATCTACCGTTTTCTAGGTCCCACCTGCAACTTTTTTTAACCGTTTTGATCCCTTTCTCTTGCTTTTTGCCCACATTGATCCTTGGGTACTTCAATATCCACACTGATAGTCCTGATGACCCTTCTTCTGCGCGCCTTCTATCACTCCTCAACGTAGTTGACCTCCTGCTCAACCCAACTCATCAATTCACCAAAATGGACATACACTCGATATCATCATCTGTAGCCACTGCACAATCTCTCCCCTAAATTACCTCACCTGTAAAATCGGGATTAAGAGTGTGAGCCCCATGTGGGACATGGATTGTGTCCAAACTGATTAAAATGTATCTGCCCCAGCGCTTAGAACAGTGCTTCCTACATAGTAAATACATAATAAGTACCATAATCTTTATTATTGTTACTACCTTCACCACCTATGAAATGCCTCTTTTTGATCACAACCTCCTTACTTGCCTTCTCTCCCATACATCTCTTCCCAGTAAATCTATGCTCTTTCACCACAAAGACCACTTTTTCTTTGAACCCATCCAATTTTCTCAACTCATCATGCTCCCCTTAGCCTTCATATCTAAGCTACTTTCCCTTGATGACCACTTTGATGCTCTCAACACCACCCTCTCTACTAAACTCAATTTACTCGCTCCTCTATCCCTTCATCGACCTTGTACTACTAGCCCTCAGCCCTGGACCACCTGCAAAGACCGCCTCCTTTTCTCTTGTGCATAAGCCGCAGACTACTGGTGGTGGAAATCTAGATATCAGGCTGACTTCATCCACTTCAACTTTATCCTTGAATGCTTTAACTCTGCTCTCTCCTCTGTCCGGCAAAATTATTTCTCCGTCCTTGACGGCCATGTCGATTACACTCGACAGTTGTTCCAGATGTTTCACTACCTCCTCAAAAGCCAAACGCCTGCCTCCACCATTTCTTGACCCAATTCCCTGACCACTTACTTAATTGAAAAAATTGACATTTCCAGACGTGATCTAGACCCTCCTCCCTTCTGTTCCATCATCAACTCTCCCATCTTTCCCAGCAGTACCTCTACAGAAGATCTCTGACTTCTCTCAAAATCCACCCCCTCCACCTGCTTGTCCAAACTCTTTACTTCACACCTTTTCAAAATATGTGGCTCTTACCCTCTTTTCTCTTTGCCTTCATCACCTGTTTGCTCTCCAAAGGCTTCTTTCCCACTGCTTTCAAACATGCTCGAGTCTCCCTTATTATACAGAAAAAACCTTCCCCTAACTTCATGGCTATTTCCTACCTTTTCTTTCCAAAGTCTTTGAGCCAGATGTTTACACCTGCTGTTTCAAGTTCCTCTCCTCTAATTTTCTCCTTGCCTCTTTGAATCTGACTTCCGTCTCCTTCACTCAACAGAAACCGCCCTCTCAAGGTAAAAAATGATATCCTTCTCGCTAAATCCAAGGGCCTTTACTTCATCCTAATCCTCCTCTACCTCTCAGCTGCCTTCAACACTGTTGACCACCTTCTCCTGGAAACATAATCCAACCTTGGTTTCACTGTTACTGTCCTCTCCTGGTTCTCCTCTAATGTCTCTGGTCGCTCCGTCTCAATCTCTTTTGCGGGCTCCTCTTCTGCCTCCCACCCCGCAACTGTGGAGGTCTGTTTCCTCCTCTAGATTGCAAACTCGTTGTGGGCAGGGAATATGTCTGTTTACTGTTATATTGAACTTTCCTAATTGTCTAGTATAGTGCTCTACACAAAATAAATGCTCAGTAAATATGATTGAATGGATGAAACGGGAATCTGCCACGGCAATGGCCTCAATGGGTCTAGAGACGCCATCCCCCAGGATAGGGGACTCTGCTGCTGTGTGTGGTTTCAGTGAGTCTAAGGACACTGTCCACCAGCTTAGGGCGAGTCTTCCATTGTGAGCGACAACAGAGGGCCAGGGACACCATCCCACAGCCTAAGGAGATATGTCACTAAGAGCAGCTTTAGAGGACCTAGAGGCACCGTCCTCCAGCCGAGGCACAACATCCATCTGGGAACGTACTCAACAGAACTAGCTGCACCATTCCCCAGTTTAGGGGGATTCTGCCACGGGAAATCGTCTATGTGAGCCAATGAGTACCATCACCCACCTAGGAGGGGTCAGTTAGTCAGCCGTATTTGATGAGAGCTTACTGTGTGCAGAGCACTGAACTAATCACTTGGGAGAGTACAATTTGATAATACAACAGGCCCACTCCCTGCCCAAAATGAGCTTACAATCTAGAGGGAAGACAGATATGAATATAAAAAAGTACAGCTATGCACATAATTCATTCATTCATTCATTCAATCGTATTTATTGAGCGCTTACTGTGTGCAGAGCACTGTACTAAGCGCTTGGGAAGTACAAGCTGGCAACATATACAGACGGTCCCTACCCAACAGTGGGCTCACAGTCTAGAAGGGGGAGACAGAGAACAAATCAAAACATATTAACAAAATAAAATAAATAGAATAAATATGTACAAATAAATTCAATAAATAGAGTAATAAATACGTACATACATATATACATATATGCAGGTGCTGTGGGGAGAGGAAGGAGGGGGCTCAGTCTGGGAAGGCCTTCTGGAGGAGGTGAGCTCTCAGTAGGGCTTTGAAGGGAGGAAGAGAGCTAGCTTGGTGGCTGTGCGGAGGGAGGGCATTCCAGGGCAGGGAGATGACATGGGCCGGGGGTTGATGGCGGGATAGGCGAGAACGAGGCACGGTGAGGAGATTTGAGGCAGAGGAGCGGAGGGTGCGGGCTGGGCTGTAGAAGGAGAGAAGGGAGGTGAGGTAGGAGGGGGAGAGGTGATACAGAGCCTTGAAGCCGAGGGTGAGCAGTTTTTGCCTGATAAGTACTGTGGGGCTGATATGTGGAAAGAATAAAGGGAGCAAGTCAGAACGATGCAGAAGGAAGTGAGACAAGAGGGAAGGAGAGCTTAGTCACAGAAGACATCTTGGAGAAGATGCGCCATCAATAAGGCTTTGAAGCAGGGAGGGTAATTGTTTGTAGGATATGAGGAGGAAGAAAGTTCCAGGCCAGAAGCAGGATATGGGTGCAGGGTCATTAGTGAGATAGATGAGATCGAGGTACAGTGAGAAGGTAATCAGAGGAGTAAAATCTGCAGCCTGGATTGTAGTAGGATAGTAGTGAGGTGAGGTAGGAGGGGGCAAGCTGATCAAGTACTTTAAAGTCAATGGTGAGGCATTTCAGTTTGATGTGGTGGTGGTGGATGAGCAACCACCGGAGTTTCTTGAAGAGTGGGGAAACATGACGTGACCAGTTTGTAAAAAAAATAATCCGGGCAGCAGAGTGAAGTATGGACTAGAATTGGAAGAGACAGGAGGCAGGGGGTCAGCAAGGAGACTGAGAGAGCAATCAAGGTGGGATAGGCTAAGTGATTGTATCTCCGTTTTAGCAGTTTGGATGGAGAGGAAAGGGTGGATTTAAGTGAAGGTGTGAAAGTAGAACCAACAGGATTTAGTGATGGATTGAATATGTGGGTTGAATGAGAGAGAAGGGTCAAAGGATAATGCCAAGGGTATGGATCTGTGAGACAGGAAGGATGGAGGTACCATCTACAGTGATGGGAGAGTCATGAGGAAGACATAGTTTGATGGAAAATAAAAAGTTCAGTGCTAGGAATGTTAGGTTTGAGGTGATGGGAGGACATCCAAGAAGAGATGTATTGAAGGCAGGAGGAAATAAGAGACCATAGAGGGGGAGAGACACAGCAAGGCTGGAGAGGTAGATTTGGGAATCATCCGCATAGAAGCGGTGGTTAAAGCTATGTGACCGAATGAGTTCTCCGAGGTGTAGATGGAAAATTAAAAGGGACTCAGACCTGAAGCTTGAGGGACACCCCCCAGCCCCTCAAACACACACAGTTAGGGAGTGGGAGGTAAAGGAGGAACCCGCAAAAGAGACTGAGAATGAGCGGCTAGAGAGATAGGAGGAGAACCAAGAGAAGACAGTGTCAGTGAAGCTGAAGTTGGGTAATTGTGACCAGTCACTTACTGGCCAGGATAACTAGTTTAGCTCAATAACATAGGATGGGCTGCCAGAAAACCAACAGGAAGCATTAACACTTCTAATGCCTCTCGGTCCTACCGTGCCCGGAAGGTCTGGGGAGTCTTAAGGCTGAACAATTAAACCCAGAATGAGAATATTGCAATATTGCAATAGAATAGAATATTGCAATAGATCTTGTCCCATGATCTCAAATATGACTAACGGAAGGGAAGAGGATAGGGAAGTAGCAAGGTATATCTGGGAAGGTGTCTCCACGAACTCTTTGTAGTAGGTTGGAACTCTGTCACAATGATGTGGTGAGTCACCTTTACCCAGAGTTGTGGACTCCCACTCTGTCAAACCTGTGGGGCGCCGAGAGACAGAGAGGACCTCCCTGCTGGAGCTGGGAGGAGTAGGTATTCTACGAACCTGATCCAGGAACTTGAAGCGAAGCCTTCTAGGGTTCGTTTCAGTGGTAGCCCATTTGGGGTAACTTGAAAGGAAGTCCTTTTCGGGTGATTTGAGAGGTAACCAATTTGGGGTTTTTTGAAAAGAAGCCTATTTGGTGTGGTGGAGTAGTAGCCCCGTTGAGGATAATTTAAATTAAGATCGTTTTGGGTAGTTTTAGAGGTAGCCCAAGGAGACAACCGGTGTATCCTTCCCAATTTTAACAGTTGCTAGAAGTGTGATGCCATGCTGTCCACTATACCTATTGCTTATTAGACTAGGAAAAGCTTTGTTCCAGAGCGTTACCTGTCACAGCTTCTTCGTACTATCGTCTTAATGAACCTGCTTCCATTGCCCATAACCCTAGAATCTGTGAATCCATTTACAACCCTCTGATGCGTGAACTCACAAGTTCGGGAGGCTCGTTCCTCCCGTAGATAATAGTCTTTTCCTGAGAAGGGTTGGTCGACAGTGTCGAAGGCAGCTCAGAAATCGAGGAGGATTAGGAAGGAGTAGAAGCTGTTAGATTTGTCAAGAAGGAGATCATTTGAGAGGGCAGGTTCTGTGGAGTGAAAGGGACAGAGGTCAGATTGGAGGGGCCAAGGAGAGAATTGGAGGAGAGGAACCTGAGACAGCAGGTGTAGACAACTTGCACACGGAGGTTGGAGAGGAAAGGTAAGAGTGGGGTGATAACTGGAGGGAGTCATGGGGTCAAGGAAGGGTTTTTCCTAATAGGGGAGACATGAATGTGTTTGAAAGCAGTGGATAAGAAGCAATTGGAGAGCGAACAGTTGAATTTGGCAATTAGGTAGGGGAGTGGGCAAGTGTTTTGATAATGTGTGAGGGAATGAGTCTGAGGTGCAGGTGGAGGAGGTGGATTTTGAGAGAAAACAGAGATTTCCTTTAGAGAAGCTGCTGGGAATGTTCAGAAAGTTAAGAAGGAGCAGGAGTGGGGAGGGGTTGGGAAGGGGTAAGGGAGAGTTTAGAGAGATCACACCTGATAGTGTTAATTTTCTCAATTAAGTAGGTGACCAGGTCATTAGAGCCAGGGATGGTGGAGGCAGGTGGAGAAGGAGTATGGGGAGAGAGTTAAACATCTGGAACAAGTGGCGAAAGCAATGGACATGGGTGTCAATAAGGATGGGGAAATGATTTTTCCAGGCAGAGGAGAGGGCAGAATTAACGCACGCAAGGATAAACCTGAAGTGGACGAAGTCAGCCTGATAGGTAGAGTTTCCCCCGCAACACTCTGTGGCTCGCGCACAAGAGTGAAGGAGACGGACAATGGAGGTGATCCAGGGCCCCTTTGCCCTCTGAGGGCAACCATAATGGCATCCACCTCTTAGACTGGGAGAAGTGCAGATATGCCACCTGAGTTCACTCACAGGTTCAGATTCTGTCTATGCTAGGTACGCTGCAGCTGCTCATAGCAACAGATTCCCCCTATGCTGAGGAACGGTGCCTCTAGGTCTGCTGAGGCTACTCACAGTGGCAGATTGTTCCTAGGCTAGGTATGGTGTCCCTAGGCCAGCTAAGGCTGCTCACAATGGAAGGCTCCACTAGGCTGGGAGAGAGTTCCTAGTCCACTGAAACCATTCATAGGGGCAGACTCTGCCTAGGCAGAGGGACACTGTTTTTAGGTCTGATGAGGCCACTCACAGGGGCAGGATCCCCCTAGGCTAGGGATGATGGCTCTAGGCCTGCTGAGACTGCTCACAGCACCCGACGCCAACAAGGATGAAATACAATTCCCCTAGGCCTACTGTAGCTATTTACAGTGACAGTCTCCCTAGGATGGAGGACAGTGCCATTAGGATCCACTGAGGCCGTTCACAACCACAGACCACCAAGGTTGGGGGACTGTGCACCTAGGCTCCCTGTGGCTACTCCAAAGCAGAGGCCTCCCCTCGGCTGGTAGATAGTGCCCCTATGCCTGCTGAGGTGGCTCACAGTGGCACACTCACCCTCAGCTTGGGGAGTTGTTCCTAGGCTCTCTGAGGCTGCTCACAGGATCAGCCTTCCCCAGACATATGAATGGTACCCTTAGACCCATTTAGGATGCTCACAGGGGCAGAATCTCCCTTTGCCAGATGATGGTATCATTAGGCCCACTGAGGCTGCTCACAGTGTCAGACTCCCCCTGGACTTGGAGATAGTACCCTAGGGCCTTTGAAGCTGCTCAAAGTGGCAGGCTTCTCCTAGGCTAGGGGAGGGTGTCGCTAGAGTACCCTGAGGCTGATCATAATGACAGGCTCTCCCTATCTACTGTCCAACAACCTAGGGGGAGTCAGAGACTGAAAGCAGCCACAGAGGACCTAGGGACACCATACTATAACATGGGGGGACTCTGCCAATGTGAGCAGCCTCAATGGGCCTAGGGACACTCCAAGGGAGTGTAGGTGTAGGCTGATGTGAGCAGCCTCAGAGGAGCAAAGGGTACTGAAACCAGGCCAAGGGAAGGTCTTCCATTGTGACTGGCCTGAGTTCTCCTAGGGGACCTATTGTGCAGCTTACGGACAGACTCCTGCTGTGAGTGGGCACAGACCTAGTTACTCTCAGGTCAGCCAGAGTGACAGACTCCCCTTAGCGTGGGAGACGATGTCTCTAGGCCCTCTGAGGGTGTTCAAAGTGTCAGGGTCCTCCTAGGCTGGGAACAGTGTCCCTAGGCCTGCTGAGGAAGTTCACAGTGGGCAGCATACTCTCATTCGGCTGGGAAAGAGTGTCCCTAAGGCCTGATGAAGCCAATCACAGTAGCAGACACCCCTTAGGTAAATCCATTCATTCAGTTGTATTTACTGAGCGTTTACTGTATGCAGAGCACTGTATTAAGTGCTTGGGCAAGTACAATGCAACAATAAACAGGCATATTCCCTGCCCACACAAGCGTACGTTCTGTAGGATGGGAAAGGACAGGCTTGGTTGTGGGGCAGTGCGCAGCTTACAGCATGGATAAAGCAAAGTGTAGTAATAATCAATCAATCAATCAATAGTATTTATTGAGCGCTTACAGTGTACAGAGCACTGTACTAAGCGCTTGGGAAGTACAAGTTGGCAACATATATAGACAGTCCCTACCCAACAGTGGGCTCACAGTCTAAAAGGGGGAGACAGAGAACAAAACCAAACATACTAACAAAATAAAACAAGTAGAATAGATATGGACAAGTAAAATAAATAAATAAATAAATAAATAGAGTAATAAATATGTACAAACATATATACATATATACAGGTGCTGTGGGGAAGGGAAGGAGGTAAGATGGGGGGATGGAGAGGGGGACGAGGGGGAGAGGAAGGAAGGGGCTCAGTCTAGGAAGGCCTCCTGGAGGAGGTGAGCTCTCAGTAGGGCCGTGAAGGGAGGAAGGGAGCTAGCTTGGCGGATGGGCAGAGGGAGGGCATTCCAGGCCCGGGGGATGACGTGGGCCGGGGGTCGATGACGGGACAGGCGAGAATGAGGCATGCTGAGGAGATTAGCGGCAGAGGAGTGGAGGGTGCAGGCTGGGCTGTAGAAGTAGAGAAGGGAGGTGAGGTAGGAGGGGGCGAGGTGATGGAGAGCCTTGAAGCCGAGGGTGAAGAGTTTCTGCCTGATGCGCAGATTGATTATTAGCCATTGGAGGTTTTTGAGGAGGGGAGTAACATGCCCAGAACGTTTCTGGACAAAGACAATCCGGGCAGCAGCATGAAGTATGGATTGAAGTGGGGAGAGACATGAGGATGGGAGATCAGAGAGAAGGCTGATACAGTAGTCCAGACGGGATAGGATGAGAGCTTGAACGTGCAGGGTAGCGGTTTGTATGGAGAGGAAAGGGGGGATCTGGGCAATGTTGTGGAGCTGAGACCGGCAAGTTTTGGTGACGGCTTGGATGTGAGGGGTGAATGAGAGAGCGGAGTCGAGGATGACACCAAGGTTGCGGGCTTGTGAGACGGGAAGGATGGTATTGCCATCAACAGAGATGGGAAAGTCAGGGAGAGGGCAGGGTTTGGGAGGGAAGACAAGGAGTTCAGTCTAGTAATAATAATGTTGGTATTTGTTAAGCACTTACTATGTGCAAAGCACTGTTCTAAGCGTTGGGGGGATACAAGGTGATCAGGTTGTCCCACGTGGGACTCACAATCTTAATCCTCATTTTACAGATGAGGAAACTGAGGCACAGAGAAGTTAGCCGACTTGCCCATAGTCGCACAGCTAACAAATGGCAGAGCCGGGATTCGAACCCATGACCTCTGACTCTCAAGCCCGTGCTCTTTCCACTGAGCCACGCTGCCTTTTTCGTTTTAGGCATGGGCTGGGGCAGTCTTGAATTGGGTCTTTGGTAGAGAAAGGGAGAAAATGGAGGGAGAAGGAGGAAGTGGTAGAAAATGCAAGGAATTCTGGGAGAAGTCAAAAAACATTCTGCTTTAGAATTGTACTGTACATCCAAATGCATGCAAAATAAGATAGTAAAGTTTAACTAGATTAAATCAACACTTTGTAATGCAAATCACTAATCTGCTCAAAGAAGTGTGTGAGGCATCAACTAATCAATATAAGTCACTGGGATCATCCATAGTGTGTTAACATTTCTCATACTTCGTTTTTGGGTGGGGGATGGCAAAAAACCTGTGCCTATGTGGATGTGGTTTCCCGTAGGATACGGGCCTGGGAGTTAGAAGGGCTTGGGTTCTAATCCTGAGTGCATCACTTGTCTGCTATATAGGCTTGGGAAAGTCACTTCATTTCTTGGTGCCACCGTTACCTCATCTGTAAAATGGGGATTGAAACTGTGAGCTCCACATGGGATGGGGACTGTGTCCATCCCGATTTGCTTTTATCCATCCCAGTGAATAGTACAGTACCTGACACATAGTAAGCGCTTAACAAATACCATTATTATTATTATTATTATTATTGTTATTACAGTGGCAGACTCTCCCGGAAACTGGGGTTGGTGTTCCAAGGTCTACTGAGGCAATGCAGAGAGGCAGACTGCCTCAGGGTGTCCTGAGGCCAGTTTAGGCTTCTTACTGTGCCAGACTATTCATACTTAGGCGAGGTTCCCCCTAGGCCCTCTGTGCCGCAGATTGTGTTAGACACCCCGAGGCTAGACGATGGTGTCCCTGGGTCTTCTGAGGCCACTCACACTGGCAGATTTCCCCTAGTCTAAAGGAAGGTGTACTTAGGCTTGCTGAGGTCTCGCACAGTGGCAGACTCCCCCTCTGCTCGGGACAGGCGTCCCTAGATCCACTGAGGCCATTCACAGTGGCAGACTCTGCCTAGACTGGAAGAAGTTGTACCTAGTCCTATTGAGGCTGCTCAAAGTGGAAGGCTCCCCTTTGGCTGAAAGAGGGTGTTTCAAGCCCACTGAGGCAGTTCACAGTGGCAAATTCCACCTAGGCTCGGAGTCGCTGCCGCTAGGACCACTGAGTCTGCTCACAGTGGTCTACACCCCATTGGCCAAGGTACTATTCCGCTAGGCCCACTGAGACCCCACACAGAGGCAGACATACCCTAGTCTCAGGAATCATGCCCCTAGCTGCCTGTGCCGACTCACAGTAGCAGACACTCCATAGGCTGCACAATGGTGCCCTTAGGCGCAGTCAGGTCACTCGCAATGGCAGACTCTTCCTTAGATTGTTTACAATACACCCTGCTCCTCTGGAGCTGCTCACAGTAGCCTACACCTACACCCTCTTGGCTGAGGGACAGCGTCCCTAGGCCCATTGAAGCTCCTTACAGTGGCAGAGTCAACCCACGTTTTGGGGTGGTGCCCCAAGGACATCTAGGGTTTCCTTTAGGCTTTGAGCCTGTTGTGGACAGGGATTGTCTCTCTATGATTCTGCATTGTAATTTCCAAGCGCTTAGTACAGTGCTCTGCACACAGTAAGCTCTCAATGAATATGATTGAATGAATGAATGAATGAATGAATGAATGAATGAATGCAGCTGCTCATTGTCTCGGACTCCCCCTCTCCTGGTGGACAGTGCTTATAGGCCCACTATAGCCTGTTAAAGCTGTCAGGTGCAGCTTCACCCAGGCTGCCAGATAGTGCCCCTAGGTCCGTTGAGATCACTCAAAGGCATATGTTCCCCATATTAGGTGGGAAGTATGCAGCTGAGGTCGCTCATGGTAGCAGACTCCCTCTTGGCTAGGAGAAGCTGTCCCTAGGTCTGCTGAGGCTGCTTCCATTGGAAGACTACCCCTCAGCTAGTAAAAGGCACCCAGGGTGGCAAAGAGTTTCGGGAGCGGGGGGCTTCCTACAGTTGTCAGCCACCTTGCAGTGCCAGAGGGCCCATGACAGATTCCTGTAGTTATCAAGTGGCCTGGAGTTCCAGAAGGCCCAGAAGGACATCCTTTGGCTCTTGGGTGACTTTTGGTGGCAGAGAGAGCCATATTCCTGCAGCTGTCAGGTGGCCTGAGTTGGGAGAGAAACTCAGAAGGGCTTCCTGATGTTTTCATGTGGCTTTTGGTGGCAGAGGGCCTAATGTAATCTTTCTGGAGCTGTCAGGTGGCCTGTGGTGGTAGATTCCTCCCTGCTCTAGAATGCAACATTACTGTGGTCAGGGATTTTGTCTGTTATATTGTTATATTCCACTCTCCCAAGCGCTTAGTACAGTGATCCACACACAAGAACTTAATAAATATGATAGACGCACTGAGTGACTACTGCCCGTGGTGGCAAAGAGCCCCTGGAAGGCTTCCAGTACCTTTCAGCTGTTTTGGGGAGGCAGAAGTCTCCGTTGGGGATTTCTGCTGCTGTGAGGTGGCCTTGGGTGGCAGCGGATCCCAGGGGGGCTTGTTGCAGCTCTCAATTGGCCTGGGCGGGGCGGGACATAGGCAACCAACGGGGCTTCTGTGGCACCCGGGAGCCTTGAGGTGGCAGAGGGCCCCAGGAGAGATTCCTGAAGACGTCAGGTGGTCTTTCTGGCAATGGTACCCAGGGATAGTTCCTGTAGATGTCAGGTGGCTATAGGTTCCATAGGGCCTCAGGAGGATTTCTGCTTCTGCCAGGTGGCATAGGGTGGTATGGGTTACCTGGAGGATTATTTTGGCTGTCAGGTGACCTTTTCTACCAAATGGGCCCAGGGGAGCTTCCTGCAGCTGCCACATGGCCTGGGGTGTCGGAGGTCCCAACGGAGTCTTCCCTTGACTATATAACATCCTGGGGTGGCAACGGGTCCCAGAGAGGCGTCTCCTGCATGACAGCTTGCCAGTGTCTGCAGCTCTCAAGTGCAGTGGGGCAATACAGGGCCTCAGATGAGCGTCCTGCAGCTGGACGATGGCCTATGGTGGAAAATGGCCCCAGGGAACCTTCTGCAACTGCAACTGTCAGGTGGCCTGGGATGGTAGAGGGGGCCCAAGGGGGCTTCCTGCATCTCTCAGATGGTCCGGGGATGCGGAGGTTCCCAGGGAGGCTTCCTGTGACTGTCAGGTGGCCTAGGGTCCCTAGGAGTGCCAGCGGTGCTTCCTTCAGCTATCGGGTACCCTGGGGTGGAAGAGGGTCTCAGAAGTGTTTTTGCTGCTGTCAGATGTCCTGGGATGGCAGACAGTCCCAGGGGGTTTCCTCCGGCCATCAGGCTTCCCTTGGGGAGCAGAGGGCCCTGGGTGGTTTCCTGCACCTATTAAGTGGCATGCAGTGGTAGAAAGCCCTAGAGTGTCTTCCTCCAGCTCTCAGCTGCCCTGGGGTGGCAGAGGGTGCCAGGGAGACTTCTTGCCGGGGTCAGGTGACTTTAGATCTTAGAGGCCCACAGGGGGTGTCGAGAACACTTCGCCCGCACCCCTCTCCCCGTAGTAACCAGGACCTTCCTGGACCATGAGAGCCCCGGTGACACATAGTATAATTCAAACCACACCTCTGATCGCCAAGGTTACTGTGAAAAGTTTTTTACTTAGTTTTACCAGCGTGCATGTGAGTGACACATATACACATTCACTCACTCCAATCCACCAAGGGTCCAATACCAGTCTGAGGTCAACGGAACTCGTTCTACTAATGCTTCCTCTTTCTGCTTCCAGGTACTGCTCTCCTGCTGTTTCTGCTGCTCTTCAGCTGCTGTTCTCCTTCTGCTTCTGCTGCTCCACTGGTGCACAGTGCTTCCCTCTGTGCGTCCTGCGAGAAACTGTGTTGTTTCTAGGTGCCTCCTTTGAGATTCAAAGCGCCCGCCTTTCGTTTGCCTTAGGCGTCGCAGCTGGGGTTTTAAATGGCAGTCCTTGATTGGTCCAGGCACGTTACGGGTTAGAACCGGAAGAGAAAGCCACGCTTTCCACCATGCTCCTCCCTAAAAGACCCGCAACCACCTGCCCTCAGGTAAAGCCCATCAGGGCCTTCAGAAAGTCTCTCCCTTGCTGTTGTTCGCGGGAATCACAAGCAGTCACTAGAAAGGTAGCTTGTTGTGGGCTGACCACAGGGGTACGCCTGCTCCTGTTAGGTGGCATAGTGTGGCATAGATTCCCCGGGGTGTTCCTGCAGCTGTCAGGTGGCCTGGCGTGGAAGCAGGTCCCAGGGTGGATTCTCGGGACTATCTGGTGGACTTTGATAGCAAAGAGCCCCAGGGGGCATCCCGCACCTGTCAAGTGGCCTGTTGTGGCAGAGACCCCCAGGATGTCTTCTTTCAGGTGTCAGGTGACCTGACAGAGGGCACCAGGGCAGCTTCTTGCAGGTGTCAAGTGGCTTTGGGTTACAGAAGTCCACAGTGGGGATTCGTGCTCCTCTTAGGTGGCATAGTGAGGCATAGGTTCCCAGGGGACTACCAGTGCCTGTTAGGTGCCACTGGGTTTCAGTGGGTTTCAGAAGGTCTTTCTGTGTCTGTCAGGTGGCGTGGGGTAGCAGAGGGCCCCAGGGGGAAATTCCAGTAACTGTAAGGTGGCCTTGTTGGCAGAGGGCCCCAGGGGAGCTTTCTGCATCTGTTAGGTGCTCTGGGGTGACAGAGGGACACAGAATACTTCTCACAGCTTCCAGGTTCCCTGGGGCGGTTTTGTCCGGGGTGTTTCCTGAAGCTGTCAGGTGGCTTGGGGTGGCAGAGAGTTCCAGGGGTGTTCCTGTGACAGTTCCGGTCTTGAAAAGCGTCCTGGGGGACTTTCTCCAGCTATCAGGTGATCTGGGCCGGCAGACGGCTCCGGGGGCTTTCTGCAGCTGTCAGTACTCTGGCGTGACAGATGGCTCCAGGGTGGTACCTGCAGTAGTCAGGTGGCCTAGGGTGGCAGAGTTCTCCAGGTGTCTGGAGCTGTTAATAGTCCTGTAGTGACCGAGGGCTCCATGGGATCCAGCTGTCAAGTAGCCTGGGATGGCAGAGGGCCCCAGGTTATGTCCTACATATGACAGGTTGCCTGAAGTAGTATGCAGTTTACACCTTGCGTTAACAATTTGTTAAACCTAATGCCCTTTGGCATATTGCTTCCTGCGATCCCAGCCAGACAGACAGATCGGCTCCATGCGAAGACACACCCGCAGAGGTCACTGGGAAGACGAAAATGCAATACAAAAGAATTGTAATTGATAGATTGAGATAATTAAGCGGAAGAAATTGCGATGTAACTGTCAAAAACGTGTAGTGTAAAAGCCTGGGGAAAACATCTGTCTCTTCTGCTCACTATCCTCCTAGGCTGGGGACGGCTGTGCGGACCCAGCTCGTTAGGGAATTGAGAGAAGCAGCCTGGCTCAGTGGAAAGAGCCCGGGCTTTGGAGTCAGAGGTCTTGGGTTCGAATCCCGGCTCCACCACATGTCTGCTGTGTGACCTTGGGCAAGTCACTTAACTGCTCTGAGCCTCAGTTACCTCAACTGTCAAACAGGGATTGACTGTGAGCCCCGCGTGAGACAACCTGATCACGTTGTATCCCCCCCAGCGCTTAGAACAGTGCTTTGCACATAGTAAGCGCTTAACAAATGCCGTCATTATTATTATTATTCCTTCTATATCTATTTCAGTATACTAACGTTTGTCTCCCCCTTTAGACTGTGAGCTTACTGTGGGCACAGATTGTGGCTGTTTATTGTAAAATTTTACTCTCCCAAGCTCTGAGGATAGTAAGCTCTCAATTAATGCGAATGAATGAATGGAAAAAGGAATAAATGAATGAATATTTGGGGCCTCGTTACCTCATCTGTAAAAGGGAAGGTGAAGGCTTTGAGTCTCATATGGAACAGGAGTGTGTCCAGACAGATTTTCCTGAACCTACTCCAGCGCCCAGAATATTACCTGGCACATAGCAAGAGCTTGTAAAGAAATACTAGTAGAAGAAAACCCAAAGAGACCAATAAAAAAACAGGTGCCGATACAGGGTTCGAATTGGAAGAGAAGAAGGACTGCTTTGGGCATGTGTACTTGGAGGTGTCGGAGGTCCCTAGTACACATGGTCCCTGGCCCAAGGAACTGGACAATGTAGACGGGAGGAGTGACAAAAATGTATTTTCCCAGTGAGAGGACGTCATAGATGATGGCATCCTGTCTCTCCCTGTTTCAGGCTATACTTCACTCTGCTGCCCGGATTATCCTTCAACAGAAACACTCTGGACATGTAACTCCCCTCTTTAAAAATCCCCAGTAGTTGCCTATCAACCTTAGCATCAAGCAAAAACTTCTCACTATTGGCTTCAAAGCTCTCCATCATCTTGCCCCCTCCTACCTCACTTCCCTTCTCTCCTCCTACAGCCCAGCACTAACAATCCTCTCCTCTGCCACTCCACTGTGTCTCGTTCTCGTCCGTCCCTCCCTCGATTCCTAGCTCAAGTCCCACCTCTGCCCTGGAATGCCCTCCCTCCTCACATCTGCCAAACTACCTCTCTTCCCCTCTTCAAAGCTCTACTGAGAGCTCATCTCCAGGAGGCCTTCCAAAATTTAGACCCCCTTTTACTCTGTTCCTCCTCCCCGCCCTATCTCCCCTAATCCCTCCCTCTGCTCTACCCCCTTCCCCTCCCCACAGCACTTGTATAGATTTGTACATATTCACTACTCTATTGATTTTATTAATTATGTGTATATATCCATAATTCTATTTATCTACTTTGATGGTATTGATGACCGTCTACTTATTTTATGTTGTTGTCTTTCTCCCCCTTCTAGACTGTGAGCCCGTTGTTGTGTAGGGATTGTCTCTATCTGTTGCCGAATTGTACTTTCCAAGCGCTTAGTACAATATTCTGCACACAGTAAGCGCTCAATAAATATGATTGTATGAATGAATGAGGAAAGAATGAAAGAAGCGTGGCTCATTGGATCCCGGGTTTGGGAGTCAGAGGTCCATGTGTTCTAATCCCGGCTCCGCCCCTTGTCAACTGTGTGACTTTTGGCAAGTCACTTAACTTCTCTGTGCCTCAGTTACCGTATCTGTAAAATGAGGATTGAGACTGTGAACCCCATGTGGGACAACCTGATTACCTTGTATCCCCTCAGCGCTTAGAACAGTGCTTGGCACATAGTAAGGGCTTAACAAATGCCATCATTATCATTACCATTATTACAAAGGACTGAAGCATCGGTTGAGCGTCGATGTAATAATCCAGAGCTGCCACAGGTGGGGAGCTGCCCAGTGTCCGGCCAGCTCCTCTGGATTCCCAGAGCCCCACCGCCGTGGAAACCACCTCGCACCACCCTCGAGGAGCAGGGAAGCGAGCTGGAAAGGGCGGAGGGCTGGGATGAGAAGGATCTGGGACCAAGACACGGTTTTGACACATTTGTGCTGTGTAATCTTGGCCAAGTTACTTTGGAATCCATGTGGCCTCAGCTGCCAAACCTATAAACCCGAGTATGAAATACGTACTAACACTGTTCCACAGGCTGCGAGCCCCAGTGTGGTCTGCAGGGTGCCTCTGCTCTGGTCGTACGGTTCCCGCACCCTCAATTGCCCAAGAGTAATCTCTGAACCAACAACAGTGCGAGAAACCGGAGGCCAGCCCAGGCACACTCCCAAACCCTGCAGCTTTGTCGTGGTGGGAGGGAGCGTGGCGTTGAGGATCGGGTCACAAAGACTTCTGGGAGTCGCAGTCTGACTTTTCGTCTTGACTGGCGTTCACCTCCACCTCCCGAATTGCCGCTCCCATCGGGCCACAGAGTGCAGCTCGCAGGAGGCAGTTGGTTAGAATGTTTTCCGTTTGGAATTGATAGTAATTATGGTATTTTTAAGTACTTGCTACCGCTCCCTGTGAGGTGTAACGCACAGAACACAGAAACCCAAAACGCGGTTCAAATCGGGCTCCTTTCGTCCCATTCGCTCTCGGGAGAGTTTTCCACACAACCAACCATCAAGGTACTGAGCGGCCCGATGTACTGAATGCCGGCCCCTTAAATCGGGAGGGGTTTTTACACATCCTTTCATTGGCATGGGTCCGCTCCCCGCTGGGCCAGGCAGCTGCCCTTTGGCCCTCCCCAAAATGCTCCCACAGGAGCGAACCTTCATTAGTTGCCCAGGAGAAGTAGAGTGGTGTGGAAGAACGGGGCACAAGGTCTTCTGGGAATTTCAGTGTGATGCTCGTTCTAGGCAGCTTTTATTCATTCATTCAATCGTATTTATTGAGCGCTTACTGTGTGCAGAGCACTGTACTAAGCGCTTGGGAAGTACAAGTTGGCAACATATAGAGACGGTCCCTACCCAACAGTGGGCTCACAGTCTAGAAGGGGGAGACAGAGAACAAAACAAAACATATTAACCAAAATTAAATAAATAGAATAAATATATACAAATAAAATAAATAAATAGAGCAATAAATACGTACAAACATATATACATATATACAGGTGCTGTGGGGAGGGGAAGGAGGTAAGGTGGGGGGATGGGGAGGGGGCAAGGGGGAGAGGAAGTAGGGGGCTCAATCTGGGAAGGCCTCCTGGAGGAGGTGAGCTCTCAGTAAGGCCTTGAATGGAGGAAGAGGGCTAGCTTGGCGGATGTGCGGAGGGAGGGCATTCCAGGCCAGGGGAATGAAGTGGGCCGGGGGTCGACGGAGGGACAGGCGAGAACGAGGCACGGTAAGGAGATTAGCGGCAGAGGAGAGGAGGGTGTGGGCTGGGCTGTAGAAGGAGAGAAGGGAGGTGAGGTAGGAGGGGTCGAGGTGATGGAGAGCCTTGAAGCCGAGGGTGAGGAGTTTTACCTTTTACCTCCACCTACGGACCTACCACTCCTGTCATGTCTCGAGGCAGAGCTCGCAGCCGTGTCTAGCCCTGTCTGGAGGAGAGGAGGAATAGCATGGCGGCTCGGAGCGCAAAAACCTCTGGTTGTACTAGTGTGATGCTCATTCTAGACAGGGCTCACGGCCATCTAAATACCTATTACTCCTTCAAGGCTTGCGGCAGGGCCTGCGACCATGACTGGCCCTGTTGTGAGGAGAGTGAAAGTGGCATGGCCTCTCGGGGAACAAAAACCTCTGGGAATTGAAGTCTGATGCTCGTTCTAGACAGCTTTCATCTCCATCTACTGCAATACCATTCGCGGTCTCCCAGCGGGGAAGCATGGCCATTTTAGGCCCAGTTGCGAGGAGTGGGAGAGTGGTAGGTCGGATCAAGGCACAGAGATTTCTGGGAGCTGTAGTGTGATGCTCATTGTATAGAGCATTCACATCCGGGTACCGAACTACCACTCCCGTCATGCCCCGAGGGGGAGCCTCGGCCATATCAGGCCCTCTCAGAAGGGGTGTCATGACTGCTTGGGGCAAAAAGGGTTCTGGGAGTTGATGTGTGATGCTCGTTTGGACAGCGTTCACTTCTTCCTAACAAACAACCACTCTACACATGCCCTGCGGCCATGCCTGGCCCTGTAGCGAGGTTAGGGAGAGTATCAAGGACTTCTGGGAACATTCACCTCCGCCTACCAAATTAGCGCTCCCGTCATGCCCCGCGGCCATTTTGCAGAATGCAGAAGGCACAGGAGGTAGATGTTCAGGGCGTCTTCACATTCATAATTATAATTCCTATATTATTTGTTAAGTACCTGTTACCACTCCCCTCGAGGTATCGCATAGAGAACACGGAAACCCCAGTAACGATCCAAATCGTTCTCCTTTAATCCTATTCCCTCCCGAAACAGTTCCCCACACAACCAAGTGTCAAGGCACTGAGTGCCTCCAAATACTGTGTTGGGGCATCTTTCCCCGGCCGGGTTATAAAACATCCCTAGATTTGAATAACCCCGCTCGGCGCTGTCAAATACAGGCGGCCTTCTTTCTCCCGAGGATGCTCTCATAAGAGCGAATCCTCATTGGTTCCCGGACTATCCGTAAGGTTCCTATGTAGTCGAGCCCCTTCACCGACACAGACATTCAAGACCTGTCATGAAGTGAGGAAGATTGCCTTGGCGGCTCGTGAGACAAAGAGATCTGAGAGTTATATTCTTACTTCCGTGATGAACAGAGTTTACCTCTGCCCAACGAACCACCACTCCCGTCATGACTCGCGACAAGGCACGTAGACAGGTCTGGTCATGTCATGAAGTGAGGGAGATTGGCATGGAGGCTCGTGACACAAACATTTTGGGAATTGTAGTGTGATGCTCATTCTAGACAGCCTTTATCTCCGTCTACTGAACTGCCACTCCCATCATGACCCGTGGCGAAGTCTCAGCCATACCAGGCCCTTTCCCGAAGAGAAAGAGAGTGGCCTGGAGATTAGGCGTACAAAGTCTTCTGGGAGTTATAGTGTGATGCTCGTTCTAGATAGCGTTCACCTCTGCCAGTCGAACTATCTCTCCTGTCATGCTCCGTGTCAGGGCCCGTGGTCATATCTGACACTGTCGGGAGAAGAGGGAGAGTGGTCTGGCAGCTCGGGGTACAAAGACCTCTGGGAACTGTGGTGTGTTGTTCGTTCTAGACAGCCTTCATCTCCGTCTACTAGACGACCACGGCCGGCATGTCCCATGACGCAGCCTCTGCTGTGCCAGGCCCTTTCCCAAGGAGAAGGGGAGTGGCGTGGCGGCATGGGGTACAAAGTTTTCTGGGAGGTCTAGTGTAATGCTCGTTCTGGACAGCGTTCACCTACGCCTACCGAACTCCCACTCCTGTCATGACCCGTGGCCATATCTGGCAGTGTCGGGAGGAACAGGAGAGTGGTAGGGCAGCTCGGGGCACAAAGACTTGGGGAGTTGTAGTGTGAAATTCATTCTACAGAGCGTTCCCCTCCGCCTACTGAATTACCATTTCCATCCTGCCCCGCAGAGAGGACCGCTGCACGTCAGGCTCTGTCTGGAGGAGAGTGACAAGAATGAATTCCTATTAGTGTCTGTCTCTCCCTGGTGACTGAAAGGTCGCTTTGGCCAGAGAATGTGTCTCTTTTATTTATGGGTTGTACTCCCGCAAAGGTTGAGTACAGTGCTCTACACACAGAATGTACACAACCAACACGATCGATCGATCGATCTATCGATCGATTGATTGAGTCAAACACAATACCGAAGTGTCAGACTTGTGAGATGGGAAGAAAAGTGGTACGGTCCACACTGACGGGAAAGGAAAGCAGCTGGATCTGGTGGAGACAGCTCCAATTCCAGTTATTGACTATGTTATCCTGGGGGCAAGTCCCCTCTCTGTAATTGACTGATAGATTCGTTTTTTTTTCTTTCCTTCTTTATTTATTTCTGTATATTAAAGTCTGTCCCCTCCTCTGGACACCTCCTCCTCCTCTGAGCTCACTATGGGCAGGATGTATGCTTGTTTATTGTTACAGTGTACTCTCCCAAGCTCTGAGGATAGTGTTTTGCATGCCGTAAGCACTCAGTCAATACCACTGAATGAAGGAAGGAATAAATGAAGGGATTAATAAATAAATTCTTGGGGCCTCAGTGACCTCACCTGTTAAAGGGAAGGTGAAGACTGTGAGTCCTATGTGGGCCGGGGTGTTTCCACCCAGATTAGCTTGACTCTATCCCAGCGCCAAGGACAGTACCTGGTATATAGCAAGGGCTGATTAACAAACACCAGGAGAAGAAAGAGCAAAGAGACCAATAAAAAAGTACGTTCCGGGACAGGGTTCGAATTGGAAGAGAAGGAGTACTGTTTTGGACGTATGTAGTTGGAGGTTTCAGGAGGGCACTAGTGCACAGGTTCCCTGACCCAGGGAACTGGAGAATGTAGACGGGAGGAGGGACAAAAATATATTTTCTCAGTAGGAGGACGTCATAGACGATGATGAAGAACAAGAGGACTGAAGCATTGGTTGAGCGTCGATGTAATACTCCAGAGTTGCCACAGAAGGGAAGCTAACCTGATTTATCTTGCCCCGACCGCCGCCTCTGGATTCCCAGAGCCCCTCCTCCATCGCAACCACCTAGCAAAACCCTCAAGAAGCAGTGAAGCGAGTTGGAAAGGCCGCAGGGCTGGGATGTGGCAGACCTGGGACCAAGTCCCGGTTGTGACACTTTTGTGCCGTGTGATCTTGGTTAAGGCACTTTTTAATCTGTGTGCCTCCGCTGCCACACTTGTAAACCTGAGGATGAACTACGTGTTAACCCCTTTCCACATGCTGCGAGCCCCGAAGTGAGATGTAGGCTGCCTCTGCGCTGGTCGTACGGTCCCCACAGCCGCGATTGGCCAAGAGTAATCGCTGAATCAACTGCACTACGAGAAAGCAGAGGTGACAGAGGCCAGCCCAGGCACCCACCCAAACAATGCGGCCTTGTCGCAGTGGGAGGGAGAGTGATGTGGCGGGTCGGGGTACAAAGACTTCTGGCACTCGTAGTCTGATGCTCTCTCTTGACTGGCGTTCACCTTCACCGTCCGAACTACAGTCCTATCGTGCCCCGCGGCGGGGCCCGAGTTAATGGTCCAGAGAGCAAAAGGCGTGGGCGGCGCGGAGGACAGTACCTGGCACAGACCAAGCCCGTACGAAGATATACCAGTAGAAGGAAAAACGGAGAGACCAATAAAAATGCAGGTTCCGGGACAGGGTTCGAATTGGAAGAGAAGGAGCATTGTTTTGGACATGTGCATTTGGAGGCGTTGGAGGGCCATAGAACACATGGTCCCTAGAAGACGGAACAGGACAACGTAGAGAGAAGGATTGATAATAAGTATGGTATTTTTAAGTACTTGCTACCACTCCCTGTGAGGTATAGCGCAGAGAATACAGGAATCCCAAACTCGGTCAAAATCGGGCTCCTTTTATCCCATTCGCTCTCGGGAGAGTGTACCACACAACAAACCGACAGGATCCTGAGCGTCACCACGTACTGAAGGCTGGCACCTTAAATCGGGAGTGGTTTTTACACCTCTTTGAATTGGCATGAGGACGCTCCCCGCTGGTCCCTACAGCTGCCCTTGGTCCTCTCCAAGACGCCCCCACAGGAACGAACCTTTCATTAGTAGCCTGCACTCTCCGTCGGATCCACATGAAGCCCAGCCCAGGCACCGATCCAGTCAATCAGACCCCTGTCGGGAGGGTTCTGTGAAGGCCTAAGACCCAGTATCTTCTGGGAATTGTAGTCTGATGCTCTCTCTGGACAGCGATTTCATCCGCCAAATGAACTACCATTGCCATCGTGCCCGAAGGCCTGTCTCATGGCCGTTGGAAGTCTCGAAGAAGGCGCGGGCAGCCTATATTCAGCCTGGCAAAGGGCCACTTCGAGCAGCGCTGCGGCCGCGATGAGCCTCTCCCAACAACCCCCAGCCCCCAAGTACTTCCATCTGTAGCCGCAATTAATTGATTACTGTTGGCATCTGCCTCCCCCTGGGGACTGGAAGCTCGCTGTGGCCAGGGAATGTGTATCTTTTATTGTTGGGTTGTACTCCCTCAAAAGCTGTGTACAGTGGTCTACGCAGAGAATGCACTCAATCAGTACGATCGATCGATCGATTGGAGTCAAACACAACACAAATAGTGAGATTTTTGAGACAACAAGAAAAGTTGACGGTCTGCAGAGATGGGAAAGGAAGGCAGCTGGAACTGGAAGAGAGAGCTGTAATTCCGGCTCGTGACTATGTCACTCTGTGGGCAAATCCCCTCTCCGTAAATGACTGATTCATTCATTTTTTCTTTCCTCCTTCATATATTTCAGTATATTAACGTCTGTCTCCCCCTCTAAACAGTGAGCTCACTGTGGGTAGGGATTGTGTTTGTTTATTGTTATATTGTACTTTTTGAAGCTCTGAGGACAGTGTTTTGCAAACAGTAAAAGTTCAATCAACGCTATTGAATTAATGACTGAAGGAGTAAATGAATGAGTTCTCAGGACTTCAGTTACCTCATCTGTAAAAGAGAAGGTGAAGACTGTGAGTCCCATATGAGACAGGAGTGTGTCCAACCAGATTATCTCGAATCTACCCCAGCGCGGAGGACAGTATCTGGCACAGAGCAAGACCGTACGAAGATATACCAGTAGACGAAAAAAAAAATGAAAAGACCAATGAAAATGCAGGTGCCGGGATAGGGTTCGAACTGGGAGAGAAGGCCCATTGTTTTGGACATGTGTGTTTGGAGGCGTTGGAGGGCCATAGAACACATGGTCCCTAGCTGAGGGAACAGGACAATGTAGACGGAAGGAGGGACAACAAATATTTTCCCACTAAGGGGACTTCACAGAGGATGATGAAATACAAAAGGCCTGAATCATCGGTTGAGCGCCGATGTAATGCTCCAGAGTTCATTCATTCATTCAATCGTATTTACTGAGCGCTTACAGTGTGCAGAGAACTGTACTAGGCTCTTGGGAAGTGCAGGTCGGCGACATATAAAGACGGTTCCTACCCCAAAACGGGCTCACAGTCTAGAAGGGGAAGACAGACAACAAAACAAATCGAATAAAGAGGCGTAAAAAACGTCAGAATAAATAGAATTATACCTATATGCACAATATCAATAAAACAGAGTAGTACATATGTAGAAGTAAAATATATAGAGTAATAAATATGTATAAATATATATTAGTGCTGTGGGGAGGGGAAAGAGGCAGGGCGGAGGGAGGGAGGGGTACTGATGGAGAGGGAAGGAGGAGAGGAGAAAGAGGGTTCATTCTGAGAAGGCCTCCTGAAGGAGGTGGGCTTTCAAGAGAGGAAGAGAGCTAGTTTGGCGGATGTGTGGAGGGAGGGCATTCCAGGACACTCTTTCTTCTCCTCGTAACAGGACCAGATAGGCAGGCCGGCCCTACCACGAGGCACGAGGGGAGTGGTAGTTCATTAGGCAGAGGAAAGAGCTGTCTAGAACTATAATCAACTAAAATTCCCAGAAGTCTTTGTCTCATAAGCCGTCTAGTCACTCCCCTGCACCACCCCACAGGACCTGATTGTCTTGTGCCAGTGACTGGGTTCGACTTTGGATTGAGCAGGGACTAATAAGAGTTCGCTTTAGTGGGAGCACCTTTGGGAAAGGCAAGGCCATCTTCATTTGACAGCTCGGAGAGGACTTATTCAAATGCAAGCATATACTATGTCCCACCCAGGGTAAGAAGCCCGAACACAGGGTGTGGAGCCCCTCATTTCCTTGAAATTTTTGTTGTGTTGTAAACTCTCTTGGAAGGAATGGGAATAAAGGATCTTGAGTTTGAATGAAGTTGGGGTATCGGTGTTCTCCATGTGACACCTCACGGGGAGTGGTACCAGGTACTTAACAAATGCCATAATTCCTTTCATTATGAATGGGAGAAAGGCCTGAACATCCGCTTCCCGCACCTTCCACGCTCCATAAAATGGCCGCGGCCCTGCCGCGGGGCATTACAGGTGTGGTAGTTTGGTATGCGGAGGTGAAAGTTTTCTAGAACGAGCATCACACTACAACTCCCAGAAGTCTTTGTCCCATCAGCCGCCTAGCCACTCTCCCTCTCCTCGTGACAGGGACTGATTGGCTTGTGTCATTGTCTGGGTTCGACTACACAGGAACTCTATGGATAGGGCGGGGCTAATGATTGTTTGCTCTTGTGGGAGCATCATCAGGATCGACACTGAATCTTCATGTTCTAGTTCTGAGCGGGCTTATTCAAATGGCAGGACGTGTTAAAATCCTTCCCGGATAAGCGTCCCGAAAACAGTCTGTGGAGCCGCTCAAAGCCTTGACACTTAGTGTTTTAAACTCCCTCCGGAACAAGAAGGAATAAAATTGCCAGATTTTGAGCAGGTTTGGGTTCTCAGTGTGGACATCACAAGGGGAGCGGTAGCAGGTACTTAACAAACACCATAATTAATAACATTATTAATGGGAAATGGTCATATCATTCTCCACATTCCAAGCTCCACAAAGCCGCCACTGGATATAACGGGAGTGATAGTTCGGTAGGCAAAAGTGAACGCTGTCAAGAAGGAGCATCCCACTGCAACTCCCAGAAGCCGCCGCTCAATTTTCGTCCCTTTGAGACAGAGCCTGATTGGTTGTGTCAGCGACTGGGCTCAAATATATAGGTACCCTGCGAATAGGGTGGGGACTGATGTGAGTTCGCTCATTTGGAAGTATCTTCGTGAGACACAAGGCCATCTGCCTTGGACAGCTTGGAGCGGGCTCATTCAAATGCAAGGATGTGTTATAACCCAGCTCGGGTGAGAAGCCCAAACTCAGTATTTGGGAACCGCTCATTGCATTGACATTTGGTTGTGTGTTCAATTCTCCCGGGAGAACGTGATTAAAGGAGCCTGATTTTCAGCGAATTTGGGGTCTCCGTATTCTCTATGCGGCACCTCACAAGGAGTGGTAACAGGTACCTAAACAATACCATAGTTACGATCATTATGCATGGGAAAACGCCCAGAACATTCCTCTCCCGTACTTTCCCCGCTCCATAAATGACCACTCCTCCCGGTGTAGCGTGACGGGAGTGGTAGTTCAGGGCGGAGATGAACGCTCTCTAGAATGAGCATCACACTACAACCCCCAGAAGTCTTTGTGTCTTGAGCCGACATGACACTCTCCGACTCCAAGCGACAGGGGCAGACAGGTCCCGAACTTACTCTTCTGCGCGGTCCTGGTATTAGTTTCTGCCCGTTAGTGGGCATCCTCTTCTGCCCGGACTTAGCCTTCCTCCTCCACCTAGTCCTGGCCCGCCTTCTCTACCCGCTCCTGGCCATTCTCCTCAGCGCGGTCCCGGCCGTACTCTTCCAATAGGTACTGGAACCATTCCACTGCCTGCTCCTGGTCCTCCTCTTCCACCTGGTCCTGTTGCTTCTCTGCTACCCGGTCCAGGCCCTGCTCCTTTCTCCAATCCTGGCCCTCCTCCTATGTCTTGTCCTGGACCTCCTTCTCCACCCGGTCCTGTCCCTCCTCCTCCACCCGGTTCTGTCCCTCCTCCTCCGCCCGGTCCTGACCCATCCTCCTCCCTCTCCTCTGCCTGATTCTGATCCTCATCTTCCACCCGATCCTGGTTCTTCTCCTCTACCCGTTCCTGGACCTGCTCCATCCTCCGGTCCTGGCCCTCCTCCTCCTCTGCCCTGTTTTGGCCCTCCTCCTCTGCCCTGTTTTGGTCCTCTTCATCCGCCATGTCTTGGCCCTCTTCCTCAACCCGGTTCTGGCCTTCCTCCTCCGCCCGGACGTTGCCCTCCTCCTTCTCCCTGTCCTCGTCCTTCTCCTCGGCCTGCTCATTGTCCTCCTGTTGTACCTGGTCCTGGTGCTTCGCTTCAACCCGGTCCTGGACAATCTCCTCTGCCCATTCTTGGACCTCCTCCTCCGCTCTGCTCCTCCCTGTCTGGTCCTTCTCCTCTGCGTCTTCCTAGTCTTCCTCAGCCCAGTCCTGGTCATTCTATTCTGCCTTCTCCAGGTCTTCCTCTTCCATCCTGTCCGGGCCCTTCTGCTTCTCTCCTGTCCCTTCTCTTCCTCCCTGTCCTGGTCCTCCTCCTCTGCATCCTCCAGAGGAGGAGGGTGCATGACCAGGTGGAGGAGGAGGGCCAGGACAGGGCAGAGAAGGAAGCTGAGGACGAGACGCAGAAGGAGGGCCAGGACCAGACCGAGTAGGGCTAGGACTGGGGCGAGAATTACGGCCAGAACCTGCTGGAGGAGTAGGGCCAGGATTGGGTGGAGGACGAGGGCCAGAGCAGAGCAGAGGAGTAGGGCCAGGACAGGATGGAGGAGGGACAAGAATGCGAGGAGGAGGTAGGCCAGGTCCCGGCGGAGGAGGCAGGCTAGGGCCAGGCATAAGAGGAGGGCCAAGGCCGGACGAAGGAGCTGGGCAGGGCTGGGAAAAGGAGGAGGGCCCCGGTCCTGGCCCTCCTTCTGTGTCTGGTCCTCAGCTTCCTCCTCTGCCCTGTCCTGGCCCTCCTCCTCCATCTGGTCTTGGACCCTCCGCCTCTACCCGGTTCAGGCCATCCTCTTCTCTTCCCAGTCCTGGACCTCCTCCAACAGTTTCTGGACCCACTCCACAGACCGTTCCTGGTCCTTCTCCTCTGCCTGCTCCTGGTCCTCCTCTTACACCCGGTCCTGGTGCTTTTCTTCTTCCCTGTCCTGTCCATGCTGCTCCGCCTAGTCCTGGCCCTCCTCCTATGTCTGGTCCTGGCCCTTCTTCTCCGCATGGCCCTGGCCCTTCTCATTCATTCATTCATTCATTCATTCATTCGATCGTATTAATTGAGCGCTTACTGTGTGCAAAACACTGTACTACCTGCTTGGGAAGTACAAGTTGGTAACATATGGAGACGGTCCCTATCCAACAGCTGGCTCACAGTCAACACAAGACAGAAAACAAAACAACACATATTAACAAATATAATAAATAGAATAGTAAATATGTACAGGTAAAATAGAGTGATGAATCTGTACAAACATATATACAGGTGCTGTGAGAAGGGGAAGGAGGTAGGGCGGGGGGATGGGGAGGGGGAGGAGGAGGAGAGGAAGGAGGGGGCTCAGTCTGGGAAGGCCTCCTGGAGGAGGTGAGCTTTCAGTAGGAAAGCTCCTATTGAGCTCCTCCAACAGGCCCTGGACCAACCCCTCAGCCCAGTCCTGATCCTTTCCCTCTGCCTCTTCCTTATCTTTCTCCTCCACACGGTGTTGACCCCTTCCTCCTCCTTGTCCTGTCCCCCCTACTCTGCCAGGACCTGGTCCTTCTCCTCCAACAATTCTTTATGCTACTCCTTCACCAAGTACTGAACTTACTTCTCCACACGGTACTAGCACTAGTCTTCTGGCCGGCAGTGGCATTCCTCCTCTGTCAGGTCTTCGCCCTCCTTCTCTTCCTTGTTCTAGCCCTCTCCTCCCCAGACCTGACCCTCCTCCTGCAACCGGTCATGGCCCTCCTCCTCTGCCCGGTTCTAGCCCTCGTCCTCCTACCTGTTCTGTCTTCCTCTGTATCCTCCTGGCCCTCCTCCTCTACCCGGTTTTGGCTCTCCTCCTCCAACAGGTCCGGGCCCTCCTCCTCCACCCCGTCGCTGCCCTCGTCCTCGACCCTTTCTTGGACCTACTCCTCTACAGGGTCCTAGCCCTCGTACTCCGCAGAGCCCTGGACATCCTCCTCTATTCTGTCCTGGCTCTACCCCTCTACCCGGATCTAGCCCTCCTCCTCCACTGGTCCTACCCTGCTCATCCGTCCCGTTCTGGCCTTCCTCTTATGTCTAATCATGGCCAACTGCCTCCTCCTGGTCCTGGCCCTCCTCCTCGCATTCCTGGCTCTCATCTTCCGCCCATTCCTGGTCCTACTCCTCCAACCGGTCCTGGTACTCTTTCTTGAACCAGTCCTGGCCCTTCTCCGTCCGGTCCTGGCCATCCTTCTTCGTCCAGTCCTGGCCCATCTTCTCCTCGCGTTCTTGGCCCCCCTCCTCCGTCCCTTCCTGGCCCTACTCCTCTACCCGGTTCTGGCCATCCTCTTCTGCTCCCGCTCCTGGTCCTACTCTTCCAACAATTCTTGGACCCACTCCACAGCCCGGTCCTGTTCCTTCTCCTCTGCCTGCTACTGGTCCTCCTCTTATCCCCGGTCCTGGTGCTTTTCTTCTTCCCTGTCCTGGCCCTGCTCCTCCATCCAGTCCTGGCCCTCCTCCTATGTCTGGTCCTGTCCCCTCCTTTCTGTCCGGTCCTGGCCCCCTTCTTCCTACTGGTCTTGGCCCTCCTATTCTCCTGGGACCTGGCTCTTCTCCTCCACCCAATCTTTATGCTACTCCTCAACTTATTCCTGAACTTACGCCTCCGTGCGGTCCTGGCACTAATCCTCCGCTCGATCCTGGCACTAGTCGTCTGGCCGGCAGTGGCCCTCTTCCTCCACCCGGTCTTGTCCTCCTCCTTTGCCTGGCCCTGGCCCTCCTGGACCCGGTCATGGCCCTCCTCCTTTGCCCGGTCCTGGATCTCTTCCTCCTTCCTGCCCTGGTCCTTCTCCTAAGCCTGCTCCTGGTCCTCCTCTTTGGCCCGGTTCTGGCCCTCCTCCTCCATCTTATCCTGGCCCTACTCCTCTAACCGGTCGTAGCCCTCCTCCTCCTTCGTGTCCTGGTCCTCCTCCATTCAGTCCAGGCTCTTCTTCTTTACTCGGCCCTGGCCCTTCTCCTTCACCCATTCTTTGCCTTCCTCCTCCGCCCAGTCCTGGCCCTCCCCCCCTACCTAGTTCTGGCACTCCTCCTCTGCCCGATCGTGGTCCTCCTCCTCCATCTGGTCCTGGGACTCCTCCTCCAAATGGCCCTGGACCTACTCCTCAAATAGGTCCAGGACCAACTCCTCAACCGGGTCCTGTTCCTCTCCCTCTGCCCGGTCTTGGTCTTCTCCTATGCCTGCTCCTGTTCCTCCTCTTCGGCCTGGTTCTGGTCCTCATTCACCTCATCCTAGCCTTCCTCTTCCATCTTATCCTGGCCTTCTCCTCTACCCTCTCCTAGCTCTCCTCCTCTGCCGGGCCCTGTCCCTCCTTCTCCGCCCAGTCCTGGGTCTCCTCCTGTACTCTGTCTTGTCCCTGGTCCTCTGAATGGTCCTGGCCCTCTTCCTATGTCTGTTCCTGGCCATCCTTCTCCGCCTGGTCCTGGTGAGGCCGGAGAAACGCCTCTCATTCATTCATTCATTCAATCGTATTTATTGAGCGCTTACTGTGTGCAGAGCACTGTACTAAGAGCATCGTGACAGAGCTTCAGGTTGGCTTCCGGGCAGGCGCCCGATGACCACACGGCCACCTTTTCCTCCCACAAGAGGAAATTTCCCAAGATCTCTGTGCTCTGGGCAGCTCTGAGAAGCTCTGAGCTTTTCATTCATTCAGTCGTATTTATTCATTCATTCACTCAGTCGTAGTTATTGAGCACTTACTGTGTGCAGAGGACTGGACTAAGCGCTTGGGAAGTCCAAGTTGGAAACATATAGAGACGATCCCTACCCAACAGTGGGCTCATGGTCCAGAAGGGGGAGACATTCATTCATTCATTCAATCGTATTTATTGAGCGCTTACTGTGTGCAGAGCACTGGACTAAGCGCTTGGAAGTGCAAGTTCGCAACATCTAGAGACGGTCCCTACCCAACAGTGGGCTCACAGTTGGGGGAGACAGACAACAAAACAAAACATTAACAAAATAAAATAAATAGAATAAATATGTACAAATAAATGGCACATAGTGTGTGCTTAACAAATACCACCATTGTTATTATTTTGGACAAAGGTCTTGCTAGTGTTGATTTTTTTTTAGTTTCTTACCATTCCTAGGTAGCCAAAGGGTCCCCGAAATTTACTCGTCACGTAGATTCATTCATTCAATTGTATTTATTGAGCGCTAACTGTGTGCAGAGCACTGGACTAAGCGCTTGGGAAGTCCAGGTTGGCAACATCTAGAGACGGTCCCTACCCAACAGCGGGCTCACAGTCTAGAAGGGGGAGACAGAGAACAAAGCAAAACATAGTAACAGAATAAAATAAATAGAATAAGTGCATGAGCACTTACTGTGTGCAGAGCACCGAGCTTGCCTTCCCTCCGGCCTCTCTCCGCGGTGGCCACCTCCTTGGCCCGAGGCTGCCTCCTTCATGGGATTCAGAGAAGCAGCGTGGCTCAGTGGAAAGTGCCCGGGCTTTGGAGCCAGAGGTCGTGGGTTCAAATCCCGGCCCCGCCACTTGTCAGCTGTGTGACTTTGGGCACGCCACTTGACTTCTCTGAGCCTCAGTTCCCTCATCTGGAAAATGGGGATGAAGACTGTGAGCTCCCCGTGGGACCACCTGATCACCATGTAACCGCCACAGTGCTTTGCACACAGTAAGCGCTTAATGAATGCCACCATCATCATTCGGGGGGGATGGGGATCACCTACCCTTGCCAAGCCTCTTCACTAATTACACTAGCAGTGGGCATCCCCCCCCCCCCCGCTGCCCAGCTGTGTGTTTAGGGTTCAGCGTCCCGGCACCCTGGAACGCCATGGGGCAGGATTCCCCTGGGGCGTGGCGCCGTTCCCTGGGATCTCCAAGATCCTCCCGACGCGGCGTTAGAGCAGAGCGGCCGAGGGTCCCGGAGCCGGAGGCCCGACCCGCCCGTATCCAAACCTCCCCGGTTGTAATGTGTCACCGGAAACCGGCTCCTTATCTCCATTCCTCCTTATCTCCTTCCTCCATTCCTATTACTTTATGTATTTATTTATTTATTTATTTATTCATTTTACTTGTACATATCTATTCTATTTATTTTGTTTTGTTAGTATGTTTGGTTTTGTTGTCTGTCTCCCCCTTTTAGACCGTGAGCCCACTGTTGGGTAAGGACTGTCTCTATATGTTGCCAACTTATACTTCCCAAGCGCTTAGTACAGTGCTCTGCACACAGTAAGCGCTCAATAAATATGATTGATTGATTGATTGATTGCGTTTGAATTATCCCGCTCCGTGCTGTCAAATGCAGATGGCCTTGTCTATCCCCACGATGATCCCACAAGAACCAACCCTAATTTGTCCCCGCCCTAACCGTAAGGTTTCTGTATAGTCGAGGCCAGTCATCGACATGGACATTCAAGACCTGTCGCGAGGTGTGGTAGAGTGGTTTGGCGGCTTGTGAGACAAGGAGGCCTGAGAATTATATTCTGACTTTCATTCTGGACAGCGTTTACCTCTGCACAACGAACTACCACTCTCACCATGCCCCGCAGGAGCGGACATGTCTGATATGTCTCGAGGTGAGGGAGAGTACCGTGGCAGTTCGGGGCACAAAGACTTCTCTGAATTGTAGTGTGATGCTCGTGATAGATAGCATTTACCTCCGCCTAACAAAAAACCACTCCCGTCATGCCTCGGGGCCATGTCTGTCCTTGTCCCGAAAGACAGGGACAGTGGCATGGCAGCTGGGGGCACAAAGACTTCTGGGTGTTGTAGTATGATGTTCGTTCTGGCAGCGTTCACCATCCCCTACATAACTCCCATTCCCGTCATGCGTCGCGAGGGGGTCCCAGCTATTTTGCGGAGCATGGAAGGCACAGGAGGGGGATGTTCAGGGTGTTTTCACATTCATAATGACAGTAATTATTTCATTTGTTAAGTACCTGTTACCACCGCCTGTAAATTGTTGCAAAGAGAACACGGAGACCCCAACCTCGCTCCAAATAAGGCTTCTTTACTTCCATTCCCTCCCAAAAGAGTTTACCACACAACCAAATGTCATGACATTGAGTAGCTTCACATACTGTGTTCGAGCATCTTACACGGCCTGGGTTATAACACATCCCTACATTTGAATATGCCGTCTTCGCACTATCAAATGCAGATGGCCTTGTCTCTCCCGAAGATGCTCCCACAAGAGACAACCCTCATAAATCCACACCCTATCAGTAAGGTTCCTATGTAGTCGAGCCCGGTCACAAACACAGATATTCAAGACCTGAATTCAAGACCTAGTGGTTTTGCGGCTCGTGAGACAAACAGTTCTGAGAGTGATATTCTGACATTTGTTCTGAACAGCGTTTACCTCTGCCAAACGAACTACCACTCCCGGAATGCCCTGCGGATAGGCACACGGCCAGGTCTGGCCATGTCACGAGGTCAGGAAAAGTGGCATACGGTTCAGGGCACAAAGATTTCTCGGAGTTGTAGTGTGATGCCCGCTCTAGGCAGCATTCACCTCCGCCTACAGATATACCCTTCCCGTCATGCCTCGCGGGGGATCCGCGGAGATTTTGCGGAGCGCGGAAGGCAAGGGAGGCGGACGTTCAAGGCGTTTTCCCATTCACAATGATAGTAATTATTTTATTTTTAAAATACCTGTTACCACTCCCCGGGAGGTGTCGAATAGGGAACACGGAGACCCCAACCTTGCTCCAAATCAGGCTTCTTTAATGCCATTCACTCCCGAAAGACTTTACCATACAGCCAAGTGTCATGTCACTGAGTGGCTCCACATTCCATGTTCGGGCACCTCATCCGGTCTGGCTTATAGCACATCCCTGCTTTTGAATAAGCTCGCTCCCTGCTGTCAAATGCAGATGGCCTTTTCCCTCCTGAAGATGCTCCCACAATTGCAAACCCTCATTATCCCCTCCCTATCCGTAGGGTTTCTATGAAGTCGAGCCAGGTCATGGACACAGACATTCAAGACCTGTCACGTGGCGAGGAAGAGTGCCTTGGGGGCTCTTGAGACAGAGTTGTGAGTTATATTCTGACTTTCGTTCTGGACAGCGTTTACCTCTGACCAACGAACTACCACTCTGGTCATGTCCCACGGATAGGCCCGTGGACACATCTGGCCCTGTGACGAGGTGAAAAAGGGTGGCATGGATGCGCGGGGCACAAAGGGAATTGGTGATTGTGATGCTCGTTCTAGAGAGCGTTAACCTTTGCCTACTAAACGAAGACGCCCATCATGCCCCTTAGCGGAGCCTCAGCCATGCCAGGCCCTTTCCAGAGGAGAAGGAGAGTGGCGTGGCAGCGCGGGACACAAACTCTTCTGGGAGTTGTAGTGTGATTCTCGTACAAGACAGCGTTCATCCCCGCATACCGAACTATCATTCCCGTTATGACCAGCAGCGAGGCCAGGCGCCATGTCTAGCCCTGTCGCGAGGAGACGGAGAGTGGTATAGTGATGCTCGTTTTAGACAGCGTTCACCTCCGCCTACCGAACTACCACTCCCATCATGCCCTGCCAGTTTGAGGAGCGTGGAAGGTGCTGGAAGAGGATGTTCCCTTTCCTAATGATAGTAATTAGTCAATTGTTAAGTACCTGTGATATGTCGCATCGAAAACACAGAGACCCCAACCTCGTTCCAAATGCTCGTTCTATACAGCGTTTACATCTGCCTACCCAACTACCACTCCCGACATTTCCCCCCGGGGGGGCTCTGCCAAAGTACTGAATGAATGAATGAAGGAATAAATGAATGAATTCTCGGGGCTTCAGATACCTTATCTGTTAAAGGGAAGGTGAAGACTGTGAGACCCTTGTGGGGCAGGAATGTGTCCAACTAGATTAGCTTGAAACTACCCCAGGCCGAGGATTGTACCTGGCATATAGCAAGAGCTTATGCTATGCTGAAGAAATAGCAGTAGAAGAAAGAACAGAGACGAATGCAAAAGCAGTTGCCGGGACAGCGTTCGAATTGGACAAGAAGGACGACTGTTTTGGACATGCGTAGTTGGAGGTGTCAGAGTTCACTAGTTCACATGGTTCCTGGACCAAGAAACTGGAAAATGTAGACGGGAGGAGGGACACAAATCTGTTTCCCCAGTAAGAGGACGTGATAGAGGATGACGAAGTATGAAAGGACTGAAACATCGGTTGCGCGCCAATGTAATACTCAAGAGTTGCCACAAGAGGACAGCTGTTCGGATTAATCTGGCCTCGTCCAGTTCTTCTGGATTACCAGATCCCGCCGCCATCGAAACAACCTTGTACCACCCTCGAGAAGCAGAGAAGCGAGTTGGAAAGGGCTCAGGGCTTGGTTGTGGCAGACCAGGGACTAAGTCCCAATTTAGACATTTTTGTGCTTTGTGAACATGGCCAAAACACTTTTAATCCGTGTGCCTCAGCTGACACTCCTGTAAACCTGAGGATGAACTACGAGTTAACCCTCTTCAGCAGGCTACGAGTTCCAATGTGGGACGCAGGCTGCCTCTGCTCTGGTCGTACGGTCTCCACTTCTGCGATTGGCCAAGTGGAATCGCTGAATCAACAGGACTGCGAGAAAGCGGAGACGACAGAAGCCAGCCCAGCCACCCACCCAAACAATGTGGCTGTGTCGCGGTGGGCGGGAGCGTGGCGTGCCGGATCGTGGTGCAAAGACCTCTGGGAGTCGTAGCCTGACGTTCGCTCTTGACTGGTGTTCATCTCCGCCTCCCGAACTACCGGTCCCATCGTGCCCCTCGGCTGGGCCCGATGTCATGGGCCAGAGCGTGGAAGCCGTGGGCGGCGTTTATTTAGAAGGTTTTCCGTTTGAGATAGACTGTATTTATGATTTTTTAAAGTACCTGCTACCACTCCCTCTGAGGTGTAGCGCAGAGAACGCAGTGACCCCAAATTCGTTCCAAATCAGGCTGCTTTCATCCAATTCGCTCTCGGAAGAGTTTACCACACAACCAACCATCAAGGCACAGACTGTCTCCATGTACTTAAGACCGGCCCCTTAAATCGGGAGGGGCTTTTACACATCCTCTCATTGGCATGAGCCCGCTCCCCGATGGTCCAAGCAGCTGCCCTTGTCCCTCCCCAAGATACTCCCACGGGAGCGAACGCTCATAAGTCCCCCGCGCTCTCCATCGGATCCTCATGGAGCCCAGCCCAGGCACCAATACAGTCCATCACAACCTGCCGGGAGGGTTCTGTCGAGGCCTGAGGCACACAGA
Organism: Tachyglossus aculeatus; assembly: GCF_015852505.1. Taxonomy (NCBI): domain Eukaryota; kingdom Metazoa; phylum Chordata; class Mammalia; order Monotremata; family Tachyglossidae; genus Tachyglossus; species Tachyglossus aculeatus. The sequence goes on from NW_024045096.1 coordinate 253,914, forward strand.
CGTTTGGGAACCATTGTCCTATGCTATTTCTGGACAGAGATCGCCTATACCTACCGAACTGCAATCCCCGTCGGGCTGGTCCGGAAGCCTTTCCCACCTCTGGGGCACCCAGGCGGCCTTTCACCAGGGCCCGGCGAGGATCGGCCCGGCGAGGATCGGCCCATCGCTGGAGGCTTTCCCGAGGCCGCTGGGTTTAAGCGGATTCTCTCTGCTGAGCGCCGAGTCGGAGGAGGTTGCCAAGGCTTTTCCACACTCGGGGCTGTGGCGGGCACCCTGTCCTGTGGGCCTGTAACCAGAGCCTCACCCGCAGGCGGGAGTCGCCGGTTTCTCTCCCGCGAGGGTCCCCGGGTGGGTGACGTCCCCGGGGCCGAGGCTCGGGTGCCTGCGGCCGGCGGGGGGATTCCCGGCCTCGAGGACGCTGCGCCCTCAGGCCAGCTGGGACAGGTTGGCGCGGCCCCGCTCGTGGTGGGCCGCTCGGGGCAGGGCGACGGAGCGCAGGCTCACGGCGTGGCAGTCCTCGCTGTTCGTATCTCTCCTGTTGTGGCCCCCCCTTTCCGGGCCGGCAGCCGAGAGAAACCTTCCTGCCGGGCGGGGTTTTCCCCCAGGCTCTCCCCGGGGGTTCTGTCCGGTGGCTCTGCGTCTCGCCGGCAGCCGTCGCCTCCTCCTGTCGGGGCCCAGGACGCCTTTGGCCCTGCCTCCAGAAAGTCAGGTTCCGGCTGCCACAACTGTGTCAAGGGTCAGTTGTCTCCACCTGATGTGACAGATGGGTCGGAGTTGCGGAGGAGGGATAGAGGGAGAACGGGAAAGAAGGAGCGGGGAAGAAGGGGAGAGGGAGGAGGAGATGGAGAAGGGATGGAGGAGAGAGAGGACGAGATAAAGGAGAGACAGAGAGTGAAATAAAGAGAAAAAGGAGAGAGTGAGAGAAAGGACAGACAGAGAGACAGGAAAAGGAGAAAAAGCAAGAAAGAGAAAGCGGATAGGGAGAGAGAAAGAGTGAAAAAGAGACAGAGAGAGAGAAAGAGAGAGAAAAAGGATACCGAGAAAGAAAGAAAGAAAAAGGGAGAGACAGACACAGAGATAAAACGTTTGTGTCAGCTGGTCCCAGCAGGATCAAGAATAGTTTGAGAGGAGGGCTCGTATCACCGTACCTATTTTGGTGGTATTTGGTAAACGCTTACTTTATGCCAAATCACTGTGTGAAGCAATTGGAAGAGGGCGAAAGGTGGTCCTCGAGACTGTAAGCTCATGGTGGGCAGGAACTGCGTCTGTTTATTCATTCAATCGTATTTATTGAGCGCTTACTGTGTGCAGAGCACTGTACTAAGCGCTTGGGAAGTACAGGTTGGCAACATATGGTTATTGTTTATGGTTTGGTTTGGTTTATGGTTTTATTGTCCTGTCCCAAGCGGTTAGTCTAGTAGTCTGTATGCAGTAAGTGCTCAATAAATATGACCGAAGGAGCGAATGACTCTGAGGCAGAGGGATGAGGAGGGGCATCTTGGGGAACCGAGGCAGCCTCGCCGGAGGTTGTCCGGACAGGGAGCTCCAGCTCTGCCTGAGAACCGCTCCTCCGGGGTTCTCGGGCACCCGCCCCTCGCCAGCCTCTCCGACCAAGCTGCTTTCCAAGTCGCCGCCCCCGGTAGGGCTTGAATTTCGGGGCTCCGGAGACCCGGTGCCCTACCGCCTGTAAGAAAAGATGGACGCCCTGACGGCCCTCACTCAGCGATGCCAAGTTGTGGTAGTTGTCCAGCATCACGTTCCGGTACAGCTGCCGCTGGGCCCGGTCGAGAAGGCCCCACTCCTCCCGGCTCAGCTCCACGGACACGTCCTCCAAAGACACCGGCCCTGCAAAGGTGGGTACGGGGTAGGGCGGCCCCGTGCGTGGGGAGGGGGAAATACTGGAGAGCCTAGGGTGTTGAGAAGTGGGTCGACTAAAGTTACCCGTTCCGTCTATGGCAGGGACCCCCGGGTGGTTCGTGGGCATAGGCTCCTGGGGAGGAAACTGAGGCTAGGGTCCCCACAGGAGGGGGAGGGAAGGTGCCCGGACGCACAGTGGGTAGCGCCACTGGTGGCACGGGAAGGCACGATGGCGTGGCTCTATTCTAGCGCTTAGTAATAAGAATAATGATGGTATTTGTCAAGCGCTTACTATGTGCCAAGGACTGTTCTAAGGGCTTGGGTAATTATGTGCTCATCAGGTTGTCCCACATGGGGCTCACAGTCTGAATCTCCATTTTACAGATGCGGTCACTGAGGCACAGGGAAGATAGGTAGCTTGCCCAAGGTCACACAGCAGAGACGTGGCACATAGTAAGTGCTTAATAAATATCACACAAAGACGTGAGGGTGGGCAGGAAGGCAGAACGGCTCACCTGGGTCCCCCAGGCTGTCTGAGCCTCGGCTGCTGTCCCTCAGTGTCTCGAGAGGCCTTCTTGGAGGAGGGGGTCCCGGGGCAGCGAGACAGGCTGAGTGCGGAGAAAGGGGTCTTTCCTTCATTCATTCAATCATATTTATTGAGTGCTTACTGTGGACAGAGCACTGCACTAAGTGCTTGGAAAGTACAGTTCAACAACAAACAGAGACAACCCCTACCCAACAACCGTCTCACAGTAGAGAAGGAGGGAGACAGGCATCAAAACAAGTAAACAGGCATCAATAGCATCAATCTAAATAAATAGAATTATAGATATAGATACATCATTAATAAAACAAATGGAATGAGAAATATGTGCATATATACATAGAGTCGTCAGCGGGACCTGACCCTCCCTGGAAAACAGATGGGAGGGGATTCTAGCCCCGACTGGGGAAAAATGGGGCCCACAAACGTCCCCTCCCTGTGGCCGGCGTGAAGGGAATCGCCCCAACTTCCCAGCCTGGGTCTGGGGCTTCCTCCTAACCCCTGGGAGGGGTTATGGAGGCAGGGGGACGGCAGCCCAACCATAAAGCCAAGAAAGTTTGTTGGCGATTGGCCGTCATCCCCTCCCCGTCCTCTTTCCTTCCCACATATGAGGCTGCTCACCACTGTCTTGCACAGGGATGGACTCTCAGAAGCCCCCGAGCTGGAGCCGGAGGCTGGCGGGCTCTTGTGCTGCTCTCAGGGAGGCCATCTCCTCCCAGAAGCTTTTCTGCTTCGGCGTCCAGGCCGATATCTGCAGATAATAATGATGATAGTACATCATTTGTACTGTGTGCAAAGCACACAGCAAGTGCTCAGTAAATACGATTGAATCAATGAGTGATAATAATGATAATAATTGTAATAATTCCGGTGTTTGTTCACTGCCTTTTTAAATGGCATTTGTTAAGTGCTTACTACTTGGCAGACCCTGTACTAAGCGCTTGGGTAGATATAGGCAATTGGTCCCTGTCCCACATGGGGCTCAGTCTTAACCACCTTTTATAGATGGTGGTAACTGAAGCACAGAAAAGTGAATAATAATAATAATTGTGGTATCAGTTAAGTGCTTACTATCTTCCAGGCACTGAACTAAGCGCTAGAGTAGATATAGGTAAACGGGTTGGACACAGACCCTTGCCTCATGTGGGGCTCACAGTCTTGATCTTCATTTTACAGATGAGGGAACTGAGGCACAGAGAAGTGAAGTCACTTGCCCAAGGCCACACAGCAGGCAAGTGGCAAAGTTGGGATTAAAACCCAGGTCCTTTTGACTCCCAGGTCCGGGGTCTGTCCACTAGGCCATGCAGCTTCTCAACGTTTACTAGATGCCCAGCGCTGTATTCTGCATAAAGTGCAGATATAAGAAAATCAGAACAGACACAGTCTCCATCCCACTTGGGGCTCACAGTCCAAAACCAGGGAGCTCAGGTATGGAATTCCCATTTTACAGATGAGGAAAGTGAGGCCCAGACAAGTCAAGTGACCGGCTCGAAGTCACACTGCAGGAAAGTGGCAGAGCCGGGATTAGAGGCCTGCTCCTCTGAGGTTCCACACCACCAAGCTGAAGGGTGAAGGAATTTCTGAGGGGACGGGGAATCCAGGAAACTGCCTTGTGGGGGGCACAGTTGGGGCAAGACCCAGTCCTTAAGGCGGTGTGACCTAATGTATAGGGCCCGGGCCTAGGAGTCAGAAAAACCTGGGTTCTCATCCCAGCCCCACCACTTGTCCGCTGTGTGATCCTGGGCAAGTCTCTTCACTTCTCTGGGCCTCAGTCCCCTCGTCTGTAAAATGGAGGTTACGACTATGAGCCCCCTGTGGACAGGGACTGTGTCCAACCTGATTAGCTTGGATACACCCCGGCATTTGCAACAGTGACTGGTACATAGTTAAAAAACAGTCTTTTTTTTAACAAAGACTGTTACAAATCGTATTTACTGAGTGTTTACTGTGTGCAGAGCACTGTACTAAGTGCTTGGGAGAGTCTAATATGGCAAAAAACAGCCACATTCCCTGCCCAAAACGAGCTTATAGTCTAGGGTTAGACTTGAGCCACCGTTATTCATCTGTCTCTCAGCCATAGAGCACTCATGTCCAAAACCTGTCATGTATTAATCAAACGTATTTGTTGAGCAGTTACTGTTTGCCAAGCACTGTTCTAAGCGCTAGGGAGATGACAATGGAAGAATAGTCTCAAAATTGTGAGTCCCATGTTGGACAGGGACTGTGCCCAACTGTATCTGCTTATATCCACCCCTGCGCTTAATAATGATAATAATGGCATTTGTTAAGCGCTTACTATATGTCAGGCTTTGAACTAAGCGGGGGTGGTTATAGTGTCTGCAACATTGTAAGTACTTAACAATTGCCAAATTATCAGATGAGGTAAATGAGCCAGAGAGAAATAAAGTGACTTGCCCAAGGTCACCCAGTAGGTTCTTGGTGGACTTGGAATTAGAACTCAGGACTTTCTGATTCCCACGCCTGTGCTCTAGTTACTAAGACACACTGCTCATTTATTGAGCGTTTTACTATGTGCACGGAACTGTTCTAAATGCTTGGGAGATTGCAAAGCAACACAGCTGACAGTCACGTTCCCTGCCCCACCACAAGGTTTCAGTCTAGAGGGGGAGACAGACAGATATTAATATAAAAAATTCGTGGTGTATAATCCACTCATTCAATCGTATTCATTGAGCGTTTACTGTGTGCAGAGCGCAGTACTAAGCTCTTAATTCAAATGAAGTAAGCACATAAGAGCTTAGAGAATTAGTCTGGAAGAATTTAGAGAATTATTCTGGCCTAGTGGAGAATTCAAGGGTCTGGTGGTGATGCCTCTGTCTTCTTCATACCTCCCCTTCTACACTGTGAGCTCGTTGTGGGCAGGAAGGTCTCTGTTTATATATTGTCCTCTCCCAAGTGCTCAATAAATACGACTTAGTTGAATTGAATTCGTACAGGAAAAAAATTCATGGTATTTGTTAAGTGCTTACAATGCACAAAGCACTGTTCTAAGTGCTGGGGCAGATACAAGATAATCAGGACCCACAAAAGGGTCATAGTCTAAGTAGGAGGGAGAACAGGTATTGAATCCCCATTTTGCAGATAGAGTGAATGAGGTACAGAGAAGTAAAGGGACTCACCCAGTGTCACACAACAGGGACGTGGAAGAGCAGGGATTAGAACCCAGGTCTTCTGACTCAATCAATCATATTTATTGAGCGCCTTCTATGTCAGAACAGTATATTAAGCACCTGGGAGAGGACAATGTAACAGACACTTCCCTGCCCTCCACGTGCTTACTGGTTTAGAAGCAAGAGCCCGGGCTTGGGAGTCAGAGGTTATAATCCCGCCTACGCCATTTATCTGCTTTGTGGTCTTGGGCAAGACACTTATTTTTTTGTGCCTCAGTTACCTCATCTGTAAAATGGGGATTAAGACTGTGAGCCCTATTGATTCATCAGCCAGATCGCATAGAGGCAGGACGCCCCCACCCAACCCATCCATCGCAGATCACCTCTCCCACCACCCGCCCCCAAAAAGATGGAACTGAGACCCAGAGAAGTGGAGTGACTTGCCCAAGGTCACACAGCAGACAAGGAGTCGAGCCGGGATTAGAACACAGGTCCTTCTGACTCCCATGCCCGGGGTCTCTCTAGCTAATAGGCCGCGCTACTTTCTCTTGCTCAGCTCTCCCTGCTGGTCTGACTCTGGTCCTCCCCCGAGGTGGTCCTTCTCCCTCTCCGTCCCCGGGGGCCTGGATCATGACCTGAAGAAAAATAAGATGTTAACTCGCAAAACGTTTCGGGATACGGGTTGCACTCTCCCCAGCAGACCGCGAACAAAGCTGTGTTTTGGGTGTGTTTTTTTTTTTTTAAAAGAGCCCTGGCCCGGGAGTTAGCCGACCTGGGTTGCAGATGTACAAATGTAAATAAATTCAGAAACGTTAGAATAGGCCAATGACTTTAAATTTGCCCTAGAATTTGCTCCCTTTTTTCACCCCCTCTAATCCTGCCTATCTTTAGTAGTAGGAGCTTGCAATCTAATCAGTACAACAGAATTAGCAGACACGTTCTTTGTCCACAGTGAGCTGACAGTCTAGTAAAGCCGTCTCTGTCACTTGTCTGCTGTGTGACCTTGGGCAAGTCACTTAACTTCTCTGTGCCTCGGTTTCCTCATCTGCAAAATGGGAATTAAGACTGGTAGCCCTGTGTGGGACAGGGAATGTGTCCACCTGACTACCTTGTATCTACCCTAGTGCTTAGAACACTGTCTGGCACATAGCAAGCGCTTAACAAATACCATAATTATAATAAAGCCCTTATTACAGTGTAGTGGTAGGAATTTGCAATAGAATAATTAAAAAAAAAACAAAAAAAGGTTTACAAATAATCGGAACAGGAGAAAGAACAAAGATACTGTAGGAAGCAGTACAAGTACTGATAATATTTATTGAGCACCCGCTTCGTGCAGAACACTGTCCTAGGTGCTAGGGTAGAAGACAGAAAAGAAGGGAGCTTACACTCTAATGAGGGAGACAAACAATGAAATATTTACAACTACGTTGTCAAAATAAATAACCTAATAAACAGATGTACAAGTGTAAAGAAGTTAAGTACTAGAATTGGCCAATGACTTTATCTTTGCCCTAGAATTTGCTCCTTTTATTCACACATTCCCTCAGTCCCAAAGCACTTATGTACATATGCATAATTCATTTATTTATATGAATGTATGTTTCTCCCTTTAGACTGTAAGCTCGTTGCAGTCAGAGAATACATCTACCAACTCTGTTAAATCGATTTATTGTACTCTCCCAATCCCTTTGTTTAATGCTCTGCACACAGTAAATGCTCGATAAATACGACTGTTGATTGATCGATATTGAGAAGCGGCATGGCCTAGTGGATAGAACAGGTCCCCAGGAGTCAAAAGGACCGGAATTCTAATCCCAGCTCGCCACTTGTCTGTTGTGTGACCTCAAACAAGTCACTTCACTTCTCTGGGCTTCAGTTCTATCATCTGTAAAATGGGGATTAAGACTGTAAGCCCCTTCTGGGATACGGATCGTATCCAATTTGATTAGCTTGTACCTACCCCGGCGCTTAGCAGAGTGCCTGGCAAATTGTAAGCACTTAACAAATACCATTTTTAAAAAATTATTGCTTAGGGTTCTGGGAAATTGAGAAACAGCTGAATAAATAATTGGCACTGATGGGCATATGCATACTGAGTCAAAAATAAGGATGAATACATAAGCATCAAAGGAGGCTTTGAGGTCGACTTGGAAGTTGGGAAGGAATTTGGGAAGACTTCCTGGAGGTGATGAGGCATCAATTAATCAATCAATGATATTTACTGATCGCTTACCATGTGCACAGCACCGTATTCAGCGGTTGAAAGAGTCCAATACGGCAGAATTAGCAGGCACGCTTCCGAACATGGGGGAAAATGTGCTCATGCTGAAATTTCCAGAACCAAGTGAAAAATTCCCTTTAGGATTCTGGCTGCTATCTTCCTGAAGCTCCTCGCTGGGGGAAGTAGGTATAAGGGGAGAGAGAAAGGGGACCGGGTGGGATGAGATAATAATAACAATAATAATAATAATAATAATAATAATAATAATAATGATATTTGTTTAGCTCTTACTATGTGCCAAGCACTGTTCTAAGCGCTGGGGTAGATAGAAAGTAATCAGGTTTTACCTTGTGGGGCTCACAGTCTTAATACTCATTTTACAATTGAGGTAACTGAGGGCCAGAGACGTAAAGTGACTTGAACAAAGTCACATAGCTGATAAATGGCTGAGTCTGGATTAGAACCCATGATCTCTGAATCCCAAGCCCGTGCTCTTGCCACTAAGCCACGCTGCTTCTCGAGATCTTCAGAAAGATAGAACATTCGCCACTCTTGCTCTAGAGACAAATTCCAGGTTGGCGTCATTCCTTTCTGCTGCCTTTAATATTATTATTATTAACAATGATAATAATAATAATAATAATTAAGTGTTTACTATATGCCAGGCACTGTACTAAGTACTGGGGTAGATACAAGATAATTGGGTTGGACGCAGTCCCTGTCATTCATTCATTCATTCAATCATATTTGTGGAGCACTTACTGTGTGCAGAGCACTGTAATAAGCGCTTGGGAAGTATAAGTTGGCAACATATAGAGACGGTTCCTAACCAACAACGGGCTCACAGTCTAGAAGGGAGAGACAGACAACAAAAGGGCTCACACTTAATCACCATTTTACAAATTTGGTAACCGAGGCACAGAGAAGTGAAATGAGGTGCTCGAGGTCACACAGCAGACAGGTGGCAGCGCAGGAGTTAGAACCCATGTCCTGCTGACTCCCAGGCCAGTGATCTGCCCATTAGTCCATACTGCTTCCTTAAGTATTGAGGAGAGTACAATATAACAATAGAACAGACGAAACAAGTGAGAATGTCAGAGTACAAATGTGTCAGTCTGAAGATTGCCCTCTCCTGAACGCTTAGTACAGTGCTCTGCACACAGTAAGTGCTCAATATATACCATTGATTGATTGATTGATTGATTGAATGTACAGTTGAATTTACTTATCTATATAAATGCTGAGGATGGAAGTAAAGTCATCCGATCATCCTATTAGGATGATTAGAAATTAATTAGTGAAGTCTTCCTGACAGAGATGGGATTTTAGGAGGGGTGTGAAGATGGGGAGGACAGTGGTCCAGACTACTTTAAGGGGAAGGGAATTCTGAACCAGGAGATCTGCAGGAGCGAGGATTCGGAGGGAACAAAGAAGAGAGCAAGTTACAGTTGGAAGGTGATCTCGGGGTAAGGAAAGAATGAGAACTGAGAAGTAGTGAGTGAAGACAGCCTAGAGGAAAGATCAATTGATCAATTAATCAATCGAAGCAACGTAGCCTAGTGGAAAGAGCCTGGGCCTGGGAATCAGAGGACCTGGGTTCTAATCCTGGCTCTGCCATTGACCTGTTCTGTGACCTTGCATGAGTCACTTCACTTCTCTTTGCCTCAATTCCTCATCTGCAAATCGGGGATTAAGACTGTGAGCCCCACATGGGACACGGACTGTGTCCACCCTGACTAGCTTGTGTCTACCCCAGCGTTTAGTACAGAACCAGGCACATAGTAAACTCTTATAAATAGCCTATATAAACAAAAGAAAAGAAACTTTGTGAGGGAAAAATGAAGAACGGGTGTTTTTTTCTCCCCTCCTTCAAATCGCCAAGAGATCTTCCCTGACTAGGCCCTTATTTCCTCTTCTCCTACTCCCTTCTTCATTGCCCTTGCACTTTGATTTGCTCACTTCATTCACTCCTCTTTCATCCCGACAGCACTTATGTTCATCTCGTTGTGGGCAGGGAATGTGTCTATTTTCATATTGTACTCTCCCAAGTGCTTAGTACAGAGCTTTGCATACAGTAAGCGCTCAATAAATGCAATAGAAAGAATCAATGAATATCCATAATTTATTTATAATAATAACAATTAATAATTATGATATTTGTTAAGTGCTTGGTATGTGCCAAGCTCTAAACCGCGGCATAGGTACAAGGTAAGCAGATTGTTCCACGTTGGGCTCATAGTCTTTATCACCATTTTACATGTGAGGTAGCTGAGGCCCAGAGAAGTTACGTGTCTTGCCCAAGGTCACACAGCAGGCAAGTGGAGGAGCCGGGATTAGAACCCACGTCCTCTGACTTCCAAACCCTGAATCTTGCCACTAAGCCAAGCTGCTTAATGTCTGTCTCCCCCTTTAGACTGTAGTCTCACAGTGGACATGGAATGTGTCTACCAACTCTCCCAAATGCTTAGTACAGTGCTCTGTGCAGAATGGGTGCTTGATAAGTGCGACTGATGTAGCCAGGGGATGGTCAAAGACTCAACTGATAACTTTATTTTGGACTGTGAGGAGAGGTGGACCAGCTTCCCAAGGCCAATTAAGGAGAAAATGGGCTAAGAAAGAAAGCAGGACAGATTTGGATAAAATCCCGATTGCGGTAGTTGTTACACCCTTATTGTCAAGCCCTGTATTAAGTGCCTGGTGGATAGAGCACAGGCCTGGGAGTCAAAATCAATCAATCAATCAATCAATCGTATTTATTGAGCGCTTACTGTGTGCAAAGCACTGTACTAAGCGCTTGGGAAGTACAAGTTGGCAATATATAGAGATAGTCTCTACCCAACAGTGGGCTCACAGTCTAAAAGGGGGAGACAGAGAACAAAACTAAACATATTAACAAAATAAAATAAATAGAATAGATATGTACAAGTAAAATAAATAAATAAATAAATAGAGTAATAAATATGTACAAACATATATACATATATACAGGTGCTGTGGGGAAGGGAAGGAGGTAAGATGAAGGCGATGGAGAGGGGGACGACGGGGAGAGGAAGGAAGGGGCTCAGTCTGGGAAGGCCTCCTGGAGGAGGTGAGCTCTCAGTAGGGCCTTGAAGGGAGGAAGAGAGCTAGCTTGGCAGATGTGGGGAGGGAGGGCATTCCAGGACAGGGGAATGACGTGGGCCGGGGGTCGATGGCGGGACAGGCGAGAATGAGGCACGCTGAGGAGATTAGCGTCAGAGGAGTGGAGGGCGCGGGCTGGGCTGTAGAAGGAGAGAAGGGAGGTGAGGTAGGAGGGGGTGAGGTGATGGAGAGCCTTGAAGCCGAGGGTGAGGAGTTTCTGCCTGATGCACAGATTGATTATTAGCCACTGGAGATTTTTGTGGAGGGGAGTAACATGCCCAGAGCGTTTCTGGACAAAGACAATCAGGGCAGCGGCATGAAGTATGGATTGAAGTGGGGAGAGACACGAGGATGGGAGATCAGAGAGGAGGCTGATGCAGTAGTCCAGACGGGATAGGATGAGAGCTTGACCAAGCAGGGTAGCGGTTTGGATGGAGAGGAAAGGGCGTATCTTGGCAATGTTGCGGAGCTGAGACCGGCAGGGTTTGGTGATGGCTTGGATGTGAGGGGTGAATGAGAGAGCGGAGTCGAGGATGACACCAAGGTTGCGGGCTTCTGAGATGGGATGGATGGTAGTGCCATCAACAGTGATGGGAAAGTCAGGGAGAGGGTACGGTTTGGGAGGGAAGACAAGGAGTTCAGTCTTGGACATGTTGAGTTTTAGGTGGCGGGCAGACATCTAGATGGAGATGTCCTGAAGGCAGGAGGAGATGCGAGCCTGGAGGGAGGGGGAGAGAGCAGGGGCAGAGTTATAGATTTCAGAAGGATCTGGACTCCAATCTGACTTATCTGCTGTGTGACCTTGGACGAATAACGTCACTTCTCTGTGCCTCAGTTACCTCTTCTGTAAAATGGAGATTAAGACTGTGAGCTCCATGTGGGACAGGGACTGTGTCCAACCTGATAAACTTGTATCTACGCCTGGGCTTAGTACAGTGCCTGACACATAGTACGTGCTTAGCGAATGGGTAGTTGCAAGTTATTATTATTCATTTATACAGTCGTATTTATTGAGCGCTTACTGTGTGCAGAACAATGTACTAAGGGCATGGAAAGTACAATTCAGCAATAAAGAGAGACAATCCCTGCCCACACCGGGTTTACAGTCTAGAAGGAGAGAGACAGATAACAAAACAAGTTTTGTTAAGCACTTACTAGGTGCCACTCACTATACTAAGCACTGGGGTAGATACAAGATCACCAGATGCCACATGGGACATACAGTCTAAAGAGGAGAAAGAACGGGTAGGGAATCCCCATTTCACAGATGAGGAAGCTGAGAACCAGAAAAGTGAAATGACTTGCCTAAGGTCACTCAGCGGGCTAGTGGTAAAGCTAGGACTGTGAACTCATTGTTAGGTAGGATTTGTCTCTACCAGTTGCTGAATTGTACTTTCCAAGAGCTTAGTAAAGTGTTCTACTCACAGTAAAGGCTAAATAACAACGATTGAATGAATGAATGAATGAATGAATGAATGAATGAATGAACCCAGATCCTCTAACTTCCAGCCCCAGACCTGTTCACGTCCACGGATATTATTTTTTTCTTTAAGGTGTTTGTTAAGCACTTACCATGTGCCAGGCATTGTACTAAGCTCTGGGGTAGGTTCAAGCTAATAAGACTGAACAGAGTGTCAATCCCCATTTTACAGATGAGGAAACCAAAACCCAGAGAAGCAAAGCGACTCGCCTATTGTCACCCAGAAGACGAGAGGGATTAGCGCCCAGGTCCTTCCTGTCCACGGTCGGATCGAATAAGTGAACACAGTAAGTGCTCAATACATGCGATTGAATGAATGAATGAATCGAGTTAACCTCCCGTGGATCGCTGAGGGCAACGGGAATGGGGTGACCGGGTTCCTCCTGATAGAACTGTCAGACCGGCCGGAGGTGCTATTCGCGGCCTTCCATGCCATCTACTCAGCCAACGATTTCCTCCTCCTCGCGCTCTGCGCCGACCGCCGTCTCCAGAGGCCCATGTACTTCTTCCTCGCCAACCTGTCATTGCTGGGTGTCTGCTGCTCCCGACCGCGGTGCCCAAGATAGTGCGGGGCCACACCACCGGAGACCTGCGATGTCGTTGGCCGGGTGCGCCCTTCATCTCTATTTCCTGGTGGCCCCGGCGGGGAGGGACGTCTTCCTCCTGGCGGTCACGGCCTCTGACCGTCGCTTGGCCGTCCTCTGACATCTCTGCTACCCTGTTCTCATGGACGGGAGGGTGTACGTCGCACTGGCAGCCGCGGCCTGGCCGGCCCGCTTCCTCAACTCCCCCCTCACTCATCCTTCACCTTCACGATGACCTTCTGCCGCTCCAAACTGGTGGACTAGTACTACTGAGACGCCCTCCGGTGACGGTCCTGGCCCGCTCTGGCGGTGGACGGGATCGGCGCCTTCTCTAACACTTTAGGCTCCTACGTCCTCGTCGCGGCCGCCATCTTGAAGAGCCGCTCGTCCGAGGGGAGGCGCTGGGCCTGGTCCACCTGCACCTCCTGCCTGCTGGCCGTTGGCCTCTTCTACGGCCCCGCCATCTTCACCTTCATCCGGCCGTCTTCCGGTCACTCTTCTGGAAGAGACGACCTCGTGGGCATTTTTTATGGCGTCCTCAACCCCCTCATCGATAGCCTGAGGAGCAAGGAGGTCAAGGGGGCCCTCCGGAAGTTGCTGAGGTAGACGTTAGGCCCGCTGGGATCTCTTCAGCACCCATAGGCGTGCTATGGACTGGACGCCCCTGGGAGCCGGTGTGCTGGACTGAGAGCTTGGTAAAATGCAACAGAAGACTCATTCCCTGTCCACAGGGAGCTTACACTCCTCGGAAGCAGTATGGCCTAAGTGAAAGCTCACGGAACTGTGCGTCAGAGGACTTCATTCATTCAGTCAGTCAGTTGTATTTATTCAGCGCTTCTTTTCATTCCTTCATCCATTCAATTGTTTTTATTGAGTGCTTACTGTGTGCAGAGCACTTTATGCAAGATACTGTACTTTGCACTTGGGAGAGTACAATATAACAATAAACACACCCTTTCCATGCCCACAACGAGCTCGCAGTGGATTCTGATACTGGTTCCGCCAATTACCTGCTGTGTGACCTTGGGCAAGTCACTTCACTTTTCTAAACTATAGCTCTAGAGTGTAGCATTAAACCATAAGCTCGTTATGGGCAAAGAACCTGTCTGTTTAATGTTACATCGTACTCTCCTAAGCACATAGTTCAGTGTTCTGCACACGATAAGTGCTCAATAAATACGACTGAATGAATTAAATGAACTCTCCGTGTATCAGTTCCTCCATCTGCAAAATGGGGGTACAATATGTCCTCCCTCTTACTTAGACTGTGAGTCCCATGTGGGACCTGATCATCCTGTGTCTACCCCAGTCTTTAGTACAGTGCTTGGCGTATAGTAAGTATTTTAGCAAGTACTCTGATCAGTGAAACAGATCAAAGGGGGCTGACAGCTGATGGACTCAGAATAAAGGATTAAAAGGACAACTGAATCTATAATTTATTTGAATGTCTGTCTTCCCCTGTTGTCTGTAAACGTATTGCACTCTCCCAGGATATTGTTACAGTGCTCCGCACACAGTCAGTGCTCCATAAATACCACTGCTTGCTTGACTGATTGGTAGATATACATAAATATATAGACAACTTTAGAGACAGTGTGTCCAAGTGAATAAAACATGGGCCCGGAAGTCAGGGGACCTGGATTGTACTATCAGCTCTACCACTTTCCTGCTGTGTGACCTTGGGATAGTCACTTCACTTTTTAGTGCTTCAGTTTCTTTTTCTATAAAATGGAGATTCAAATCATGTTCCCCCTTTTACTTCGACCTGAGCCCCATTTGGGACAGGGACTGTGTCTGACCTGATTAGCGTGTATCTACCACAGCACTTAGTATAGTGCTTGACATAGAGTAAGTACTTAACGAATGCCATAGTGGTTATGATGATGATGATATTAATACTAATACTAATACTGCTAATAATGACATTATGATCATGTGTCAGAATGGAATACTAGCCACTTTGTTTCTCTGTGCCTTAGCTGTCTCATCTGAAAATGGGGATAAGACTGTGAGTCCCATGTGGGATAACCTGATTACCTTGTATCTACCCCCAGCGCTTAGAACAGTGCTTGTCATGTAGTGAGCACTTTACAAATACCATAATTATTATTATCATCATGTGTTTTGCTACTCTTTTATATACCTTCTCCAGCACTTAGTACAGTGTCTAGCACTCAGTAGGTCTGTAATAGAATAAAGACAAAAATTGATTGGATGTTATCTCTTTTGGCCTATAAACTTCTTGAGGGCAGGGGGCAAGTGTCTTATACTTTTCCAAGCATTTAGTACAGTACCTAACCCTGAGTAGGTGCTCAATAACTGCCAGTGACAGACTGATCTCATGGATCTCCATTATACTGTAAGATATTCAAGGGAAGGAAACTTATGACTTAATACTCATTTAATCGCATTTATTGAGCTCTTGCTGTGTGAACAGCACTGTACTGAGCGCTATTGTCATATGTGCTTCATGAATTTGAAGCAGCACCGTCTACTGCAAAGAGCATGGATCTGGGAGTCAGAGGACCTGGGTTCTAATCCCGGCGCCCCCCCTTGTCTGCTGCATGACCTCGGACAAGTTGCTTCACTTTTCTCTGCCTCAGCCTCCTCCTTGTAAAATGGGGGTTCTATCCCTGTTCTCCCTCTCCTCTACACAGAGAAAACAGTTAACGTCTCTGTGCCTCAGTTAATTTATCTGTAAAATGGGGATTAAGACCATGAGCTCCATATGGGACACGGACTGTTTTACTTCCGATTATCTAGCATCTACCCCAGAGTTTAGTACAGTGCCTGACACGTGGTAGGTGTTTAAAACAAATACCATAAAATAAGCAGAAAATGAAACAGACTGTGAAGCCAGTGTGGGACAGGGAATGTGTCCGACCTGATTTAGTTGTATCTACCCCTCTGCTTAGTACCAATATAATAAAGATAATGATAATAATAACAATAATAGTAATAATTATAATATACAGTATTTAGTATAGGGTTAGCACTCAGGTATTCAATAAATGCCATCAAGTGATCGATTGTGCATTGTGGCTTTGGTAGCTCCAAATAGCACAAAAATGGCTAGCACAGAGAGCTTGTTTCCCTGGAGGATTGTGGGGAATATTTGCCACACTTAGCAAAGGTTGAAATCCTGATTCCATTTTTTTTTGTTCTAAATGGCATTTAGTGGTGCTCGCTATGTGCCAGGCACTGTACTAAAAGCTGAGGTAGATACACTTTAATCAGGTTGGAACATTCCATGTCCCAAATAGGGCCCACAGTGAATTTAAGAGTCTAGAGGGGGAGACTGATACTCTCCCAAGCCTTTAGTACAATGCTCTTTACAGAGGAGAAATTCAATAAATGCTATCAATTGATTGATATATATGAATGTATATGTTTATTAGTTGTTATATTTATCCTTATACATACTTACACATTCAATTTTTTATTCAACCATTTCATCCTGAGACATTTCCTGTTAAATCCTCACTTTTCCTTCTGCTTTTATTCTTTTAAATACTTTTGATCTCTCCCACCATTAAATCGTAAGCTCTTTGAGGACAAGACAGTGTGTCTCTTGCTTCTCTTGAACTCTTCTCAGTGCTTAGTAATTAGTGCTGAAGGCATAGTACAGTGCATAACTCAGTGCTTAACTCTGTACTAAGTCCAGTCGGCTATGGATAAACATCACAGATTGATTGATTGGACAGGGGAAAAACCAGCTGGAAACCAATCTTGTCCTGTGTAGAAGTTTGGTGAATGGCTACTCTAGTGTGCATGGATACATGCATGTATTCATATGTATGAGTGAAAGTGTAGGTAATAATAATAATAATGGTGGTATATGTTAAGTGTTTACTATGTGCTGAGCACTGATCTAAGCGCTGGGGGAGGTACAAGGTAATCAGGTTGCCCCACGTGAGGCACAAAATCTTCATCTCCATTTTACAGATGAGGGAACTGAGGCACGCAAAAGTTAAGTGACTTGTTCAAAGTCAAACAGCCGACAAGTGGTATAGCCGGGATTAGAACCCACAACCTCTGACTCCCAAGCCAGGGCTCATCCACTAAACCATGGCTGCTTACCCCGCATAGGTACGTACTTGTGCATCTGCATATATGTTCATGTATATGTGTGAGTGTAGTCACGTGCATTTGTAAGTGTGTATTCATCTACAGGTACATATGCACATACATGAATGCCCATATACATGTAGGTGTATGTTTGCATATATGGGTATATATGCTTATTCATTCAATCGTATTTATTGAGCACTTACTGTGTGCAGAGCACTGTACTATGCGTTTGGAAAGTATAATTCGGCAACAGATAGAGACAATCCCTACCCAACAACGGGCTCACAGTCTAGAAGGAGGAGACAGACAACAAAACAATAACATCAATAACATCAAAATAGATAAATAGAATTATAGATATATACACATCATTGATAAAATGAATAGAATAATAAATACACACAAATATACCCAAGTGATGTGGGCAGAGAAGGGGGTAGAGCAGAGGGAGCGAGTAGGGGCGATGGGGAGAGGAGGAGGAGCAGAGGAAAAGGGGCATAGTCTGAGAAGGCCTCCTGGAGGAAGTGAGCTCTTAGTAGGGCTTTGAAGGGGGAAGAGAGGTAGTTTGGCGGTTGTGAGGAGGAAGGGCATTCCAGGACAGAGGTAGGATGTGGGCCAGAGGTCGATGGCGGGACAGGAGAGAACGAGGAGGTGAGTAGCAGAGGAGCGAGGTGTGCAGGCAGGGCTGGTCTCCCACCTCCAGATTGACCCTGCAGGGATCCACGTCCTCCTGGAAATTGGCAGTGAGTATAAAGATTAAAACTGGCTGAGCCTTCGGGACATCGCAGGAGAGGGAGGCCGCTGCCATGGCGAGAGCCCCGCACAGCCGAGAACTATCGCCGTGAACCGTCGCCGAGCCCGCATGTCCCCGACACATCCGGCCAGCGAGCCTGGAGGAGACGCTCACTGTGCACATGAATATATGCACAAATTTCTCCCCACATGACCATGACTCCGACTGTCAAGTTTTCTCATCTGTGAAATGGGGATTACATATCCCTGATTAGTTTGCCCAAGACATAGCACAGTGCTTGGTGCATAGTAAGTGCTTAACAAATAACTTAAAAAGACCCCAAATACCTTCTTTCCCTTCCCTTCCCATGGTGAGCCCCATGTAGGTTAGGGACTGTGCCTGACCTGATTATCGTGCTTCTATTCCAACGCGTCATACAGTGCTTGGCACATGAGAAGTGCTTAACAAATACCAAAATTTTAATAATTACACCAAACAATAATAAAAATAATACAATACAATACAAAAGTGGGTAATTCTATGACCAGGATAATTCTCTACTCACCAACAGATTTCATACGGATGGAGTCATTCTTCTCATGCTATTTGTTAAGCGCTTACTCTGTGCCAGGCACAGAACTAAGTGCTGGGGCAGACACGAGCTAATCAGGTTGGGCACAGTCCCTGTTCCACATAGGGATCCCGGACTTAATTCCCATTTTACAGATGAGGGAATGGAGAAATTAAGTGGGTTGCCCAGGATCACACAGCAGATAAGTGGCGGAGCTGGGATTAGAACCCAGGTCCCTCTGATTCTTGCTGCATGTCCCCAAATCCTCTGATTAATCAATTAATTTTTGGTGTTTATTGAGAATTTACTGAGTGCAGAGCACTGTGGGAAATGGAGCTACAGAGGTAATTACTCACTTGGCTGTATCTCCCCAAGGTATGCGAGTGGGGTGACAAGGAGAGGGTTCGTGTCTTCTAACTCTTTCCTGTTCTCCCAAGCACAGAATGCTCTGTCAGTGATTAATGCTATTGATTGACTACAGGGTGGCCCGATGGAAGGATGGAAAGCCCCAGAGTGGCTGGGGAGTGTCACCCGTCGCCCGGGGACGGGTTCGTTTGGTAATCGGCGCGGCGAGATAGAGAGAGAGTCCGGGGAAAGAAAGCCTGAGTTTTATATAGAATTTATTCCGCAAGGCGAATTGAAATATTTAATTGTTTAGTCGCAATGAATTGAACTTCCTTTTCCGGAGGAATGTGATTAATTAGTAATATTCGAGCTTCCTTAACGGGAGGAACACAATCACACGTTACTCGCACGTGGGTGAGGCGGCTAGCTCTCACGCACGTGCACTTCCCACTTGGGAAGAATCCACATGCTTTCCTACACGGGAAGAATCCAATTACTTTCCCATACTGGAGTAATCCACTTACTTTCCCACACGGGAGAATTTCATTACATTACCCGTGCACGTGGTGGGCGGCTAGCTCTCACCATGTGCTTTCCTTACACGGGAGGAATCCACTTATGTTCCCCATCCACAGTGGGGACTCTGGGTCCCACCCACGAACGTTCGGCTAGACAATCACCCGTCCCGCGGCCCTTCCCTCGGGTGTTGGTGCTGGTTGCAGAGCGGTCTTATGGCCTTCTGGGCAGAGAAAGACACGTGGGCTGCCGCTGCTGCTGTGGCTGCTCCTCCTGCTTCTGCGTGTCTTCGTGTTCTGCCCCCAGAAGGTCAGAGGCGACAGGTATTTATCACCTCTGCTCCTGGGTCATTGCTGCTTCTGGCCTCAGTTTCTGCCCTCCCTGCTCTTCCATACCTAATTTGATTGGCATGGGGTTTAGGGACACCTTCTGAGTTCCCAGCCTGGACTGTCAATCTTAGCAGTTTTGATTGTGGGGGCGGTATCTCACCCTCACTTCCAAGTTCTGCCTGTTGGCTAAGGCGGCCACGAGATAACATTTGACCTTGAGATGGTCGGTTCCCCAGGGTCACCTTGGGACTGGGGGTATGAGGATTAGGGTTCTAACCCCAATCCTAGCTCTGTCACTTACCTGCTGTGTGACCATGGGCAAGTCACCTCTCTTCTCTATGCCTCGGTTCCCTCATCTGTAAAATGGAGATTAAGACTGTGAGCTCTATGGGGGACATGGACTGTGTCCAACCTGTTGAGTTTGTAACTACCCCAGTGCTTAGAACAATGATTGACACATAGTAAGCACTTAGCAAATACCATTATTATTATTTAGGGCTGTCCACTGGTGGATTATTTATTTATTCATTTATTTATATTAATCATATAAAATTAATTCCTGTACATTAATGTCTTTATATTAATACTTATAGTAGAGAAGCAATGTATCCTAGTAGAAAGAGACCGGGCTTGGGAGTCAGAGGTCATGGGTTCTAATCCTGTCTCCAGCACTTGTCAGCTGTGTGACTTTCGACAAGTCACTTAATTTCTCTGTGCCTCAGTTACTTCAACTGTAAAATGGGGATTAAGGCTTGGAGCTCCGCCTGGAACAACCTGATTACCTTGTATCTAACCCAGCACTTAGAACAGTGCTCGGCACGTAGTAAGCACTTAACAAATACCATCATCATCATCATCATCATCATTATTGTTATGTCTGTCTCCCCCTCTAGACTATAAGATCGTTGTGAGCAGGGAATGTGTCATATTGGACTTTCCCAATCGCTTTGTACAGTGCTCTCCACACAGTAAACACGCAATAAATACTATTGACTGAATGACAGAGAGTAGTTGAGTAGTGCTCATTAAATACCAGTGATTGCTGAATTGTTTTACTGATTAACATGGATTGGAAGTGATGCCTGGGGAAGGGAAAATTTGGAAGTGGTTCACCTCTCTGGGAATGCTGTCGGGTGTTAGCCAGACGCAATATCTCCCCAAAGCAGTGGCTCACAGAGGAGGGGCTGGGATTGTGGAAACCATGATGGTCCCTTTCCTCAGAAGGAAGAGTGGTCGTTGGAGCTTGGTGGGAGCTGGAGAGAAGGCATGAGAGGCTGGAGGTGGGGAGGCGGGAGTGAGAGGGACCTTCTGGAAGCCTGGGGAATGGATGAGTGTCAGAGTAGGAGAGGTAGAAGATATAAGACAGAATGACAATCAATCAATCGATCATATTTATTGAGCGCTTACTGTGTGCAGAGCACTGCGTTGAGCAATTGGGAGAATACAAAACAACAATTTCACAGACACATTCCCTGCCTACAACGAGCTTCCATAATAATAACAATTATAATAATAATGGCATTTGTTGCGCGCTTACCATGTGCCAAGCACCGTACCAAGCACGGAAATACTATTGAAAGCACAAGATCGTTAAGTCCCGCATGAGGCTAACAGTCTAAGTAGACGGGAAAACTGGGATCGCATCTCCATTTTGCAGATGAATGAACTGAGGAACAGAGAAGTGAAGTGACTTGCCCAAGATCGCATAGCAGAGAGGTGGCAGAGCCAGGATTAGAACCCAGGTCCTCTGACTCCGAGGCCAGTACTTTTATCCATCAGGACTCACTGCTTCATCCTTCTGGGACCTGGAATAGGAGTATGAGAGCAGGTATTTCCCGTATTACCGTATTATTCTTCAATTACTACTCTACAATTTTCCCCA
Organism: Tachyglossus aculeatus; assembly: GCF_015852505.1. Classification (NCBI taxonomy): domain Eukaryota; kingdom Metazoa; phylum Chordata; class Mammalia; order Monotremata; family Tachyglossidae; genus Tachyglossus; species Tachyglossus aculeatus. Next base: position 275,301 of record NW_024045096.1, read on the forward strand.
ATATTTTACAATTTCCCCTACCTCTAATCTATTCTAATACCTGTGTTCCCTTGAAGATTGTAAACCTCATGTGTGCAGGGCCCATATCTACCAATTTTCCAATTTACCAACTACAAATTACTGTATTTTCCCAATCATTCAGTTCAGTGTTCTACACACGATAAGCAGAAGCAACCTGGTCTAGTGGATAGAGCCTGGGTCTGGAAGTTAAAAGGATCTGGATTCTTATCTCAGTTCTGCCATTTACCAGCTTTGTGACCTGAGGGAAGTCACTTCACTTCTCTGGGCCTCGGTTCCCTCATCTGTAATACGGGGACTAAGACTGTGAGTCCCATGTGGGACATGAACTGTGTCCAACAGGATTAGCTTGTATCCACCTCAGCGCTTAGTAGCACCTAGTAGATGCTTAACAAACACTATAAATGACAGTGATAAGCCCTCATAAATTAAATCGATTGGTTTGGAAGGCTGAGAAGCTGGTGCAGGAGGGAAAGAACGGCAGGTGAGGGAGAGAGAGAGAGGCTAGTGAAGGAGGAGAGATGGAGTTGGGAGGATAAGCCACTTGTCTGCTGTGTGAATTCGGGCAAGTCACTTAACTTACCTATGTCTCAGCTACCTCAGCTGTAAAATGGAGATTGAGACTGTGAGCTCCACGTGGGACAGGGACTGTGTCCAACCTGATTTCCTAGTATCCACCCCAGGCCTTAGTTCCAAGCCTGGCACACAATAAGCGCTTAACAAATACCATAATAATAACTATTAATATTATCAAAAGGGGCATAGGAGCATAGGGGTATAGGGGTAGAAAATGGCAGAGGGATCATTATCTAGGACAGTTGTGGAAAGGGCAGGGTGTGATCAGTGGCGCTGGAAAGGGAATATCAGGGGTGCTGGACCAAGAATGGAGAGTCCTAGTTTATCCCTCCATGATGGCCACATTCACCCACCAGCACGGCCTGGAGAAACCCTAATTGGGTAGGGAGTCCAGAACTGGAATCTAGCTCTGGCTCAGCCAGTAGCCTGCTACAGAGCTCACTTAATGTTTCCGGACCTCAACGACCACAACTCTAAAATGGGAATGATAAAACGTGTCCCTCCCTACGTAGCAGTCACGTTGAATACTTTGGATTCTTGACAGTTTGACTGGAGCTCCTCCCTCTGAGGGACATCCGGCTGGTTGGACACGTGGTCCCCATGGGGTGGTCACCTGGGGCAGGGCCGCTACCCTGCCTGTGGGGCCGGGGTCTGAGCTATGAGAGTCCCCCGGGAAGCCAGCCTCGAACAGGACGTAATGAGGCCCCTCAGCCCAACGTGTGGCACGTCCCCTGGGAGGAATCCCACAAGGAGCGGCAGAGAGCTTATCCGGAAAGGCCCAACCTCGCGGAGAGCGCATCACAATCCGAGGGGGAGGGAAGAGAAGCCGGGTCCCTCTATGCCTCCCGGAGACCCTCCTGTGACCGACGTCCGGGAGTTGAGGGGACGGGGTACGGTTGTAAGGCAGCAGAGACAAGCGCCTGCTCACTTCACACTGACCGGTGAGTCTGGACTGGGGAGTCTGGGAAAGGGTTCACGGTGGGGTGGCCGGCGGTGACAGAGAAAGAGAGAAAGCTCCCATGTCTCATAACGTCTCCACACACAAAACAGATCTCTCCCCCCGGCGTCTCAATTGCTTTCCATCCTCCAAATCCCCTGGATGTGTAGCAGGAATGTACTAAGAAGTAGGTTAGATGCAAACCTATCAGATTTGACACAGTCCCTGTCGTACATGGGGCTCACATTTTTCATATGAGGAACCTGAGGCACAGAGAAGTGAGTGCCTTGCCTAAGGCCGCACAGCAGACAAGTGATGGAACCGGAATTAGAAGCCAGGTCCTTCTGACTCCCAGGTCGGGGCCCTATCCACTAGGCTAGGCTTCTTCACATTGTCTGTGGACAGGCACAGCATCCTCTGGACCTCCTCTGCCTTCAAGGAGCTTACAATCTAGTGCAGGGGGCTAGACCTTAAATGAATTACAGAAAAGGGATGGCAGAGTGTACGAGTAATGTACACAAGTGCTGAAGGGCTGGGAGGTGACATGGAAGAGTGGGCCAAACCTGTAGGGAAATGAGGTGGTAGTTAGGGAAGGCTTCCTGGAAGACGTTTGATTTGAGTAGAGATTTGAAGATGGGGAAAGTGGTGGCGGTCTGTAGAATATGAAGTGGAAAGGAGGTCCAGGCCAGAGGGAGGAGGTGGGCTAGGGATCGGCCGCGAGACCAGACGAGATCGAGGTACAGGGAGTCGGTTGGTGTTTGAGGAGTGAAGTGGGTGGGAAATCGGGAAGGTGAGGTAGGAAGGGAAAAGCTGATTGAGTGCCTTGAAGCCAACAGTGAAACGTTACCGTTTGATATGGAGGACGATGGGGAGTTATCGGAAGCTTATGAGGAGTGGGGAGAGGTGGACGGAACTTTTTAGTAAAATAATCTAGGCAGAGTGAAGTATGGACCAGAGAGGGGGAGACTGGAGGCAGGAAGGTTAGTGAGGATTGTTGCAGTAATCAAGGTGGGATAGGGTAAGTATTTGGATTAACCTGGTAGCAGTTTGGATGGAGAGGAATGGGGAGATTCTAGGGATTTCGCGAAGGTAGAACCGATGGGATTTGGGGACAGACTGAAGATAAATAAGTGGAGGATAATGCCAAGGTTACCAGCTTGCGAGATAGGGACGATGCTGGTGTTGTCTACAGTGACTGAAAAGTCTGATAGAGAACAGAGATTGGGTAGGAAGATGAGAAACTCTGTTTTAGACATACTAAGTTTGAGGTCTGAGTGGGATATCCAAGTACAGATGTCCTAAAGCGACAATGATTGAAAAGTCTCAGGGAAGACAGGGTTTGGGAAGAAAGATGAGAAGCTCTGTTTAAGACATGTTAAATTTGAGGTGGGAGTGAGACATCCAAATACAGATGTCCTGCAGGAGTACAACCTGAAGAGAAGGAGAAAGATCAGGGAATGGAGATGTAGATTTGGGAATCTACGTATGTGCTGTGGAGATAGGAGGAAGGATAAATGAAGGAGCAAGTAAGATTGGCTTAGATGGGAGTGAAAGATTTGGGAATCATCTGTGTAGAGACGGGTGTTGAAACCACGAAGGTGAGCAGAAGAGAGTGGATAAAACAGAAGCGTGAGAGACGTGGGAGAAATATTCCGACAGAAGAAAATTTATAGATGAGATTGGGGTGGCTGTTTATATGGGGCAGCCCGGATTAAAGTTTGTCTGTCCCGTGTTAGGTACGGACATGACAGAAAACGGCTTTCTCTCCCGAGTGTCTAATTCCAGAATCAGCCTCGCTGAATCTGAGGCTGAGCAGATTCAGGGGCTGAGCAGATTCAGAGCAAAGCTGGGGCTGAGCAGGGTGGCTTAGTGGCTAGAGCAAGGGCTTAGGAATCAGAGGTTGTGGGTTCTAATCCAGGCTCCGCCACTTAGCTGTGTGACTTTGGGCAAGTCACAACTTCTCTGTGACTCAGTTATCTGGACCTGCAGCAGCTCAGCCCAACTGTGAGCGAAGAGAAGGATCGCTGGGTTCTGTGTGACAGCTGGGAATCCCCAGTTAGGCCCTCTCTCTTCCTCCCTGCCACTTCAAGTCTTGTAATGAGAGGGTCACTGGAGCGTACATCTTAGAGAGGCGTTTAGAATAAGTGTCAGGTGCTCTCCTTCCCGCCTCATTCCTTTTGGAAGAGGCTGGAGAGTGGAGGTGAGCCTGGATCGGGTGGAAGAGGGCACCTTGATTCCTTCCTTCCTTGACCCTGGACTTGGAGCCGAAGAAGGCCCATCCATTCCTGTGGTGGAGGGCCTTTTCCTGGAACTATTCCCACATTGGATTTTAGCCTTAATTAGAACCTGTTTGGAGTATGTCCACTAGAGTAATTGTTTCTTAAAATTCAAGGCTGTCACTCCAAAATCTCAACTAGAAATTCCCTACCAAACTCCGCATTCTACCGGGACTCGATCCGAGGCTGTCTTAGCCATTTTGGAAATACTGTTGTGAATTTTGGACGAGAGAGGTACAACCACATATCTTTAATCGAGAGTTAAGACGCTCAGTTTTTACTATGCTCTGCTATTGTGGAATTGTATCTGTGGAGCTGGTCTTCTAGTTGGTTGCCCCAGAAGTTATTTCTAATCTTTATCATGACAATTTAGTCCCGTTCTGGGGGGCGTCCTTAGCATATGTCGTCGACCCCCCGTCGAACCCCGCAGTCGACCCCCGACCCACGTCCTTCCCCTGGCCTGGAATGCCTTCCCTTCACGCATCCGCCAAGCAAGTTCTCTTCCTCCCTTCAAAGCCCTACTGAGAGCTCACCTCCTCAAGGAGGCCTTCCCAGACTGAGCCCCCTTTTTCCTCTCCATCTCCCCATCCCCCTGCCCTATTTGTACAGATTTATTACTCCATTCATTTTATTTGTACATATTTACTATTCAATTGATTTTCTTTTTGACACCTGTCTACATGTTTTGTTTTGTTGTCTGTCTCCCCCTTCTAGACTGTAAGCCTGTTGATGGGTAGGGACCGTTTCTATATGTTGTCAACTTGTACTTCCCAATAGCTTAGTACAGTGCTCTGCACACAGTAAGCGCTCAATAAATACGATTGAATGAATGAATATGTCTGCCGTGGGAAACAAGGAAGGAGAAGTGTAAGCAAAAAAAAAAGTAATCTTTCATCCAAAAACTTGAAGACGTTTGCAGAAAATGAGTACCTCTTTCCACACCTCAGAGGAAGGGGAGTGCAACATATAGCCTGGGCCCTAACTAAGCCCTCCTTTCCTCTTCTCCCACTCCCATCTGCGTTTCCCTGACTTGCTGCCTTACTCATCACCCCTCCCAGCCCCACACCACTTGTGTACTTATCTGTAATGAATTTATATAAATGTCTGTCTCCCCCTCTAGACCCGTAAACTCACTGTGGGCAGGGAATGTCTGTTTATTGTTGTACTGTACTCTCCCAAGCACTTAGTACAGTGCTCTGAATGCAATACAATTAACTGACCGACTCCCCCTCCGGTCCCGCTACTGATTTCTGCAGTTTGGACACGATGCCTATATTCCAAAGTCCCGGGACGGTGACCTACCGACTTGGGAGCGAGTGACAGGAGATGATCAGCTGTCCCCTGGTGACACGTCCTAGGGGTGATTGTTGCAAAATGGCGTGTAGGATGACCACATGTTACCCTAAGGTCCCACTATCAGTTATGTACTCCCTCTCTGATACACTCTGCTGTCCCAGTGACCCCAGCTCACACCCGTAGACCCTTTCAAGACGATCTACTCACTGGGTTTCGCTCTCCTGTCTCCCAACTCCAACCCCTGTCTAAAATCACATCTCTACCTGGAAGACCTCCCTGATTAATTTTTACTTTACCCTGGTTTTAATCCCAAAATTACCCCCTCACACTGATTCATTCTGAACAGACTGTAGCACAAACCTTTTTTTTAAACCCCACTCTTATATAGTCACTTTCCTTCTCCCTCCAATAATAATAATAATAATAATAATTGTCGTATTTGTTGAGTGGTTACTATGTGCCAGGTACTGTACTAATTGCTGGGGTGAATACAAACAAATGAGATTGAACACGGTCCCTGTCCCATATGGGGCTCATGATCGTCTTCCCCATTTTACCAATGAGGGAACTGAGGCACGGAGAAGTAAAGTGACTTGCCCAAGGCCACACGACAGACAAGTGGCAGAGGCGGTATTAGAACCCATGAATTCCTAATTCCCAAGCCAGTGCTCTATCCACTACGCCATGCTGCTTCTCCAATATATTTTATCTGTAATATGTTTTAGGGTCTGCCTTCCCCACTCGAATGTCAGCTCCTTGAGAGTAAGAATCATGTCTACTAAATCCGTTGTACTCTCCCTAGCGCTTAGTACAGAGGTCTGTGCATTATAATTAGCATTATTGACGGGTAATTAGTTCAGAATCCTTGGGCAGTTCATAGCCACTCCATCCTCAATCTCACAGCACTTATGTCCATATCTGTAGTTCATTTATTTATATTAATGTTTGTCTCCCCCTCTAGACTGTAAGCTCATTGTGGGCAGGAATTGTATCTATCAACTCTGTTGCATTGTAATCTCGAAGTGCTTAGTACAGTGCTTCTCTCACAGTAAGCACTCAATAAATACCATTGATTGCCAGACTAATTCCTGTAGACTGTAGGTTCGCTATGGGCAGGGAATGCATCCACAAACTCTACTGTATTGTTCTCTCTCGAGCACTCAATACAGTGCTCTGCATATAGTAAGCGCTCAATCTAATGGGGGAGACAAACATATTATATGAATAAACAAACTATAGCTATGGACATACATGCTGTGGTGCTGAGATTCCACCTCCTGTTCTCCATAGGTGATCTCGGCAATCCCCCGGAAATGGTCAATGTCACCAAGGTGACATTCCTCCTGCTGGGATTCTCGGAGGTCCGGGAGCTGCAGCTGGTCCACGCCGCGCTGTTCCTCCTGGTCTACCTGGCGGCCCTGATGGGGAATCTCTTCATTGTCGCTGTCACCATCCTAGACCGTCGCCTCCACACCCCCATGTACTTTTTCCTCAGGAACCTGTCCATCCTCGACCTCTGCTACATCTCCATCACCGTCCCCAAATCCATCCACAACTCCCTAACCAACAAGAGATCCATTTCCTTCCTGGGCTGTACCACCCAGCTCTTCTCGGTGGTCCTGTTTGCTGCCTCAGAGCTGTTCCTCCTCACGGCGATGTCCTATGACCGCTTCGCCGCCATCTGCCTCCCCCTGCGCTACGAGAACCTCATGGGCCAAAGGACCTGTGGGAAGATGGCCACCGTCTCATGGCTCGGCGGAGGGCTGTATTCCATGATGTTATCCTCTGGGACGTTCTCCCTACCCTTCTGCGGGTCCTTCCTGATCCGACAGTTCTTCTGTGATATCGCCTCCGTGCTCCGACTCTCCTGCTCCAAAACACACCTAGTCATCGATGTGATCCTGCTCACCGCTGTCATTTTGGGTGTCTTCTGCTTCGTCTCCATTGTCGTCTCGTACGTTCGCATCTTCCGGGCCGTGCTGAGGATGCCGGCCGCAGAAGGCCGGGCTAAAGCCTTCTCCATCTGCCTGCCCCATCTCGTTGTCACGACAGTGTTTTTCACCACAGCTGTCTTCGGTACCTTACATCCACCCTCAGACTCCTCCTCAGCTCTGGACCTGCTGGTGTCCGTGTTATACACGGTGGTGCCCCCCGCCCTGAACCCCCTCATCTACAGCCTGAGGAACCAGGACGTGAAGGCCGCCCTGGAGAGAGTCCTACGTGGGAGTCCTTTCCGCCAGGATAGAAAGTTCATAATGATGGCTTGATCCTCTCGTTTCTGTCTCCTTGGATTGATTCTGAGCAAGGATCATCCATCTAGAGAAACAGTGTTTCCTAGTGGAAAGAACACGGGCCTGGATGTCAGAGGACCTGGGTTCTAATCCCGGCTGTACCACGTGACCACGGTGAGACCTTGGGCAAGTCACTTAACTTCTCGGGGCTTCAGTTATTCCATCTGTAAAATGTGGATTAAATCCTACTCTTTCCTACTTAGACTGTAACTGGGACAGGGATTGTGTCCAACTCCATAATCTTGTTTCTACCCCAGCACGTAGAACAGTCATGGTACATAGTAAGCTCTTAACAAATGCTCTTATTATCATTACCCTCATGTTTCAGGGTGCCCTTTTTTGCTTGGTCATTTTTCTTCTCTCACCCCTCGAGGCAGAATCAACTGTGCTAAGCGCTTTGTGGTGCTCTGCACACAGTAGACACTGAATAAATATGATTGAATGAATTGATCAATCAATAAACTGTATTTATTGAACACCTACTGTGTTCTAAGTACTGTACTAAGCACTTGGGAGAGTATAATATAACACATTCCCTCCCAAAGCGAAATTACAGTCTAGACAGGAAGATGGACATTAATATAGATAAATATATTACAGTTATGTACATATGTGTGCTGGGACTGGGAGGGTGAAAAAAGACAACAAATCAGGGTGACACAGAAAGGGGTGGAAGAAAAGGAAATGAGGGCTTAGCCGGGAAGGCCTCTTGGAGATGTGCCTTACATGTAAAAGTTCATCTATGTGGAGTTGAAGATAAACAGTATGGGTGAGAATTGAATATCTCAGTGATAAGACAGCCTGCTAGTTTGTGATGACTAGGAGGTTGTGAGCCAGGGAAGGATTCTATGGAACACGATCATAATAATAAAAAGAAGAAGAATGGTATTTGTTAAGCGCTTACCATGTGCCAAGCACTGTTCTAAGCATTGAGGTAGATACACGGTAATCAGATTGTCCCACGTGGGGCTCACAGTCTTCATCTACATTTTGCAGATGAGATAACTGAGGCACAGAGAAGTTAAGTGGCTTGCCTAAGGCCCTACAGCAGAGCCGTGGCAGAGCTGGGATTAGAATTTAAGTCCCCTGACTCACAAGCCCCTGCTCTTGCCACTAAGCCACGATCTCGTGACACCTGATTGAATGTGCATGCCCGACTCCAGCCTCGACCTTGAAGATCAGGTGTAAATAACCCCGAGAGAGAGCAGGAAGTCTCTACCTACCTTCATTTGGATGTCCTTGAACCAACCCAAATTATCCCAGCAACGAAGAAGTTAATGCTGTGTGACCTTGGATTTAACTTCTTTTGCCCCGTTACCTCATCTTTAAAATGGGGATTAAAACTGTGAGTCCCACGTGGGACAACCTGATCCCTTGTATCTATACTAGCACTTTGAACAGTGCTTGGCATGTAGTAAGCACTTGACAAACACTATTATTATTATCTAGAGAAGCAGCATTTCCTAGTGGAAAAAGCCTGGGCCTGGGAGTCAGAGGACCTAGGTTCTAATCCCGGCCCTGCCACGGGTCCACTATGTGACCTTGGGAAAGTCACTTAACTTCTCTGGGCTTCAGTTCCCCCATCTGTAAAATGGGGATTAAACCCAACTCCCTCATAGTTAGACTGAAACTGAGACAGGGATTGTGTCCAACTCGATTATCTTGTTTCTACACCAGCACGTGGTACAGCCCAAGGCACATAGTAAACTCTTAACAAATGTTATTACTATTATTATACCCATCTTTCAGGGTGCCCTTTTGTGCTTGATCATTTTTTTTTCTCTCACCCCTCGAGGCAGGATCAATTGTGCTAAGCGCTTAATGGTACTCTGCACACAGTAAGTGCTCAATAAATATGATTGAATGAATTGATCCATCAATGAACTGTGTGTATTGACCACTTACTGTGTTATGAGTACTGTACTAAGCATTTGGGACATTATAATATAACAAAAAACTGACACATTCCTTCGCAAAGCGAAATTACAGTCTAGACGGGGAGACAGACATTAATATAAATAAATATATTACAGATATGTAAGTGTGTTCTGGGACTGGGCAGGTGAAAAAGAGAGCAAATCAGGGTGAGGCAGAAAGGGGTGGGAGACAAGGAATTGAGGGCTTAGCTGGGGAAGACCTCATGGAGCAGATGTGCCTTACATGTATCAATGCATCCTTTGTGGAGTTGAAGATAGACAGTGAGGGTGAGAATTAAATACCGACAGACAATGACACAAGGAGCATAGTCTTAGAGGGGGCAGGGAGGTTACGGAGTGGTATCAGGAGTGGGAGGGTCAAAGTGAGGTCCCGAAGAGGGAGGACTGATACAGCCAAACCATTTAAAAATGACCTCCCCATAGCCGTGAAGCTGATGATGATTATGGTATTTGTTAAGTGCTTACTATGTGCAAAGCACTGTTCTAAGATGTGGGGGATACAAGGTGATCAGGTTGTCCCACGTGGGGCTCACAGTCTTAATCCCATTTTACAGATGAGGTAACTGAAGCATAGAGAATTTAAGTGGCTTGCCCAAGGTCTCACAACTGACAAGTGGCAGAGCCAGGATTTGAACCCATGACCTCTGAGTCCAAAGCCTGTGCTCTTTCCACTGAGCCACGCAGCTGAGGAAGCCGATGGGTCACTGACAAAAAACCAAGATGGACACATCATTGTCATCTCGGCAGTTACTCTGGAGGTTCTCCCCGTGATTTGCATGGCCGTGTGACGGCTCACATGTTCTCCACTGGGGTAGTCACGTTGGGCGAGGCCACTACCCCACTCAAGGTCCCCAAGGTCCCCATGGTCCCCAGCTGTACCGGACCCCAGGAAAGTCAGGCCCGAACAGGACAAAATGAGTCCCCTCAGCCCTACATGTGACCCGGCCCCTGGAGGGAGTCCCGCAGGAGCGACAGGGAGCTTTTCCGGAAAGGCTCGGCTTCGGCCAGAGCCCAACACACTTCAGGCAGGAATCCAGAAGAGCCAGGACCCTGTACACCTCCCGGACATCCTCCTGCGGCCGACGTCCGGGAGCTGAGGGGACGGGGAACGGTTGAAAGACGACAGAGACCAGAGCCCGCTCGCTCCAGTCTGACCAGTGAGTCTGGACCGGGGAGAACACGGATGGATTGGGGGTCTTACAGGGGATCCAGCGGTGACAGAGTACTACAATCACCTCACGTCTCCATGCTTATAACAGATCTCTCCCCCGACATCTCCATGGTTCTTCATCCGCTGGATCTACTGGGTGGGCGGCAGGGATTGATGGGGATGGATCGGTGACAAACGATCTGTGTGGCCAATCGATCATATTAATTGAGCACTTACTGTGTGGAGAGCACCGTACTAAGTGCTCGGCAGAGTAAAATAAAAGATTAGCAGACATATTCCCTGCTCTTAGGAGCTTACAGTCTACAAGGGGAAACAAACTTTAATAGAAATACATAAATTATGGATCTATATATAAGTGCCATGGGATCGAGAGAGCAGTGAAGAAAGGGGGCAAATTCAAGTGAAGGGCGACACGGAAGGGAGTAAGAGAAGAGGAAATTGGAACTTAGTCCCGGAAGGTCTCTTGGAGGAGATGTGATTTTAATAAGGCTTTGAAGGTGGGGAGAGTTAAGGTCTGTCGGATACAAAGAGGGAAGACATTCCAGGATAGAGGCAGGACTTGGACGAGAGGTCTTTGGCGGGAGAGACGAGATGGAGGTACGGTGAATACGTTGGCATTAGATTGATTTCCACTCAATCCAAACCGCTACCTTGGTGGTTCAATATCTCTCATCCAATCCCGACTGGATTACTGAAACAGCCTCCTCTCTGATCTCCCATCCTCCTGTCTTTCCCCACTTCAGTCTATACTTCACGCTGCTGCCTGGATCATGTTTGAGCAGAAACGCTTTGGGCATGTTACTCCCCTCCTCAAAAATCTCCAGTGGCTACCAGTCAACCTACGCATCAGGCAAAAACTCCTCACTCTCGGCTTCAATGCTCTCCACCACCTCGCCTTGTGGATGGGCAACCACAGGAGGTTACTGAGCAGTGGGGAAACATGGTCAGAGCTGGTAACGTCTTCCACTTATTGGTGTTTACTAAGTACCTGCTATCTGAAGAGCACGGTGCTCAGTTCTGAGGAAGAGAACAACGGTGGCTACATTAGACACGGTCCTTTGAGAGGGCAGTCACTGACAACTAGATGAGAGTTAAGCTCACATGGGAGCTTATGGAGCTCCCCAGATTTCCCATGAAACAGGGTGCTCCATCTGGTGAGTGATCATTTCATTCATTTATTCATTCATTCATTTAGTCGTACTTATTGAGCGCTTACTGTCTGTAGAGCACTGTACTAGGCGCTTGGGAAGTACAGGTTGGCAACATATAGAGACGGTCCCTACCCAAGAACGGGCTCACAGTCTAGAGGGGGGAGACAGACAACAAAACAAAACATGTGGTCAGGTGTCAAGTCATCAGAATAAGTAGAAGTAAAGCTAGATGTACATCATTGACAAAATAAATAGAATAGTAAATATGTACAAGTGAAATAAATAGAGTAATAAATCTGTACAAACATATATACAAGTGCTGTGGAGAGGGGAAGGAGGTAGGGCGGGGGGATGGGGAGGGGGAGAGGAAAAAGGGGGCTCAGTCTGGGAAGGCCTCCTGAAGGAGGTGAGCTCTCAGTAGGGCTGTGAAGGGAGGAAGAGAGCTAGCTTGGCGGATGTGTGGAGGGAGGGCATTCCAGTCCAGGGGGAGGACGTGGGCCAGGGGTCGACGGCGGGACAGGCGAGAATGAGGCCCAGTGAGGAGGTTAGCGGCAGAGGAGCGGAGGGTGCGGGCTGGGCTGTAAAAGGAGAGAAGGGAGGTGAGGTAGAAGGGGGTGAGGTGGTGGAGAGCCTTGAAGCCGAGAGTGAGGAGTTTTTGCCTGATGCGTAGGTTGACTGGTAGCCACTGGAGATTTTTGAGGAGGGGAGTAACATGCCCAAAGCGTTTCTGCTCAAACATGATCCGGGCAGCAGCGTGAAGTATAGACTGAAGTGGGGAAAGACAGGAGGATGGGAGATCAGAGAGGAGGCTGTTTCAGTAATCCAGTCGGGATTGGATGAGAGATTGAACCACCAAGGTAGCGGTTTGGATTGAGTGGAAAGAGGGGATCTTGGCGATTCTGCGGAGGTGAGACTGGCAGGTTATTTAGGTTGTGGGCACCCCAGACAGCCCAAGATCTTGAGCCAGTTGTTTTGTAGGGACCCTCTCTTTATGTTACCGGCTTGTACTTCCCAAGCGCTTAGTACAGTGCTCTGCACACAATTACGATTGACTGAATGAATGAATGAATCATCCTGGTCTTCCGAGATTCCCGGACAGTCAAATGTCCCAGCAGGACTCCGGGCCCATCCTCCCACGGGGAATCCCTCAGGAAATAACCCGACCATCATCTGAGGAGATGGCGCAGCCAGCCGGAGATCCGAAATGGGGAGGGAGGATCCTGACAACTCTCACCCCTCTCCCAGACCTTCCTGTCACAGCCATCAGCGTCCAGGACCGACGAGATTAAATGAGCCTCTCTCTCAGCAGAGATCAATGCACCCCAGCCCAGGACAGGCCCTGTGACTCTGAAGAGGAGCAGGGGAAAGGTGATGGGCAGGGAAGAGAAATTTCAATGTAAGCTCAGAATAAGAAGATCAAAGTTAAAATTTCGCCTATTCTTTCATGTTACTTCCTTGAGGAGAAATGATCCATTCCAGCTAGTAGCTTCTCCAGGACCAGATAAGGGGGCGTGAATCTTTTTGCGTGAGGAGACCTCAACCACCAATCAATTGTCAGTAGAAAGAGCCAGGTTCTGGGACTCAGAAGGCCTGCCGCTGGCCTGCTGTATGACCTCGGTAAAGCCGCTTAATCTCTCTGTGTTCCAGTTTCCTTATCTGCTAAGTGCTTAGTACAGTGCCTGGCACCCGGTACGTACTCACCAGATAACGCTGATTGATTAATCAATCAATCTATAGCTTTCATTCAAGCATCGTAGCTTTCGGCAACTATCATGCCCCAGTGGAGTCTGAAGGACTTGGCTTCTAATCTCAGCTCTGCCACGAATCTGTTGTATGATCTTGGACAAGTCAGTTCACTTCTCTGAACCTCAGTTACCTCATTTGTAAAATGGGGGTTAAGAGTGTGAGCTCCATAGGGGACAAGGACTTTGTCCAACCTGATTAGCTTGCATACACCTGAGAGCTTAGATCAGTGTTTGGTCCATAGTAATACGATTGCTATTATTATTCCCTGTGTCTTAACTCATAAGGTGCCTGCAACCTTGATTTCTTTCATACACTATGGTCAGAGATCCAACAATCCTTTATAATGTAAACGCCTCGAAGGCAAGGATATCATTTTTGCTCTCCCTCTCTCTTAGACTGTAAGACTCAGGCAGAGCAGAGACTGTGTCCAACGTACCTATCCCACTTGGCATACAGTAGGAGCAAAATCGGGAATCGATATTAGTTCTCCCTCATACTGAGACTGGGGGCCGTAAAAGGGACCTAATTATCTTGTATCTACCCCAGCACTTAGTATATTGCTTGCCACATAGTATGTATTTAACAAATAACACAATTATTGTTATTATGTTATCTACATCATATATTAAGATATATTCTTATTATACTGCTTATAAAACACTCTAGGCATCGTACTGATTTACAAATTATAAAGTAAGGAAAAGGGGCAGGTTTGAGCCTAGGGTGAGGGATATAAATAAGTTAAACTGGTCTCTAGACTGAGAGCTCAGTGTGGGTAGGTGGAACATCTACCAATTCTGTTGCATTGTGCTCTCCCAAGCACTTAGTACAGTGTTCTGCATACAGTAAGCACTCAGTAAATACTATCGCCTGATTAAATGTGGGCAGGGAACGTGTCTACCAACCACGTTGTATTGTATTCTCCCAGCCACTTAGTTCAGTGCTCTGCACACATTAAGCACTCAATAAATGACATTGATTGATTAATTGTTTGATTGTAGGCAGAGAGGCTGTCTACCAACCATGTTGTATTGTACTCTCCCAAGTGCTTAGTACAGTGTTCTGCACTGTAAATGCTTAATAATTATCATTGATTGATTGAGGTTGTCTTCTGGTTTGAGACAGGTTTAGGGATAAGGAAGAAGTCATAATTAAGTGTTGGCCTACAGGATGCATAAGACACATTACCTCCCAACAAAGAGCTTAGACTCTGATCAATCCATCTATCACTGGTATTTATTGAGCTCTGACTGGGTGCAGAGCACTGTTCTAAGCACTTGGGAGAAAACAATAGAGCAGAGCTGGCAGACATGTTCCCTGCTCACAAGCTTACAGTCAAAAGGGGGAGACAGACATTAATAAAAATAAAAGAAAGGGGAGTTAGACATGAACGTATTTACAGTAGAGCAATCTAGAGAAGTGCAATGGAGTAAAGCAATATACATGCCAAGGAGGAGTATCAGTCGGTCTACGATGGTAGAGATGGTGGATGGGTTTGTCTGCCTGAGAGTTAACTGGGAGAAGCTCTTTGGAGGAGACGGGCTTTTGTACAGAAATTGGAATGTGGAAGGAATGTGATCTGTCAGGAGGAGCAGCATGATGCAGTGGATAAACCACAGGTCTAGGAGTCAGAAGGTCATGGGTTCTAATCCCGGCTTCGCTATTTGTCTGCTGTGTGATCTTGGCTAAGTCACTTCACTTCTCTGGGCCTCAGTTAACTCATCTGGAAAATGGAGGTTGAGACTGTGAGCCTCCTGTGGGACCTACCCGATTTGCCTGTATCCTCCCGAGTGCTTAGTACAATGACTCGCACATAGTAAATGCTTAGCACGTATCATAATTATTATTTGAAGGGGTGGGAGTTCTAAGGTGGGGGAACATCCCGAGAGAGGGGAGAGACGTGGGAGCAATGAGAGTGAGGCAGAGCTAGAAGATTGGCCAGGGATGAATTGAAAGAATATGTTGAGGTATAGAAGATGAGGCAAAAAGATATGGAAGGTAAAAGAGCTATTGAATATGCATAAAATTATAGGAAGTGATTTGACTAGTTCATGATATTAGTAATAATAATGCTAATAATGGTATTTGTTAAACACGTAGTACATACGAGAAGCAGCGTGGCTCTGTGGAAAGAGCACGGGCTTTGGAGTCAGACGTCATGGGTTCAAATCCAGTCTCCGCCAATTTTCAGCTGCGTGACTTTGCCTCAGTTGTCTCATCTGAAAAATGGGGATTAAGACTGTGAGCCCCCCGTGGGACAACCTGATCACCTTGTAACCTCCCCAGCTCTTAGAACAGTGCTTTGCACATAGTAAGGGCTTAGTAAATGCCATCATTATTATTATTACGTGTCAAGCACTGTACTAAGTGCTGGGGTAGATACAAGTTAATCAGGCCCATCATGGACCTCACAGTCTAAATAGGAGGGAGAACAGGTACCGAATCGCCATTTTGCAAATGATGGAATAATAATAATAATCATAATGACAATAATAATAACGTTGGTATTTTTTAAGCGCTTACTATGTGCCAAGCACTGTTCTAAGCGCTGGAGTAGATGCAAGGAAATCAAGGTATCCCACCTGGGGCTCACAGTCTTCATCTCCATTTTATATATGATGTAACTGAGGCACAGAGAAATTGACTTGCCCAAGGTCACACAGCAGACAAGTGGCAGAGTCGACATTAGAACCCACGACCTCTGACTTCCAAGCCTCTTTCCACTAAGCCACGCTGCTTCTCGAACTGAGGCCCAGAGAAGAGAAGTGAAGTGACTTGCCCAAGGTCATACAGCAGGTACATGGCAGAGCGTGGATTAAAAGTCAGGTCCTCTGATTCCCTGTTCCGAGCTCTTTCCTCTAGGCTGGGCTACTTCTCAAATGATGTGGAATTATGTGACTATAATACTTACAGATATTTGCAAGTGGAACAGACACCTAGGAGTCAGAAATGGTTTCTGTGCTGTCCTGAACAGAGGCAGGTGAACTGAGGGAGATGGAGAGCATGATTAGCTTCTCGCTACCCTAGGGCTTAATACAGTGCTTGGTACGTAGTACGAAATACCATTAAAACGCCCAAAATCTGAGATTTCCCACCAGCACAAATATTTTCTCCTCCTCTATGCAAATATTTTTTTCCTCCACTATGCACTTTTCTCTGAATCATTCTCGTCCCTATTTGAATCTTCTTCTCTTTTCTAAGTGTCCTTAGGCTGTCAATGCCAATTCCCAGAACATGACCAATGTCACCCTGAAGGCAAAATTCCTGCTCCTGAGATTCTTGGAGGTCCGGGAGCTGCAGGTTGTCCAGGCCGCGCTGTTCCTCCTGGTCTACCTGGCTCTCTGACGGGGAATCTCCTCATCGTCGCCGTCACCGCCCTCGACCAGCGCCTCCACACCTCCATGTACTTCTCCCTCAGTAACCTGTCCTTCATCGACCTTTGCCTCATCTCCGTCATTGTCCCCACGTCCATCCACAGCTCCCAGACCAATAATAACTCCATCTTCTTCCTAGGCTGCATGGCTTATACCTGTGGTATTTGTTCCCGAGAGGCCCGCCCACCATCACACCGCGAGGCCTTGCTGCTCCCGGAAGGATCCTCTCCTCAGAGCGCCGCCATAGACGCCCGGGACTCCGTTCCCGAGAGGCCCGCCCGCCCGCCATCACACCGCGAGACGCCCGGGACTCCGTTCCCGAGAGGCCCGCCCGCCATCATACCGCGAGGCCTTGCTGCTCCCGGAAGGTTCCTCTCCTCAGAGCGCGCCGCTATAGACGCCCGGGACTCCGTTCCCGAGAGGCCCGCCCGCCATCACACCGCGCGGCCTTGCCGCTCCCGGAAGGCTCCTCTCCTCAGAGCGCCGCCATTGACGCCCGGGACTCCGTTCCCGAGAGGCCCGCCCGCCATCACACCGCGCGGCCTTGCCGCTCCCGGAAGGCTCCTCTCCTCAGAGCGCCGCCATTGACGCCCGGGACTCCGTTCCCGAGAGGCCCGCCCGCCCACCCTCCCGCCATCTCAGCGCCCCCACGGACGCCCCCCCTGCTTCCACCCCTCCACTTAGGAGGCCTTCCGTAAAGTGCCCCTCATCCCCC
Source organism: Tachyglossus aculeatus (assembly GCF_015852505.1). Classification (NCBI taxonomy): domain Eukaryota; kingdom Metazoa; phylum Chordata; class Mammalia; order Monotremata; family Tachyglossidae; genus Tachyglossus; species Tachyglossus aculeatus. The sequence goes on from NW_024045096.1 coordinate 292,789, forward strand.
CCCCTTCCCGGTCCGGTCCTGACTGACTCTCCCCCCGCCTGCCCCCAGGTAAAAAGCCCTTGTTAGCACCTTGTTAGCACCATGTTAGCACCATGTTACATGTTACATTAACGACAACCTCATTCACACCTCCTCAGCCCTCCCATGCTAGTTGACTGTTCGCTCCCCTCCCCAGGTATCTCTGCTCCCTGACCCCCCCTTAACTGGCCCACCTTACTCCAGCTCTTAATAGTTTGTATCTGCTCTCTGTGGCATCACTGTCTGCCAATTCTATTATTGCCATAGCATATTGATTGCTCAACTACACCCTGTGATGCCATCGCCTACTTTTATCATTGCTACTGTTTTATTGCTTCTGCATCTCAATTGTTAACCCCCCGCGGTACTGTCACTCGCCCTGCTGACCTCACCATGAACTTTCAGTTCCCTTGCTCCCAACTGCCATTCCCATTCCTCACCTTCCCCTTCCCCTCTCCCACCCAGCTGTTTCCCTCCCTCTCACCCACCAAGACCGCTCCCCCTCAACCCCTATCAAGGATTCCTCTGTACCAGCGCAGGTCCTCCGCTTCTCCCTCCCGGTCCCCCTCCTCCCCTTCTCCCCGCCCCCACCCCATCCCAGTTCTCCTTTCCCATCGCCACCCCCCTTCCCACTCTCCCCGCCCAGGCCCCCGCCAACTCATCCCAATCCAAACCCTCCCCACCCCTCGCACCCTTCCCCCTCCCTCCCCGCCCTCCACAGCTGATGCCAAGTGTGGCCTCTGGAACCCCCGCTCCGTTTTAAGTAAGATCCCTTTCATCCTGGACCTTTTCCTTTCCAGTTCTCTACTCCTCCTCGCCCTAACTGAAACATGGCTGTCGCCGGAAGACACGGTCTCTTCTGCCGCTCTCTGCAGTGCAGGCCTCTTCTTCTCCCACTCCCCCAGACTCACCGGAAAAGGAGGAGGTGTCGGTTTCCTTCTCGCCCCCCAATGTCGCTTTCGCACTATCCCACCTCCCCCTTCCCTTTCCTTCCCTTCCTTTGAAGCCCACATTATTCGCCTCTACCACCCCCTCCAGATTCTTGTAGCCATCATCTACCGCCCTCCGGGCCCCACTTCCAACTTCTTTAACGACTTTGACCCCTTCCTCACATTCCTTCTCTCCTTCTCCATGCCCACTCTGATCCTCGGAGACTTCAATATCCACATGGATATCCCTAACGACTCCTCTGCCGCCCGCCTTCTATCTCTCCTTGACGCTGCTAACCTCTTCCTCCACCCCACCTCACCCACTCACCAACTTGGTCATACCCTCGACCTCATCATCTCCTACCGCTGCACTGTGTCCACCCTCACCAACTCTGTGATCCCTCTCTCTGATCATAATCTTCTCACCTGCCTCCTCACTCACACTCCTTTCCCCTGTAAATCCGTATTACTCCCTCACAGAGATCTCCGCTCTCTGGACCCCACCCATCTTTCGGAGCGCCTCACACCCCACCTCGCTGCCCTCTCCTCTCTACCCAGTCTTGATGATCAGATTACTGCTCTCAACTCTACCCTTTCTACTCAGCTAGACTCGCTCGCTCCCCTTTCCCTTCGCCGTTCTCGCACCACTAACCCACAGCCCTGGATCACTGCCACTGTCCGCCTCCTTCGCTCTTATGGTCGAGCTGCCGAACGCTGCTGGCGAAAGTCTAAACACCATGCCAACCTCGTTCACTTCAAGTTTATCCTTTCCTGCCTTAACTCAGCCCTCTCTTCTGCCAGACAAAACTATTTCTCCTCCCTTATTGACACCCATGCCCGTCACCCCCGCCAGCTCTTCCGTACATTCAACTCCCTTCTCAGGCCCCCGGTTCCTCCCCCTCCTCCTTCCCTCACCCCCAACGATCTGGCCTCCTACTTCATTAACAAAATTAAATCCATCAGGTCCGACCTCCCCAAAGTCTCTTCCCCCCTTTCTCCAACCCCCCGGCTCTCAACACTCTCTGCTACTCTCCCATCCTTCCCAGCGGTATCCTCAGAGGAACTCTCCTCCCTCCTCTCAAGTGCTACTCCGGCCACCTGTGCTTCTGACCCCATTCCCTCTCATCTTATGAAATCTCTCGCTCCCTCCCTTCTCCCCTCCTTAACTACCATCTTCAACCGCTCACTCTCCACTGGTTCCTTCCCCTCTGCCTTCAAACATGCCCATGTCTCTCCCATCCTAAAAAAACCCTCTCTTGACCCCACCTCACCTTCTAGTTATCGTCCCATATCCCTCCTACCATTCCTTTCCAAACTCCTTGAACGAGTTGTCTACACGCGCTGCCTAGAATTCCTCAACAACAACTCTCTCCTCGACCCCCTCCAGTCTGGCTTCCGTCCCCTTCATTCCACGGAAACTGCGCTCTCAAAGGTCACCAATGACCTCCTGCTTGCCAAATCCAACGGCTCATACTCTGTCCTAATCCTCCTCGACCTCTCAGCTGCCTTTGACACTGTGGACCACCCCCTTCTCCTCCACACGTTATCTGACCTTGGCTTTACAGACTCCGTCCTCTCCTGGTTCTCCTCTTATCTCTCCGGTCGTTCTTTCTCAGTCTCTTTTGCAGGCTCCTCCTCCCCCTCCCATCCTCTTACTGTGGGGGTTCCCCAAGGTTCAGTGCTTGGTCCCCTTCTGTTCTCAATATACACTCACTCCCTTGGTGACCTCATTCGCTCCCACGGCTACAACTATCATCTCTACGCTGATGACACCCAGATTTACATCTCTGCCCCTGCTCTCTCCCCCTCCCTCCAGGCTCGCATCTCCTCCTGCCTTCAGGACATCTCCATCTGGATGTCCGCCCGCCACCTAAAGCTCAACATGTCGAAGACTGAGCTCCTTGTCTTCCCTCCCAAACCTTGTCCTCTCCCTGACTTTCCCATCTCTGTTGATGGCACTACCATCCTTCCCGTCTCACAAGCCCGCAACCTTGGTGTCATCCTCGACTCCGCTCTCTCATTCACCCCTCACATCCAAGCCGTCACCAAAACCTGCCAGTCTCAGCTCCGCAACATTGCCAAGTTCCGCCCTTTCCTCTCCATCCAAACCGCTACCCTGCTAATTCAAGCTCTCATCCTATCCCGTCTGGACTACTGCACTAGCCTTCTCTCTGATCTCCCATCCTCGTGTCTCTCTCCACTTCAATCCATACTTCATGCTGCTGCCCGGATTATCTTTGTCCAGAAACTCCCCTCCTCAAAAACCTCCAATGGCTACCGATCAATCTGCGCATCAGGCAGAAACTCCTCACCCTGGGCTTCAAGGCTGTCCATCACCTCGCCCCCTCCTACCTCACCTCCCTTCTCTCCTTCTACTGCCCAGCCCGCACCCTCCGCTCCTCCACCACTAATCTCCTCACTGTACCTCGCTCTCGCCTGTCCCGCCATCGACCCTCGGCCCACGTCATCCCCCGGGCCTGGAATGCCCTCCCTCTGCCCATCCGCCAAGCTAGCTCTCTTTCTCCCTTCAAGGCCCTGCTGAGAGCTCACCTCCTCCAGGAGGCCTTCCCAGACTGAGCCCCTTCTTTCCTGTCCCCCTCGTCCCCCTCTCCATCCCCCCATCTTACCTCCTTCCCTTCCCCACAGCACCTGTATATATGTATATATGGTTGTACATATTTATTACTCTATTTATTTATTTATTTATTTATTTTACTTGTACATTTCTAGCCTACTTATTTTATCTTGTTGGTATGTTTGGTTCTGTTCTCTGTCTCCCTCTTTTAGACTGTGAGCCCACTGTTGGGCAGGGACTGTCTCTATGTGATGCCAATTTGTACTTCCCAAGCGCTTAGTACAGTGCTCTGCACATAGTAAGCGCTCAATAAATACGATTGATTGATTGATTGATTTCCGTCGATCTTGTTTGTAGGTACTATTTCATCATCATGGCAATGTCTTATGACCGCTACGCTATCTGCCTCCCCCTGCGCCATGAAGTTATCATGGATCGAGGGACCTCTGGGAAGATGTCTGATGCCTCCTGGTTCAGCGGAGTACTGATTGGGGTCTTGTTTTCAGCTTCGACCTTCTCCATGTCCTTCTGTGGGTACAGCGTCGTCCCCCAGTTCTTCTGTGATGTTCCTGCTCTGCTGAAGATCTCCTGCTTCGAGGACCACTTGCCACGGATCTGAGCATGACCACAAGGGTAGTGGTAGCCATCGTCTGCTTCCGGCTCATCTTCGTCTTCTACTACCGCATTTTCTGGGCCAAACTGAGGATGCCGGCACCCGAGGGCCGGATCAAAGCCTTCTCCACCTTCCCGCCCCACCTCACCGTCGTCTTTGCTTTTTCCTCTACCGGGACTTTCCCCTACCACAAACTGCCCTCGGACTCCCCCTCGATGTTGGACCTGCTGGCGTCCGTGTTCTAGACCGTCGTCCCACCTGTCGTCAGACTCCTCGACTGACTACGCTCAGTCCCTTCCGGACTGGCCCAGGCCACCCCCTCAATGGTGCCCTCGCTGGCTCCCTGAGACAACCCGTCAGTGCAAATAAGAAATATGGGTACCGATCCTCGGTGCCCCACATTGGGTGCCAAAATTGATGCCGGCCAAAAACACTGGAGTCACGTGGGGGAGTAAAGAATTACTCAGAGGATCGTTTTCCCAAGCAAGCTTTTATTATCCCGTTCCAGTTTCCCTCCCTGAGTGAATTTAGGTCTTTTGGGTGTAATGCACGCAGCGGGCTCCGCTCCTTAGGGGAGGCGAGAGCCCTGAGCACTCAGCGGGAGTTGCTTATAAACTGTATCCGGGATTGTGGTGTTGACGGATTGGCTCTATCCTTCTAACGTCACGATGCTGGGCAGATTGTAGAGGGGAGGTGGGGGTGCTTGTCAGTTTCACTTCCTACCCTCAGTTCCCTCCCGTGATGCCGGCCTCAGTAGGACATGGGTTCTAATCCCAACTCTACTAGTTCCCTGCTGCATAGCCATGGGAAAATGACTTAATTTCTCTATGCCTCAGTTTTCTCAATACTGAAATGAGGATTCGATACCTGTTTTCCCTCCTACTTACTCTGTGAATCCCTTGTGGGACAAAAACTGTGTTCTACCAGATTGTCCTGTAACTCCCCCAACACTGAATACTTTGCTTGAAGCGTAGTAAACACTTAATAAATATCAAGAGTATTATGTCTGATTGAGGAGACTAAAACTAAAATGAATAGTAGATAGGAGAGGTCAGAGAACATAAAGATATGAACATGAGTGTTCTGAATTTTTTCGGTGGTTTTAGAGTCAAACAAGTAGTGCCTTTATACATACATTCATCCCTTGTCTGCTGTAGGACCTGGGGGCCAGACACGTACCTTCTCTGTGGCTCAGTTACCTCATCTGTAAATTGGGGATTATGACTGAAATCACCATGTTGGTCAAGGACTGTGTACAACCTGATGAGCTTCTATCCACCCCATTCGTTCATTCAATCGTATTTATTGAGAGTACTGCATGCAGAGCATTGTACTGAGCGCTTGGGAAGTACAAATCGGCGACATATAGAAACGGTCCCTATCCAACAACGGGCTCACAATCTAGAAGGGGGAGACAGACAACAAAACAAAACAAGTAGACAAGTGTCACTGCCATCAGAATAAATATAATTATAGCTATATACACATCATTAATAAAATGAATAGTCATAAATATGTACAAATATACACAAGTGATGTGGGAAGGGGGTAGAGCAAAGGGATGGAGGGGTAGATGGGAGGGGAGGAGAAGGAGAGTAAAAAGGGGAGCTCAATCTGGGAAGGCCTCCTGGAGGAGATAAGCTCTCAGTAGGGCTATGAAGGGAGGAAGAGAGTACAGTATCTGGCATATAATAACCACTTAACGATACCATAAAACAAACAACAAAACTAAACCCACATATACAACAACCTGATTCCATTTGCCAACATATCAGCAATCCCAATTGTACACACACAAACACAAGAATACCTCATCTTTCATGTAGTCCTTTTCTAAAGCATCGCTCAGCCTACACCTCTCCTCTCCTCAACCTCCTCTAATGACAAGTTGTGTCTTTTCAAAAGGAACAAAACCTCACAATCGGCTTGAAGGCTTTCTGCTCTATGACTGCACTTCACCCCCTTTCCATCGTTCTTATTGACACCCATGCTCATCACCCCCGCCAGCTCTTCCGTACATTCAACTCCCTCCTCAGGCCCCCGGTTCCTCCCCCTCCTCCTTCCCTGCTCCCCAACGATCTGGCCTACTACTTCATTAACAGAATTAAATCCATCAGGTCCAACCTCCCCAAAGTCACTCCCCCTCTTTCTCCAACCCCCCGGCTCTCAACACTCTCTGTTACTCTCCCATCCTTCCCAGCAGTATCCTCAGAGGAGCTCTCCTCCCTCCTCTCAAGTGCTACTCCGGCCACCTGTGCTTCTGATCCCATTCCCTCTCATCTTATGAAATCTCTTGCTCCATCCTTTCTCCCCTCCTTAACTACCATCTTCAACCGCTCACTCTCCACTGGTTCCTTCCCCTCTGCCTTCAAACATGCCCATGTCTCTCCCATCCTAAAAAAACCCTCTCTTGACCCCACCTCACCTTCTAGTTATCGCCCCATATCCCTCCTACCATTCCTTTCCAAACTCCATGGACGAGTTGCCTACACGCGCTACCTCGAATTCCTCAACATCAGCTCTCTCCTCGACCCCCTCCAGTCTGGCTTCCGTCCCCTACATTCCACGAAAACTGCCCTCTCAAAGGTCACCAATGACCTCCTGCTTGCCAAATCCAAAGGCTCCTAGTCTATCCTAATCCTCCTTGACCTCTCAGCTGCCTTCGACACTGTGGACCACCCCCTTCTCCTCAACACGCTATCCGACCTTGGCTTCACAAACTCCGTCCTCTCCTGGTTCTCCTCTTATCTCTGAGGTCGTTCATTCTCAGTATCTTTTGCAGGTTCCTCCTCCCCCTCCCAACCCCTTACTGTGGGGGTTCCCCAAGGTTCAGTGCTTGGTCCCCTTCTGTTTTCGATCTACACGCACTCCCTTGGTGACCTCATTCGCTCCCACGGCTTCAACTATAATCTCTACGCTGATGACACCCAGATCTACTTCTCTGCCCGTGCTCTCTCCACCTCTCTCCAGGCTTGCATCTCCTCCTGCCTTCAGGACATCTACATCTGGATGTCTGCCCGCCACCTAAAACTCAACATGTCCAAGACTGAACTCCTTGTCTTCCCTCCCAAACCCTGCCCTCTTCCTGACTTTCCCATCTCTGTTGACGGCACTACCATCCTTCCCGTCTCACAAGCCCGCCAACTTGGTGCCATCCTCGACTCCGCTCTCTCATTCACCCCTCACATCCAGGCCGTCACCAAAACCTGCCGGTCTCAGCTCCGCAACATTACCAACACCCGCCCTTTCCTCTCCATCCAAACCGCTACCCTGCTCGTTCAAGCTCTCATCCTATCCCGTCTGGACTACTGTATCAGCCTTCTCTCTAATCTCCCATCCTCATGTCTCTCCCCACTTCTATCCATACTTCCTGCTGCTGCCCCGATTGTCTTTGTCCAGAAACGCTCTGGGCATGCTACTCCCCTCCTCAAAAATCTCCAGTGGCTACCAATCAATCTGCGCATCAGGCAGAAACTCCTCACCCTCGGCTTCAAGGCTCTCCATCACCTCGCCCCCTCCTACCTCACCTCCCTTCTCTCCTTCTACAGCCCAGCCCCCATCCTCCGCTCCTCTGCTGCTCAGCGTCCCTCGTTCTCACCTGTCCCGCCATCGACCCCCGGCCCACGTCGTCCCCCGGGCCTGGAATGCCCTCCCTCTGCCCATCCGCCAAGCTAGCTCTCTTCCTCCCTTCAAGGCCCTACTGAGAGCTCTCCTCCTCCAGGAGGCCTTCCCAGACTGAGCCCCTTCCTTCCTCTCCCCCTCGTCCCCCTCTCCATCCCTCCCATCTTACCTCCTTCCCTTCCCCACAGCACCTGTATATATGTATATATGTTTGTACATATTCATTACTCTGTTTATTTATTTATTTATTTATTTATTTATTCATTTATTTATATATTTTACTTGTACATATCTATTCTATTCATTTTATTTTGTTAGTATGTTTGGTTTTGTCCTCTGTCTCCCCCTTTTAGACTGTGAGCCCACTGTTGGGTAGGGACTGTCTCGATATGTTGCCAACTTGTACTTCCCAAGCGCTTAGTACAGTGCTCTGCACACAGTAAGCGCTCAATAAATACGATTGATTGATTGATTCAACACGTCTTCTCAGCTCTCAAAATAACTTTCTAGATGTTATTCGTGATCGACTCTCCCGTTTTCATCCTAGCCTGGAACTCCCTCTCTTACCGACTCAAAATCACAGAAATCACAGTTCTTTCCAAATTCTGAGCAATGCTAAAATGCCCCCCTCCTCCAACCAGCTACCCCGATTCATTTCTCAGCTCCCTAATCCCACTTCAACTAGCTCAAGCGAGAATCAGTTCATTTCCATACTCATTAGGTGGAAAAATCATGGGCCCAGGAGTTCTTTTCTTGACTGTGAGGTCTTTCAGGGAAGCATACACATTTACCAGCTCTGTTCTATTTACTCTCCCAAGCATAGCATAGTGGGAGTCAGAGGACATTGGTTCTAATCCTGCCTTTGTCCCTTTGCTGCTCTGGGACCTTGGACAAGTCGCTTCACTTCTCTCGGCCTCGGTTTCCTCATCTGTAAAATGGCACGCAATAATTGCCAATTCATCTTTCCATTTTTTCCTTCTAGTAGGGGCAGGAAATATTTATGTTATGGTGTTATAAAATGAATAGAGCACGGGCTTGCGAGACAGAAGAAGTCAGAAGGACCTGGGTTCTAATTCTGGCTCCACCTCAGGTCTACTGTGTGACCATAGGCAAGTCATTTAACTTCTCTGAGCCTCAGTTACCTCATCTGCAAAATAGGGGTTAAGACTGTGAGCCCTATGTGGAACAAGGACTGTATCCACCCTGCTTGACTTGTACGCACCCCAGCGCTTAGGACAGTGCTTGGGACACAGTAAGAGCTTAAAAAGTACTACTATTATTATTATTACTCTCCCAAGAGCTTAGTACACACAGTAAGCGCTCAATGAATATTATTCAATATAGATTGACTGATAGTAAATTATATTGTGTCAACCTACCCCGGTAGATTGGAAAGTTATTCCAATCTTCCAACCTTTCCCATTATTTGTCTTCTCCAAACATTTGGGAAGAACTCTTACAGGAAGAAATTGTTGATAGTGCCAGTAGCTATTCAACGCTAGTCACGCTCTCTCAGCCCTGCCTGTCATTTACTCTCTGCAAGGGATTCTGGAACCCACTGAAGACCAAATTGACTGTCCACAGTGCTGACACTGTGCCGGAGCACGGTAGCCTGACGGGTAGGTGGCATGGTAGCGAGGTTTGAGGAGGAAGGAGGAGAGGTGTGTGATGGGTGGGGGTTACGTAACTGGAAAACACCTCCCCTCCTGCTGGTACCTCTGCCCCGCTCGAGCTGCACCCCACCCTTAGACCCCGGGGGTCCTAGGTCCTCACTCCAACTTAGGCCCCAGACTGGCTCCATCTCTTCCATCCTCATCCTCGTCCCCCCGCCTTCCCCTCCATCCCACTCACTCCCGGTAACTGTCACCGGGGCAGCATGGGGCTGGGGGTCACTGATCCCTGCAGGGCTGGTCTGGTCCCCTCTTTCCCCTCAGAGTCTTGGGTTTGGTCAGCCAGAAAGGAACAGAGAGGAGCCCTCAATCCCTCTCTGCTCTCCCTCAGACCCCGAGAGGCTCTCCATACAGAGCTCTGTCCCTGTAGTTAAAGCAGGAGCTACTCTGAGGGGGATTCCTGAAGGATGGCTTGGGGTCCTGCCGAGGAACCTCGTGGCCTGGACAAGCCAAGCACCCTCTGGTCACGTGGTTCCTGAGGCTTCTGGGAGACAAGAGCCTGGTCTTAGCAGCATCAGACATGGTGCCGGCCCTTGGGGTTCCCGTGGAAACAACGGCATCTGCATCTCAAAGTCCCAACGGTTCCTGATTTCAATGGCAGTCAATGACATTGTGAATGGTTTCACCTTTGTCTAATTCATAACCTGAAACACTCAATCTGTCAGTCAATCAGGCAAATGTAACTTTTTCTTATGATCTTTGTGAGAGCTTACTATATATCAGGCCCTATACCAAGTGCTGGAGTAGTTACAAGCTAATGAGACTGGACAGAGTCGATGTCCCCCGTGGGGCTTACATCTCAATCCCCATTTTACAGATGAGGGAACTGAGGCACGGAGACGTTCAGCGACTCTGCCCAAGGTCACACAGCAGACATGTGGTGGACCTGGGATAGAACCCATTTCCATTTGATTCCCAGGTCCGTCCTCTACCCACTAAGCAGTGCTGCTTCTTTTGACTTGTCCTTATTGCAAATCCTTTGAAGCTCTATGCATACTCACTATGTAAACTGCACTCTTGAATCAAGCGTTCGTCCACTTTCTCATTTCCCCCTTCTCTCCTTCTTTCTCTACATAAATTATTCTATCTCCCCCTTTAGATAACAATCTCCTGGAGAGCAGGAATAGCGCATTTTATTTCTTTTGAACTCTCCTGGGAGCTTACTAAAGCGCTTTGTAGCCAGGATGTGGTCAATAAATACCATTGATAATAATAATAGTAATGATTATGGCCTTTGTTAAGCGCTTACTATCTTCCAAGCAGTGTTTTAACTGCTGGAATAAATACAAGGTAATCAGGCTGGGCACAGTCCCTGTCCCACATGGGGCTCACAGCCCCAATACCCATTTTACAGATGAGGGAACTGAGGCACAGAGAAGTGAAGTGACTTGCCCAGGGTCATATGGCAGACAAGTAGCAGAACGGGTATTAGAACCCACTACCTCTTACTCCCAAGCCTGTGCTCTGGATGGATGGATGGATGGATGAGTAGATGAATGTTTGGAAGGATGGATGGATGGAAGGAAGAAAAGATGGAATGATGAGAGAGGATGGATTTGACAAGACAGATGAAGCTGCAGTCCTCCTTTGTTCCCTTCTCCCATACCACCTCCCATTTTCCGAGAGAAGCAGCATGGCTCAGTGGAATGAGCCCGGGCTATGGAGTCAGAGGTCATGGGTTCAAATCCCAGCTCCACCAATTGTCAGGTGTGTGACTTTGGGCAAGTCACTTAACTTCTCTTTGCCTCAGTTACCTCGTCTGTAAAATGGGGATTAAGACTGTGAGCCCCACGTGGGACAACCTGATCACCTTGCAGTGCTTAGAACAGTGCTTTGCACATAGTAAGCTCTTAAAAAATACCATTATTATTTTTATTATTATTCCGACTTTCATTCCCACCTCCAGAGTCTTGCTAAAGAGTGTATCATTATATTTTCATAGTCATTATTAATAATGTAATTATTGTATTTATTAAGGGGTTGTGCGCCTAAATTGTTCTACTTGCTGGAGCAGAAATGAAGGATCAGTTCAGACACAATTCCTGACCCACAGGGGCTCAGAGTGTAAGAGGAAGAGAGATCCTAGAGATGTTATGTCCCTTCCCCTAGGTCACAAAGCAAGCCAGTAGCAGAGCTGACATCAGACCTCAAGTCTCAATCAACCAATCATATTTATTGAGCATAAACTCTGGACGAAGCACTGTACTACGCACATGTAAAAGTTCAATAAAATAGAGTTGTTAGACATGTTCCCTGCCCACAATGAGCTTAAAGTCTAGAGCAATTCCTATTCCTTTAGGCCAAGATAAGATTTTCTAAAGAACATGATATTTGTTAAACACTTGCTATGTACCAATCACTGTTCTAAGCGCTGGGGTAGATACAAGGTCATCAAGAAGGGGTGTCCCTGTAGACTGTAAACTCACTTCCCTGTCCACAATGAGTTTACAGTCTACAGGGACACCCCTTCCTTTAGGCAATGATGCCTCCCCAAAACTGGATTGTCAGTCATACTTCAGTCTTAGCCACCTCCCTCCCAGACTTTGACAATTCATCAACGTCCAGCGTTTTCTGTGAACCCAATAAGACAGCTAATTATGTGGCTAGGTCCAATGGCAATTTCTTTGTTAAAGTGGTGGGGTGAGATTATTTGCACAAGGAAGGAGACATTTTGTCCCAGAGCAGAGCCTGGGTGAGTGACCCTTTTAGGATACTGTCCATGGCGGCCTTCACCTTCCGGTTCCTCAGGCTGTAGATGACAGGATTCAGGGATGGTAGCACCACCGTGTAGAACACGGACACCAGCAGTACCACGATCAAGGAGAAGTCTGAGGGCGGCCTGATTTAGACAATTACACCAGCAGAGTAGAAAACAGTGATGACGGTGAGGTGGGGCAGGCAGGTGGAGAAGGCTTTGGCCTGGCACTTGGTGGCCGCCATCCTCATAACAGCCCAGAATACGCGCGCGTATGAGACGATGATGGAAATGAAGCAGACGACAAGTAGGGCTTACCCAAAAATCACAGTCGCATCGTTGGTGATGTGCTTCTCGGAGCAGGTGATCGTATGCAGAGGGGGAACGTCACAGAAGAACTGGGGAACGACGTTGGACCCGCAGAAGGACAGGGAGAACGACCCAGCTGAACATAGTTTTGCAAACAGGCCCCCGCTGAGCCAGGAGGCAGCAGCCATCTTCCCACTGGCCCCTCGAGCCATGACGACCTCGTTCGTAGCTCGGGGGAAGCAGATGGCAGCGTAGAGATCGTAGAACATCACCATGAGGACGGACACCTCTGAGCCACCACACCAGACCACGGAGAAGATCTGAACTGCACAGCCCACTAGGGAGATGGATCTCTTGTTGGTGAGGGAGTTGTGGAGAATTGGGGACGGTGACAGAGATGTAGCAAAGGTCGATGAGCGACAGGTTCCTGAGTTATAAATACATGGGGGTCTGGAGGTGCCTATACAGGGTGGTGTTGGCGACGATGAGGAGATTACCTATCAGGGCCACCAGGCAGACCTGGAGGAACAGTGCGGCGTGGACCAGCTGCAGCTCCCGTATCTCCGAGAATCCCAGGAGCAGGAATTCTGTCTTCACGGTGACATTGGTCAATTTCTGGGAGTTGGCGTTGATTGCCTAAGGACATTTAGAAAAGATAGGGATGAGAATAATATTCCAGAGAAAGGTGCACAGGACTGGAGAAAACCTTTGGGTTGGAGGGACTCTCTGGGTTTTTTATGGTAATTTTTCATGCTCACTATGTGCAAGTCATTGTACTAAGCACTTAAGTAGTTAGAAGCTAATCAGGTTGTTCATCTCCTCCAATCAGCCTGCCTTGGTTAAGGACGGCACTGAAACCATTCCTGACTCCTAGAAGTCTATTCTATTTGCAAATGTCTGCAAGGATTGCGGTCACATAATGCTACATAACTGGAGAAGCAGCACAGCCTAGTGGAAAGAGGATGGTCCCGGGATTCTAGGGGACCTTGGTTTTAATCCCGGCTCCACCACTCACCTGCTGGGCGACCTCGGGCAGGTCGCATAACTTTTCTGTTAGTCTCCTCACATGTAAAATGGGGTTTAAGATGGTGAGCCGCATGTGGGACAGGGACAGTGTCCAATCTGATTATATCTACTCCAACACTGAGTATGGTGTTTGGCACATGGTAAGTACTTAACAAATACCACAATTATCATTATTAAGAAAGAACGGGGAAATTCCTGTTATTTCCTGGGCTTATATTGAAATTTCCCTTTCCTGCCCCTGGCCTTTCCCCTGCTCCTCTCCGGAGTCACAGGGCCTGTCCTGGGATGGGTAGCACTGACGTCAGCTGAGAGAGAGACTCATGCCATCCCGTCGGTCCTGGACACTGGTGGCGGTGACAGGAAGGTCTGAGCGAAGGGTGAGAGCTGTCACAATCCTCCCTCCCCCTCCAGGCTCTCCGGCTGGCTGCGCCGTCCCCTCAGACGATGGCCGGGTTGTTTCCTGGGGGATTCTCCGTGGGAGGACGGGCCCGGAGTTCTGCTGAGACAACTGACAATCCGGGAATCTCGGAAGGCCGGGATTGTGGGCTCTCTGTGGTCCCGGCCCCCACAACCTAAATAACTGCCCAGTCCCACGTGGCTTCCACTCTGGGCCTCTTTTCTAGAACAACCTCACCCAGACTCATCTATCTCTTTTCATGATTAATAATAGCTTTCTGTTTCAACTTTGGGGATTGGAGATATATCGTGGTAGGGGGAATAGGCACCCTCCCCATTTGGTTAGTCATGGTTGAATCCATTATTCAGATTGACGTGGCAAAATAAAAAGAAAAGGACCCCAAGATCTCATTCCAGTTTTAACACTGAATGGCTGTCTGTCACAGGCACCTGTAACGATTTTGAAAAGTGTAAACTCCTTGTGTGCAAATAATGTATCTTGTCCTTCTGTTGTACTTCAATTTGATTGATTGATTGAATTAATACTTAAATATTGAAGTAGAATATTGAAGTAGAATACTGAATATTGTAGAACAGGGACACCAGTAGCTCCAGAGCTGAGGAGGAGTCTGAGGGTGTATGTAAGGTACCAAAGGCAGCCGTGGTGAAAAACACGGTCGTGACGGAAAGATGAGGCAGGCAGGTGGAGAAGGCTTTGGCCCGGCTGTCGGTGGCCGGCATCCTCAGCACGGCCTGGAATATGTGCATGTTCGAGACGACGATGGAGACGAAGCAGGAGACGCCTAAAAGGGCTCCAGTGACTACGATCACATCGATGACGAGGTGCGTTTCAGAGCAGGAGGTCGGACCACAGAGGCGATATCACAAACGAACTGTGGGATCAGGAAGGACGCTCAGAAGTGTAGGGAGAACGTCCCAGAGGATGGCATCAAGGAATACAGACCCCCGCCGAGCAATGAGTTGGTGACCGTCTTCCCACAAGGCCCTTGGTCCTTCAACCGTCCTCCATCCCCTCAGCTCCCAGACGTCTGCCACAGGAGGATCTCCGGGAGGTATGCGGGGTCCTGGTTCTTCTGGATTCCTGCTTGGATCATGTCGGGCTCTCGATGAAGCTCCCTGCCGCTCCTGCAGGACTCCCCCTGGGAGACGGGTCACACATTGGGCTGAGAGGCTCCATTATGTACTGTTCTTGCCTGGCTTCCCGGAGGGTCCGGTACCGCTGGGGACCGTGCGGACCTTGGGTAGGGTAGTGGAACCTTGCCCCACGTGACTACCCCACTGGAGACCATGTGACCCGTCACATTGGTGTGTGTCTCACGGGAAGAACCTCCAGAGGACCTGCGGAGATGACAATAAGGTGTCCATCTTGGTTTTTTTTATCAGTGACCCACCGGCTTCATCCACTTCACGGCTGTGGGGTGTCCATTTTAAAATGGTTTGGGTGTACCAGTCCTCCCTCCTCCAGACCTCACTTTAACCCTTCCACTTCTGATCCCACTCGCTACCCTCCCTGCCCTCTCTAAGACAACGCTCCTTCTGTCAACAGCCACCCCCGTCATTTCTCCCCACGCTCCTACCCACAGCTCGATTCACTGTCGTGCACCAGCCCCTCTGCCCCTTCTGCATCCATTTATTATTATTATTATTATGGTTATTGTTAAGCATCTACAGCCCAGCCCGCACCCTCCGCTCCTCCGCCACTAATCTCCTCACCGTACCTCGCTCTCGCCTGTCCCGCCATCGACCCCCGGCCCACGTCATTCCCCGGGCCTGGAATGCCCTCTCTCTGCCCATCCGCCAAGCTAGCTCTCTTCCTCCCTTCAAGGCCCTACTGAGAGCTCACCTACTCCAGGAGGCCTTCCCAGACTGAGCCCCTTCCTTCATCTCCCCCTCGCCCCCTCTCCATCCCCCCGTCTTACCTCCTTCCCTTCCCCACAGCACCTGTATATATGCATATATGTTTGTACATATTTATTACTCTATTGATTTATCTATTTTACTTGTACATATCTATTCTATTTATTTTATTTTGTTAGTATGTTTGGTTTTGTTCTCTGTCTCCCCCTTCTAGACTGTGAGCCCACTGTTGGGTAGGGACTGTCTCTATATGTTGCCAATTTGTACTTCCCAAGCGCTTAGTACAGTGCTCTGCACATAGTAAGCGCTCAATAAATACGATTGATGATGATGATGAAGAACGTACTATGTGCCTTGTACTGTTCCAAGAGCTAGGATAGATACAAGTGAATCTGGTTAAACACAGTTCCTATCCCACTAAGGGTTCCCACTCTTGATCCCCATTTTACAGATGAGTTAACGTGAGGCACAGAGAAGTGAAGTGACTTGTCCAAGGTCACACAGCATTAACTTCTTCCTTGCAGTGAGAATTTTGGTTGGTTAAAAGACATCCAAGTACAAGTAGGCACAGCCTTCCAGCTCTCTCTCTCAGGGTTATTTACACCTGACTTTTAAGGTCAAGGTTGGAGTCAGACATGCACATTCAATCAGCTGTATGAAGACCATGGCTTAGGGTCAAGAGTACGGGCTTGGGAGTCAGAGGACGTGCGTTCAAAGGTCACCAATGACCTCCTGCTTGCCAAATCCAACGGTTCATACTCTGTCCTAATCCTCCTCGACCTCTCAGCTGCCTTCGACACGGTGGACCACCCCCTTCTCCTCAACACGCTATCTGACCTTGGCTTCACAGACTCCGTCCTCTCCTGCTTCTCCTCTTACCTCTCCGGTCGTTCATTCTCAGTCTCTTTTGCAGGCTCCTCCTCCCCCTCCCATCCTCTTACTGTGGGAGTTCCCCAAGGTTCAGTGCTTGGTCCCCTTCTGTTCTCGATCTACACGCACTCCCTTGGTGACCTCATTCGCTCCCACGGCTTCAACTATCATCTCTACGCTGATGACACCCAGATCTACATCTCTGCCCCTGCTCTCTCCCCACTCTCCAGGCTCGCATCTCCTCCTGCCTTCAGGACATCTCCATCTGGATGTCTGCCCGCCACCTAAAGCTCAACATGTCGAAGACTGAACTCCTTGTCTTCCCTCCCAAACCCTGCCCTCTCCCTGACTTTCCCATCTCTGTTGACGGCACTACCATCCTTCCCATCTCACAAGCCCGCAACCTTGGTGTCATCCTCGACTCTGCTCTCTCATTCACCCCTCACATCCAAGCCGTCACCAAAACCTGCCGGTCTCAGCTCTGCAACATTGCCAAGATCCGCCCTTTCCTCTCCATCCATACCGCTACCCTGCTCATTCAAGCTCTCATCCTATCCCGTCTGGACTACTGCATCAGCCTTCTCTCTGATCTCCCATCCTCGTGTCTCTCTCCACTTCAATCCATACTTCATGCTGCTGCCGGGATTATCTTTGTCCAGAAACGCTCGGGGCATATTAATCCCCTCCTCAATGATCTCCAGTGGCTACCAATCAATCTGCACATCAGGCAGAAACTCCTCTCCCTGGGCTGCAAGGCTGTCCATCACCTCGCCCCCTCCTACCTCACCTCCCTTCTCTCCTTCTACAGCCCAGCCCGCACCCTCCGCTCCTCCACCGCTAATCTCCTCACCGTACCTCGTTCTCGCCTGTCCCGCAATCGACCCCCGGCCCATGTCATCACCCGGGCCTGGAATGCCCTCCCTCTGCTCATCCGCCAAGCTAGCTCTCTTCCTCCCTTCAAGGCCTTACTGAGAGCTCGCCTACTCCAGGAGGCCTTCCCAGACTGAGCCCCTTCTTTCCTCTCCCCCTCGTCCCCCCTCCATCCCCCCATCTTACCTCCTTCCCTTCCCCACAGCACCTGTATATATGCATATATGTTTGTACATATTTATTACTCTATTTATTTATTTATTTATTTATTTATTTATTTTACTTGTACATATCTATTCTATTTATTTTATTTTGTTAGTATGTTTGGTTTTGTTCTCTGTCTCCCCCTTTTAGACTGTGAGCCCACTGTTGGGTAGGGACTGTCTCTATATGTTGCCAGTTTGTACTTCCCAAGCGCTTAGTACAGTGCTCTGCACACAGTAAGCGCTCAATAAATACGATTGATGATGGTGATGATGATGATTCTAATCCCGGATCTGCCACTGGTCTGTCGTACGGCCTTGGGCAAGCCACTTCACTTCTCTGGGCCTCAGTTACCTTATCTGTAATATGGCAATGAAAACTGTGAGCCCCACATGGGACAACATGATTACCTTGTATCTACCCCCAGAGCTTAGAACAGTGTTTGCCACATAGTAAGCACTTAAGAAATACCAAAATTATTATTCTTATTATTATGATCTTGTTCTATAGAATCCTTCCTTGACTCACAACCTTATAGTCATGACAACCTAGCAGGATGCCTTATCACTGAGGTATTCAATTCTCACCCTGACTGTAAATCTTCAACTCCACATACGTTGCACTGCTACATGTAAGACACATCTCCTCCAAGAGGCCTTCCCTGGCTAACCCGTCATTTCCTTTTCTCCCACCCCTTTCTGCATCACCCTGATTTGCTCTTTGTCTTACCCACCCAGTCCCAGAACACACATATACATATCTGTAATATATTTAATGATATTAATTTCAGCCTCCCTATCTAGACTGTAATATCGCTTTGGGAGGGAATGTGTCTGCATATTATTCATTCATTGTTTCAGTTATATTTACTGAGCGCTTACTGTGTGCAGAGAACTGTACTAAGCGCTTGGAAAATACAATTTGGCAACAGATAGAGACAATACCTACACAAAAATGGGCTCACAGTATAGAAGGGGGGGACACAGAAAAAAAACAACAACAAGTAGACAGGCGTCAATACCATCAAATTAGATGAATAGAATTATAGATATATACACATCATTAATAAAATGAATAGAGTAAGAAATATGTACAAATATACACAAGTGCTGTGGGAAGGGGGAGGAGGTAGAGCAGAGGGACTCTCCCAAGTGCTTAGTACAGCACTCAGAACAAAGTCATGGTTCAATAAACACAGTTCATTGATTGATCAACTCAATCATTACTGTGTGGAGATCACCACTAAGCGCTTAGCACAATTGATGCTGCCTGGAGGGGTGAGAAAAGAAAAATAACCAAGCACAAAAGGGCACCCTGAAAGATGGAGGTAATAATAATAATAGCATTTGTTAAGAGCTATGTACCATGGACTGTCTAAGTGCAGGGGCAGAAACAAGATAAAGGAGTTGGACACAGTCCCTGTCCCATTTACAGTCTAAGTAGGAGGGAGTAGGATTTAATCTCCATTTTACAGATGGAGTAATTTAAACCCAGAAAAGTTAAGTGACTTGCCCAAGGTCACACGGTGGACATGTGACAAAGCAGGTATTAGAACCCAGGTCCCCTGACTCCCTGCCCCGTGCTCCTTACACTAGGAAATGCTGCTTCTCTAGAGGGATGAGCCTTGATCAGAGTCAATCCAAGGAGAAAGAAACGAAAGGATCAAGCCATCATTAGGAACTTTCTATCCTGCGTGAAAGGACTCCGACTCCCAACCAGGATCCTCCCCAAGGCGGCCTTCATGTCCCGGTTCCTCAGGTTTTAGATGAGGGTGTTCAGGGCAGGGGGCACCACCGGGTAGAACAAGGATGCCAGCAGGTCCAGAGCTGAGGAGGAGTATGAGGGTGGATGTAAGGTACTGAAGGCGGCCATGGTGAAAAACACAGACGTGACGGTAAGGTGAGGCAGGCAGGTGGAGAAGGCTTTGGCCCGGCCCTTGGCGGCCGGCATCCTCAGCACGGCACAGAAAATGTGTATGTATGACGATGAGCATGAAGCAGAAGACGCCCAAAAAGACCCCGGTGACTACGATCACATCGATGACGAGGTGCGTTTCGGAGCAGGAGAGTCGGACCACAGAGGCGATATCAAAGGAGAACTGAGGGATCAGGAAGGACCTGCAAAAGGGTAGGGAGAACGTCCCAGAGGATGGCATCACTGCAAACACTCCCCCACCGAGACATGAGGCGGCGGCCGTCTTCCCATTAGCCCCTTGGTCCATGAGGACCTCGTAGCGCAGGAGGAGGCAGATGGCGGCGTAGCGGTCCGTAGGACATCGCCGTGAGGACGAACAGCTCTGAACTACCAAACAGAGCAACCGAGAAGACCTGGGTGGCATAGCCCAGGAAGGAAATGGATCTACGGTCGTTCAGGGGGACGGTGACGGAGATGAGGCAGAGTTCGAGGACGGATAGGTTCCTGAGGAAGATGTACATAGGGGTGTGGAGGTGCTGGTCGGGGACTGTGACTGCGACGATGAGGGGATTCCCCGTCAGGGCCGCCAGGTTGACCAGGAGGAACAGCGCAGCCTGGACCAGCTGCAGCTCCCGGACCTCCGAGGATCCCAGGAACAAGAATTCCATCACCTTGGTGATATTGAACATTTCCTGGAAATTTCCCACACAATCTACAGGGACTAGGAGCACGTTAGACTCTTGTTGGGGTGGCAGGATATAAAATAATAACAGATCCGCAGATGAAGGAAAAGTCCTTTGCATACAGCACTCAATAAAGACGATTGAATGAATGAGTGAATTCAAGCAATCAACGGTATCTATTGAGTGTTTACTGTGTGCAGAGCATTATACTAAGCGCATAGGAGAATACAAGACAACATTCCCTTCCCACATGGAACAGCAGCATGGCCTAGTGGAAAGAGCATGGTCCTGGGAGTCAGAGGACCTGGGTGCTATTCCCAGCTACACCACATTTCTGCTATGCGACATCAGGCAAGTCACTTCACTTCTCTGTGCCTCAGTTAACTCATCTGTAATAAAGGGTTTAAGACTGTGAGCCCAAGGTGGAAGAGAGTCTGTGTCTGACCCGATTATCTTGTATCCACACCAGCGCTTAATATATTGCCTGGTACATAGTACGTGCTTAGCAAATCCCATTAAAAAAAAGCCTCCTTCCTCACACACTCAATGAGGTCTAGAGCCTTAGTACAGTGCTTTGCACACAGTAAGAGCTCAGTAAATACGATAGAATGAATGAAAGAGCCAATGTTCCTCTCTGAGGCCCCTCAGAACCCAGAGGTGTTTCATAGTCGTGAGAATTGGCGACTGAGACAGGGGAAGGCTGAGATCTGAAAATAAAAATAAACCCTACACGAAGGAATCAGACCAGGAGGGAACAGACCAGTTGAAAATGGGGAGGTTCCGGATAAAGAGTCACCTCCAGGTTCTTGTCTTAATTTCCTGTGCTAGAGATATTTTCTGGATTAGGGAAGCAGCGTGGCCTAATGGATAGAGCACAGACCTGGGAGTCAAAACAAGCTGGGTTCTAATCCCAGCTCTGCCACGTGTCCGCTATGTGATCTTGGGCAAATGACTTCACTGTTTGTGCCTCAGTTCCTTCACCTGTAAAATGGGGATTGAGACAGTGAGTGCCACATGGGACAGGGACTCTGTCCAACCCGATTTTCTCGTATCCCTCCCAGCACTTAGTATAGTGCCTGGCACATGGTAAGTACTTAACAAATACCACAATAATTATTATTATGATTATTATTTTTATTATTATAGTCCAAGAGGCGCCATCCAGTAAGGGTTCTGAACTGACAGAATTACCCTAAACCCGCCTAGATCCAGTCTGCCTTCCACCACCCAATCAGGAACAAGGGGAATCCAATACGTGTCGGATTCCCTTTAACCCCTTGTTTTTAGATTGTGAGCCCCTGTTTGGGAGGAGGACATACCCAGGCTTTTCTTTCAGAGCCTTTTGTACAGTGCTCTGCACATCATAGTGGCTCAATAAACGCCATTGTGTAGAAGAAATAACCAGGTCTGTCAGGGTATATGATGACTGCTCTTCTGGGAACATTTTTCACCGATCCGACCCCGTCCATTCCCGTCGCCCACCCAGGAGATCCGGCGGATGGAAAGAGAAGGAGATGTCTCGGGGAGAGAAATGTGTTACGCGTGGAGATGTGAGGAAACGGGAAAGCTTTCTCTTGTTCTCTTTCACCGTCGGCCCGCCCGTGAACCACTTCCCATCTGTGTTCTCCCCAGTTCAGACTCACTGGTCAGTCTGAGGTGAGCGGGCGTTTATCTCTGTTGTCCTTCAACCACCCACTTCCCTCAGCTCCCTGACATCGTCCCCAGGAGGGTCTCCGGGAGATGTAAAGGGTTCCGGCTCCTCTTCCCTCCCGCTCGAAACGTGACGGGCTCTCAGCAAGGGCGGGCCTTTCTGGAAAAACTTCCTGCCGCTACTGGGGGATCCCCCCCGCGGGCGGGCCACATGCTGGGCTGAGGGGCCTTATTATGTCCTGTCCGGGGTTGGATTCCCTAGGGACTGGCATCTCTGGGGCCTGGCCCCAAGGTCAGGGTAGCGGTCCTGCCCTATGTGACCGCCCCATTTGGAACATGTGACCCATCACACTGACGTGTGTCTCACACGGAGAAACTCCAGTCAGCCTCACTGCGGTCACTAACTTTCTGTCTCTATGCCTTCTTCCTAGTCTGATCTGGGGTTCACTCTTGGTCTCGGCCATTTGCTTCCTTTCCCTCCTCCTCCCCCACACCCCATGGCCGGGATATGTCCAGTTTCCGGCTCCCAGGTTTTCTTCCCCTACGACACCACCTCCTTCCCCTCGCCTTCTCACAAACAATCCCCAGGTATCAAATCCCATCTCCTCCAAGAGGCCTTCGCAGACTAAGTCCTTATTTCCCTTACTCTTTCTCCTTCTGAATCACCTGTGAACTTGGATTTGTGCCCTTTCAGCGCTTGATTTTTTTGCCCCAACCTCAGCCCACAGCACTTATGTCCATTTCCATAATTCATTCATTCATTCATTCATTCATTCATTCATTCATTCAATCGTATTTATTGAGCACTTCCTATGTGCTGAGTACTGGACTAAGCGCTTGGAAAGTACAATTCGGCAACAGAGACAATCCCGATCTAACAACCAGCTCACAGTCTAGAAGTGGGGAGACAGAAAACAAAACAAAACAAGTAGACAGGCATCAATAGCATTAAAATAAATAAATATAATTATAGATATATAGACATCATTAATAAAATGAATAGAATTATAAATATGTACATATATACACAAGTGCTGTGGGACGGGGAGGGGGTGGAGCAGAGGGAGGGCGTAGGGGCAATGGGGAGGAGAGGAGGAGCAGAGGAAAGGGGGGCCTCATTCTGGGAAGGACTTCTGGAGGAGATGAGCTCTCAGTAGGGCTTTGAAGGGGGAAGAGAGCTGGTTTGGCGAATGTGAGGAGGGAGGGCATTCCAGGCCAGAGGTAGGATGTGGGCCAGGGGGCGACAGTGGGACAGGCGAGAACGAGACACAGTGAGGAGGTTAGCAGCAAAGGAGTGGAGTGTGCGGGCTGGGTTGTAATTTATTTTAATGCCTGTCTATCCCTTGAGGCCATAAGCATCTTTCAAGAAGGAAATATGCCTAGCAACTGGCATAGTGGATAGAGCACGGGCCTAGGAGTCAGAAGGTTTGAGTGCTAGTCCCAACTCCGCCACGTGTCTGCTGTGTGACCTTGGGCAAGTAAGCTGACTTCTCGGTGCTTCAGTTACCTCCTCTGTAAAATGGTGTTTGAGGATGTGAGCCCCAGGTGGGGCAGGGACTGTGTCCAACCTGATTTGCTTGTCTCATCCCAGCGCTTAGTACAGTGTCCGGCACACTGTAAGCACTCAACAAATTCCGCAATTATTACTATTATTCCCCCAAGGCCGTGGTATTATACTCTGCATACAGTAAGCACTCAAGATATACCATTGAATGATTGATTAATTAAGAGACTGAGGTTCTAATTCCAGCCCTTCCACTGAACCAAGCCTTGATTTCCTTATCTGGAAATTGGGGACAAAGTATCTGCACATTTCCTCCCTCCTAGACAGTGAGCCCCGTGTGGATGAGGGAGTGTGTGCGATCTGATTATCTTGGATCTACCCTAGACCATACCACGGTGCGGATTTATTGAGTACTTATTTTGTGCAGAGCATTGTATTAAGCGGTTGGAAGAGCACAATACAACAGAATTAGCAGATATGTTCCCTGTTCATAACAAGCTGACAGTCTAGAGATAGTAGGTAGATATAAGGATAGATAGATATTAATATAGATACAGAGATAGGTATAGATAGAGATAGATACAGATATTTATTTATATTCTACTATACCTTATACTAAGAAGCAGCATGGCCTAGTGATAACGGGACTTGTGCGTCAGGGGATGTGGGTTCCAATACTGGCTCTGCCACTTCTCTTCTGTGTGACCTCGAGAAAGTCATTTAACTTCTCCGTGCCTCAGTTACCTCATCTGTGAAATGGGGGTTCAGACTGTGAGCCTCATGTCAGGCAAGGACTGTATTCAACCTGACTAGCTTGCATCTATCCCAGTACTTAGAACAGTACCTGGCACATAGTAAGCATTTAGCGAATACCATAAAAAGGGACGACATAAAACCCCTTTCTCCAAGGAGTTAATAGTTTACTGGAAAATAAGCAGTGTGGCCTACTGGACAGAGCACAGACTTGAGAGCCCAAGAACTAGGGTTCTAATCCCAGCTCTGCCCCTTGCTTGCTGTGGGATCTTGAACAAGTTATTTCACTTCTCTGTGCCTTAGTTTCCTTAACTGTAAAATGGGGATTCAATACTTGGACTGTGAGTCCATTGTGGAACAGAGACTGTGTCTGATCTGACCAGCACTTAAAACAGTGCTGGACACACAGTAAGTGCTTAACAAATACCTTTAAAAAAACAGAGGAAGCAGGATAAAGTACAAGCGCATAGCAGGAAGTTGTAAAATGGATCAGGAGGAAATATATAAATACTTGCAGTGCCAGTAAACACGCAAACAGATACATAGATAGATAGAAAGTAGATCCATATGTGCAGGATAGGAATGGCGCTCATAACGGGTAAGAGAGGTGTTAAATTGACTAGATTGTGGATTGAGGCTAATTAATCAAGAAAACTTCTCAGAGAAGGTGAGATTTTAGGGCGGCTTTGAAGGTAAGGGAATTGGAACGGAGGGAATTCCGGGTTAATGAAACATTAGCACGATCTGGAGAAGGGTTCAGGGTCAGAGTTGGGAGGCAAGAGCTAGGTACAATTGGAGGGTGATCTTGGGAAGAGGAGTGAAAATTGTGAAGTGGGGGAACAGGTGGGTGGGATGGGGAGAGCTGGTGGGTGGGGTGGAGAGAGACCGTGGGTGAGATGGGGAAAGCTGGTGAGACGTTTTTAAACCAATGTTCAAGGGTTGATGGGGAGGGAGCATTGTACTAATTGTTTGGGAGAATCCAATACAACAGAGTTGGCAGACACGTTCCCCGCCCACAATAAGCCTACCATCTGGAGGGGGAGACAGACATTAATATAAATGCATAATTAATAGTCTGTATTTTAAATATATGTATGTAAATGCTGGGGGTTTAAGGGTGGGTCAAAAATCAGACCCCTCCAGAGGTCTCAGATCCAAGTGCTAAGTTGGTGCAGAAAGGGGGAAAGAGCCAGGAAAAATAGAGCTCATTCGGGAAAGGCCTCTTAGAGATGTGACCATAAGAAGACTTCAAGGACGGAGAAAGTCGTGTTCTGGTGTACATGGCGGGGAAGTTCCTGGCCAGGGGCAGGATGTGGGAAAGGGGTCGGGGGTGAGATAGATGAGTAAGCTGCTGATATTACTGTTGCCATCGCATGCTAACTGTTAACTGCTCTGTTTGATGTCATCATCTGCTTATTTTATTGCTGTCGCATATTAATTGTTAACGTCTCTCTGTGATGTCATCATCTGCTTATTTTATTATTGCCATCGCATGTTAATTGTTAACCGCTCTCTGTGATGTCACCATCTACTTATTTTATTTTTGCTACTGCCTTATTGCTACTGCATGTTAATTGTTAACTACCCGCTGTGCTGTCATTTATCTTTCTGACCTAACCATGATCTATCAATTCCCCTGTTCCCAACTGCCCTTCACATTCCTCACCTTCCCCTTCCCCTCTCCCACCCAGCTATTTCCCTCCTTTTTCCCCGCCCCCGCTCCTCCCCCTCACCCCTTTCCCAGAATCCCCCTGTACCTACGCCAACCCTCAACCCCTCCCTTCCAACCCCCTCCCTCCCCTCCTTCCCGCCCCCACCCCGTCCCAGTTCTCCTTTCTCATCTCCACCCCTTGCTCCTCTCCCCGCCCATGCCCCCGCCAAGTCATTCCAATCCAAACACTCCCCACCCCTCGCACCCTTCCCCCTCCATCCCTTCCCTCCACAGCTGCTGCCAAGTGTGGCCTTTGGAGCCCCCTCTCCATTAGAGGTAAGCTCCCTTTCAGCCTTGACATATTCCTTTCCAGCTCTCTCCTCCTCCTCTCCCTAAATGAAACATGGCTCACTCCGGATGACACGGTCTCTTCTGCTCTCTCCAGCGGAGGCCTTTTCTTTTCCCACTCCCCCACACTCACCAGAAAAGGAGGAGGTGTCGGTTTCCTTCTCGCCCCCCAATGTCGCTTTCGCCCTATCCCTCCTCCCCCTTACCTTTCCTTACCCTCCTTTGAAGTCCATATTATTCACTTCTACCACCCCCTCCAGATTCTTGTAGCCGTCATTTACCGCCCCCTGGCCCCAGCTCCTACTTTATTTTAACTATTTTGACCCCTTTCTCATCTTCCTTCTCTCCCTTTCCATGCGCACTCTGATTCTTGGAGACTTCAACATCCACATGAATCTCCCTGGTGATTCGCCTGCCGCCCACCTTCTATCTCTCCTTGAAGCTGCCAAACTCCTGCTCCACCCCACCTCGCCCACTCAACAATTTGGTCACACCCGCGACCTCATCATCTCCTACCGCTGCACTAGTTCCACCCTCACCAACTCTGAAATCCCTCTTTGATCACAAACACGGCTTCAACTATCATCTCTACGCTGATGACACCCAAATCTACATCTCTGCCCCTGCTCTCTCTTCCTCCCTTCAGGCTCGTGTCTCCTCCTGCCTTCAGGACATCTCCATCTGGATGTCTGCCTGCCATCTAAAACTCAGTACAGTCCAAGACTGAACACTCTATCTTCCCTCCCAAACCCTGCCCTCTCCCTGACTTTCCCATCACTGTAGACGGCACTACTATCCTTCCCATTTCAGAAGCCCGCCATCACAGGATGGATGGATCGGAAGGATCCTCTCCTCAGAGCGCCGCCATAGACGCCCGGGACTCCGTTCCCGAGAGGCCCGTCCGCCCGCCATCACACCGCGTGGCCCCCGTTGCTCCCGGAAGGATCCTCTCCTTAGAGCGCCGCCACAGACGCCCGGGACTCCGTTCCCGAGAGGCCCACCCTCCATCACACCGCGCGGCCTTGCTGTTCAGGTAAGGATCCTCTCCTCAGAGCGTGCTGCCATAGACGCCCGGGACTCCGTTCCCGAGAGGCCTGCCCGCCTGCTCGCCATCACACCGCGTGGCCCCCGCTGCTCCCGGAAGTATCCTCTCCTCAGAGCGCCGCCATAGACGCCCGGGACTCCGTTCCCGAGAGGCCCACCCGCCCGCCATCACACTGCGCGGCCTAGCTGCTCCCGGAAGGATCCTCTCCTCAGAGCGCCGCCATAGACGCCCGGGACTCCGTTCCCGAGAAGCCTGCCCGCCCGCCCGCCATCACACCGCGTGGCCCCCGCTGCTCCCGAAAGGCTCTGCTCCTCAGAGCGCCCCCATAGACGCCCCCTGCTTCCACCCCCCCACTTAAGCGACCTTCCTTACAGTGCCCCCCATCCCCCCCCCTTCCCGGTCCGGTCCTGACTGACTCTCCCCCCCGCCCCCCACCCCGGGAAAAAGGCCCTAGTTAGCACCAGATTACATTAACGACAAACTCATTCGCACCTCCTCAGCCCTCCCATGCTAGTTGGCTGTTCGCTCCTCTCCCCAGGTATCTCTGCTCCCTGACCCCCCTTAACAGGCCCACCCTACTCCAGCACATAATAGTTTGTATCTGCTATATGTGACATCATTATCTGCCAATTCTATTATTGCCATAGCATATTGTTTAACTGCACCCTGTAATGCCATCGCCTACTTATATCATTGCTACTGTTTTATTGCTTCTGCATCTCAATTGTTAACCTCCCGCTGTACTGTCACTCGCCCTGCTGACGTCATCATGTACTTTCAATTCCCTTGTTCCCAACTGCCATTCCCATTCTTCACCTTCCCCTTCCCCTCTCCCACCCAGCTTTTTCCCCCCCCCCTCCCCCACCAAGACCACTCCCCGTCACCCCCTACCAAGGATCCCGCTGTACCAGCGCCAATCCTCCACTCCTCCCTCCTGGCCCCCTCCCTCCCTTTCTCCCCGCCCCATCCCCATCCCAGTTCTCCTTTCCCATCGCCACCCCTCCTCCCACTCTCCCCGCCCAGGCCCCCGCCAACTCATCCCAATCCAAACCCTCCCCACCCCTCGCACCCTTCCCCCTCCCTCCCCTCCCGCGACAGCTGCTGCCAAGTGTGGCCCCTGGAACCCCCGCTCCGTTTTAAGTAAGATCCCTTTCATCCTGGACCTATTCCTTTCCAGTTCTCTACTCCTCCTCGCCCTAACTGAAACATGGCTGTCTCCAGACGACACGGTCTCTTCTGCTGCTCTCTCCAGTGGAGGCCTCTTCTTCTCCCATTCCCCAGACTCCCCGGAAAAGGAGGAGGTGTCGGTTTCCTTCTCGCCCCCCAATGTCGCTTTCGCACTATCCCTCCTCCCCCTTCCCTTTCCTTCCCTTCCTTTGAAGCCCACATAATTCACCTCTACCACCCCCTCCAGATTCTTGTAGCCATCATCTACCGCCCTCCCGGCCCCACTTCCAACTTCTTTAACGACTTTGACCCCTTCCTCACCTTCCGTCTCTCCTTCTCCATGCCTACTCTGATCCTCGGAGACTTCAACATCCACATGAATATCCCTGACGACTCCTCTGCCGCCTGCCTTCTATCTCTCCTTGACGCTGCCAACCTCTTCCTCCACCCCACCTCACCGACTCACCAACATGTCATACCCTCGACCTCATCATCTCCTATCGCTGCACTGTGTCCACCCTCACCAACTCTGAAATCCCTCTCTCTGATCATAATCTTGTCACCTGCCTCCTCACTTACACTCCTTTCCCCTGTAAATCCATATTACTCCGTCACAGAGATCTCCGCTCTCTTGATCCCATCCATCTTTCGGAGCGCCTCACACCCCACCTCGCCGCCCTCTCCTCTCTACCCAGGCTTGATGATCAGATTACTACTCTCAACTCTACCCTTTCTACTCAGCTAGACTCGCTCGCTCCCCTTTCCCTTCGCCGCTCTCGTACCACTAACCCACAGACCTGGATCACTGCCAATGTCCGCCTCCTTCGCTCTTATGTTCGAGCTGCCATACGCTCCTGGCGAAAGTCTAAACACCATGCCAACCTCGTTCACTTCAAGTTTATCCTTTCCTGCCTTAACTCAGCCCTCTCTTCTGCCAGACAAAACTATTTCTCCTCCCTTATTGACACCCATGCCCATCGCCCCCGCCAGCTCTTCCGTACATTCAACTCCCTTCTCAGGCCCCCGGCTCCCCCGCCTCCTGCTTCCCTCACCCCCAACGATCTGGCCTCCTACTTCATTAACAAAATTAAATCCATCAGGTCCGACCAACTCAAAGTCACTTCCTCCCCTTCTCCAACCTCCCGTCTGGGCTACTGCATCAGCCTTCTCTCTGATCTCCCATCCTCGTGTCTCTCCCCACTTCAATCCATACTTCATGTACTTAATGCTGCTTCCCCGATTGTCTTTGTCCAGAAACGCTCTGGGCATGTTATTCCCCTCCTCAAAAATCTCCAGTGGCTACCAATCAATCTGCGCATCAGGCAGAAACTCCTCACCCTGGGCTTCAAGTCTCTCCATCACCTCGCTCCCTCCTACCTCACCTCCCTTCTCTCCTTCTACAGCCCACCCCGCACCCTCCACTCCTCTGCTGCTAATCTCCTCACAGTACCTCGTTGTCGCCTGTCCCGCCATTGACCCCCGACCCACATCATCCCCCGGGCCTGGAATGCCCTCCCTCTGCCCCTCTGCCAAGCTAGCTCTCTTCCTCCCTTCACGGCCCTACTGAGAGCTCACCTCCTTCAGGAGGCCTTCCCAAACTAAACCCCTTCCTTTCTCTCCTCCTCGTCCCCCTCTCCATCCCCCCATTTTACCTCCTTCCCTTCCCGACAACACCTGTATATATGTGTATATGTTTGTACATATTTATTACTCTATTTATTTATTTATTTATTTTACTTGTACATATCTATTCTATTTATTTTATTTTGTTAGTATGTTTGGTATTGTTCTCTGTCTCCCCCTTTTAGACTGTGAGCCCACTATTGGGTAGGGACTGTCTCTATATGTTGCCAACTTGTACTTCCCTAGCGCTTAGTACAGTGCTCTGCGCACAGTAAGCACTCAATAAATACGATTGATGATGATGATGTGACAAGCCCGCAACTTTGGTGTCATCCTCAACTCTGCTCTGTCGTTCACCCCTCACATCCAATCCGTCATCAAAACCTGCCGGTCTCACCTCCGCAACATCGCCAAGATCTGCCCTTGCCTCTCTATCCAAACCATTACCCTACTGGTTCAATCTCTGATCCTATCCCAACTGGATTACTGTATCAGCCTCCTCTCTGATCTCCCATCCTCCTGTCTCTCCCCACTTCAGTCTATACTTCACGCTGCTGCCCGGATCATCTTTGTGCAGAAACGCTCTGGGCATGTTACTACCCTCCACAAAAATCTCCAGTGGCTACCAGTCAACCTACGCATCAGGCAAAAGCTCCTCTCTCTCGGCTTCAAAGCTCTCCATCACCTCGCCCCTTCCTACCTCACCTCCCTTCTTTCCTTCTACAGCCCAGCCCGCACCCTCAGCTCCTCTGCCACCAACCTCCTCACTATGCCTTGTTCTTGCCTGTCCCTCCGTCGACCCCCAGCCCACGTCCTCCCCCAGGCCTTGAATGTCCTCCCTCCACACATCCGCCAAGCTAGCTCTCTTCCACCCTTCGAAGCCCTACTGAGAGCTCACTTCCTCCAGGAGGCCTTCCCAGACTGAGCTCCCTCCTTCCTCTCCCCCTCCCCATCCCACCTGCCTAACCTCCTTCCCCTCCCCATAGCACCTGTATATATGTTTGTACAGAGATATTACTCTATTCATTTTACTTGTACATATTTACTATTCTATTTAGTTTATTTTGTTAATGATGTGCATCTAGCTTTGCTTCTATTTATTCTGATGACTTGACACATGTTCACATGTTTTGTTTTGCTGTCTGTCTCCCCCTTCTAGACTGTGAGCCCGTTGTTGGGTAGGGACCGTCTCTATATGTTGCCGAATTGTACTTCCCAAGAGCTTAGTACAGTGCTCTGCACAGAGTAAGTGCTCAATAAATACGATTGAATGAATGAACCTTCTCCCCTGCCTCCTCACTCACACTCCTCCGCACTGTAAATCTATATTACTAACCCACAGAGACCTCCGCTCTCTCTACCCCATCCATCTTTCTCAGCACATCACGCCCCATTTCGCCTCTATACCCAATCTTGGTGACCAGATTACTGCTCCTTGCTTGATCCTCTCTACTCAACACAACTCGCTCGTTCTCCGTTCTCTTCGCCGCTCTCGTACCACTAACCCCCAGCCTTGGATCACTGCCACTGTCCACCTCCTTCGCTCTTATGCTCGAGCTGCTGAACGCTGCTGGCGAAAGTCTAAACACCACACCAACCTTGTTCACTTTAAGTTTATCCTTTCCTGCCTTAACTCTGCCCTCTCCTCTGCCAGGCAAAACTACTTCTTCTCCCTTATTGACACCCATGCCCATCATCACCGTCAGCTGTTCCGTACATTTAACTCCCTTATCAGGCCCCCTGTTCCTCACCCTCCTCCAACCCTCATGCCCAACTATCTAGCCTCCACCTTAATTAGTAAAATTATCTCTATCATGTCTGAGCTCCCCAAAGTCATCCCTCCCCCTACTCCATCCCCCCGCTCTCACCCCTCTTCGCTACTCGCCCATCCTTCCCAGCAGTATCTTCAGATGTGATGTCCTCCCTCCTCTCAAGTGCTACTCCATCCACCTGTGCTTCAGGCCCCATTCCCTCTCATCTTATGAAATCTCTCACCCCTTTCCTTCTCCCCTCCTTAATTTCCATCTTC
Source organism: Tachyglossus aculeatus (assembly GCF_015852505.1). NCBI lineage: Eukaryota > Metazoa > Chordata > Mammalia > Monotremata > Tachyglossidae > Tachyglossus > Tachyglossus aculeatus. Next base: position 324,830 of record NW_024045096.1, read on the forward strand.
AACCGCTCAATCTGCATTGGTTCCTTCCCCTCTGCCTTCAAACATGCCCATGTCTCCCGATCCTAAAAAAACCCACCCTTGACCCACCCCCTTTCTAGTTATCTCCCTATCTCACTCCTACCCTTCCTTTCCAAATTCCTAGAACGAGTCGTCTACACTTGCTGCCTCGAATTCCTCAATGCCAACACTCTCCTTGACCCCCACCAATCTAGCTTTCGCCCCCTACACTCCATCGAAACTGCCCTCTCAAAGTCACCAATGACCTCCTTCTTGCCTGATCCAATGGCTCCTACTCTAACGACATCCTCCTCGACCTCTCAGCTGCCTTCGACACTGTGGACAACCCCCTTACCCTCAAAACGCCATCCAACCTAGGTTTCACAGACTCCTTCCCCTCCTGGTTCTCCTCTTATATATCCGGCAATTCATTCTCAGTCTCCTTTGAGGGCTCCTCCTCCCCCTCCCATCCCCTTACTGTAGGAGTTCCTCGAGGGTCAGATCTTGGTCCCTTTCTGTTCTCTATCTACACTCACTCCCTTGGTGACCTCATTCGCTCCCACGGTTTCAACTATCATCTCTACGCTGATGACACCCAAATCTACATCTCTGCCTCTGCTCTCTCTTCCTCCCTCTAGAATCGTATCTCCTACTGCCTTCAGGACATCTCCATCTGGATGTCTGCCCTCCATCTAAAACTCAATATGTCCAAGACTGAACTCCTTATCTTCCCTCCCAATCCTGCCTTCTCCCTTACTTTCCCGTCACTATAGACGGCACTACCATCCTTCCCATCTCAAAAGCCCGCAACCTTGGTGTCATCCTCGACTCTGCTTTCTCGTTCACACCACACATCCAATCCTTCATCAAAACCTGCCGGTCTCACCTTCACAACATCGGAAAGATCCACCCTTTCCTTTCCATCCAAACCGCTACCTTGCTGGTTCAATTTCTCATCCTATCCCGACCGGATTACTGCATCAGCCTCCTCTCTAATCTCCCATCCTCCTGTCTCTCCCCACTTCAGTCTATACTTCACTCTGCTGCCCGGATTATCTTTGTACAGAAACGCTATGGACATGTAACTATTCACATCAAAAATCTCCATTGGCTGCCTGTCAACCTACGAATCAAGCAAAAACTCCTCACTCTTGGCTTCAAGGCTCTCCATCACCTCGTCCCCTCCTACCTCACTTTCCTATTCTCATTCTAAAGCCCAGCCCGCACCCTCCACTCCTCGGCTGCTAACCTCCCTACTTTACCTCGTTCTCGCCTGTCCAGCCGTCGACCCCCGGCCCACGTCCTTCCCCTGGCCTGGAATGTCCTTCCTCCACACATCCACCAAGCTAGCTCTCTTCCTCCCTTCGAACCCCTATTGAGAGCTCACCTCCTTCTGGAGGCCCTTCCAGACTGAGCCCGCTTCTTCCTCTCCTATTCCCCACCCCCCCGTCCTACCTCTTTCCCCTCCCCACAGCACTTGTATATATTTGTACATATTTCTTATTATATCTGTTTTACTTGGACGTATTTACTATTCTATTTATTTTGTTGATGATGTGCATATGGCTGTACTTTTATTTGTTCTGACGATGTTGACACCCGTCTACATGTTTTGTTTTGTTGTCTGTCTCCCCCTTCTAGACTGTGAGCCCGTTGTTGGGTAGGGATCGTCTCTATATGTTGCCAACTTGTACTTCCCAAACGCTTACTACAGTACTCTGCACAGAGTAAGCGCTGAATAAATAAGGTTGTATGAATGAATTAGAGAAGTGAAGTGTGTGGGCTGAGCTGTAGTAGGGCAAGACGAACGTGAAAGCTATTGACCCAGGAACTTAAGAGGAACCATTGCGTTTATAGATTGGGCTGGCAGCCTCGGCGTCTTTCTGTTAGATAGAAGCCACCAAGAGCCTGAAAAAACGTCGAGAGCCCATACCACGATGCACCGACTCTTCTGAATCAATCAATCAATCAATCGTATTTATTGAGCGCTTACTATGTGCAGAGCACTGTACTAAGCGCTTGGGAAGTACAAATTGGCAACACATAGAGACAGTCCCTACCCAACAGTGGGCTCACAGTCTAAAAGGGGGAGACAGAGAACAGAACCAAACATACCAACAAAATAAAATAAATAGGATAGAAATGTACAAGTAAAATAAATAAATAAATAAATAGAGTAATAAATATGTACAACCATATATACATATATACAGGTGCTGTGGGGAAGGGAAGGAGGTAAGATGGGGGGATGGAGAGGGGGACGAGGGGGAGAGGAGGGAAGGGGCTCAGTCTGGGAAGGCCTCCTGGAGGAGGTGAGCTCTCAGCAGGGCCTTGAAGGGAGGAAGAGAGCTAGCTTGGAGGATGGGCAGAGGGAGGGCATTCCAGGCCCGGGGGATGACGTGGGCCGGGGGTCGACGGCGGGACAGGCGAGAACGAGGTACAGTGAGGAGATTAGCGGTGGAGGAGCGGAGGGTGCGGGCTGGGCAGCAGAAGGAGAGAATGGAGGTGAGGTAGGAGGGGGCGAGGTGATGGAGAGCCTTGAAGCCCAGGGTGAGGAGTTTCTGCCTGATGCGCAGATTGATTGGTAGCCACTGGAGATTTTTGAGGAGGGGAGTAATATGCCCAGAGCGTTTCTGGACAAAGATAAACCGGGCAGCAGCATGAAGTATGGATTGAAGTGGAGAGAGACACGAGGATGGGAGATCAGAGAGAAGGCTGGTGCAGTAGCCCAGACGGGATAGGATGAGAGCTTGAATGAGCAGGGTAGCAGTTTGGATGGAGAGGAAAGGGCGGATCTTGGCAATGTTGCGGAGCTGAGACTGGCAGGTTTTGGTGACGGCTTGGATGTGAGGGGTGAATGAGAGAGCGGAGTCGAGGATGACACCAAGGTTGCGGGCTTGTGAGACGGAAGGATGGTAGTGCCGTCAACAGAGATGGGAAAGTCAGGGAGAGGACAAGGTTTGGGAGGGAAGACAAGGAGCTCAGTCTTCGACATGTTGAGCTTTAGGTGGCGGGCGGACATCCAGATGGAGATGTCCTGAAGGCAGGAGGAGATGCGAGCCTGGAGGGAGGGGGAGAGAGCAGGGGCAGAGATGTAGATCTGGGTGTCATCAGCGTAGAGATGATAGTTGAAGCCGTGGGAGCGAATGAGGTCACCAAGGGAGTGAGTGTAGATTGAGAACAGAAGGGGACCAAGCACTGAACCTTGGGGAACCCCCACAGTAAGAGGATGGGAGGGGGAGGAGGATCCTGCAAAAGAGACTGAGAAAGAACAACCGGAGAGATAAGAGGAGAACCAGGAGAGGACGGAGTCTGTGAAGCCAAGGTCAGATAGCGTGTTGAGGAGAAGGGGGTGGTCCACAGTGTCAAAGGCAGCTGAGAGGTCGAGGAGGATTAGGACAGAATATGAGCCGTTGGATTTGGCAAGCAGGAGGTCATTGGTGACCTTTGAGAGGGCAGTTTCCGTGGAATGAAGGGGACGGAAGCCAGACTGGAGGGGGTCGAGGAGAGAGTTGTTGTTGAGGAATTCTAGGCAGCGCGTGTAGACAACTCGTTCAAGGAGTTTGGAAAGGAATGGTAGGAGGGATATGGGACGATAACTAGAAGGTGAGGTGGGGTGGGGTCAAGAGAGGGTTTTTTTAGGATGGGAGAGACGTGGGCATGTTTGAAGGCAGAGGGGAAGGAACCAGTGGAGAGTGAGCGGTTGAAGATGGTAGTTAAGGAGGGGAGAAGGGATGGAGCGAGAGATTTCATAAGATGAGAGGGAATGGGGTCAGAAGCACAGGTGGCCGGAGTAGCACTTGAGAGGAGGGAGGAGAGTTCCTCTGAGGATACCGCTGGGAAGGATGGGAGAGTAGCAGAGAGTGTTGAGAGCCGGGGGGATGGAGAAAGGGGGGAAGAGACTTTGGGGAGGTCGGACCTGATGGATTTAATTTTGTTAATGAAGTAGGAGGCCAGATCGTTGGGGGTGAGGGAAGGAGGAGGGGGAGGAACCGGGGGCCTGAGAAGGGAGTTGAATGTACGGAAGAGCTGGCAGGGGTGATGGGCATGAGTGTCAATAAGGGAGGAGAAATAGTTTTGTCTGGCAGAAGAGAGGGCTGAGTTAAGGCAGGAAAGGATAAACTTGAAGTGAACGAGGTTGGCATGGTGTTTAGACTTTCGCCAGCAGCGTTCGGCAGCTCGACCATAAGAGCGAAGGAGGCGGACAGTGGCAGTGATCCAGGGCTGTGGGTTAGTGGTGCGAGAGCGGCGAAGGGAAAGGGGAGCGAGCGAGTGTAGCTGAGTAGAAAGGGTAGAGTTGAGAGCAGTAATCTGATCATCAAGACTGGGTAGAGAGGAGAGGGCGGCGAGGTGGGGTGTGAGGCGCTCCGAAAGATGGGTGGGGTCCAGAGAGCGGAGATCTCTGTGAGGGAGTAATACGGATTTACAGGGGAAAGGAGTGTGAGTGAGGAGGCAGGTGAGAAGATTATGATCAGAGAGAGGGATTACAGAGTTGGTGAGGGTGGACACAGTGCAGCGGTAGGAGATGATGAGGTCGAGGGTATGACCAAGTTGGTGAGTGGGTGAGGTGGGGTGGAGGAAGAGGTTGGCAGCGTCAAGGAGAGATAGAAGGCGGGCGGCAGAGGAGTCGTTAGGGATATCCATGTGGATATTGAAGTCTCCGAGGATCAGAGTGGGCATGGAGAAGGAGAGAAGGAAGGTGAGGAAGGGGTCAAAGTCGTTAAAGAAGTTGGAAGTGGGGCCGGGAGGGCGGTAGATGACGGCTACAAGACTCTGGAGGGGGTGGTAGAGGCGAATGATGTGGGCTTCAAAGGAAGGGAAGGAAAGGGAAGGGGGAGGAGGGATAGTGCGAAAGCGACATTGGGGGGCGAGAAGGAAACCGACACCTCCTCCTTTTCCGGTGAGTCTGGGGGAGTGGGAGAAGAAGAGGCCTGCACTGCAGAGAGCAGCAGAAGAGACTGTGTCGTCCGGCGACAGCCATGTTTCAGTTAGGGCGAGGAGGAGTAGAGAACTGGAAAGGAAAAGGTCCAGGATGAAAGGGGTCTTACTTAAAACGGAGCGGGGGTTCCAGAGGCCACACTTGGCAGCAGCTGTCGAGGGTGGGGAGGGAGGGGGAAGGGTTTGGATTGGGATGAGTTGGCGGGGGCCTGGGCGGGGAGAGTGGGAAGGGGGGTGGCGATGGGCAAGGAGAACTGGGATGGGGTGGGGGCGGGGAGAAGGGGAGGGAGGGGGCCGGGAGGGAGAAGCGGCGGACCTGCGCTGGTACAGAGGAATCCTTGGTAGGGGGTGAGGGGGAGTGGTCTTGGTGGGTGAGAGGGAGGGAAACAGCTGGGTGGGAGAGGGGAAGGGGAAGGTGAGGAATGGGAATGGCAGTTGGGAGCAAGGGAACTGAAAGTTCATGGTGAGGTCAGCAGGGCGAGTGACAGTACAGCGGGGGGTTAACAATTGAGATGCAGAAGCAATAAAACAGTAGCAATGATAAAAGTAGGTGATGGCATCACAGGGTGTAGTTAAGCAATCAATATGCTATGGCAATAATAGAATTGGCAGATAATGATGCCACAGAGAACAGATACAAACTATTAAGAGCTGGAGTAGGGTGGGCCAGTTAAGGGGGGTCAGGGAGCAGAGATACCTGGGGAGGGGAGCGAACAGTCAGCTCGCATGGGAGGGCTGAGGAGGTGTGAATGAGGTTGTCGTTAATGTAACATGTAACATGGTGCTAACAAGGTGCTAACAAGGGCTTTTTACCTGGGGGCGGGGGGAGAGTCAGTCAGGACCGGACCGGGAAGTGGGGGGGATGAGGGGCACTTTACGGAAGGCCTCCTAAGTGGGGGGGTGGAAGCAGGGGGGGCGTCCGTGGGGGCGCTGAGATGGCGGGTGGGTGGGCGGCCGGGCCTCTCGGGAACGGAGTCCCGGGCGTCAATGGCGGCGCTCTGAGGAGAGGAGCCTTCCGGGAGCGGCAAGGCCGCGCGGGGTGATGGCGGGCGGGCCTCTCGGGAACGGAGTCCTGGGCGTCTATGGCGGCGCTCTGAAGAGAGGAACCTTCCGGGAGCAGCAAGGCCGCGCGGTGTGATGGCGGGCGGGCGGGCGGGCCTCTCGGGAACGGAGTCCCGGGCGTCTATGGGGGCGCTCTGAGGAGAGGATCCTTCCGGGAGCAGCAAGGCCTCGCGGTGTGATGGCAGGCGGGCCTCTCGGGAACGGAGTCCCGGGCGTCTCGCGGTGTGATGGCGCGCGGGCGGGCGGGCGGGCCTCTCGGGAACGGAGTCCCGGGCGTCTATGGCGGCGGCGCGCTCTGAGGAGAGGATCCTTCCGGGAGCAGCAAGGCCTCGCGGTGTGATGGCGGGCGGGCCTCTCGGGAAGATCTTTGTCCTCGTCTCCTCTTGAGAATAGCCCTCAGATGACCCAGGAACTTTGGGAAAGAAAGAAGATGTCAACATCTGGAAAGACTCCCGGCCCCTTTCGAAAGAGAGAAAGAGGGGTGGGGGCTTGTGCCCTCTTCCCTTTTAGAAGGCTCGCCGACAATCCGGGGGACACTGAGGGGTCAGGGGAATGCCAACGGGACCCAAAGCCAGGGGAGACCAGAAAATCCCAGCTCGGACCTGACCTGGTGAGTCTAAATCGGGAGTTCATTTTGGGCAGGGAACGTATCTGCTAATTCTGTTGTATTCTACTCTCCCAAGCACACAGTACAGTGCTCTGCGCATATTAAGCGCTCAGTAAATATCACTGAGTGTGTGAGTGGGGAGAGGATGTGGCGAGGAGGTGTTCACTCTGGGAAATTCAAGGGAAATAAATGATAATATTAGAAGGGCACTGGAGAGATGAAGAAAGTTGTGATCTTATATAACCAGCCCTGCCCGTTCGAAGCCTTCCTGAAGGCCAAGAGGTCTTCCCTGAATAAGCCCTACTTTCCTCCTCTTCCACTCTCTTCTGTGTCACCCTGATTTGTTCCCTTTATTCACCTCACCCTCATCCCCACAACACCTATGTATGTACCTCTAATTCATATATCAATATCTGTCTCCCGCTCTAGGCTGTCAGCTCGTTTTGGGCAGGGAACCTGACCATTATATTGTGACACTGTACTCTCCCAAGGGCTTAATTCAATGTTCTGCACACAGTAAGCCCTCAATAATATTATTAATTGTTTGACCTGATGGATGTGGAGTGGGGAGGTGTTTCAGACAAGAGGAATGTCATGAGCTAGGGGTCAAAAAGCAGCATGGCCTGAATCTGGGTGACAGAAGGACCTGTGTATGATACCAGTTTCTGGCTGGGTGACCTTGAGCAAGTTGGTTCACATCTATGGACCTCAATTCTCCTGTTGTCCTTCCTACTTAGACCGTGAGCCCCATGTGTGACACTTGTCTGCTGTGTGACCTTGGGCAAGTCACTTAACCTCTCAGGACCTCAGTTATCTCATCTGTACAATGGGGATTAAGACTGTGAGCACCACGTAGGACAACCTGATTACCTTGTATCTAGCCCAGCGCTAAGAACAGTGCCTGGCACATGGTAAGCGCTTAACGAATAGTATTATTATTATTATTATTATTATTATTATTATTAGGCACAGAGAAGTGACGTGACTTGCCCAAGATCACACAGTAGATGAGTGACAGATCAAGGAGCCAGAGAGCCCTGTTGAGATAGAAAGGGACCGGAGGTTGTGGTGGTGGTGAAGTCAAGCCCTTGTTATGATTCTTACTTCCTGTATTTATTCAGAATTCACAATGGGCTAAACACTATTCAAAACGCAGAGGTTGGTACAGAAGACTATAATCTTGTAGATTCCAGACTGTAATCTTGTTGTGGGCAGGGAATGTGGCGGTTATACTGTCAGATTGTATTCTCCCTAGAAACTTGGTCCACTGCTCTGCACACAGTAATTTTCTCAAGAAATACAGTTCATTCATTCATTCGTATTTATGGAGTGCTTACTGTGTGCAGAGAACTGTACTAGGGCTTGGGAAGTCCAATTCAGCAACAAATAGAGACAATCCCTGCCCACAACGGGCTTACAGTCTAGAATGGGCGAGAAAACAGCAAAACAAGGAAGCAGGCATCAGTAGCATCATTATGAATAAATAGAATTAAAGATACATACATACCATTAATAATAAATAAATAGAATTAGTATACATATATATATATACACAAGTGCAATGGGGCGGGGAGGGGGGTAGAGCAAAGGGAGCGAGTTGGAGCGATGAGGAGGGGAGAGGGAGCAAAGGAAAAGGGGGGCTTGGTCTGAGAAGGCCTCCTGGAGGCGATGAGCTTTCAGTAGGGCTTTGAAGGGAGGAAGTGTATTAGTTTGGCAGATTTGAGGAGGGAAGTTGTACCAGGCCCGAGGATTTGACTGACTGACTGACTCGCCGGGGAAGCCCATACCACCCCTGACGTTGGCACACCCCCTCTCCCCCATCCCTCCACCCCCACACGAGCACCCATGTGGGTGACAGTGGGGGGAGGAGTTCCCACCCGATTTTCCCTCTCGACTGTAAACTCTCTGTGGGTAGGGAATGTGTCTGTTATATTGTACTCTCCCAAGCGCTTAGTACAGTGAGCGCTCAACACATACGATGGTCTGATTGACTATCTGGGGATGTGAAGAGATGCCCCTCCGGGGTAGCGGGCCATCATCTGGTCATAAAGGTAAGGGAAGAGAAGAGGAGAGTGCTGAAATATTGAGCTTGATTCTTCCTTTACTGCAAAGACAGCTAGCTTTAGTATAGTGCCTGATCCCCACTGTTGGGTAGGGACCATCTCTATATGTTGCCCACTTGTACTTCCCAAGCGCTTAGTACAGTACTCTGCACACAGTAAGCGCTCAATAAATACGATTGATTGATTGATTGATTGAGAACAAACTGATAGGACACGGTCCCTGACTCACATGGGACTTACAGGTCAACACTTGGGGAAGGCAGATAAAACCTCCCCATTTAACAGACCAGAAAACCTAGGCACCAAGAGAATAAGTGACTTTCCCGAGGTCTCAGGCCACTAGTCTGGCAGAGATCAGAACCCAAATCTACTGACTAACAAGTCCATGCCCTTTCCACTAGTAGACACTTCTGCCTCTCGGATTAGCAGACAATCTACCCCAGCACTTATCACAGTGTTCTGACATAATTAGCATTTAATAAATCCCAAAGTAATTGTTAGGATAGCAATAAAATGAACACTCACCTCCGGCTCCATCACTGGAAATCACAGGTCTGAAGCAAATTCTTTCTTGTCGTACCCAAGGGAATTCTTCTCCAAGAGATGTTCATCTTGACTGGACTGACGGAAGAACTCCTGCTGGAATTCTCGGAAGTCTAGGAGCTGCAACTGGTCCACGCCGCGTTGTTCCTCCTGGTCTACCTGGCGGCCCTGACGAGGAATCCGCTCATCATCGCCCTCACTGCCGTCGAACGAAGCCTCCATACCCCCATGTACTTCTTCCTCTGGCATCTGTCTGTCCTCGACCTCTGCCTCATCTCCGTCACGGTCCCAAAATCCATCCACAACTCCATTACAGACCGTAGAGAAATCTCCCACCTGGGCTGTCACACGCAAGTCTTCTCCGTGGTCTGGTTTGCCGGCTCAGAGCTGTTCGTCCTCACGGCCATGTCCTACGACCGCTACGCCACTATCTGCCTCCTGGAGCCTGTGGGAAGATGGCCGCCGTCTCCTGGCTCAGCGGGAGAATGTTTGCAGCCTTCTTCTCTGCTGATACCTTCTCCCTGTTCTTCTGCAGATGCACCACTCTAGAACAATTCTTCTGTGATATCCCCTCCTGAGTATAGGTCTCTTGCTCTGTCAAACACGCTGCCCTTGACGCGATCATGACCACCGGTATCTCCCTGGGGGTAGTGTGCTTGGCCTCTATCGTCATCTCGTACGTGTGCATCTTCCAGGCCGTTCTGAGGATGCCGGCCGCCGAGGGCCGGGCCAAAGCCTTTTCCATCGGCCTGCCCCACCTCGCCGTCACCGCTGTTTTCTTCACCACAACCTCCTCCTCCCATTTGAAGCTGCTGTCCCTCTCCCCCTCGACGCCAGACCTGCTGGCGTCCGTATTCTACACTGTGGTGACCCCCGCCTCATCTACAGCTTGAGGAACCAGGACGTGAAGGCTGCCCTGGGGAGAGTTCTGATGGGGCGATGTCTTTCCCGGAAATAAAATCGGATCCCTCCATAACCGAACTTTTGAAGAGGCCGTGGGCCTGTTTAGGCAACTGGGCCCTGGGAAGGTCACTGGCGTTTGAGACTGTCACGTTTAGTTGTCACTTCCAGTTGGCATTATCACCTCATCTGCACCGAGATGATATTCATTCCATCGTATTTATTGAGAGTTTACAATGTGACGAGCACTGTACTAAGCGCTTATAACAACACTCATCTTCCTTCAGCCACCTGCTCTGGCAGAATCATCAACCCATCCCCACCTCAGTCAATTAATGGTATCTATTGAAGGCTTACTGTGAGAGGGCAGTGCATTTGGGAGAGGACTAATAGAGTAATAGACTCATTCCCTCCCAAACAGTGAGCTTACAGTGCAGAGGAGTTAGTCAATCAATCGTGTTTATTGAACACTTACTGTGTGCACAGCACTGTACCAAGTGCTTGGGAGAGGACAACATAACAATGTAACAGACACATTGCCTGCACTTAACGAGAAGACTAGACGGGGAGACAGACAAAGGACCCAGGTTTCCTCATTCTCTATCTTGTGCTCTCTTCACTGAGTCCCGCTGCCTCCCTATCTACATCCACGCTACTTTCGAAGTTGGTAGAGAAGCAGCGTGGTTTAATGGAAAGAGCACGGGTTTAGGAGTCAGAGGACGTGGGTTCTAATCCCAGCTTTGCCATTTATCAGCTGTGTGACTTTGGGCAAGTCACTTAACTTCTTTGTGCCTCAGTTACCTCATCTGCAAAATGGGGATTAAGATTGTGAGCCCCACGAGGGACAACTTGATTATCTTGTATCTACCCCAGCGCTTAGCACATTGCTTGGCACATAGTAAGCACTCAACAAATGCTATTATTATTATTATTATTATTATTATTATTATTATTATCATTATCATTATTATCATTATTATCGTCATTGACATCCTGGCTCCATCTCCCCTATTTACCACAGGACTCCGAATGTCTTCCGTCTGATAGGGTTAGGGGCACGAGAGCAAACTGGTAGAAGAAGAGGAATAAAATTAAGGTGACGACACATCCTATCTGATTCTCTCCGACCTCAGTATCCCCTTCCTTTCCTTATGCCTACCTTGATTCTCCTTCATCCTTCTCAGTCTCCTCTAGGTCCATCCCCCCTACAATCAGAAACAGCGTGGCCTAGTGGATAGAGCTCGGGCCTGGGAGTTGGCAGTCCCAACACTGCCACTTCTCTGCTGTGTGACCTGGGACAAGTGGCTTAATTTCTCTTTCTCAGTTACCTCATCTATAAAATGGGGATTAAGCCTGTGAACCCCATTTGGGACAGGGACTGTGTCCAACCTTATGTAGCTTGTATGTACCCCGGTGTTTAGTACAGTGCCTGGCACACAGTCAACACTTAAACACCATAAAAATTTTAAAACGCAGAGGGTGGGCAGAAGGGTCTCCCCAGAGTTCATCATCATCATCATCATCAATCGTATTTATTGAGCGCTTACTATGTGCAGAGCACTGTACTAAGCGCTTGGGAAGTACAAATTGGCAACATATAGAGACAGTCCCTACCCAACAGTGGGCTCACAGTCTAAAAGGGGGAAACAGAGAACAAAACCAAACATACTAACAAAATAAAATAAATAGAATAGATATGTACAAGTAAAATAAATAAATAAATAAATAAATAAATAGACTAATAAATATGTACAAACATATATACATATATACAGGTGCTGTGAGGAAGGGAAGGAGGTAAGATGGGGAGAATGGAGAGGGGGACGAGGGAGAGAGGAAGGAAGGGCAGATTTGGACAATCTTATTAAGGTCAGTGGGCACACATCAGAGAAAGAAAAGTGTAGCACCACAGCCTAGAAGAAAGAACAGGACTGGAAGTCAGGGGGCTTACATTCTAATCCAGAAACCACCACTGGCCCCGTGTGTGATCTTCGGCAAGTCACAATCAATCAATCAATAGTATTTATTGAGCGCTTACTATGTGCAGAGCACTGTACTAAGCGCTTGGGAAGTACAAATTGGCAACACATAGAGACAGTCCCTACCCAACAGTGGGATCACAGTCTAAAAGGGGGAGACAGAGAACAGAACCAAACATACCAACAAAATAAAATAAATAGGATAGAAATGTACAAGTAAAATAAATAAATAAATAAATAAATAGAGTAATAAATATGTACAACCATATATACATATATACAGGTGCTGTGGGGAAGGGAAGGAGGTAAGATGGGGGGATGGAGAGGGGGACGAGGGGGAGAGGAAGGAAGGGGCTCAGTCTGGGAAGGCCTCCTGGAGGAGGTGAGCTCTCAGCAGGGCCTTGAAGGGAGGAAGAGAGCTAGCTTGGCGGAGGGGCAGAGGGAGGGCATTCCAGGCCCGGGGGATGACGTGGGCCGGGGGTCGACGGGGGGACAGGCGAGAACGAGGTACAGTGAGGAGATTAGCGGTGGAGGAGCGGAGGAATGGAGCTGTTTGGACCTGTGGAATGGAGAAACTGGCCCTCCCACAGAACTGAAGATGGCGGTCACTCCTCCTTCTTGATGTCATTTCACTGACCCTCTCAACTACTTGTGAAAGATAAAATTATCATATTTAATGTGTTTTATTACTCATTACACCCACTGCAGCTATTAGACTTAGGCAGAGAGGCCCAGTGGAAAGAACACGGATCAGAAGGCCTGGGCTCTGATCTCAGCTCCACCACTTGCCTGCTGGGTGACGTTGGGCAAGTAACTTCACTTCTCTGTGCCTCAGTTCCCTCATCTATGAAATGGGGATTAAATGTCTATTCTCTCTCAAATTGTGAGCTCTACGTGGAACAGGGACCGTATCTGACCAGATTACCTTGTATTTTCTCCAGTGCTACGAACAGTGCTTGATATGTAGTAAGTGCTTAACAAATACCACAATTTGTAGAGTGTACCCAGAGACTGGGTTTTAGTTTCCAAGCACTTCATACAGTCCACCACAGATTGTAAACACCTTAAGGGCAGGAATTGTGTCTACCACATCAGTTCTACTCTCTAAACCATTTAGTATAGGTCTCTGCAAACAGTAAGTGCTTAAAAATTATCCACTAGGCCACACTGAGAAGCAGCATGGCCTGGTCGAAAGATATTAGGACTGGGAACCAGAGGGACCTGAGTTTTAATCCTGACCCTGCCAAATGTCTGCTTTGTGTGCTCATTCAAATAGCTTGACTTCTCTGTGCCTTAGTCACTTCATCTGTAAAAATGGGGATTAAGACTGTAAGCCCCACATTGGGAAAGGGACTGAGTCCGACCTGATTATCTTGTATCTACCCCAATGCTTAGAACTGTGTTTAGCACATAGTAAGCGCTCAGCAAATACCACAGTTATCATTATTACTATCAATCCCGTGATGACCACAGTGATTGGCACTGACTAAGACCTGCCAGGTCTTACTTTATACATCTCCTCTCCCAGCCCCATAGCACCTATGTCCATATCTGTAATTTATTTATTCATATTACTGTCTGTCACGCCCTCTAGACTGTAAACTCATTGTAGGCAGAGAATGTGTCTGTTTAATGTTATGTCGTACTATTCCAAGCACTTAGTACGGTGCTCAATAAATACACTTGAATGAAAAAATTAAGGAATGAAAGTAAATGCTTAGTAGAGTACTCTGCACATAGTAAGCACGCAATAATAATAATAATGATAATAACGACATTTGTAAAGCGCTTACTATGTGCTAAGCATTGTTCTAAGCGCTGGGGTAGATACAGGGTAATCAGGTTGTCCCACGCGGGGCTCACACTTTTAATCCCCATTTTACAGATAAGGTAACTGAGGCACAGAGAAGTGAAGTGATTTGCCCAAAGTCACACAGCTGATAAATGGCAGAGCCGGGATTAGAACCCACGTCCTCTTACTCGCAAGACCATGCTCTTTCCACTAAGCCACGCTGCTCAGTAAATACAGCTGACTGATTGATTGTGGGTAGGAAACATGGTTACTAATTTTATTGTATTGTACTCTCTCAAATATTAGTACAGAGTTTTGCACGTAGTAAGTGCTCAGTAAACACCATTGATTCATTAAGTCACTGATTGTGGGCAAGGAATGGGTCTGCTAATTCTATTGTATCATACTCTCCCAAGGATAGAAGAGTGCTCAGAACACAGTAAGCATTCAATAAATAACAGTGATTGTTTGATTGACTGCAAGACTATCTGCTCCCCCGTGCTACATTGCCATGTAGACTGTAAGCTCGATGTGTGCAGTGAGTGTGTCTACAAATTCTGCTGTATGGGACTGTTCCAAGTGCTTAGTACAGTGTTCTGCGCACAGTAAGTGCTCCATAAACAGCACAGATCTATCGATTGATTGATTCCTTGTGGGCAGGGAATGTGTCCACCATCTGTGTTATATTATCCTCTTCCAAACGTTTAGTACACTGCTCTGCACGCAGTAAGCGCCCAATAAATACCATAGATTGGTGGATAGAATGATCGAATGAAGAACCACACCTAAACTCCCCACAGGTCTGGACGGCTTGTACAGGTGTGTAGGCTGTTTCTGGGGGCTGAACCCCACTTTAAGAGGGAAGAATGAGAGAAGCTGAGGATTCAGGATGTCTGCTAGTGCTGTCACCCTCCCAGATGGTACAGTTCACTCTTCTAATGCCACCCTTATCACTGGACCTCCGTCTTTGTACACATTTATTATTCTATTCATTTTATTAACGTGCGTGTATATCTATAATTTATTTATCTATTTTGATGCTATTGATGCCTGTCTACTTGTTTAGTTTTGTTGTCTGTGTCCCCCTTCTAGACTGTGAGCCGAATGGGGATGCAGCGTGGCGCAGTGGAAAGAGCACGGGCTTTGGAGTCAGAGGTCATGGGTTCAAATCCCGGCTCCGCCAGTTGTCAGCTGTGTGACTTAGGTCAAGTTACTTAACTTCTCTGGGCCTCAGTTCCCTCATCTGTAAAATGGGGATTAAGACTGTGAGCCCCACGTGGGACAACCTGATCACCTTGTAACATTTCCAGTGCTTAGAACAGTGCTTTGCACATAGTAAGTGCTTAATAAATGCCATTATTATTATTATATTGTTGGGTAGGGATTGTCTCTGTTGCTGAATTGTACTTTTCAAGCACTTAGTACAGTGCTCTGCACACAGTAAGCACTTAATAGATGCGTCTGAATGAATGAATGAATGAATGAATGAATGAATATCTCGTTGCCAACATCCTGCTTCTAGCCCAGAAAACCCTCCCTATTCACATAATAATAATGATGGTATTTATTAAGTGCTTACTATGTGCCTAGCACTGTCCTAAGCGCTGGAGTAGATACAAGGTAATGAGATTGTCCCACATGGGGCTCACAATCGTAATCCCCAATTTACAGATGAGGTTAACTGAGGCACAGAGAAGTTAAGTGATTTGCTCAAGATCACACAGCGGACAAGTGGGGAACCCGGGATTAGGGCCCACGTCCTCTGACTCCCAAGCCCGGGCTCCTTCCACTAGGGCACGCTGCTTCTCTTCATATCCAACAGACAATGACTCTCCCATCCTTCAAAGCCTTATTGGGGCCCATCTCCTCTAAGAGGCCTTCCCTGATTAAGCCCTCCTTTCTTCTTCTCCCACTCCCTTCTGCGTCACCCTGACCTGCTCCCTTTATTTATCCCTCAATGACCATGAGAAGCAGCGTGGCTCAGTGGAAAAAGCACGGGCTTTGGAGTCAGAGGTCATGGGTTCAAACCCCGGCTCCCCCAACTGTCAGCTGTGTGACTTTGGGCAAGTCACTTAACTTCTCTGGGCCTCGGTTCCCTCATCTGTAAGACTGTGAGCCCCCCGTGGGACCACCTGATCACTTTGTAACCTCCCCAGTGCTTAGAACAGTGCTTTGCACATAGTAAGCGCTTAATAAATGCCATCATTATCATTATCACATTGTAACCTCCCCAGCGCTTAGAACAGTGATTTGCACATAGTACGCGCTTAATAAATGCCATTATCATCATCATCATCATCATCATCATCATCATCATCATCATCCCTCCTCCCAGCCCCACAGCACTGATGTCCATACCTGTATTTGATTTATTGATTTGATTTATGATGTCTGTCTTCCCCTCTCGACTGTAAACTCGTTGTGGGCAGGAAATGTGATTGTTCATTGTTATATTGTACTCTCCCAAGCAAGCGATCAGAAAATAAAATTGCCGACTAACTGACTGACCATTTTGAGGTAATAGTAAGAAAAAGACCGACATCACATCCTGGTGAGAGTTCGACCCTCTCCCACTTGTCGTGAGACAGTGAGCCCGATACGTGGCAGGTTCTGTTTCCTACTCAATTTGTTCCTATCCACCTCAGCGCTTAGTACAGTACGTACACGTAGTAAGTGCTTAACAAATATCATCGTTATTATTATTAATGGCTATGAAAGTCACAACGCCCCGCTCCGGTCCAGTCTCCCCTCAGCCTCTCCCGGATTCCTTCACTCGGGGGCCTGGTAACCAGAGGAAGATAACAGCCAACCATGAAACCGAGGAAATCCCAGGGTGGAATCCGATAATCCCACCTCTTGATTGCCCCCTGAGGACCATCTTGGAAGCAACAGACCCATCTCCAGTAGGGGCATCCTTCCCTCTGTACTCAGGAAACTTCTCATCCATGACAGACACATCAGTTGGTTACTTAAACATGACTGAGAGAGTGACAGGTGGGCTGTGTGGTGGATTACAGAGGAAGCCAAGTCTCTGACGTATTCTCTGTTACTCTCCCGCGACAGGGCCACCTACCCCAAATAGCTACCCCTGAGGAACACACGTAAGTAGCTGCTTTTTGTTTGTTTGTTTTAATGGTATTTTTAAGCGTTTACTATGCTCCAGGCACTGCACTAAGCTCTGGGGTAGATGCAAGATAATCAGGTAGGACATAGTCCCTGTCCCACATGGAACTCACAGAGGGAGGACAGTCACTGAATTCCCATTTTAAAGAAGAAAAAGAAACAAGTGAACAAAGAAGTAAATTGACATGTCCAAGGTCACAGAGCAGGCAGGAAACAGAGCTGGAATTAGAACCTAGTCCGCTGGCTCCCAGGCCCGGGGTTTTCCCACTAGGCCACTCAAGGAATGATACTTCCTCCCTCTTTCTAGCTCACGGGGTATTATAAGGTCAAAGATGGGATAAGCAACTTGAAAAGGCTTTGGAAAAAAAAGTGCTATGTAATACTCGTAATAATTGCTATACATCGTATATAATATTATACCAATGACTGCTATGCAGAAAAAATGACATTTATGAAGTATTTACTAGGGGATAAATGCTGAAGTAGATTCCAGCGCTTTGCACATAGTAAGCGCCTAACAAATGCCAACATTATTATGCAAGATAAAAATACAATCTTAGAACAAGGCATGGGGTGGTCTAATCTCTCTGTGTGTGTGTGTGTGTGTGTATGTGTGTGTGTGTGTGTGTGTGTTATTTTGAAAATCGCTTACTATGTGTCAGACATTGTACTAAGCACTGGGTAGTTTCGAGCTAATCAGTTTGGACATAGTCCCTGTCCCACCTGGGGCTCACAGTTAATCCTCATTTTAAGGATGAGGGAACTGAGGCACAAATAATTAAAGTATCTTGCCCAAAGTGACACAGCAGTTAAATGACAGAGCTAGGATTGGGGTTAGAACCCTAATCCTCTGACTCCCAAACCCAAACTCTTTCCACCGGGCCACCCTGTAATCAATCAATAGCATATATCACAGACAGAGCATTGTTTGCTTGGCAGAACACGAAAGATTTAGAAGATACGAACGCCCCTCCTTATCGCCCCACTCACACACCTCGGGGAGTTACAGCCAACTGAGTAATTACCTCTGAAGCTCCATTTTCCACAGTGCTCTGCACCCAGTAAGGTTTCAATATACACCATGAATTGATTGATTAATCAGAGAATTTGGGGACATGTAGCAAGAATCAGAAGGACATGGGTTCTAATCCCAGCTACACCACCTGTCTGCTGCCTGATTTTGGGCAGGTCACTTAACTTCTCTGAGCCTCAGTTACCCTACCTGTATATGGGGAGATTAAGAGTGTGAGTCCTATGTGGGACAGGGACTGTGTCTAACCTGATTAGCTCGTATCTGCCCCAGCACTTAGTTTAGTGCCTGGCATAGAGTAAGCTCTTAACAAATATCATAAGAGGAATGACTCTATCTGAATGAAATCTGTTAGTGTTTAGAGAATTATCCTGTTCATAGAATTACCCACTTTTAGTATTGTTATTTTTATTGTTATTTGGTATAATTATTAAAATTTTGGTATTTGTTAAGCACTTCTTATGTGCCAAGCACTGTATTACATGCTGATGTAGAAGCACGATAATCAGGTCAGACTCAGTCCCTGACCTACATGGGGCTCACCAGTCTAAAGGGAAGGGAGAGAAGGTATTTTGGGGCTTTTTTAAGGTATTTGTTTGTGAAGTACTTACTATGTGCCAAGCACAGTGCTCCGTCCTGGGTTAGATACAAGCTAATGTTGAAACTTGATAGCTGGAGTCACGGTTATGTGGAGAGAAGTTGAAGGGCTTAAAATAAAATGTCTCTTATTGCAAAGAAGACGAGACATGAAGTCACGAAACCTGGCCTCTACTCTCTGCTCTGCTAGCTCTATGTGACCTTGTGCATGTCACAACTTCTCTGGGCCTCGGTTTCCTCACCTGTAAAATGGGGATAAAAGTGGTTAAAAGCCCTGCTCTCCCTCTCTCTGTTGAACACAATGTAGGACGGGACCTGTGTCTGACCTGATTTTCTTGTATTTTTAATGGTATTTGTTAAATGCTTACTATGTGCCCGTCACTGTTCTAAACACTGGGTAGATAAAAGGTCATCAGGTTGGACAATACCCATGTACCACATGGGGCTCATTTTACAGATGAGGCAACTGAAGTACAGGGAAGTGAAATGATTTGCCCAAGGTCAAACAGCAGACAGGTAAAGGAACCAGGATTAGACCCTAGTCATTCTGACTCCCAGGCTGCTTGGCAAATTGTGAGTGTTTAAAAAATACCACAATTATTCCTACTACAAAGGTAATCTGAGGCCATAGCTTAGCCAGATCTGATTATCTTCTATCTTCCCCAGTGCTCAGTACAGTTCTTAGCACATAGTAAGTGCTTAACAAATACCATAATTATTATATCATCTTCAACATCAATGGGATTTATTAAGTACTTACTGTGGGCGCAGCACTGTACTAAGCACCTGGGAGAATACAACAGAGGTGGCAGACACACTCCCTGCCCACGACGAGCTTACATTCTAGAGGGGAACACAGACATGAATATAAATAAATAAGTAATACATAATTTATAGATGTGCATGTAAGTGGTAATGGTTGCCCAGAGGCCACAGATCTGTGACCACAGGCAATAAAGAAGGGAGAGGGAGGTGGGGAAAAGATGGCTTAATCAGGGAAGGCCTCTTGGAGTAGATGTGCCTTCAGTAAGGCTTTAAAGGTAGGGAGAGTGGGGGTCTGGAGGGGGAAGGAGTTCCAGGTGAGGGGGAAAGTGTGCGAAAGTGTTCGGCGGCGAGAATTATGAGATCAGGGCACCCTGAATGGCCTGGCGGTAGAGGAACGGAGTGAACAGGCTGGGCTGCAGTAGGAGACCTATGAAGTGAGGTAGGGTGGGGCGAGTTGACTACATGCTTTAAAGTCAATGGCTAGGAGTTTCTGTTTGATGCAGAAATGGATAGGCAACCATCGAAGGTTCTTGAGGAGTGGGGAAACATGACCTGAACGTTTTTGCAGAAAAATGATCCGGGTAGCAGAGTGAAGTACAGATTGAAGTGGGGAGAGATAGGGGACGGGGGGGGGGGCAGGGAAGTCAGCGAGGAGACTGATGTAGGAGTCAAGGCCTGGTGAGTAGGGGGGTCCTAGAGGCTGACCTTGGGGGAAGGTAGAAGCGGGGGGCTGGGGCGGGGAGATAACGTGGGTTCCGAACTCTCGCAGGCTGGAAACTCACCATTCAGCTATTCGAAAGAGCCCCATGAGAGCCTTCCAGCCATCCATCCAGCCATCAATCAGTCAATCGTACTTATTGATGGGTTCTGTGAGCCCGTTGTCTCTGTTGCTGAATTGTACTTTCCAAGTGCTTAGTACAGTGCTCCGCACACATTAAGCTCTCAATACGATTGAATGAATGAATGATTGCCGCTATTCTGGAAAGCTTTGGGAATCTCGGTCTGGGGGCTTGTGAGGGACACACACATACACACACACACTCATACTCCCTGCACACATATATGTTCACACTTTTAAACCCTCACTTTCACACATCTGCTTTCAAACACATACTCCCAAACATTTCTCACGATGACACCTATATGTCCAAAGATTCACATACCCACACACATACACACCAGCACTCATCCTCACATACACACATACATACTCATACATACACAGTTGAAAGAAGAAAGGAGAAGGGAGAGGGGAGGAAGAGGAGAAGGAGAAGAAGAAGAAGGAGGAGAAGAAGAAAAAGAAAAAGAAGAAGAATTGTGTTAAACACCATTGGTAGTAGTAGTACTAGTAGTAGTAGTAGTAGTAGTAGTAGTAGTAGTAGTAGTAGTAGTAGTAATGGTAGTAGTAAACTACGTCTATTGTTTCCTCCCGTTTCTCTCACTACTCCCAAGTGAACATCGTCCAGGGTTCGGTTCCCAGAGCTAGGGACGACAGAGAAGACCGAAGAAGCAGACAACGGCTCTTCCTTTGACCTGGATCACCAGCTCTCCTTCTCCCTTTTCCCACCAGCTCGGGCTCCTTCCCTCCCCCCACCTCCCTGTTCTCCCTTTGTCCATCATCTCTCCCTTTCACTTCCACCACTGACTCTCCCTTTCCCCTTTCCCACCAGCAGTCCCACCTACCTCCCCGCCAGCTCCCCTGCTTCATTCCACGGCCAGATCTCCCTCTCCCCTTCACCGGCCCCTGCCCTTTCCCCCTCCCCCAAGTCCGATGAACCACGGCACCGTGTCAGAATTCGTCATCCTGGGCCTTTCGAACCGCCCCGAGATGCAGCCCCTCCTCTTCGCCGTAATTCCTGTGCGTCTACCTGGTGGCCGTGCTGCGTAAATGTCTCATCGTGGCCACGGTACCTCTCAGCGCGACCCTAAACACGCCCATGTACGTCCTGCTGCCAAGCGCCTAATACAGTACTCTGCACACAGTAAGCGCTCAATAAATACGATTGAATGAGTGAATGACCCTGGCCCTGGTGGACATCGTGTACACCTCCTCCATCGTCCCCAAGATGCTGGAGACCACGCTGGTGCCCTGGAAGACCATCTCCTATGGCGGCTGCATGGCCCAGCTCTTCTTCTTCACCTGGTCCTTGGGGGCCGAGATGGTCCTCTTCACCGCCATGGTCTACGACAACTTCGTGGCCATCTGCTTCTCTCTCCACCATCATGAGCTGGCGGACGTGCTCCTTCCTCTTCTCCGCCGTCCTCCTCATCGCCATCACCAACGCCTGGGTGCACACAGGATTCATTCTCTGGCTGACATTCTGCAGGCTAGACGCCATCTTTCTGCAAGATCCCTGCCCTACTGGCCCTCTCTTGCATCCCCGTCCGGGCCAACGAGGTGATGGTCTTCGTGGTCGACATCGCCCTGGCCATTGGGGGACTCCCTGCTGAACCTGCTTCTCCTACAGCTTCATCGTGTCCGCCGTCCTCCGCCTGGTCCTCCTATCTCTTCATGGTCTCCCTTTATTACTCCCCCGTCATCTACATCTACATCTGGCTCGCTTCCTCCTACTCCTTCGACAGGGACAAGGTGGTGGCAGTCACGATGACCCTAAAACCCAATGTCTACAGCCTCTGAAACACAGAGATCCAGGCGGTCGTGCGGAAGTTCTTCTCCTCCCTGAAGCGCCGATAATAACAATAACGATAATAATATGGTTATTATTCATTCATTCATTCATTCAATCGTATTTCTTGAGCACTTACTGTTTGTAGAGCACCGTACTAAGAGCTTGGGAAGTACAAGTCGGCAACATATAGAGACGGTCCCTGCCCAACAACGGGCTCATTATCATTATGGTACTCGTTGAGAGCTTACTGGGTGCCAAGCGCTGTAGTAAATTCTGGGGTAGATACAAGTTGATCAGGTTGGACGTGGTCCGTATTCAAAATGGCGCTCATGCTCTTAATCTCCATTATACAGATAGGGAACTGAGGCCCACAGAAGTGAAGTGAGTTGGCCAGGGTCACACAGCGGGCATGCGTCAGAGCTAGGAGTAGCACCCACAGCCTTCTGATTCCCAGGCCCGGGCTCTATCCACTAAGACATACTGCTTCTCAGCTTCTCTTGCCAGTGAAGAGCGAGATTCTGTCCTCCACAGCACTCCCCAGTAATAATAATAATAATGACAATAATGATGATTGTAGTTTTAAAGAGCTTATTAAGTGCCAGACACCATACTAAGGGCCGGAGTGGATACAAATAAAGTCTCTACCCCACTTGGTGCTGACGGTCTCAATCCCCATTTTACAAATGAGGCTACTGAGGCTCAGAGAATGATAATACTAATAACTGTGGTGTTTAAGCGCTTCCTATGTGTTAAGCACTGAACTAAGTGATAGGGTGAATCGAGTTGGACACAGTCTCTGTCCCACATGGGGCTCACAGTCTTAATCCCTATTTTACAGACGAGGTCACTGAGGCTAAGGGAAAAGGTTAGGTTAGGGGAAAAGGTTAGTTAGGCTAAGGGAAAAGTTTGGGATGGGAAAAGATTAGACTAGGGGAAAATATTAGGCTAGGGGAAAATGTTAGGATAGTGGAAAAGATTTGGCAAGGGGAAAGGTTATGTTAAGTGAAAAGGTTATGTTAGATTCGGTGAAAAAGATAAAATAGGTTAGGGGAAAAGGTTAGCTTACATTAGGCAAAAGGTTAAGTTAGTTTATGCCAAAAGGTAGGTTAGGCTAAGGGAAAAGGTTAGTTAGGCTAGGGGAAAAGGTTAGGTTAGGGGAAAAGTTTAGTTAGGCTAAGGGAGAAGTTTGGGATAGGGGAAAGGTTTAGACGAGGGGAAAAGATTAGGCTAGGGGAAAAGGTTAGGCAAGGGGAAAAGTTAGATTAAGTGAAAAGGTTACATTAGATTCGGTGAAAATGAAAGGTTAGGGGAAAAGGTAAGGTTACATCAGGCAAAAGGACAAGTTAGTTTATGCCGAAAAGTTGTTAGGCTAGGGGAAAAGGTTAGATTATGTGTAAGGGGTAGGCTAGGGGTAAAGATTAGCATAGGGGAATAGGTTAGGGTAGGGGAAAAGGTTAGGCTTGGGGCAAAGGTTTAGGCTAGAGGAAAAGGTTAGGTTAGGTTAGGAGAAAGTGTTAGGTTACGATAATGGAAAGGTTAGGTTGTGCTCAGGGAAAAGGTTAGGCAAGGGGGAATGGCTAGGTTAGGGGAAAAGGTTAGTGAAGCTAAGGGAAAATTTGGGGATAGGGGAAAAGATTAGACTAGGAGAAATGGCTAGGCGAGGGGAAAAGGTTAGGCTGTGGGAGAAGGTTAGGCTAGGGGAAAAGGTTAGGCTAGGGAAAAAGGTTAAGCTAGGGGAAACAGTTTGGCTGGGGGAATAGGTCACGCTAGAGGAAAAGGTTAGATTAGGGGAAATGGCTAGGTTAGGCAAAAAGGTCAGGTTAGGCTACGGGAAAATGTTAGGCTAGGAAAAATAATATGATAAGGGAAAGGTTAGGCTGGGAGAAAAGGTTAGGTTAGGTGAAAAGGTTACGTTAGGCAAAAAGATTAGGTTTGACAAAAAGGTTAGGTTAGGCTGGGGGAAAATGTTATCCTAGGGGTAAAGGTTCAGCTAGGGAAAAAGGTTAGGTTAGGGGAAAAGGTTAGTTAGGCTAAGGGAAAAGTTTACGATGGGGGAAAGTTTAGGCTAGGGGAAAAGGTTAAGCAAGGGGAAAGGTTGGGTTAAGTGAAAAGCTTACTTTAGGTGAAAAGGCTAGGATAGGTTAGGGGAAATGGTTACGTTAGATTAGGGGAAAAGGTTAGGTTAGGTTAGGCAAAAGGTTAAGTTAGGTTCTGTGAAAAAGTTAGGTTAGGGTAGAGGAAAATTCTAGGCTAGGGGTAAAGATTAGTCTAGGGGTAAAGTTTAGCATAGGGAAATAGGTTAAGGTGGAGTAAAAGGTTATGCTAGTGCAAAGGATTAGGCTAAAGGAAAAGGTTAGCTTAGGTTAGGGGAAAAAGTTAGGTTAGGGGAAAAGGTTAGGCTAGGGGAAAAGGTTAGGCAAGGGGAAAGGTTAGGTTAATGGAAATGTTTACATTAGATTAGGTGAAAAGGCTAGGACAGTTTAGGGGAAAAGGTTAGATTATGTTAGGCAAAAGGTTAAGCTAGTCTATGCTAAAAAGTTAGGTCAGGCAAGGGGAAAGTGTTAGGCTAGGGGTAAAGATTAGTGTAGGGTAGGAGAAAAGGTTAGGGTAGGACAAAAGAATAGGCTAGGGAAAACGTTAGGTTAGAGAAAAAGGTTAGTTAGGCTAAAGGAAAGGTTTGAGATAAGGGAAAAGTTTAGACTAGAGGAAAAGATTAGGCTAAGGGAAAAGGTTAGTCTAGGGTAAATGGTTAGGCTGGGGAAACAGGTAATGCTAGAGGAAAAGATTAGGTTAGGGGAAAAGGCTAGGTTAGGCGAAAAGATTTGCTTATGCAAAAATGTTAAGTTAAGCTAAAGGAAAATGTTATGCTGGAAAAACCATTAGGCTAGAGGAAAAGGATAGGATAAGGGAAAATGTTAGACTAGGAGAAAAGATTAGGTTAGGCAAAAAGGTTGCATTAGGTGAAAAGATTAGGTTGGGGTAAAAGATAAGAGTAGGTCAGGGGAAAAGGTTAGGCTTGGGCAAAATGTTAGGCTAGGGAAAAATGATAGGATAGAAGAAAATGTTAAGCTAGTTGAAAACGTTAGGCTCAGTGAGAATGTTAGGTTTAGGCTAGGGGAAAAGGTTATCCTAGGAATAAAGATTCTGCTAGGGAAAAAGTTTAGGTTAGGGGAAAAGGTTAGGTCAGGGGAAAAGGTTAGTCAAGGGGAAAGGTTAGGTTAAGTAGAAGCTTAGGTTAGGTGAAAAGGCTAGGTTAGGTTTGGGGAAAAGCGTAGGTTTGGTTAGGCAAAAGGTTAAGTTAGATTACATGAAAAAGTTAGGTCAGGCTAGGGGAAAACTTTAGGCTAAGGGTAAAGTTTAGGCTAGGGGTAAAGGTTAGCATAAGGGAATGGGTTAGGGTAGGGAAAAGGTTATGCTAGTGCCAAAGGTTAGGCTAGAGGAAAACTAGGTTAGGTTAGGGGAAAAGGTTGGGTTAGTTTAGAGGAAAAGCTTAAGTTAGGCTAGGGGAATGGGTTAGGCTAGGGGAAAAGATTAAGCTAGGGGAAAAGGTCAGGCTAGGGGAAAGAGTTAGGCTAGGGGAAAAGGTTAGGCTAGGGGAAAAGTTTAGATAAGGTGAAAAAAAAATAGGTTAAGTGAAAAGGTTAGGTTATGAAAAAAGGTTAAGTAGGTAAAAAGATTACGTTTGGCAAAAAGGTTAGATTAGGCTCGGGGAAAAGGTAAGGCTAGAGGAAAAGATTAGGTTAACAGAAAAGGCCAGGCAAGGGAAAAAGTTTAGGCTATGGGAAAAGGTTAGGCCAGGAGAAAATGTTAAGCTAGGGGAAAAAGTTAGGCTCAGGGAAAGGTTAGCTTAGGGAAAAAGATTAGGTTAGGTTAGAGGGAAAGGTTAGTTTAGGTCAGGAGAAAAGTTAAGGTTACACGAAAAGGCTAGTTCATGTGAAAAGGTTATGTTAGACGAAAAGATTTTGTTAGGTGAAAAGGTTAGGCTAGGGGAAAAGGTTAGGTAAGGAGAAATAGTTAGTCTAGGGGAAAAGGTTAGTCTAGGTGGAAAGGGATCATCATCATCATCATCAATCGTATTTACTGAGGGCTTACTATGTGCACAGCACTGTACTAAGCGCTTGGGAAGTACAAATTGGCAACATATAGAGACAGTCCCTACCCAACAGTGGGCTCACAGTCTAAAAGGGGGAGACAGAGAACAAAACCAAACATACTTACAAAATAAAATAAATAGAATAGATATGTACAAGTAAAATAAATAAATAAATAGAGTAATAAATATGTACAAACATATATACATATATACAGGTGCTGTGGGGAAGGGAAGGAGGTAAGATGGGGGGGATGGAGAGGGGGACGAGGGGGAGAGGGGGAGAGGAGGACGAGGGCTAGGAGTAAAGATTTGGCTAGGAGAAACGGTTAGCCTAGGGGAAAAGCTTAGGCTGGGGGAAAAGTTTAGGTTAGGGGTAAAGATTAGGCTAGGAGAAATGGTTAGGCTAGGGGAAAAGGTTAGGCTAGGGAAAAACGTAAGGCTAGGGGAACACGTAAGGCTAGGAGAAAAAGTTAGGCTAGGCAAAATGTTAGATTATGGGAAAAGGTTAGGCTAAGGGAAGAGGTTAGGTTACGTTAGGGGAAAAGGTTAGGTTAGTTTAGGGGAATAGGTTTGGTTAGTTTAGGGGAAAATGTTTGTCTGGGAAAAAGGTAAGGCTACAGGTAACTGTTTGGCCAGGGGATAATGTTAGGCTAGTGGAAAATGTAAGTCTAGTGGAAAAGGTTAAGTAGGGGAAAAGGTTAAGCTAAGGGAAAGGATTAGGGTACGGGGAAAGGTTTGGCTGTGGGAAAACGTTAGACTAGCTAAAAAGGTTAGGCTAGGGGAAAAGATTAGGCTAAGGGAAAGGGTTAGGCCTTGGGGAAATGTTAGGCTAGGTGAAAAAGTTATGATGGGAAAAAAGGGTATGCTAGGAGAAAACATCAGTTTACAGGAAAAGGTTAGGCTAGTGAAAAAGGTTAGGCTATGGGAAAGCGTTAGGCTGGGGGAAAAGGTGCAGCCAGGGGAGAATATTAGGCTAGGGTAAAAGGTTAGGCTAGGGGAAAATATAAGGCTTGGGGAAAAAGTTAGGCTAAGGGAAAAGGTTAGGATGGGTGAAAAGTTTAGGGTAAGGGAAAAGGTTAAGCCAGGGTAAAAGGTTTGTCCAGGGGAAAAGGTAAGGCCAGGGGAAAAGATTTTTCCAGAGGAGAAGGTTAGGCTAGGGGAAAATGTTAGGCTAGGGACAATGTTACACCAGGGGAAAAGGTAAGGCCTGGGAAAAAGTTTAGACGAGGAGGAAAAGTTAGGCTAAGGGAAAATGTTCAGATACGGGAAAAAGTTATGTTAGGGAAACGTTTAGATTATAGGAAAAGGTTAGGCTCGGGGAAAACATTAGGCCAGGGGAAAACGTTAAGCCAGGGGAAAGGTTTAGGCTAGGGTAAAAGGTGGGCTAGGGTAAAGCGTTAGGCTATGTGAAAAGGTTAGGCTAGGACAAAAGGTTAGGTTAGGGTTATGTCAAAGGTTAAGCTAGGGGAAAAGGTTAGGTTAGGCAAAAAGGTGAAGTTTAACAAAAAGGTTAGGTTAGGTGATTAGGAAAGGTTACTCTTAGACTAGGGGAAAAGGGTAGGCTAGGGGAAAAGATTAGGCTAGAGAAAAGTGTTAGGTTAGTCTAAGGGGAAAGGATAGGGCAAAGGAAACGGTTAGGTTAGAGGAAAAAAGTTGGTTTAGCATTCATTCATTCAATCAGTCGTATTTATTGAGTGCTTACTGTGTGCAGAGCACTGTACTAAGCGCTTGGAAAGTACAAGTTGGCAACATATAGAGACAATCACTACCCAAAAACGGTCTCACAGTATAGAAACAGGAGACAGACAACAAAATAAAACATGGGGGAAAGGAGAGGGAGGAGAGAAAAGGAGAGGAGAAGTGGGGGGAGGAAGAATCCGAGGGGAGATGGAGAGGAGGGAGGAGAAGAAAGGGGAGACAGAGAAGGAAAAGAGGGGGAGAGGAGAGGTGGACGGGGGAGAGGAGGGGAGAGAGAAAGGGAGAAAAGGGGAAAATGATAGACAAGGGGAAAATGTTAGGCTAGGGTAAAAGGTTAAGCTGGCGGGAAAAGTTAGGCAAAAAGATTATGTTAGGCTGGGGAAAAGGGTAGTCTAGAGGAAAAGGTTCAGCCAGGGGAAAAGGTGAGTCTAGGTGAAAAGATTAGGCTTGGAGAAGAGGTTAGGCTGGGGGAAAAGGATAGACTTGGGGAAAGGTTAGTCTAGGGTTAAAGGTTAAACTATGGGGAAGGGTTAGGGTAGGGCAAAATGCTAGGATAGGGGAAATGGTAAGGCTTTTCCCCTAGCCTAACCACTTGCCCTAGCCTAACCTTTTCCCATGGCCTAACCGTTTCCCATTGCCTAACGCTTTCCCATAGACTAACATTTCCACTAGCCTAGCATAACATTTTCCCCTAGCCTAACCTAACCTTTTCCGATAACGTAACATTTTCCCATTGCCTAACCTTTTGCCGTACCCTAACCTTTTCCTTTGGACTAACATTTTCCCGTAGAGTATCCTTTTCCCCTTGCCTAACCTAACCTTTTTGCCTAACCCAAATTTCGCCTAACCTAATCCTTTCCCCTAGCCTAACCTATCCCACCATCCTAAGTTTTCCCCTATCTTAACATTTTCCCCCAGCCTAACCTTTTCCCCTAGCTTAAATTTTTCCCCTTGCCTAATCTCTTCCCCTAGCCTAACTTTTCCCCTAAACTAACCTTTTCCACTAGCCTAATCTATCTTTTCCCCTGGCGTAACCTTTTCCGCTGCCCTAACTTTTTCCCCTGGCCTAACCTTTTCCCTTGTCCTAACCTTTGCACCTGGACTAACCTTTCACCTGGACTAATCTTTTCCCCTAGCCTATCCTAACCTGTTAACCTAACCTAAACCTTTCCCCTAGCCTACCCTTTTCCTCTGGCCTAACCTTTTCCCCTAGCCTAACCTTTTCTCCTAGTCTAACCTTTAATCCTACTTTAATCTATTCGCCTAACCTAACCTTTTACCCTAGCCTAACCTCTTCAACTAGCCTAACCTCTTTTCCTAGCCTAATCTCTTCCCCTAGCTGAACCTTTTCCCCTAGCCTAACCTTTTCGCCTTACCTAACCTTTTCTCCTAACCTAACCTATTTTACTAGCTTAACCTTTTCCCCTTGCCTAACCTTTTCCCTTAGCCTAAACTTTTCACCTAGCCTAACCTTTTTCCCAGCCTAACTATTTCCTCTAACCTAACCTTTTCCCCTAGCCTAACCTTTTCCCCTAGCCAAACCTATTCCTGGAGCCTAACCTTTTCCCCTAGCCTAACATTTTCCCCTGGCCTAACCTAACCTCTTCAACTAACCTAACCTTTTCACCTAATGTTACCTTTTCACCTAACCTAAACTTTTCCCCTCAAGTAACCTTTCCCCCTCACGTAAACCTTTCCTCTCGCCTAACATTTGCCCCTAACCTAACCTTTTCCCTAGCCTAACCTATTCCCCGACCCTCACCTGTTCCCCTACCTTAACATTTCCCCCTAGCCTAACATTTTTCCCTGACCTAACCTAACCGTTTCTGCTACCCTAACATTTTCCTCTAGCCTAACCTATTCCCCTAGCCTAACCTAACCGTTTACCCTAACCCATCATTTTCTTCTAGCTGAACCTAACCTATTCACCTGACCTAACCTAACCTAACCCGTTGCCCTAACCTTACCTAACCTCTTGCCCTGACCTAACCTAAACTTTTACCTTAACCTAAGCTAACCTCTTACCCTAGCCTAACCTTTTACCGTAGTCTAACCTTTTCCCCAGCCTAACATTTTACCCTAACATTACCTTTTCCCCAAACCTAACCTTTTACCCTAACCTAAGCTAACCTTTTCTCCTGGACTAACCTTTTCCCCTAACCTAATCTTTACCCCTAGATTAATCTTTTCTCTTAGCCTAAACCTTTCCCTTAGCCTAACATTTTCCCTTAGCCTAAACTTTTCCCTTAGCCTAACACAAACATTTTCCCCTGGCCTAACCTTTTCCCGTAACCTAACCTTTTCTGATAGCCTAAACCTATTCCATAGTCTAACCTTACCCCTGGCCTAATCTTTTTCCTGCCCTAACCTTTTCCCCAGCCTAACGTTTTACCCTAGCCTAACCTTTTCCCCTTGCCTAACCTAACCTTTCACCTAACCTAGCCTTTTGGCCTAACCTAACCTTTTGGCCTAACCTAACCTCTTCCCCTAGACTAACCTTATCTCCTAACATAATCTAACCTTTTCCCCTGGCCTAACCTAACCTTTCCCTCTAGCCTAACCTAACCATTAGCCCGGCCTAACCTAAAATTTTCCCCTCACCTAAAATTTCCTTTTCTGCTCACACAACCTAAACTTTTCCCTAAACCTAACCTTTTCCCCGAGCCTAAGATTTCCCCCAGCCTAATCTTTTCCCCTATACTAAACATTTACCCTAGCTTAAACTTTTCACTAACCTAACCTTTTCCCCTAGCTTTACCTACCACTCTCCCCAAACCTAACTTAACTTGTTCTGCTTACCTAAGCTAAACCTTTTCCCTCACGTAACCTTTTCCCCTCACCTAACCTTTTCCTCTCACCTAACCTATTCCCCTCACCTAATCTTTTCCCCTTACCTAACTTTTTCCTCTCTCCTAACCTTTGCCTCTAGCCTAACCTTTGCCCCTAGCATAACCTTTTCCCCTACCAAAAAATTCCTTAACCTAACGTTTTGCCTTAGTCTAACCTTTTCCCTTGACCTAATTTTTTTACAATCCTAAAATTTTTCCCTAGCCTAACCTAACCTAACCCTTACCCCTCACTTCAACTTTTCCCCTCACATAACTTTTTCCTCTCTCCTAACATTTGCCCCTAGCCTAACCTTTTCCCAGGCTAACCTTTGCCTCTAGCCTAATCTTTGCCCCTAACCTAACCTTTTCCATAGTGTAACCTTTTCCCTTGCATAACTTTTCCCTTAGCCCAACCTTTTCTCCTAGCCTAACCTTTTCCACTACCCTCACCTTTTCCCCAACCTTAAACTTTTCCGCGAGTCTAACCTTTTCCTGTACTCTTTCATTTTACCCTAGCCTAACATTTTTCCCTAGCCTAACCTAACCGTTTCCCCTAACCTAACATTGTCCTCTAGCTGAACCTAACCGAGTCCCCTAGCCTAACCTAACCTAGCCCAACCTAACCTAACCAAACATTTTACCCTAACCTAAGATAACTTTTCCCCCTAGTCTAACCTTTTCCCCTAGACTAACCTATTGATCTAGCCTAATATTTTCACCTAGAGTTACCTTTTCCCCTAGCACAACCTAACCCTTTCCCCTAACCTAACCTTTTCCTCTTATCTAACCTTTTCCCCAAGCCGAACCTTTTCCCTTAACCTAATATTTTAGCCTATCCTAGCCTATTCCTCTAGCCTAACTTTTCCCTTAGCCTAATACTTTTTCCTAGCCTACCCTAACCGTTTCCCCTAACAACATTTTTTCCAGCCTAACCTTTTCCCCTAGCCTAACCTAACTCTTTTTATCCTCTGGCCTTAACGTTTCCCGTCCTAACATGTTCTTTTGGCCTAACATTTTCCCCTAGGTTAAGCTTTTTTCCAAGCCTAACCCAACCTTTTCTCCTAACCTAACCTTTTCCCCAACCTAACAATTTCCTCTCATCTAACCTTTTCCCCAAGCCTAATCCTTTCCCCTAACCTAACATTTTAGCCTAGCCTAACCTTTTCCCATAGCCTAAACTTTTCCAGTAGCCTAAACCTTTCCCATAGCCTAGCATTTTCACCTAGCCTAAGCTTTTCCCCTAATCTAAACTATTTCCCCTAACTTAACATTTGTTCCGGCCTAACCATTTTCCCTAGCCTAACTTAACTTTTTCCCCCAACCTGACCTAACCTTTTACCCTTATCTAGCATAAAACTTTCCCCTACCCTAACCTAACCTATTCTGCTAACCTAAACTATTCTGCTAGCCTAACCTTTTGCCATAGCCTAACCGTTTCTACTAACCTTTTTCCTTTAGCCTTACCTTTTCCCAGTAATCTGAACTTTTTCCCTAGCCTAAGGGTTTCCCCCAACCTAACCTTTTCGCCTAGCCAAAGCATTTCCCCTACCCTAACCTTTTCCCTTAGCCTAAACTTTTCATTAGCCTAACCTTTTCCCCTCGCCTAACCTTTTCCCATAACCCAACCTTTTCCCCTAGCCTTACCTTTTACCTTTGCCTACACTTTTCCCTTAACCTAACTTATTCCAATAGCCTAACCAATTCTCCTCACTAACCTGCTCCTCTGGCCTAGCCTTTTCCCTTTGCCTAAACTTTTCCCCTGGTCGAACTTTTTTCCCTGGACAAACCTTTTCCCCTAGCCTAACCTTTTCCTGTAGCATAACCTCTTCCTCTAGCATAACCTTTTCTCCTAGCCTAAATGTATCCCCTAGCCTAATGTAACCTTTTTGTATAACGTAACTTTTCACCTTACCTATCCTTTTCACCTAACCTAACCTTTTCCCTCGGCCTAACCTTTTCCTCTGGCCTAAACTTTTCCACATGCCTAACCTTATCATGTAGCCTAACGTTTTCACCTAGCCTAACATTTTTCCCAGCCTAACATAAACTTTTCTTCTAACCTAAACTTTTCCCCTAAACGTAACCTATTCCCCTAGTCAAACCTGTACCCTAACCTAAACTTTTTCCCTAACCTAAGCTATTCTCCTAGACTAACCTGTTCCCCTAGCCTAACCAGTTCCACTAGCCTAACGTTTTCCCATAGCCTAACATTGTCGTCTAGCATAACTATTCCTCTAACCTAACCTTTTCCCTAGCTAAACCTAACGTTTTTGCCTAACCTAACGTTTGCACCTAACATACCCTTTTCACCTAACCTAACCTTTTCGCCTAACATAACTTTTTCACCTAACGTAATCTTTTCCCCTTGCCTAACCTGTTCCCCTGTCCTAAAATTTTCCCCAGGCCTAACCTTTTCCCCTAGCCTAACATTTTCATTTTCCCCTAGCCTATCGTTTTCTCCTAGCCTAAGCAAACCTTTTTCCCTAACCTAACCTTTTCCCCCAGCCTAACCTAACCTTTTCCCCTAAACTAACCTATTCCCCTAGTCTAGCATTTTTCCCTCATTCTAACTTTTTCCTAACCTAACCTTTTCCCCTACCCTAACCTTTTCCCCTAGGCTAACCCTTTCCCCTACCATAAACTTTTCCCCTAGCCTAAAGTTTTCCCCTACCCTAACATTTTCCACCAGCCTAATGTAACCATTTCCCGTAACCTAATGTTTTCCTCTAGTTTAACCTTTTCCCCTAGCATAACCTAACCTTTTCCCTTAACCTAACCTAATCTTTTACCCTTACATAACCTCTTCCCCTAACCTAACCTCACCTCTTCCTGTAGCCTAACCTTTTGCCCTAACCAAACCTTTTCCCGTAGCCTAACCTTTTCCCCTAGCTTAACCTGTTCCTTTTGTCTAACCTTTTCACCTGGGCTATCCTTTCCCCATGTCCTAACCTTTTCCCCTAGCCTAACCTTTCCCCTAGCCTAACCTTTTCCCTTAGCCTTACCTTTTCCGTAGCTGAAACTTGTCACCTAGCCTAACCCTTTGCTTTAGCATAACCTTTTCCCTTAGCCTAACCATTTCCCTTAGCTTAATCTATTCCCTTAGCCTAATCCTTTCCCGTAGCCTAAACTTTTAATAATAATAATGGCATATATTAAGAGCTTACTATGTACAAGGCACTGTTCTAAGCTCCGAGGTTACAAGGTGATCGGGTTGTCCCACAGGGGGCTCACAGTCTTAATCCCCATTTTAACGTAACTTTTCACCTTACCTATCCTTTTCACCTAACCTAACCTTTTCCCTCGACCTAACCTTTTCCTCTGGCCTAAACATTTCCTCTTGCCTAACCTTATCATGTAGCCTAACGTTTTCACCTAGCCTAACATTTTTCCCAATCTTACCATCTTCCCAGATGAGGTAACTGAGGCACAGAGAAGTTAAGTGACTTGCCCAAAGTCACACAGCTGACAATTGGCGAAGCAGGGATTTGAACCCATGACCTCTGCCTCCAAAGCGCGGGATCTTTCCACTGAGCCATGCTGCTTTCGTGATCCTCATATCTGGCCGGTTTCTCAGTTATTGGGTTGAGGTGCAGCCATGCCGCTTTCGTGCCCTAACCTAACCTTTTCAGATAGCCTAAACTTTTCCTTTATCCTAACCTTTTCTCATAACCTAACTATTCCCCTAGCCTAACTTTTTGCTTTAGCCTTACCTTTTCCCTTGCCTAACCTTTTCCATTAGTCTAAACTTTTCCCTTAGCCAAACCTTTTCTGCTACTGTATCCTTTTCCTTTAGCCTAACATTTTCCCCTGGGGCTAACATTTTCCCCAATCTTAACCTTTTCCCCTGGCCGAACATTTTCCCCAATCCTCACCTTTTCCCCTGGCCTAACCGAACCTTTTCCCCAAACCTAATCTTTTCCACTAATCTAACCTTTTCCCAAAGCATAACCTTTTCCCCACCATAATATTTTCCCCTGGCCTAACTGTTTCCCCAGGCTTAACCTTATCTCCTGGCCTAACCATTTCCCTTAAGCATAACATTTTCCCCCAGCCTAACACTTCCTCCTAGCTTAACCTAACCTTTTAGCCTAAACTAACCTTTTCACCTACCTACCCTTTTCCCCTAACGTAACCTTTTCCCACAGCCTAACCTAACCTTTTCCCCTAACCTAAGATAACCCTTTCCACTCACCTGAGCTTTTCCTCTCACCTAACCTTTTCCACTCGCCTAACATTTGCCCCATCCTCACCTTTGCCCTTAGCCTAAACTTTGCCCCTAGCCTAACCTTTACCTCTAACCTAATCTCTTCCCCATCCTCACCTTTTCCACTACCCTAACAATTTCCCCTGGTCTATCATTTTCCCCTAAGCTAACTTATTCCCCTAACCTAACCTTTACAAATAGCCAATCCTTTTATCCTAGCCTAACCTTTCCCCATAACATAACCTTTTCCCCTAGTGTAATCTTTTCCCTTATCCTAACCTTTTACATTAGCCTAAGCTTTTCCCTTAGCCAAACCTTTTACCCTAGACAAACCTTTTACACTAGCTTAACCTTTTCCTCTAATCTAATCTGTTCCCTGGCCTATCCTTTTCTCCTTGTCTAACCTTTTCCTCTGGCCTAAACCTTTTCCCTGGCCTGACCTTTTCCCGTAGTCTAACCTTTTCCTATGGCCTAACATCTTTCCCTAGCCTAAGCTTTTCAACTAACCTAACCTTTCCCCCAGCCTAACCTAACATTTTCTTCTAACATAACCTTATCGCCAAACTATCCTTTTCACCTAACCTGACCTCTTCAAATAACGTAAACTTTTCCATTGGCCTAAACTTTTCCCTTGGCCTAGCCTTTTCCCTTAGCCTAACCTTTTCCCTAGCCTAACATTTTCCCTTAGCATAACATTTTCCCCTAGCTTAACCTTTTCCCCTACCCTAAACTTTTCCCTTATCCTAACATTTTGCCCTAGTCTGACCTTTACCCCTAGCATAACCTTTTCCCCTAACCTAACGTTTTACCAAGCCTAATCCTTTCCCTAGACTAACTTTTTCCTCTAGCCTGACCTTTTCCCCTAACCTAACATTTTCCCTTAGCATAGTCTTACGCCCAGCCTAAACTTTTCCCCTACCCTAAACTTTTCCCCTAGCCTAACCTTTTCCCCTACCCTAACCTTTCCTCTAGCCTAACATTTTTCCCTAGCCTAACCATCCCCCAAGCCTTTCCTAACCGTTTCCCCAACCTAACATTTTCCTCTAGCCTAACCTTTTCCCCTAGCCTAACCTAACCTTTTCCCCTAACCTAATCTAAGCTTTTACTCTAACCTAACTTAAGCTCTTCCGCTAGCCTAACCTAAGATCTTCCCCTAGCCTAACCTTTTGCTCTAGCATAACTTTTCCCTTAGCCTAACCTTTTCTCCTAGCTTAATCTTTTCCACTAGCCTAACCTTTTCTCCTGGCATAAACTGTTACCCTTGCCTATTCTTTTCCCCTGGCCTGACCTTTTCCCCTGGCCTGACCTTTTCCCCTAGCTTAACGTTTTCCCCTAGCCTAACAATTTCCTCTGGCCTAACCTCTTCTCTTAGCCTAATATTTTCCCCAAGCCTAACCTTTTACCCTAGCCTAACCTAAGCTTTTCACCTAATGCAACCTTTTCGCCTAACCTATCCTTTTCGCCTAACTTATCCTTTTCTCCTAACCTATCCTTTTCGCCTAATCGTACACTTTTGCCTAACCTAAACTTTTTGCTTCGCCCAACCTTTTCCCCTGGACTATCCAACCTTGGCTTCAGAGACTCTGTCCTCTCCTGGTGCTCCTCTTATCTCTCTGGCCGTTCATTCTCATTCTCTTTTGCGGGTTCCTCCCCCCTCCCATCCCCTTACTGTAGGGGTTCCTCAAGGGTTAGTTCTTGGTCCCCTTCTGTTCTCTATCTACACTCACTCCCTTGGTGAACTCATTCGCTCCCACGGCTTCAACTGTCATCTCTATGCTGATGACACCCTAATCTACATCTCAGCCCCTGCTCTCTCTCCATCCCTTCAGGCTCGGATCTCCTCCTGACTTTAAGACATCTCCATCTGGATTTCTGTTCGCCATCTGAAACTCAATATGTCCAAGACTAAACTCCTTATCTTCCCTCCCAAACCCTGCCCTCTCCCTGACTTTCCCATCAATGTTGACAGCACTACCATCCTTCCCGTCTCACAAGCCCGCAACCTTGGTTTCATCCTCGACTCTGCTCTCTCGTTCACCCCTCACATCCAATCCGTCACCATAACCTGCCGGTCTCACCTAAACAACAACGCCAATATGCGCCCTTTCCTCTCCAACAAAACCGATACCCTGCTGGTTCAGTCTCACATCCTATCCCGACTGGATTACTGCATCAGCTTCCTCTCTGATCTCCCATCCTCCTATATTTCCCCACTTCAGTCTATACTTCACGCTGCTGCCCGGATCATCTTTGTGCAGAAACGCTCTGGGCATGTTACTACCCTCCAAAAAAAATCTCCAGTGGCTGCCTGTCAACCTACGAATCAAGCAAAAACTCCTCACTCTCGGTTTCAAGGCTCTCCCTCACCTCGTGCTCTCGTACCTCACCTCCCTTCTTTCCTTCTCCAGCCCAGCCCGCGCCCTCCGCTCCTCTGCTGCTAACCTCGTCACTGTGCCTAGTTCTCGCCTGTCCCGCCGTCGACCCCCGGCCACGTCCTCCCCCTGGCCTTGAATGCCCTCCCTCCGCACATCTGCCAAGCTAGCTCTCTTCCTCCATTCAAAGCCCTACTGAGAGCTCATCTCCTCCAGGAGGCCTTCCCAGACTGAGCCCCCTCCTTCCTCTTCCCCTCATCCCCCTCCCCATCCCCCGCCCTACCTCCTTCCCCTCCCCACAGCACCTGTATATATGTTTGTACAGATTGATTACTCTTTTATTTTACTTGTACATATTTACTATTCTATTTATTTTATTTTGTTAATATGTGTTGTTTTGTTGTCTGTCTCCCCCTTCTAGACTGTGAGCCCGCTATTGGGTAGGGACCGTCTCTATATGCTACCAACCTGCACTTCCCAAGCGCTTAGTACAGTGCTCTGCACACAGTAAGCGCTCAATAAATACGATTGAATGAATGAATGAATTAATGAATGAATGAATGAATGGCCTAACCTTTTACCCTGGCCTAACATTTTACCCTGGCCTAACATTTTCCCGTAGCCTAACCCTTTTTCCCAGACGAACCTAGCCTTTTCCACTAACCAAACATTTGCCCTAGCCGAACATTTTCACTTGGTCTAAACTTTTCCCCAAGTCTAACCTTTTTGATTAGCCTAACTTTTTCCCCTAGCCTGACTTTTTCCCCTCACCTAACCTTTTCCCCAGCTTAACCATTTTCGCCTAGCCTAACCTCTTCTCTAACCTATCCCTTTTCCCTGGCCAAACCTTTTCCTCCAACTTAACCTCTTCTTCTAGCCGAACATTTTCACCTAGCCTAATTTTTACTCCTAGCCTAACCTGTCTTTTTCGCCTAACCACCTTTTCACTTAACCTAACCTTTTACGTTGTCCTAAAGTTTTCCTCTGGCCTAACGTTTTCTTCACGACCTTGGCTTCACAGACACCGTCCTCTCCTGGTTCTCCTCTTATCTTTGCGGCCTTTCATTCTCAGTCTCTTTTGCAGGCTCCTCCTCTCTGTCCCATCCCCTTACTGTAGGGGTTCCTCAAGGTTCAGTTCTTGGTCCCCTTCTGTTCTCGATCTACACTCACTCCCTTGGTGACCTCAGTCGCTCCCACGGCTTCACCTATCATCTCTACGCTGATGACAACCAAATCTACATCTCTGCCCCTGCTCTCTCTCCCTCCCTCCAGGCTCGCATCTTCTCCTGCCTTCAGGACATCTCCATCTGGATGTCTGCCCGCCACCTAAAACTCAAAATGTCCAGGACTGAACTCCTTGTCTTCCCTCCCAAACCCTGCCCTCTCCCTGACTTTCCCATCACTGTTGACGGCACTACCATCCTTCCCGTCTCACAAGTCCGCAACCGTGGTGTCATCCTCGACTCTGCTCTCTCGTTCACCCCTCACATCCAAGCCGTCACCAAATGCTGCCGGTCTCACCTCCGCAACATTGCCAAGATCCGCCTTTTCCTCTCCATCCAAACTGCTACCCTGCTCATTCAAGCTCTCATCCTATCCCGTCTGGATTACTGTATCAGCCTCCTCTCCGATCTCCCATCCTCCTGTCTCTCCCCACTTCAATCCATAATTCACGCCGCTGCCCGGATTGTCTTTGGCCAGAAACGCTCTGGGCATTCTACTCCCCTCCTCAAAAATATCCAGTGGCTAACAATCAACCTACGCATCAGGCAAAAACTCCTCACCCTCGGCTTCAAGGCTCTCCATCACCTCGCCCCCTCCGACCTCACCTCCCTTCTCTCCTTCTACAGCCCAGGCTGCACCCTCCACTCCTCGGCCGCTAATATCCTCACCGTGCCTCGTTCTCGCCTGTCCCGCCGTCGACCCCCGGCCCACGTCATCCCCCTGGCCTGGAACACCCTCCCTCCGCACATCCGCCAAGCTAGCTCTCTTACTCTCTTTAAAGCCCTACTGAGAGCTCACCTCCTTCAGGAGGCCTTCCCAGACTGAGCCCCCTCCTTCATCTCCCCCTCCTCCCCCTCCCCATCCCCCCTGCCTTACCTCCTTCCCCTCCCCACAACACCTGTATACATGTATATATGTTTGTACGTATTTATTACTCTATTCATTTATTTTATTTGTACATATTTATTCTATTTATTTTATTTTGTTAATATGTTTTGTTTTGTTCTGTCTCCCTCTTCTAGACTGCGAGCCCACTGTTGTTTAGGGACCGTCTCTATATGTTGCCACCTTGTATTTCCCAAGCGCTTAGTACAGTGCTCTGGACACAGTAAGTGCTCAATAAATACGATTGAATGAATGAATGAATGAACCCTTTCCCCTTGTCTACCCTAACATTTTCTCCTAACCTAACAACCATTTTCCCTAGTTTTACCTAACTTTTTCCCCTCACCTACCTAACCTTTTCCCCTCACCTACCTAACCTTTTCCCCTCACTTAACCTTTTCCCCTCAGGTAACCTTTTCCCCTAGCCTAATGTTTCCCCCGAGCTTAACCTGTTCCCTAAGTTAACCTTCTCCCCAGCCTAACCTTTTCCCCTAGCCTACGCTTTTCCCCTAGCCTAATCATTTTCTCAGCCTAACCATTCCCCCAGCCTAACATTGTCGCCTAGACTTTTCCCCTAGCCTAAGCCCTTCCCCAAGCCTAACCTTCTCTTCATCCTAACGCTTTCCCCTAGCCTAACACTGTCCCCTAGACTAACCTTTTCCCCTAGCCTATCCTATCCTTTTCATTCCTTCATTCCTTCATTCAATAGTAGTTATTGAGTGCTTGCTGTGTGCAGAGCACCGTGCTAAGCGCTTGGGAAGTACAAGTTGGCAACATATAGAGACGGTCCCTATCCAACACCGGGCTCACCTAACCTTTTCGCCTAACCTAAACTTTTTGCCAAGCCTTACCTTTTCCCCTGACCTAAGTTTTCCCATAGCCTATCCTTTTCCCTTAGTCTAACCTAAACTTTTCCCCTAAGATAACCTTTTTCCCCTAACGTTATCTAACATTTTCCCCTCACCTATCCTTTTCCCCTCATCTAACCTCTTCCACTCGCCTAACATTTTCCCCTAGCCTAACCGTTTCCCCTAACCTAACATTTCCCCTTAGCCTCTGCTTTTCTACAAGGCTAACCTATTCACATGGCCTAACCTTTCCCTTAGCCTAACCTTTTCCCCAGCCAACCTTTTCCCTAGGCTAACCTTTCCCCCCAGCCTAAACATTTCCCCTTGCCTAAGCCTTTCCCCTATTCTAACCTTTTCCCCTAGCCAAACATTTTCCCTTTGCCTAACCTGTTCACTTAACCAAATGTAATCTTTTTCCCTAACATAACATAACCTTTTCCACTAACCTAACCTAAAAATTTCCTATCCTTTTCTTCTGCCCTAAACTTTTTCCCTGGTCTAGACTTTTCCCCTAGCTTAACGTTTTCCCCTAGCTTAACCTTTTCTTCTGGCCTAAACTCTTCCCCTAGCATAACCTTTTCCCCGAGCCTAAACTTTTCCCCTAGCCTAACATAACATTTTCGCCTAATGTAACCTTTTCACCTACCCTATCCTTTTCGCCTAACCTAACCTTTTTGCCTAAGCTAATCTTTTCCCCTGGCCTAACCTTTTCCCCTTGCCTAACATTTTCCCGTCGCCTAAATTCTCCCCTCTCCTAACGTTTTCCCTAACCTTAAATTTTCCCATAGCTTAACCTTTTCACCTAACCTAAGCTTTTTCCCTTATCTAACCTTTTCCCCTAGCCTAATCTTTCCCCCTAAATTAACCATTTCAAATATTTTAACCTTTTCCCTGACCTACCCTTTTTCCCTGGCCTAACGTTTTCCTCTAGTCCAATCTAACATTTGACCTTAAGCTAACTTTTCCCCTAACCTAACCTAACCTTGTCCCCTCACCTAATGTTTTCCCCTCACCTAAACTTTTCCTCTCGCCTAGCATTAACCCCTAGCCTAGCCTTTGTTCCTAGACTAACCTTTGCCTCTAGTCTAAACATTTTCCCTAACCTAAAATTTTCCCTAGCCTAAACTTTTCCCCTAGCCTTACCCTTTCCCCAACGTAACCTTTTCCCCCAGCCTAACCTAACGTTTTCCCCTAGCCTAACCTTTACCCTAGCCTTACCTTTTCCCTGGCCTAACATTTTCCCCTACCCTAAACTTTTCCCCTAGCCTAACCTTTTCTGCTACACTAAACCTTTTCCACTACACTAAACCTTTCCTCTAGCCTAACATTTTTCCCTAGCCAAAACTTTTCTCCTAGCTTAACCTAACATTTTTATTTACCCTAACCTAACATAACGTTTTCCCCTAGCCTTACCTTTTGCCCTAGACTAACCTTTTCCACTAGCATGACCTTTTCCCCTAGCCCAACCTTTTAATCTAGCCTAAGATTCAGTCCTAGCCTAACCTTTTCCCCAAGCCAAATCTTTACACTTACCCTAACTTTTCCTAGAGAAGCAGCGTGGCTCAGTGGAAAGAGCACGGCATTTGGAGCCAGAGGTCATGGGTTCGAATCCTTACTCCACCACATGTCTGCTGTGTGTGACCTTGGGCAAGTCACTTAACTTCTCTGAGCCTCGCTTACCTCATCTGTAAAATGGGGATTAAGACTGTGAGCCCCACGTGGGATAACTTGATCACCTTGTATTCCCCCTCAGCGCTTAGAACAGTGCTCTGCACATAGTAAGCACTTAAGAAATGCCATTATTATTATTATTTTACCCCAGCCTAACCTTTTTCCCTAGATAAACCTTATCACCCAGCCTAATCTTTTCCAATTCCTAACCATTTACCTTAGTCTAATTTTTACCATACACTAAACTTTTCACCTAACCTAACATTTTTGTCTAACCTAACCATTTCCCCGAACCTGAACTTTTTCCCTAGCCTAACCTTTACCCCATACTACCCTTTTTCTTTACCTAACCATTAACCTATCGTAACCTTTTCCCTTAGCTTAACCTTTTCCCCTAGTCTAATTTTTTACCCTAGCCTAACCTTTCATCTTATCCTAACCTTTTCCTATAACCTAACCTTTTCTCCTAGCCTAACCTTTTCCCCTAGTCTAACCTTTTACCCTATCCTAACCCTTTCTCCTGGCCTAACCTTGTCACCTTAACCTAACCTTTTCCCCTGCCCTAATCTTTTCCCCCAGCAAAACTTTTTACTCTAGTCTAACCTTTTCCCCCAACCTAACCTTTTCCCCTAGCCTAACCTTTTCCCCTAACCCGACCTTTTCGCCCAACCTAACCTTTTCATAACCAAGCTTTAAGTCTAACAACCTAACCTTTTCCACTAGTTGAACCTTTCCCCAGCCTAACCTTTTATGCTAGCTGAAACTTTTCACCAATCCTAGTGCTTTTACCCCAGTCTAACCTTTTCCCCTTTCCTAACCTTGTCACCTAACCTAACATTTTCCTCTGGCTTAACTTTTTCCCCTGGTCTAGCCTTTTCCACTGGCCAAATCTTTTGCCCTGGCCTAAACTTTTCCTTTAGCCTAAACTTACCTTTTCGCCTAACTTAACTTTTTCGCCTAACATAACCTTTTCATCCAAACTAAAGTGTTAGCCTAATCTTACCTTTTCGGCTCATCTAAACTTTTGCCGTGGACTAACCTTTTCCCTGGACTAACGTTTTCTTCTAGCCTAACTTTTTTCCCAGTCTAAACTTTTCCCTTAGCCTAACCTTACCTTTTCACCTAATGTAAACTTTTTCCCCAACATAACCTTTTTCGCTAGTCTAACCTTTTCCGCTAGCCTAAGCTTTTCTGCTAGCCTAACCTTTAACCCTATCCTAAACTTTTCCCATAACTTAACCTTTTCCCCATCGTACGTTTTTCCTTTTGCCTGACCTTTCCCTTAGCCTAAACTTTTACCCAGCCTAAAACTTTTTCTTTAACCTAACCGTTACCTTATCATAACGTTTTCCTCTAGCCTAACGTTTCACTTGGCCTAACCTTTTCACTTATACTAAGTTTTTCCCCTGGCCTAACATTTTCCCCAATCCTAACCTTTTCCTTTGGCCTAACTTAACCTTTTTCCCTAACCTAATATTTTCACCTAACGTAAGCTTTTCCCCATCCTAGGCTTTTCCCCTTGCCTAATCGTTTCACTTAGCCTAACCTTTTCCCCTTTCCTAATGTATTTCCCCAGCCAAACCCTTTCCTATAGCCTAATATTTTACCCTTGCCCAACCTTTC
Organism: Tachyglossus aculeatus; assembly: GCF_015852505.1. Lineage (NCBI taxonomy): Eukaryota > Metazoa > Chordata > Mammalia > Monotremata > Tachyglossidae > Tachyglossus > Tachyglossus aculeatus. The sequence goes on from NW_024045096.1 coordinate 368,302, forward strand.
CCACTGTCCTAACCTTTTCCCCTGGCCTATCCTTTTCCCCTGGCTTAAACATTTCCCCTAGCCTAACTTTGTCCCCTAGCCTAACCTAATCTTTTCGCCAAACATAACGTTATTGTTAAGGGGAAGGGTCGGGCCAGGGAAAAACGTTAGGGTAGGAGAAAAATTTTGGCTAAGGGAAAAGGTGAGGGTGGAAAAAAGGTTAGGTTAGCTGAAAAGGTTAGGCTATGGAAAAAGTTCAGGCTAGGGGAAACGGTAAAACTAGGGGAAGAGATAAGGCCAAGGGAAAAGGATAGGCTGGGGGAAAAGGATAGCCTGAACGTTTTCCATAGCCTAACCTTTTCAGCTAACCTAGCCTTTTTTCCACCCTCACCTTTTCCCTTAGCCAAAATTTTTCTCCTAGACAAACATTTTCCCTGGCCCGACCCTTCCCCTTAGGCTGATCTTTTCCCCTATCCTAACCAAACCTTTTTACCTAATGTAACTTTTTTGCCAAAGGTAACCTTTACACCTAACGTTTTCAACTAACCTAACGTTTTTCCCTTGCCTAACCTTTTCTCCTAGCCTAACCTTTACCCCTACCCTAACCTCTTTCCCTAGACCAATCTTTTACCCTATACTAACCTTTTCCTTAATCTAACATTTTTCCATAGCCTAACCTTTTCCCCTAGCCTAACCTTTCCCAATCTTAACCTTTTCTCTTAGCCTAACCTTTTCACCTAGCCTAATCTTTTCCCCTAGCCTAACATTCCAACCTATCCTAACCTTCTTCCCTTATATAACCTTTTCCCCTACCCTAACCTTTTTTCCCCAGCCTAAACTTTTCCCCTAGCCTAACCTTTTCCCCTAGCCTAACCTTTTCCACTAACCTGAACTTTTCACCTAACCTAATCTTTTCGCTTAACCCAACCTTTATATGTAACCTAACGTTTTACGTTAGCTTAATTTTTTCACCTAACCTAACCTTTTCCCCTAGCCTAACCTTTTATTCTAGCTGAAACTTTCCCCCTAGTCTAACCCCTTCCCCTAGCCTAAACCTTCCCCTGGCCTAACATTTTCCATTAGCCTAACCTTTTCTATTAGCCTAACTTTTTCCCATAGCCTGACTTTGTCCCGTAGCCTGATCTTTTCCCCTAACCAAACCTTTTTCCCCAGAACTTCTCCCACAGCCTAACATTTTTCCTTGGTGTAATCCTTTCTCCTAGCCTAACCTTTTCCCCTAGCACAACCGTATCTTTTCACCTAACCTAACCTTTCCCCCTAACGTAACCAGTTTCACTAGCCTATCCTTTTCCCCTAGCCTCATCTCTTCCCCTAGCCTAACCTTTTCTCCTGGCCTAACGTTTTCAACTGTCACAACCTTTTCCCCTGGCCTAACGTGTTCAGCTGTCGTAACCTTTTCCCCTGGCCTAATCTTTTCCCCTAACCTAACTTTTTCCCCTAGGCTAACCTTTTCCCCTACCATTACCTTTTACCCTAGCCTGACCTTTTACCCTAGCCTAACCTTTTACCCTATTCTACCCTTTCCCCCAGCCTAACTCTTTCCTCTAACTAACCTAAGCGTTTCTCCTAACCTAACCTTTTTCCTAACCTAACCATTTCTGCTACCCTAACATTTTTCCCTGGCCTAAGGTTTTCCCATGGCCTAACCTTATCCTCTGGCTTAACCTTTTACCCTAACCTAACCTTTTCCCCTAGACTAACAAAACCTTTTCAACTAATGTATCCTTTTCCGCTAATGTAACCTTTTCACCTAACCTAACGTTTTGGCCTAGCCTAACCTTTTCCACTAGCCTAACCTTTTACCCTATCCTAACCTTTTCCACTAACCTAATCATTTACCCTGTCCTAACCTTTTCCCCTAACCTAATTCTCTAGCCTAACCTTGGCCACTACCCTGACCTTTTCCCCTAGCCTAACCTTTTCACCTAGCTTAACCTTTCCCCTGGCCTAACCTTTCCTTTGTCCTAACCATTTCCCTTAGCCTAACATTTTCCCTTTGCCTAATCTTTTCCCTTCTCCTAACCTTTCACCCTATCCTACCCTTTTCCCCAACCTAACCTTTTGCCCTAGCCTAAGCTTTTCCCCAGCATAACCTTTTTCCCTAGCCTAACCTTTCCCTAGCCTAACCTTTCCCCGACCTAACCTTTTCCCCTTGCCTATCCTTTTCCCCTGGCCTAACCTTTTCCCCTAGCCTAACCTTTCCCCTAGCCTAACCTTTTATTTTAGCTTAACCGATTCTCCAGCCTAAATAGTACCCCTAGACTACCTTTTCCACTAGCCTAACCTAACATTTTCCCCTAACCTAACCTCTTCCCCTAGCCTAAACTTTTCCCCTAGCCTAATCCTTTTGCCTTCCCTAACCTGAACCTTTTCCCCCTGGCCTAAACTTATCCCCTAGCCTAACCTTTTCCCCTAGCCTTACAATTTTGCCTACCATTCATTCATTCAATCGTATTTATTGAGCGCTTAATGTGTGCAGAGCACTATACTAAGCGCTTGGGATGTACAGGTTGGCAACGTATAGAGGTGGTCCCTACCCAACATTGGGCTCACAGTCTAGAAGGGGGAGACAGAGAACAAAACAAAACATATTAACAACATATTAACATTATCATTAACATATTAACCTGAGCTTTTCCCCCTGGACTAACCTAACCTTTTGCACTAAACTATCCTAAACCTTTCCCCTAACCTTTTCCCCTAACATTACATAACCTTTTTTCTGCAATCTAACCTTTTCACCTCAACCTAACATCTTCCCCTCACCTAACTTTAACCTCACCTAACCTTTTCACCTAGCCAAACTTTTCCCTTCGCCTAACATTTTTACCCTTACCTATCCTGTTCCCCTTACCTATCCTGTTCCCCTTACCTATCCTGTTCCCCTTACCTAACCTTTTTTCTCGCCTAACCATTTTCCCCTAGCCTAACGTTTTTGCTTTGCCTAACCTTTCCCCTTGTCGCCTAAACCAACCTTTTCACCTTAACCGAACCTTTGCCCAACCTAACCTTTTCTCCTACCCTCACCTTTTCCGTAGCCTAACCTTTTCGCCTAGCCTAACCTAAACCCCATCTTAACCTTTTCTCTTAGCCTAACTTTTTCAACTAGCCTAACCTTTTCCCCTTGCCTAACCTAACCTTTTCACCTAACTTAACATTTTCGTGTAAACTAACCTTTTCCCCTAATGTTACCTTTCCCCTTAGCCTATCCTGTTCCCCTAGCCTAACCTTTTCCACTAGCCTAACCTTTTCCCCTAGCTTAACCTTTTCGCCTAGACCAACCTCTTCTGCTGGCATTAACTTTTCCCCTGGCCTAACCTTTTCCTCTGTCTAACCTTTTCCCCTGCCTAACGTTTTTCCTGAGGCCCAACCTTTCCCATGGCCTAATATTTTCCCGAGCCTAATCTTTTCCACTAGCCTAACCTTTCCCCCTTCCCTAACATTTTCCAATAGCCTAACGTTTACCCTAAACTAACGTAACCTTTTACATAACCTAACCTTTTTGTCTAACCTAACCTTTTCCCCTGGCCTAAAGTTTCCCCCAGGTTAAACTTTTCCTCTACTCTGACCTAAACGTTTTGCCTAACATAACCATTTGGCCTAACCTAAACTTTTCACCTAATCTAACCTTTTCGCCTAGCCTAACTTTTTCGCTTCACCTAATCTTTTCCCTTAGCCTAATCTTTTCCCCTATCCAAATCCTTTCTCCCAGTTTAACCTTGAAGTTAACCTAACAGACTCCCCAACCTAACTTAACCTTACCTTTCCTTAACCTAACCTTTTCTGTTAGCCTAACATTTACTACTACACTAACCTTTTCACTTAGCCTAACTTTTTCCCTAAACCTAGCCTTTCCCTTTGCCTAACATTTTCCCCCAACCTAACCGTTTTCCCAAGCCCAACCTTTTCACCTAACTTAACCTTTTCCCCTAGCCTAACCTGTTCCCCTGGCCCAACCTTTTCCCCTGACCTAACCTTTTCCCCTTGGTGATCTTTTCGCCTAACTTAACCTTTTCCCTTAGCCTAACGTTTTCCCCAGCCTAAACTTTTCCCCTTGTCAAACCTCTTCCCCTAGCTTAAACCTTTCCCCTAGTCTAACATTTTCGCCTAGACTAACCTTTTCCCCTAGCCTAACCTTGTCCTCTAGCCTGAACCACAACTGTAAGTGAACCTTCACCCTAATCCTAATCCTAGCCTTAACCCTAAATCTCTTCAAAATCCGAATTCTAACCCTAATACTCTCTCTAACTCTAATCCTAACCCTAGTCCTAGTCATAGCCCATCTCTAAAACTAACCTTAGCCCTAAGCCTACTCTTAGGTTTACCACTAACTCAAACCCTAACCCTAACCTTAAGCATAACCATAATCCTAACCCATCAATAACCCTAACATTAACTGTAGCCCTGGCCCTAGCCCTAAACCTAACATGAACTCTAACTGTAAATCTAACACTTTCCGTAAGCCTCAGCCTAACCCTAACTCTAACCCTAATATTAACCCTAACCCTACTTTAGGCCCAAAACTAGACTTAATGCAAGCACAATCCTTAACCCTAACCCTAGCCCAATTTCTAACGCTACCCATAACTCTAACCTCACCCAAACATAACCCAAACCCCAACTTCAACCCTAACTCCACACCTATTCCTAAACCTACCCCTAGGCCAAGCACTAACCTTTTAGGGCTAAGGTTTTAACATAGCCCTAGCCCTAGGCCTAGCCTAAAGTCTACAACTAACCATACCACTACCACTAATCCACTACCCCTAGCTCTAATCCCAGCCATTTGCATTAGCCTTGAGTCTACAACTAACCATAGCACCAACCCTGGATCTCTCTCTAACCCTGACCCCAACCTAAATCTCAGCCTTATCCCTATCTCTACACCTAATCTTAGCCACAGGCTTAGCCCTAGTCCCAACCCCAAGTTCACAGCTAACCATAACACTAACCCTAACCCTAGCTGTAGCCTTAACCCTAACTCCAGGCCCAAACCTAGACCAAACATTAACCCTAGCCTTAACTCCAGTCCTACACCCACTGCTAATACATAACACATAATAGCATAACATAACAATACATAACATGACATGACATCATTGCCAACAATGTTGCCTCCACAACATTGCCAAGATCCGCCCTCTCCTTTCCATCCAAACTGCTACCCTGCTCATTCAAGCTCTCATCCTATCCCGTCTGGACTACTGCACCAGCCTTCTCTCTGATCTCCCATCCTCGTGTCTCTCTCCACTTCAATCCATACTTCATGCTGCTGCCCAGATTATCTTTGTCCAGAAACGCTCTGGGCATATTACTCCCCTCCTCAAAAATCTCCAGTGGCTACCAATCAATCTGCGCATCAGGCAGAAACTCCTCACCCTGGGCTTCAAGGCTCTCCATCACCTCGCCCCCTCCTACCTCACCTCCCTTCTCTCCTTCTACTGCCCAGCCCGCAACCTCCGCTCCTCCACCGCTAATCTCCTCACTGTACCTCGTTCTCGCCTGTCCCGCCGTCGACCCCCGGCCCACGTCATCCCCCGGGCCTGGAATGCCCTCCCTCTGCCCCTCCGCCAAGCTAGCTCTCTTCCTCCCTTCAAGGCCCTGCTGAGAGCTCACCTCCTCCAGGAGGCCTTCCCAGACTGAGCCCCTTCCTTCCTCTCCCCCTCGTCCCCCTCTCCATCCCCGCATCTTACCTCCTTCCCTTCCCCACAGCACCTGTATATATGTATATATGGTTGTACATATTTATTACTCTATTTATTCATTTATTTATTTTACTTGTACATTTCTATCCTATTTATTTTATTTTGTTGGTATGTTTGGTTTTGTTCTCTGTCTCCCCCTTTTAGACTGTGAGCCCACTGTTGGGTAGGGACTGTCTCTATGTGTTGCCAATTTGTACTTCCCAAGCGCTTAGTACAGTGCTCTGCACATAGTAAGCGCTCAATAAATACGATTGATTGATTGATTGATGACATGACATGTCATGGTATGCCATAAACCAAACCCAAAAACACTATCTCTATCTCTATACCTAACCTTTAACCTAGCTCCAGATCTAGCCCTAGCCCTAACCATAACTCTAGCCCTAGGACTAGCCTTATGTCTAAAACTCACTATAACACTACCCTCAACCCTAGACCTAGTCCTTACCTAAAAAGTAAGTCCAAACTTGGACCGAATGCTAACTCTTTCCTTAACTAAAAAACTAACACTAGGCCTAGCTCAAGCTTTAACCCTAACAGCAATACTAAACCTCACCTTAACCCTAACACCAACCCTAAATTGAAGACTGGTCCTAGGGCTAGCCTTAAGTTCACAATTAACCATATGGTTATGGTTATGTTTAACACTAACTGTAGTCCTAACCCTAGCCCTTACCTTCAAATGTGGTCTAAACTTAGACCTAATGCTACCGCTATCCCTCACACAAGAACTAACCCTAGCCTAAGCCCTAGTGTTAACCCTAACCTCACCCTAACCCCAACACCAAACCTATCTTGAAGACTAGCGCTCAGCCTAGACTTCAGCCTGCAACTGACAATAACACAAACCCTAATCATAACCTTAACCCTAACTCTAAATCTAACCCCAAATCTAGCTCTCACAATAACCCTAACTCTAACCCTAAACCTGGCCCTAGCCCTTGAACTAACTATAAACCTAACCCTAATCCTTAACCTATCCCTAACCTTGACCTAACCCTAACCCTAACCATAATCCTAACCCTACATTGAGTCTTAACCTTACCCTTATACTACCCCTAAGCAAAACCCTATATCACTAACCCCATCCCAATCCATATCCCTACCCCTACCTCAGCCCTAACCTCACCCTTAGTGCTAGCCCTGCCTCTGGCTGAAGCACTGCAAATCTGGAAATGTGAGTCGAGGAGCCTTTTCAGACTTTACCCTACAACCCTTCCAGGTCAACACATTGTGCTAATCCTAAACCTAGTCCTAAACCTAATGCCAAATCTAACACAAACCCTAACCTTAAACATGACTGCAGTCCTTTCTCTAAAACTTACTCTAATGCTAAACCCTGATCCTAAACCTAACTATAACCCTAAACCATCACCAGACCCCTAACCATAGTCCTTATCCTGATCTTATGCCTAATCTTAACTCTACCCTAAATTTAACCCTAAACCTAGCACTAAATCTATCCCTTAATCTAAACCTAAGCGTAACCCCATCCATAAACCCTAACCCTAGTCTTACTCCTAGGCTTACTCCAAACCTAGCCCTAACCCTAAACCTAACCCTAACCCAAATCCTTCTCTAACACTAACTGTAGCCTTAGGCCGTGCCCTAACCCTAACCTTGTCTCCAGTCCTCACCCTAACCTAAACCTAAATATAACACTAACCATAAACCTAACTCCAACTCTTTCCCTAATCATAACCCTAAACTTAAATCTATCTGTTAGGAAAACCTTAACTCTAACCCTATGACAAGCCCTAACCCTAACCCTAACCCTAAGCCTATTAGTAACCCTAACCCTAACTCTAACCCCAACCATAACCATAACCATAATCCTAACCATAATCCTAATCCCTAACCATAATCCTAAACTTGATCTAATCCTAAACTTAAACTTATCTCTAAGCACAGCCTTAACCCTGACCCTATGAGAAGCCCTGACGCTAATCTTAACCCTAAACCTATCCATACGCCTATTATTAACCCTAAACCTAATCATAATCCTAACGCTAACACTAACTTTAAAACTAACCCCAAACCTGGCCCTTTAAAGCCAAATCTTAAGTATATACCTAACCCATCCAGGAGCCTAACCCTAAATTTATCAGATAACCCTAACCCTACGGCAAACCCTAACTCTAAACCCAACAGTAGCCCTAATCTCATCCTTAACCCTAACTCTAGCTCTAAACTTAAACCTAGGCCTAGCATGAACACCAACCCTAACCAAAACCCTAGCCTAAACAAAAATCCTCACCCTAGGCATAACCATAGTCCTAAAAGTAACTGTAACCCTAGACTTAACTTTAGCCCTAGGCCTAGCCCTAACGTTTATCCTTACCTAACCTTAACCCAAATTTTAACTTTAACTCTCCAGGAGCCCTAGCCTTAACCCTAACCCAAACTGGAAATTTAACTACCATCATGGGGAAGCTCCTCTATATCCTTGACTTGTTTCTGTCTCAGGCACTCCTCCTCCTCACATCACTGAAATCTGGCTCTCCACAGATGACACGATCTCCCCTGCTGCTCTCTCCAGAGGAGGCCTCCTCTTTTCCCTCTTTCCCAGACCCACTGGGAAAGGACGAGGTGTTGGCTTTCTTCTCATGCCCCATTGCTGCTTTTATTCCTACCTCCCCCTTCCCTTTCTTTCCCCTTCTTTGAAGTCCATATCATCCACCTCTTCCGCCCACTCAAGATTCAAGTAGCTGTCATCTACCCACCCCCACCACACACACACAACCCAGCTCCCACCTCCAACTTCTTTAATCATCTTGATCCCTTTCTCATTTTCCTGCTTTCTTTCTCCTTGCCCACTTTGATCCTTGGAGACTTCAGTATCCACATAGATGTTCCTGAGGACGCCTCTCCCACCCACCTTCTATCACTCCTCAACTCCACTGACGTCCTTCTTCACCCTACCGCCCCCAATCACAAATTTAGACACATACTCGATCTCATCATCTCTAATCACTGCACAATCTCTACCCTCCGCAACTCTGAAATCCTACCTCTCTGACCACAACCTTCTCATATGCCTCCTCTACCACACACCACCTCCCGTAAATCTTAGCTAGTCCCCCACAGAGGCCTCTGATCTCTCGACCCCATCCAACTCTCTCAACTCATCACACCCCACTTAGCTTCTATACCCCATCTACCTACTCTGGATGACCGAACAGACGTTCTCAACACAACCCTCTCTACTGAACTCACTCACTGCCCTACCCCTTCGACATGCTCGTACCACTAACACACAGCCCCGGATCACCTGCATTGTCTGCCTTCTTTGCCCTTGTGCTTGAGCTGCGGAAGGCTGCTGGCAAAAATCTAAATATCAGGTCGACCTTGTCCACTTCAAGTTTATCCTTTCTTGCTTCTTTTCTGCCCTCTCCTCTGCCTGGCAAAACTATTTATCTTCCCTTACTGACACCCATGTCCATCACTCTCGCCAGTTGTTCCAATCAATCAATCAATCAATCATATTTATTGAGCGCTTACTATGTGCAGAGCACTGTACTAAGCCCTGGAGAAGTACAAGTTGGCAACATATAGAGACAGTCCCTACCCAACAGTGGGTTCACAGTCTAAAAGGGGGAGACAGAGAACAAAAACAAACATACTAAAAAAATAAAATAAATAGAATAGATATGTACAAGTATAATAAATAAATAAATAGAGTAATAAATATGTACAAACATATATACATATATACAGGTGCTGTGGGGAAGGGAAGGAGGTAAGATGGGGGGATGGAGAGGGGGACGAGGGGGAGAGGAAGGAAGGGGCTCAGTCTGGGAAGGCCTCCTGGAGGAGGTGAGCTCTCGGTAGGGCCTTGAAGGAAGGAAGAGAGCTAGCTTGGCGGATGGGCAGAGGAAGGGCATTCCAGGCCCGGGGGATGACGTGGGCCGGGAGTCGATGGCGGGACAGGAGAGAACAAGGCACGGTGAGGAGATAAGCAGCAGAAGAGCGGAGGGTGCGGGGTGGGCTATAGAAGGAGAGAAGGGAGGTGAGGTAGGAGGGGGCGAGGTGATGGAGAGCCTTGAAGCCAAAGGTGAGGAGTTTCTGCCTGATGCGCAGATTGATTGGTAGCCACTGGAGATTTTTGAGATATTTCCAGACATTTAACTCCCTCCTCAGGCTCCCTGTCCCCCTGTGTCCCCTATCCCGTGCTCCCAATGACTTGGCCATCTACTTTATTAAGAAAATTGACACCATCAGGTGGGAGCTCCCTAAAATCACCTCTCCCCCTCCTCAGGCCACTCTTCGACTTCCCCATCCTTCCCAGCAATATCTCTAGAGGAGATCTCCTGTCTTCTCTCAAAGGCCACCCCTCCACATGCGCATCAGACCCCATTCCTTGGCACCTTATAAAAACTCTCACATCTTCCCTCTTTCTCTCCCTAACAGCCATCTTCAATCGGTTAACTCTCGCTGCCTCGAATTCCTCAACTCCAACTCTCTCCTGGACCCCCTAATCTTGCTTCTGTCCCCTCCACTCCACCAAAATTGCCCTCTCAATATGCCCTCTCAATTATTTCCTTCTTGACAAATCCAATGGTTCCTACTCCAACCTAATCTTTCTCGACCTCTTAGCTGCCTTTGTCACTGTGGACCACCTCCTTCTCCCGGAAACGTTATCCAACCTTAGTTTCAGTGACTCTGTCCTCTCCTGGTTTTCCTCTTATCTCTTTGGCCGTTCATTCTCAGTCTCCTTTGTGGGCTTCTTCTCTGCCTCCCACCCCCTAACTCTGGGGGTCCCTCAAGATTCAGTTCTCAGTCCCCTTCTATTCTCCATCTACACCTATTCCCTTGGAGAACTCATTCGTTCCCATGGCTTCAACTACCATCTCTATGCAGATGATACCCAAATCTCCCTCTCTCCTGACTCGCTTCTCCTCCTGTCTTCAAGCTATCCTTGGATGTCCTTCCATCAACTTAAACTTAACATGACCAAAACAGAGCTTCGTATCTTCTCACCCAAATGCTGTCTTTTCCTGGACTTTCCCGTTACTGTAGACAGCACCACCATCCTTCTTATCTCACAAGCCCATAACTTGGGTGCTATCCCTGACTCCCCTTTCTCATACAACCCGCAAATTAGATCCATCACCAAATTCTCTCAGGCCCACCTTCCCAACATCGCTAAAATCCGTCGTTGTGTCTCCATTTAAACTACTCCCACATTAATAGAATGGCTTATCCTATCCTGCCTAGATTGCTACATAAGCCTCTTTGCTGACCTCCCAGCCTCCTGCCTCTCCCCAATCCACTCCGTACTCCACTCCTGTGCCTGGATCATCTTTCCTCAGATACGGTCAGGAAATGTCGTGCACCCCCAGCCCCGGCCTCTCAAAAAATCTCCAATGGTTGCCTATCCATCTCCGTACCGATCAAAATATTCTCACCTTTGGTTTTAAAGCACTCCATCACCTTGTCCCCTCCCCTCCTATTTCACCTGGCATCTCTCCTTCTACAGCCCAGCCCGAACACTTCCCTCCTCCTGGGCTAAGCTTCTCACTGTGCCTCGATCTCTCCTGTCTCGCTACTGAACCCTGTCCCACATCCTTCCTCTGGCTTGGAATGCCGTCCATCCTCAAATCTGATAGACAATTACTCTCCCCACCTTCAAAGCCCTATCTTCTTCAATAGACTTTACCAAACTACGCTCCACTTTTCCTCATCTCCTACTCCCTTCTGCATTGCCCTGTCTTGCTTTGTTTGCTCTTTCCCCTTCTCTCTGTCCCACAAATTTTACCTATTTATATTTATATAATTTATATGTATATTATATTAATGTCTGTTAATTTATACTGATATCTGTCTCCACCTCTCTAGACTGTGAGTTCATTGTGGGCAGAGATAGTCACTCATTATTGCTGTATTTTGCTTTCCCAAGTGGACAGTGCTCTGCATATAGTAAACTCTTAATAAATACAATCGAAATAATGAATGAATGAACTTTAAACCGTACAGGAGCCGTAGCTCTAATCCTAACCCTAAACCAAACCCTAGCCTCAATCTAACCCTAACCTTAAATCCAAAGCTAACTCTAAAGCTCACTCTAAATCTAAACATAAGCCTATCCTTAACCCTAGGACTAGCCTGAACCTAGCCCTAACCATAAACCTAAACCTAAATCCAATCCTAACCATAATCCCAACCCAAACTTTACCCTAATTTTAGCCCTATCCTTTAAATAAACCTTACTTCTAACAGTAACCCCCACCATAACCCTAGCCTTAGGCCTAGCCTTAAGCTTCCTACTAATCCTAAACCTGTTTAATAATAATACTAACAAATAATTGTGGTATTTGTTAAGCACTTACTGTGTACCAAGAACTGTTCTAAGCACAGGGGGAGATTCAAGGTCATCAGGTTGGACACAGTTACTGTCTCACATAGGGAACACAGTCTCGATGCCCATATTACAGATGAGTTAATTGAAGCACAGAGAAGTTAAGTGGCTTGCCCAAAGTCACAGAGCAGACATGTGGCAGAGACATCTCTAACGCTAATCATGCCCCTTCACTGAGCCTTAACCCTAGCACTAACATTTAGCCCAAAGCCTAACCGTTCCCCTAAACCCAGCCCTAGCCCTATTGCCAACCCTAAACCTAACCCTAAATTTAGCTTTAACCCTAGTTGGAATGCAAACCTTAACCATAATCCTTGTCTTAGCCATAACCCTAACCCTAACCTTAACCCAAAACCTAGCCCTTACCCTGACCCTAACCCTAGCCCTAACCTAGCCCTAACCCAAATCCTAACCCTAACCCTAATTAGCCCTATCATTAGACATAAATTAGAGCCAGGCTCCCAGTGAGAGCCAGGCTGCAGAGCCAGAGAGAGGGAAGGGGGGCAGAACCAGACAGAGAAGGGGTGATAGGACCAGGCAGAGGCCCGCCAGCCCGCCATCACACCGCGTGGCCCCCGCTGCTCCAGGAAGGAGTCTCTCCTCAAAGCGCCGCCATAGACGCCCGGGACTCCGATCCCGAGAGGCCCTCACGCCCGCCCGCCATCACACCAAGTGGTCCCCGCTGCTCCCGGAAGGATCCTCTTCTCAGAGCGCAGCAAAGAAACGCCCAAGACTCCGTTCCCAAGAGGCCCGCCAGCCCGCCATCACACCGCGTGGCCGCCGCTACTCCCGGAAGGATCCTCTCCTCAGAGCGCCGCCACAGATGCCCGGGACTCCGTTCCCGAGAGGCCCGCCCGCCATCACACCTCGTGGACCTCGCTGCTCCAGGAAGGATCCTCTGCTCAGAGTGCCGCCATAGACGTCCCCTGCTTCCACCCCCCCCCCACTCAAGCGACCTTCCTAATAGTGCCCCCCAACCCCCCTTCCGGGTCCGGTCCTGACTGACTCTCCCCCTCCCCGCCCACCACCGCGGGACAAAGGCCCTTGTTATCATCAAGTTACATTAACGACAGCCTCATTCGCACCTACTCAGCCTTTCTGTCGACCCCAGCCCACCTCCTCCCCCGGGCCTGGAATGCCCTCCCTCTGCCCATCCGCCGAACTAGCTCTCTTCCTCCCTTCAAGGCCCTACTGAGAGCCCATCTCCTCCAGGAGGCCTTCCCAGACTGAGCCCCTTCCTTCCTCTCCCCCTCGACCCCCTCTCCATCTCCCACATCTTACCTTCTTCCCTTACCCACAGCACCTATATGTATATATGTTTGTACATATTTGTTACTCTATTTATTTATTTATTTTACTTGTACCTATCTATTCTATTCATTTTATTTTGTTAGTGTGTTTGGTTTTTTTCTCTGTCTCCCCCTTATAGACTGTGAGCCCACTGTTGGGTAGGGACTGTCTGTATATGTTGCCAGCTTGTACATCCCAAGCGCTTAGTACAGTGCTCTGCACACAGTAAGCGCTCAATAAATACGATCGATAAATCTAACAATATCCCTAAACTTAACTGTAGCACTAACCCTAACCCAAACTAGACCTGATTTTGACACAAGCCCTAACCCTCACCTGAACACTAACACTATCACACTAACACTAATTGCCAACTCTAATGTAACACTACTCCAAACCCAAGCTTAACACTAGCCCTAAACTAAACCCTAACCCTATCCCTAATGCTTACCCTAACACTAACCTTAGCTCTAACCCTAACCCCAACTCTATCCCTACCCCTAGCCCTAACCCTAACTCCCCGGGTTCCAGAAGTGTGTGTGTGTGTGTGTGTGTGTGTGTGTGTGTGTGTGTGTGTGTGTGTTGGGGGGAATGCAAGTGAATGGCTTTACCTAGTGAGTGCTTTACAAACTGCCCTGATGCTAACCCTGGCCCTCACCATATCCCCAACTCTACCCTTACCCCTAACCCTAACCCTAAACCAAACCTTCACCCAAACCCTAAATCTAAACATGACCCTAACCCTAACCTTCACACTCGTCCTAACCCCAACCCGGACTCTAACCATAGCCTTAGCCCTAATTCTAACCAAGCCATAAACCCAACTCTAAACCTTACCTTAACAACAACCCTAGCACTGGGCCGAATCTTATCATGAGACCTAAACTTAGCCCTAACTCTAATCCTAATTCTAAATATAACCCTAACCCTAATCCTAACACTAAACCTAACTGTGAACCTAGCCCTGGGCCCTAGCCTTACCCTTAGCCCTAGGCTTAGCCCTAACCTTAACCCTAGTCTTAACCCAAACCCTTGCCCAACTTGCCCTATCCTGAATCCCAACACTGTTTCTAACTCAAACCCTAACGGTAACCTTAATCCTCGCCATGACACTAATACTAACCCTAAACACTAACCCTAACTGTAAACCCAGCCCCAGCCCTAACCATAGTATTAAACCTGTAAGTCTAGCCCTAAACCTAAACATAACCTCAACCATAATCCTCATTCTAACCTTAACCTTAGCCCTAACCAAAACCTAAACCAGAACTTTAAATGTACCCTTAAACCTAAAGCTAACCTTAATCCTATCCCTAGCCCTCATCATTCATTCATTCAATCGTATTTATTGAGCGCTTACTGTGTGCAGAGCACTGTACTAGGCGCTTGGAAAGTACAATTTAGAAACAGATAGAGACAATCCTAACCCAACAACAGGCTCACAGTCTAGAAGGGGGAGACAGACAACAAAACAGAACAAGTAGAAAGGCGTTAATACCATAAAAATAGATAAGTAGAATTATAGATATATACACATCATTAATAAAATAGAGTAATAAATATGTACAAATATACACAAGTGCTTTGGGGAGGGGAAGGGGGTAGAGCAGAGGGAAGGAGTAGGGGCGATGGGTAGTGGAGGGGGAGCAGAGGAAAAGGGGGGGCTCAGTCTGGGAAGGAGTCCTGGAGGAGATGAGCGCTCAGTAGGGCTTGGAAAAGGGGAAGAGAGCTACTTTGGCGGTTGTGAGGAGAGAGGACATTCCAAACTGGATGTAGGACGTGGGCCAGGGGTCGATGGCGGGAAAGGTGAGAATGAGGCACAGTAAGGAGGTTAGTGGCAGAGAAGCAGAGTGTTTGGGCTGGGCTGTAGAAAGAGAGAAGGGAGGTGAGGTAGGAGGGGGCAAGGTGATGGAGAGCTTTGAAACCAATAGGGAGGAGTTTTTGCTTCATGCCAAGGTTGATAGGCAACCACAGGAGATTTTTGAGGAGGCGAGTGACATGCACAGAGCGCTTCTGCAGAAAGATAATTCGGGCAACAGAATGAAGGATAGACTGAAGTAGGGTGAGACAGGAGGATGGGCGATCAGAAGGGAGGCTGATGCAGTAATCCAGACGGGATAGGATGAGAGATTTTTCCAACAAGGTAGTGCTTTGGATGGAGAGGAAAGGGCAGATCTTGGCGATATTGTGAAGGTGAAACCAGCTTGATTTGGTGACGGGTTGGATGTGCTGGGTGAATGAGAGTGGAGTCAAGGATGACACCAAGGTTGCGGGCTTGTGAGATGGGAAGGATGGTAGTGACCTCCACAGTGATAGGAAAGTCAGGGAGAGGAAAGGATTTGGGAGGGAAGATAAGGAGTTCAGTCATGGAAATGTTGAGTTTTAGGTGGCGGGTGGACGTCCAGGTGGAGATATTATGAAGGCAGGAGATATGAGCCTGGTGGGAGGGAGAGAGAACAAGGGAGGAGATGTAGATTTGGGTGGCATCTGCATAGAGATGGTAGATGAAGCCATGGGAGGGAGGGAGTTCACTAATGGAGTGAGTAGAGATGGAGAATAGAAGGAGACCAAGAACTGATCCTCACTCTAACTTTAGCACTAGACCTAGCAGTAAATCTAACAGTTACCCTAACCCCAATTCCACCTCTAGCTCCAACCCTAACCCTAATCCAAAATTTAGTCTTAGTGATAACCTTAACCCTAAACTTAATCCTACCCATAGCTCTAACAATAGCCCTAACTGTGGCCCTAGCCCTGACACTCACCTTAACTGTAACCCAAATCTTAACCATAACCCTGAATGTAGCCATAACTCTAACCTTACCTTTAGCCCTAGACCTAGTCCTAGCTCCTACCACTAACCCTAATTCTTACCCTAACTCGAACCCCAAACTTAACCACATCTCTAATCCTAACCCTAACCTTTCCCCTAACCATAACTGTCACCCTAACCCTAGCCCTACACCTAGACCTACATCTAACCCTGACCCTATATCTAACCTTTACAAGAGCCCTTGTCTAACATTGACTGAAACTCTAGCCCTATACCTAACCCTAACCTCCAAACCAAATCTAACCCTTAACCTAACCCTGATCTTAAGCTAACCCTAAACCTAACTCTAACTCTAAACCTAAGACAAGGCCTAAGCCTAATGCTTACCTTAATGCAAACCCTACACCCTAATCTAATCCTACTGCTAGCCCTAAAACTGATCCAAAATCTAACCCTATGCTTTAGCCCTATCAGAGACCGAGGATAACCTTGACACTACCCCAACCCTAACCCCAATCATGAACCTAAACCTAACCCCAATCCCAACCGTCATCCTCATCCTAAATCTAACCCTAAGCCTAACCATATTGCAAATCCAAAACCTAACCCAAGCCCTATCCTTAAACATAGCCCTAATGCTATTCCTACCCTAACCCTCGTGCTAAACTTTATCCCAACCCTAACCAAACAATAAACTTTAGTCTAACCCCAAGCCTAATTTAGCCCTTAATCTCACTTTAAACCCAACCATACGAATAGTGCTAACCCTAACCTAACTCCAACCCTAACCCTAAGGCTAAGCCTAATCAAAACCCTAACCAAAACCCTAAACCTTGAGCTTAACCCTAACCCTAAATGTAACATTAACACCATCCCAAACTATGAACCTAACTAGATCCCTAATCCTAACCCTATCCCTTCCCTAAACCCCATCATAATCTTTGTATTCTCAAATGCTTTCTCTAAACCTAGGACAAATTATATGCCTAGGCCAATCCTAATCCAAATCCTAACCCTAATTCTAGTCCTAAAAATAGCCCTAGCCCTAACCCCAGTAATATCCATAACCCTAACCCTTCCCCTAAACCTAACCTTAACCCTCAGCCTACCACTATTCTTACCCATACAGAAACTCTAACACTAACTTTAAACCTAATTTTAAACTTAACCCAAACCCTAAATTGAACTTTAAATTTAAGCCTTGACCTAGGTTTAGGCCTAGCCCTACCCAAACCCTAAACTTAACATTAACACCAACCCAAACTATGAACCTAACTAGATCCCTAATCCTAACCTTATCCCTTCCCTAAACCCCATCATCACCCTTGACTTCTCAAATGCTTTCTGTAAACCTAGTCCAAAATATAACCCTAGGCCTATCCTAATCCAAATCCTAACCCTAAACCTAGTCCTAAAAATAGCCCTAGCCCTAACCTTAATCCTAACCATAACTCTAGCCTTTCCCCTACACCTAACCTTGATCCTAAGCCTAACATTCAATCGTATTTATTGCATTCAATCATATTGATTGAGTGCAGAGCACTGTACTAAGCACTTAGAAAGTACAATTTGGCAAGAGATGCAGCCCCTACCCAATAAGGGCTCACAGTCTAGAATATGGAGACAGACAGCAAAACAAAACAAGCAGACAGGTGTCAAACCCATCAAAATAGATAGAATAATAGATATATGCACACCATTAATAAAATAGAGTAATAAATATGTACAAATATGCACAGGTGCTGTGGGGAGGTGAAGGGGGAAGTGCAGAGGGAGGGTGTTGGGATGGTGGGGAGGGGAGGAGGAGCAGAGGAAAAAGGGGGCTCAGTTTGAGAAGACCTCCTGGAGGAGGTGAGCTCTCAGTAGAGCTTTGAAGGGAGGAAGAGAGATAGTTCGGCGGATGTGTGGAGGGAGGGCATTCCAGGCCAGGGGTAAGACGTGGGCAAAGCATTTGGGAGAATACAATGCAGCAGAGTGGGTAGATACGTTCTAGATACGTTCCCTGCCCACAAGGACCTTACAGTCCGGAGGGGGAGACAGACATTAAAACAAATTATGTATCTGCACCTAAGTATTGCAGGGATGAAGGTGGGTAAAGTATCACACATGCTGCCGAGCAAAGCTGGTAGCCACGAGCACTGTCCTGAAGCTGGCCTGCAGACTGCATTTTAGGATGCTGGCGATTGCGTTGGGCCATCTGATGCAGAAACAGGAGCCATTCCAAAAGGATATCTTCCTTTTCTTTGATGATCAGTTTGTTCTGCTCCTCCAGCTCTCTGATCTTCTTCTCAAATGATTCTTGTTCAGCTTTTAGTTGTTCTTCTGTCACTTCCTTTTCCTCACTCACCCTAGCAAGCTCTTTAATTAAGTTTGCAATACGTCTCTTGTCCTCGGGACATAAATCTTTCAGTGATGCACTCTTTATTCCTCTGTCATGAAAAGCCTGTTGATGTGCTGGGTCTCCTGCACCTTTGAAGGCATCCATGGAGGCTGAAGCAAAAGATGAGGTGTTCTTCAACTTGATGTCAGTTTTGTGATTCCTTACTGGGTGTCTCGTTGTGGTGCTGTCTTCTGCAGAAACGCCTGGAACGTAAGCCAATGGCTGCATCTTGTCAGAAACGTCCCGGCTCCAGTAGGTGGCGGGCACGGCCGCCATCTTCAAACACTATCCTTACCCTGCACAGGAACCCTAGCACTAACCTTAAACCTAACTTTAAACTTAACCCAAACCCTAAATTGAACTTTAAATTTAAGCCTTGCCCTAGGCCTATCCCTAGCCCTAGCACTAACCAAACCCTAAAATTAACCCTAGCCCTAAGTGTAACCCTAATCTAACCTTAATGCAAACCTTAACCATAACCCTAAACCTTTGCCTAACCCTGATTCTAACTCAAACCCTAACAATAACCTAGTCCTAATAGTTTCTGTAACCCTAACCCTAACTCTGACCCTAACCCTAGCTCGAGGCTTCAACCTAACTCTAGCCCAAACTCTAATTCTAACCATAACAATAACCATGACCCTAACCCTAAACCCTAACCCTAACCTTACTCCTAGCCCTAGCCCTAACCCTAAGCCCCATGTTCACCATAACCCTGGGCCTAGTTGTGACCCCAAAACTGAACCCTAATCCAACCCAACAAGAATATAAGCCCTGGGCATAGCCCAGGCCCTAACCTTAGTCCTAAACCTACCCCAAACTATTAACCCAAAATTTAGCCCTAAACCTCACCCTTACCCTACACGTAACGGTACCCCTAGTGTTAATCCTAACCCTATCCCTAATTTTAAACCTAACGCTATCTTTAACCCTTGTTCTAACACTAGCCATAATCCTAAACTGACCCTAACTCTACGTCTACCACTAACCATAACCCTACCTACAGCCCTGACCATAACCTTAACCCTAACCATATACCTGAAGCTACTCCTACCCCTACCCCTCACTCTAACTCTACCTCTAACCGTAATTCAAACCCTAACCATAACTTCACTGTAATTGCTAGTCTCTTCCTAACCCTATACCTAGTACTATCCTAACCCCTAGCCCTAACCCTAGCCCTAACTCTAACCCTAACAATTATCCTAAACCTAACTCTAAACGCTAACACTAACACTATCCCGAGCCCTAGCCCTAAACCAGAGCCTAACGTCTACCATAGTCCTGGGCCTAGCCATAATCTCAACCATAACACTAGCCCTAGGCCTAGCCCAGCCCTGACCCTAAGGCTAATCCTAACCCTAACCCTTAACCCAAATTGAACCCTAAAACTAATGTTGCCCTTAGTGGTAACTCTAACCCTACCCTAAATGTGAGCCTGGCCCTTTCTCTAGCTGTAGTTCTATATACCTAACTATCTATCTAGCTATAGTACTAACCCCAACCCTATACCCAAACCTCACCCCAACCCTAAACTTAAATTTAACCTTAACTGTAACCATAACTCTACCCCTAACTCGAGCTCCAACTCTAATCTTAACCCATATTCTAGTCCTAACCCTAGCCTTAACCGTAATGCTAACCATAACCATAACACTAACACAAACCTTAACCCTATCCTAGGCCTAGCCCTCACCCCAGCCATATCCCAAATCATAACACTGACACAGCCCTAACCATAAAACCTGTCCTAACCTTAATCCTATCACTAATCCAAACTCTAATTGTAAACCCCATTGTAACCCTAAACTTAAAACTAATGCTATCCCCAAACCTAATCCTAACCCTATTCCTTGGCCTAGTCCTAACACTAACCATGACACTAGCCTGAAGTAACCCTAGGAATAACCGTAGCCCTAACTGTAACACTAGCCCTAACTGTAAACATAAACCTAACCCTAACATTAACTCTAACTTTAGCCCTAACCCTAATCCTAACCCTAAAGCTAACACAAATCCTGGATGTAACCCTAGCACTAACGCTAACCTGAACCCTAACAGTAACCATAAACTTAACCCTATCCAGAGACATATCCCTAAATCCAACCCTAAACCCAACCCCAGCCCTAGTCCAAACCTTACCCTATCTTTTACCCTAATCCTAGCTATAACCATAACCCTAGTCTAGGACTAGATTTAACCCCAACCCTATCTCTAGCAATAATCCTAAAGATTGCCCTTGGCATTGCCCTAAACCTTAACCCTAACTTTCACCCTAGCCTCAGCCCTAAACCATTCATGACCCCTACCCTCAACACTAACCCTAACCCTAATCCTAGCCCATGGAATTGCATTAGCTCTAATTTTAACACTAGCCCTAAACCTAACTGTGACCAAGAGGGAAGGCAACAAAGAGTTACCCCCTTGACAGGAGGGGAGCTCAGTGACCTCCAAGAGAAATATCGGAACTCCTCCTTGGAGAGTTAGAGTGGCTCCGAAGGCTTTAGTGAATGGGCACCATGGTGACTATGCTTATGCCCGAGGAAGCCAAAGCTCTCCTGGGGAAATATGAAGGGGGAATGAAGCCTTGCCGGGGGTGGGTCTAGCATTTTCGCGGTGGGAGACAGCCTTGTGTCTTCTGTGGGAATTCCCTGAGAGGATGGGGAAGACATTCCAAGAGGTGGGCCACACTGGAGGATCTTGAGAGACTGCCAGGAAGACTAACAATAAAGAGAGTTCTGAATGACCATATGGGTGGGACAGATCCAATGGCTCACAGAAGAAAAGATGGGGCCTCTAAATTCACCCAACGACTGGCCCCGGGGATTGGGGATGGGGCTAGGTTCTTAGCCCTGGCATTGAGGACTCCAAGGGAGCAACTGGGGTCACATCACGTGCTGCCGAGGATTGGGTGATCCATAACCCGATTTCAGATCGGAGACCACGGGAGTGAGCAGTTCTGCCATATTTGGCCCAGACACCAGATTGGGGTGGAACATAGGACTCCTGAAAGGACCACCCGTCGTCCCAACAGTGGACTCGGCACACATGATGGAGACCGACCTTGAGATAGCTTCTGGTACCAGCTCTGGAACTCCTTCTTGGAGGCAGGATTCAGGTAAGACTAATTAGATGGATTGCCCACCCCAATCCTCCACCAGCTGTATCAAAAGGGTCACAGGGGAAACTTGAGGGGAGGGGAAGAATGTGCGGGGGATCCGCCAGAAAAGAGGGAGGGACCTTAACACCACGTTGGTCCTGTCCAGGTTCTAGCCTTCCCCAGTGGTTCGGGGCAACTGTTTCCCACACCAAGCCCCTAGGTGATCATTAGGGTAGCGGAGAAGCGGTGGGTTCTCTTCATCGTGGACACGGGGGCTCAAATTTTGATAATATCCGAGCAAGATGCTAAAGAGTTCCGATGGTTAGAAGCACATATTCTGATATCTGGGGTCTGAGGGCATGTCAGGGAATGTGACCTGATCCAAGTATACCTGGCATCGCTGGGAGGAGATGTCTGAAGGATCCTAGCAGTTAGGTGGATTTCTTTTCTCAGAATAGACATCCTTGTAAAGATACAGATGAACCCCGATACTGGGGTATGGACTATGACCTTCGACCTCAGGGAAAGACCTAGAGACAGACCAGACTTAGTGGGATCTGGGTGTTATTGCTGGAGGGAGCACCATTTTTACCACCCTACACCATAACCTGTACCTGTCAGGACCGAATTCCCCCAGCGGCTCTCACTGCTGTGAGTTGAAGCTATGACCTCCTGCTTGTCAAATCCAACGGCTCATACTCTGTCCTAATCCTCCTCGACCTCTCAGCTGCCTTTGACACTGTGGACCACCCCCTTCTCCTCAACACGCTATCTGACCTTGGCTTCACAGACGCCGTCCTCTCCTGCTTCTCCTCTTATCTCTCCGGTCGTTCTTTCTCAATCTCTTTTACAGGCTGCTCCTCCCCCTCCCATCTTCTTACTGTGGGGGTTCCCCAAGGTTCAGTGCTTGGTCCCCTTCTGTTCTAAATCTACACGCACTCCCTTGGTGACCTCATTCGCTCCCACGGCTTCAACTATCATCTCTACGCTGATGACACCCAGATCTACATCTCTGCCCCTGCTCTCTCCCCATCTCTCCAGGCTCGCATCTCCTCCTGCCTTCAGGACATCTCCACCTGGATGTCTGCCCGCCACCTAAAGCTCAACATGTCGAAGACTGAACTCCTTGTCTTCCCTCTCAAACCTTGTCCTCTCCCTGACTTTCCCATCTCTGTTGACGGCACTACCATCCTTCCCGTCTCACAAGCCCGCAACCTTGGTGTCATCCTCGACTCCGCTCTCTCATTCACCCCTCACATCCAAGCCGTCACCAAAACCTGCCGGTCTCAGCTCCGCAACATTGCCAAGATCCGCCCTTTCCTCTCCATCCAAACTGCTACCCTGCTCATTCAAGCTCTCATCCTATCCCGTCTGGACTACTGCACCAGCCTTCTCTCTGATCTCCCATCCTCGTGTCTCTCTCCACTTCAATCCATACTTCATGCTGCTGCCCGGATTATCTTTGTCCAGAAACGCTCTGGACATATTACTCCCCTCCTCAAAAACCTCCAATGGCTACCAATCAATCTGCGCATCAGGCAGAAACTCCTCACCCTGGGCTTCAAGGCTGTCCATCACCTCGTCCCCTCCTACCTCACCTCCCTTCTCTCCTTCTACTTCCCAGGCTGCACCCTCCGCTCCTCCACCGCTAATCTCCTCACCGTACCTCGTTCTCGCCTGTCCCACCATCGACCCCCGGCCCACGTCATCCCCCGGGCCTGGAATGCCCTCCTTCTGCCCATCCACCAAGCTAGCTCTCTTCCTCCCTTCAAGGCCCTGCTGAGAGCTCACCTCCTCCAGGAGGCTTTCCCAGACTGAACCCCTTCCTTCTTCTCCCCCTCGTCCCCCTCTTCATCCCCCCATCTTGCCTCCTTCCCTTCCCCACAGCACCTGTATATATGTATATATGGTTGTACATATTTATTACTCTATTTATTTATTTATTTATTTTACTTGTACATATCTATCCTATTTATTTTATTTTGTTGGTATGTTTGGTTTTGTTCTCTGTCTCCCCCTTTTAGACTGTGAGCCCACTGTTGGGTAGGGACTGTCTCTATGTGTTGCCAATTTGTACTTCCCAAGCGCTTAGTACAGTGCTCTGCACATAGTAAGCGCTCAATAAATACGACTGATTGATTGATTGATTGATTGAAGGACTTATTGACCAGGAATATATTCGGCCAGCACATTCTCTATTCAGTTCGCTGGTGTGGCCGGCACGGAAACGAGATGGGGCTTGGCGCCTTATGGCGAACTGTCACTCCCTGAACACCAAGACTGCACGGCTGCCTGCTGCTGTACCTTTCTGGTGGACATTCTCAGTCAGATGGAAGTCCTGTTCCCAACGTGGATGGCAACCATTGATGTGAAAGAAACGTTCTTCATGGTCCTACTCCAGGACCACGACCAGGATAGTTTTGACTTTACTTGGGAAGGGTGACCATGTACGTTTATGTACTTTCCCTAGGGATTTAAGCACAGCCCTAAAGCACATGAGACACTGGCCCAAAAGATGGATCGGGCCAACCTGCTAGCCGGAGGTACCATTCTCCAGTACATAGATGATATCCTGGTCGGAGGATATGACAAGGGACCAGTGGAAAAAGCCCTGAAAACAAAAATCAAACACTTGGAGGACCTGGACATATCCCCCAGGAAGATCCAAGTACTGGCCTAACATGCCATCTTACCAGTAATATCACAGGAAAGAGGCGGAGGGGTAGTACCAGACACCAATATGACCACCCTAGCAACAGGACCAAGCTCTGCTTCTAAGGATGACATCCGGCCAGTCCTGGGAAGTTGGGATTTGGAAGGCGCCATGACCCGGGATTTGCGATTTAAGCCCGGCCCTCATTCTCCCTGTTCAAGAAAGGTGCCCAGTGGGAGTGGACGGTGATGCACGAGGTGGCCCCGCATAAGATCGTCCAAGCCATGCAACAATACGGAGACCTCAGAGCCCTCGATAGGGAAAGACTACTTGTCTTACATGTTGGGATCGGAACTACTGGGTGGCAGCATGGCCCATGGCAGGGGAAGCTCCCCCAGATGCAAATCCTGATCATGTTCTGATCAGCGGGATGGAAGAGAGCCCAGAGTCGCTATTCTCCTTCGGAGAAGCTGTTCACTGCCATGTATGAGGCCCTTTGGGCTACTGAAGACATCATGGGGGAATAGGATATTGAGCTGTGCTTAGCCACTCCCCATCGTGAAGTAGCTTTGGGAGGCCACTCCCGTGCCCCCAGGAGTCGCCAACATTTCCACTATCCAAAGGATGGTCACGTACGTTGTCCATAGAGACTGGACGGAGTGCAAGCCCAGGCTGCAAGGATGCCTCACAGAGGTGGCTGTATGATACCCAAGGGTATGAAACCTGTGGTTTCCCTGGATCCGGTGACCTACGAGCTGCTGTCAGTCACACCGCTTTGAGATACCCATTCGTGGAACCCAACCTGGTTCACTGATGGCAGTGCTCACAGGGAAAATGGCCAGTGGATGGCGTGAGCCGTAGCCCTGTGTCCAGCCATGAGACAGGGGTTCACTGAAGAGGTTGAAGGGTCTGCCCACATGGAGAAGTTATTGGCTCTCCAGTTAGCGGCCAGAGCTGGTGCGGAGTTGCTCTTTAAAAGGTGCATCCACCTGGACCCCTTCCTGGGAGACCCACGAGTGAAAAACCCAGTGGTGAAAGGTTTGGGGAAAAGAGGTATAGTGAGATTTGCTGTAAATCATGATACAGCCAACTTTGCAGGGCGGATAATTGGCTGCCCGTGGCGAGGGCTCTGAATCTCACAGCAATTCACTGAAACAAGGAAGTGGATAGCCTAGGCTGAATTCAGGTGGTCCAGACCCCAGACCAAAAACCTTTGGAGTGGATCAACCAAGGGAGTGGGCATGGTGGAGTGGAAGGCCTAATGGGTCAGAGCGGATGTATGGGATGGACAGTCACATGAAACCAACCATATTCATTCATTCATTCATTCAGTCAGTCAGTCTTATTCATTGAGCATTTACTGTGTGCAGGGGACTGTACTAAGTGTTTGGGAAAGTGCAATGCAACAACAAACGTGACATTCCCTGCCCATAGTGAGCTGACAGTCTGGCGTGGGGGAGACAAGCATCCATACAAATAAATAAAATTACAGATATGTACATAATTGCTTTGGGGCTGGGAGCAGGGAAGAATAAAAGGACATCGGGGTAAAACAGAAGGGACTGAGAGATGAGGAAAAATGGGGCTTAGTCTGGGAAGTCCTCTTGGAGGAGATGTGCCTTTGAAGCAGAGTAGCGTGCTTGTCTGTTGGGTTAGTGGAGGGAGTGTGTTCCAGGCCAGAAGCAGGACGTGGGAGAGGGGTTGGCGACAAGACACACGAGATCAAGGCACAGTGAGAAGATTAGCATTAGAGGAGTGAAGTGTGCTGGGTGGGTTGTAGTGGGAGAGAATTGAGGTGAGGTAGGAGCAGGTAAGGTGATTGGGTGCTTTAAAACCAAAGGAGAGGAGTTTTTGTTAGACACAGAAGTGGATGGGCAACCACTGGAGATTTTTGAGGAGAAGGGTGATGTGTCCAGAATATTTTTGTAGACAAATGACCAAGGCAGCAGAGTGAAGTACAGACTGAAGCATATGACATTGTCCGATCCTGAGCACTATGTCAAGCCAGGCAGGAGAGGGTCAGCCAAGGTCACGTGTGGTAGGACCTCGGGGAAGGGAAGCTTCTTTGATCAACATGGCAGGTGGACTTCATAGGACCCCTTCCCCGGAGTAGGGGGGATGGTGCCATGTCCTTACCAGCGTAGAGATTCAGTGGTTTATGCATGCGTAATCTTGCCCAACCGCCACCACTGAGAATATCATCCATGACTTGGTTTTCACACCTGCCCACGCCGAGTGAAGTGCAGTCAGACAACAGTTCACATTTTGCCAATCGGATGGTAGCCCAGTGAGCAGAGGTTAGGGGAATTAGGTGGATCCTTCAAGTCCCCTACTACCCTCAGTCCGATGGAATGGTGGAAAGGTGAAAAAATATGCTTAAAGGCAAATTGCCGGGCGGGATGGGAAAGGGGGGCGGGAACGCGGGTGGGCCAAGCCGAGCACAGGTTGCATAGAGCAGTTTGGGCCCTAAACACCACGGGGGCATAGCAGGGGAGCCCGAAATGGACTGCCTTTGAAACAGATAGTCAAATAATTACTACTAGATTTAGGCAAGAGCCACCACTGTGGGAATGAGAGAAGCCCCTGCAAGTGAGGATGTAGTTGGTGTTCAGTCATCCATCCATGGTATGTTTGAGAGGGCCTTAGTCCAGGCCCTCTCCAGGGGAACATGGTGAAGCCAGGGGGAGGGGTTTCCTGACTGTGTGCTCAGTTAAGAATGGATTCAAACCCTTAGGGGGTGGAGGAAGATGGAGGAGAGCGTGAGGGTGGGGGGTGGGTGTACCGGGTCTTGTTTCTTCCCCACAGAAATCTGACAATCTGCTGCGGGGCAAGAATGGGAACCCACCTACCTGGGATCCTTGCTGGTATGGCTGGCCTGACTGGATCATGCCGATGCATGGATGGAGAATACCACCCTGTCACTGGCTGAGGCAATCACCTGGCAAGCTTACCCCAATAACATAAACAACGGCACAGCCCGCTGGATCTGACTGCACCTTCCATATCACTATGGGCAGTGTGTCCAGTTTCTGGCCGTTCCCTTCCCGTTGGAGGAGTGGACAATGGGGTGGAGCAGCATTACAGTAAGCTCAAGGGGCTTTTGAGACTGACCAGGGCAACCTCACAGTGTGTGTGCAAATAGATGGGATAGTTTCAAATGGGACCAGCTGTGACTTAGGGACTCTCAACCAACAGCCTAGTCCAAGCCAGCTGTTAATGGATGTTGGACTCAATACCATCGGAATTGAGGATGCCCTCATAACTGCCTTTCCTGGGAGGAAGGAGGATCTGGGATAGACCTGACCGCCTGGCCTTCCATTCTGCCCAACAGGGCAGCAAGCTTATGTGCCCTCGCCTACCTGTTTCCTCCACCTATAATAGTCTCACTCTGTATTTAGCTTTAATTCTATTTGTTCTGATGACTTGTCGCCTGTCCACATGTTTTGTTCTGTTGTTTGTCACTCCCTCATAGACTGTGAGCCCATTGTTTGGGTAGGGACCTTTTCGATATGTTGCCAACTTGTACTTCCCAAGCTCTTAGTACAGTGTTCTGCACACAGTAAGCGCTCAATAAATGCGATTGAATGAATGAATGAATGAATCTTCTGCTCCCCTGGAATCTGGCGTGAGGCCATT
This sequence comes from Tachyglossus aculeatus, assembly GCF_015852505.1. Taxonomy (NCBI): domain Eukaryota; kingdom Metazoa; phylum Chordata; class Mammalia; order Monotremata; family Tachyglossidae; genus Tachyglossus; species Tachyglossus aculeatus. The sequence continues at coordinate 396,197 of NW_024045096.1, forward strand.
GATCCACATGGGCACCTTCCAAGGATATAATGACTGGTGTCCTGAGGGTCCACTTCCCTGGTAGAGTGAGTTAGACATAGTCCTGTGGAATCTTATAGGCACCCTGATACAGGTTGCCAGTGTGACCAAGGATACGGTCACTTTCCTCCAAGAGGAAGGATAGGGACAATAATGGATGGCCCTCCAGAATAGGCCTCTTTGGAAGTACTCCTAGCTAGCCAGGGAGGTGTGTATGTTCTCCAACACTGATTGTGCTGCATGTACGTGGACCAAATCGAGAGGGAGACCCGGGATACTGATATATTCAGTAAGGTTGTGATTTCCTTTCAACACACCCAGGAGGAACTGAGTGGGAACCTCCTCTCCAGAACCACTGGGTGTCTCCCAGACCCGTCAAAGTGGGCCCAATCATTTGTTCATCTTCTCCTTATGCTTATTTTGCTAGCTGCTTTGCTTGTCGGCATGTGGGAGCTGCTTAAATGCCTTAGGAATACAAGTTGTATCTGCCCCAAGAATAACGTTGATGGGGCCAAACCCATGCCCTCCAACCTTCCCTGGTCCTAACTATTGCTGGAGCCATGGACAGTGGTGTGGCCACCGGGTGGGATGTCACACGAGGCCTACGTGGCTACAGTTGGACCGCCGCTGACTGACATATTTGAATAATGCACTTAACCTGGCTGTGGTGGAATGGGATTGGAGAACAGCAACCCGTCAGCAGCTGCCCTTATTTACTACCAGGTATGAGACCCCTACTCACAGGGAAGGGGTTGTCGTGTTCCAGTCCATCAGAGGGTACAGGGACTGGCCTAGAGTAATTCCTGAATACCAGGGGTTGGCTGGTGGGGCTCTATGCGCAGTAATGCAGTGTCGTGCTAGTCCCATATCAGTTCTGGTATTATGGTCTCCTAGAGATGTGAGTTGATTCCAAGTTGGGTAGTGATTTGAAGAGCCCGGTGTTCAATGAAAAGATTATGATAGAGGGAGAGTGGGCCTTAGCATGCTTTTTTGTGGGTGTCGTTTATTCTGAATTTGTTGGTGTAATAAATTGCAATTGTTTAAACAACTGACTGATTTGAACTTTGTGCTCCTCTTCCCAGCCATATCTTGAACCACCTACCCAGGTCAGGGTACGGCCTTAGCCCTCTCTGTAAATTATATATTCCGAGGCCTGCTCTAACCCTAACCCTAGCTCTAGGGCTAGCTTTAAGCTTACTACTAACCCTAACCTTAAGCCTAACATTAACCCTAAGCATAACCAAACCCTAAATTTATCCTTATCACTAACCCAAACTTTAACCCTAAAAATAACCTTACCCCTAACCGTAGCCTTAGACTCAATGTTAACCATAACCGTAACTGTAACTCTACCCCTAACTTTAAACCTAACCCTAACTGTGATTTTAAAACAAACCCTAACCCTGGCCCTATCCCTAGCCCCAGCCCTACCCGTAACCCTAACCCTAAGACTAAAACTAACTCTAAACTTTACCCTAGCCCTAGTCCTAACCGCCACCCTAACCCTAACCTTAATATTAAACCTCAACATACCCCAATCCTAACCCGTCCTCAAGACCTAATCCTAACTCTAGCCCTGTCTATCATTAATCCTAATACTAACCCTAGCCCCAACCCTAAAACCGACCCTAACCCTAACCCTGAATTTAACCAAAGTCCCAGACCTATCCCTAACCCTAATCCTAAAACCCCCTTGCCAACCCTACCCCAGGCCAATGGCTAACCCTAGCCATAACTTTAAACCTTAACTTAACCCTAACCCTTTCTCTAACTCTAATCCTAACCCCAGTCAAAGGCCTAAGGCTAAATTTAAATCTAAACCTAGCCCTAAACCTACAACTAACCGTAACCCTAAGACAACCTCTAATACTAACCTTAACACCAATCCTATTTTTAAACCTAACCCTAACCTTAACCTTAATCTTAACCTAACCTTAACTCTAGCTATAATCATAACTCTAACCACAACTTTGACCCTAATTCTAACTCTAACTCTAAAGGTCAGCCTAACCCTAGGTTGAGCCCTAGTCTTATCCTTAACCTTTAATCTAACCCCTACTCTAACCATACTTCTAACCCTAACTCTAGTTCTCCACCTAACACTAACCCTAGCCCTAGGTCTAGGCCTAGCCCTAGCCCTCATCCTAACCCTAAAGCTAATCATACCCCTAACACTAACCCTAACACTAGCCTAGGCATAGTGGTAATCCTAACCCTAACCGTAATCCTAACTGTAAAACTAACCCTAACCCTAAATCTAAACCTATCTCCATCCTTAGCAATAACCCTAATCCTATCCCTAAAACTAACCTGAGTAATTAGCCTTCTGCTAACCCTAAAAGGAGCCCTATACCATTTTCTGACCCTTACTCTACCCCTAGCAATAAATGTAACCGTAAATCTAACTCTAACCTTACCTGAATCATAGGCCCAAACCCTACACTTAGACCTAAATCTAACGTTAACCCTATACCAAATCCTTACAGGAGCCCTGGCCTAATGCTAACCCAAACAATAAACTTAAATATAACCCTAAAACCAAATCTAACCCTAAGATGAACCCTTACCTTAAACTCAAACTTAACCTTAACCCTAACGTTTATGCAAACCCCATCCCCAAACCTAAATTGATTGCTAGCCCTAACCCTAAACCTAAACGTATGCTTTACCCTTACCAGACCTCTAGCCCTTACTCTAAACCTAACACTACCCATAACCTTATCCCTAACCCTTACTCTAGCCCTGGCCCTAACTCTAACCCTAACCCTAACAATAATTGTAATCCGGGCCCTAATGCTAATGCTAAGCATTAATATTAAGCACTTAGTACAGTTCTTGGCACATAGTAAGCGCTTAAAAAATGCCATCATTATCATTATTATTATTAATTCCAATCCTAACCCTAAACCTGAACCTCACCAAAATCCTAATCCTAAAATGAATTCTCTCTCTAAACCTAATCCTAAACCAAGTCCTAGTCGTAGTCCCACCCCTAACACTAACCTTAGTCTTAGGCCTAGATTTAATCCTACCACTAACTCAAACCCTAACCTTAACCCTAATCCTATCCTATGCTAATCCTCTCCAAAAGCCTGATCCTAACCCTAATGCTCTCTCTAACTAATCCTAACCGTAGTCCTAGGCCCATCCCTAACATTGACCATAGTCCCAGGCCTACTCTAAATTTACCACTAACTCAAGCCATAACCCTAACCCTAGCCATAATCCAAACCTACCACTAAACCTAATACTAAACCTAACTGTAAATCTAACACTAACCCTAAGGCTAATCCCAACCCTAGCTCTAACCCACAACTTAACCCTAACTGTAACCCTAACTTTAGCCCCAAATCTAGACTTAATGCAAACCGTATCCCTAAACCTAGCCCTAGCCCAATAGCTAACCCTACCCGTAACAATAAACTGCACTTTAACCCAGACGCCAACCCTAATCCTATCTTTACACCTAATCCTAAACCAAGCTCTATTCCTAGCACAACCCTAAATTGTAACCTTGGCCTTAGGGATAGGCTCAAATCTACAACTAACCATACCACTACCCCTAACCTTATACCTAACCCTAGCTCTAAACCTAGCCATAACCCTAACCCTAGGCCTGGCCTTAAGTCTACAACTAGTCATAACACCAACCCTGGACCTAACTCTACACGCTCACCCTACCTTAAACCCCAACCCTTATGCTATCTTTACACCCACTCTCTACCTATACACCTAGGCTTAGCCTGAAACCTAACTATAACCCGAACCTTAGGCCCAGTCTCAAATCCACAGCTAACCATGATGCTAATCCTAACCCTAACCTTAACCCTAGCTCTAACTGTAACCCTTACTCCAGGTCCAAAACAAGACCAAACACTAACCCTATCCTTACCTCTAGCCCTAGCCCAACTGCTGACACATAACCTAACGTAACATAACCCAAACCTAAATCTCATCCCTATCTCTATACGTAATCCTAAACCTAGGTCTAGGTCTAGCCCTAACCCTAACCATAACTCTAGCACTAGGCCTAACCATAGGTCTACAAATATTGATTAACACTAACTTTAACCCTAGCCATGGCCCTTACCCAAAAAGTAAGTCCAAACCTAGACCTAATGCTAACCTTATCCCTAACACAAGAAATAGCCCTAGCCCTAGCGCTAGTGCTAATCCTAACCATATTACTAAACCCTTATCACCTTAACCCTAACACCAAGACTTTATCGAAGACTAGCCCTAGGGTTGGCCTTAGGTCTACAACTAACCATAACACTACCACTAACCCTAACCCTAGCCCTTACCTTACTTAGTAGCCTTAACCTATCTTAATGCTAACCCTATCCCTAACCCAGGAATTAACCCTAGCCTTAGCCCTATCCCTAGTGTTAACCCTAACCTCACCTTAACACTAACACCAACCTTATTTTGAAGACTAGCCCTAGGCCTAGGCTTCAGCCTGCAACTAACCAAAATTGGCAACATATAGAGACGGTCCCTACCCAACGACAGGCTCACAGTGTAGAAGGTGGACTAGAACCCTAACCCTAACCCTGCCCCTAGCCCTCGAGCTAACTTTAAACCTAAAACTAACCCTTAACCTATCCCTAACGCTTGACCTAACCCTAACCCTAAACATATTCCTAATCCTAGATTGAGTCTTAAACATAAACCTAGACCTTTCCCTAACCCTAGTCAAAACCCGAATCCTAACCCTAACCAGAGGAGTTGCCCTAGCTCTAAATCTAACTATATCCCTAACCCTAACCCTAACCCTATCCCTACCCTAACCCTAACCCAGTCCTAACCCCACCCTTAGTGCTTACCCTAACCATGGCCCTTACTCTGGCTGAAGCACTGCAAATCTGGAAGCCTGTGTTGAGTGGCCCTTTCAGTATTTAATTCTGCAACTCTCTCAGGTCAATGCATTGTACTAATACTAAACCTAGGCCTAACCCTAACACCAAACCTAAGCTAAACCCTAACCTTAACCATGACCCTAGCCCTAACTCTAAAGCTCATCCCAAAGCTAAACCCTAATCCTAACCTTAACCACGACCCTAGCCCTAACTCTAAAGCTCACCCTAAAACTAAGCCCTAATTCTAAATCTAACACTAACCTTAAGCATCGCTGTACCCCTAGCTATAGCCCTTATTCTAATCCTACCCCTAATCTTAAATCTACCCTAAATTTAACCCTAAACTTAGCACTAAATTTATCCCTAAATCTAAGCCTAAACCTAACCCTATCCATAACCCTAACCCTAGGCATAATCCTAATCCTAAACCTAGCACTAACCTTAACCCTAACCCAAAACCTCACCATAACCCTAACCCTAAACCTAACCCTAACCCTAACCCTAGCCCTAAACTTAAACCCATCTCTAAGCAAAATCTTAACCCTAACCCTATGGCAAGCCATAATACTTACTATAACCTTAACCCAAACCTTGTCCTATTTTGCCTTGTCGAGTAGTCTCTGACCCATAGCTATGCCTTGGATAAATAATAATAATAATAATAATGATAATAATAATAATGATGATGATGATGATGATGATGATGATGATGATGATGATGATAATGATAGCATTTGTTAGGCGCTTACTATGTGCGAAGCATTGCTCTAAGCGTCTCCCCCAAAACACCCAACCTCCAACTGCGATCGTTCTGGTAGTGTATCCATTGACTTTTCTTGGTAAAAATATGGAAGTGTTTTACCATGGCCTTCTTTCATGCAATAAGCTTGATTCTCTGCCCTGAACTCTCTCCCATGATGCTGCTGCCCAGCTCAGGTGAGTTTTGACATGGAACAAATTGTCTTACACTCGCTTGCCACTTCCCAAGCTAGGAATGGAATGGGTATGCCTCTGCTTGATTCCCTCCTGTGTTCGAGACTGGTAAGGTACTGGAAACTCTCCAGATGTGACCCTGAGAGGGGAACCCATACCTAGCCCTAATCAAGAAGCAAAACCTAACCTTAAGCCTAACTCATATAGGAACCCTAGCCTTACACTGAACCAAACATTAACCCTAAACTTAGTCCTAACCCTTACCCTAAGGCAAACCCTAACGCTAAACCCAAAAGTAGCCCTAGTCACAACCTGAACCTTCACTCTAACTCTAAGCATAAATATAGGCATAGAGCAACACTAACCCTAACCACAACCCTATCCTAAATCAATCAATCAATCAATCGTATTTATTGAGTGCTTACCGTGTGCAGAGCACTGTATTAAGTGCTTGGGAAGTACAAGTTGGCAACATATAGAGACGGTCCCTACCCAACAATGGGCTCACAGTCTAGAAGGGGGAGACAGAGAACAAAACAAGACATATTAACAAAATAAAATAAATAGGATAGATATGTACAAGTAAGATAAATAGAGTAATAAATACATGCAAACGTATATACATATATACAGGTGCTGTGGGGAAGGGAAGGAGGTAAGGCGGGAAGGATGGGAAGCGGGGGAGGGGGAAAGGAAGGAGGGGGCTCAGTCTGGGAAGGCCTCCTGGAGGAGGTGAGCTCTCAGTACAGCCTTGAAGGGAGGAAGAGAACTAGCTGGGAGGAAGAGAGCTAGCTTGGCGGATGGGCAGAGGGAGTGCATTCCAGGACAGGGGGGTGACGTGGGCCGGGGGTCGACGGCGGGACAGGCGAGAACGAGGCACGATGTGGAGATTAGCGGCAGAGGAGCGGAGGGTGCGGGCTGGGCTATAGAAGGAGAGAAGGGAGGTGAGGTAGGAGGGGGCGAGGTGATGGAGAACCTTGATGGGTGAGGAGTTTCTGCCTGATGCGTAGGTTGATTGGTAGCCACTGGAGACTTTTGAGGAGGGGAGTAACATGCCCAGAGCTTTTCTGGACAAAGGCAATCCGGGCAGCGGCGTGAAGTATGGATTGAAGTGGGGAAACATGAACATGAAGTGGGGAAGCCTAAACATGAACCCTCACCCTAACCATAACAATAATACTAAACCTACTCATAAACCTAACCTTAACTTTAACCCTAGGTTTAGCCCTACCCCTACCCTTATCTAACCCTAACCCAAACCCTAGCTTTAACTATTCAGCAGCCCTAGGCTTTACCCTGATCCAAAAAATAAATTTAGCTACCATCATGGGGAAGCTCCCCTTCAACCTTGACCTGTTTCTGTTTCAGTCACTCCTCCTCATCACAGCACTGAAGCCTGGCTCTCCCCACATGACACGGTATCCACTGCTGCTCTCTCCAGAGAGGGCCTGTTCTTCTCCCACTTACCCAGAAATACTAGTAAAGGAGGAGGTGTTGGCTTCCTTCTCGTTTCCCATTGCCGCTTTCACTTCTGCCTCCGCCTTCCCTTCTTTCCCTTTCTTTGAAGCCCATGTCATCTACCTCTACCACCCGCTCAACATTCTAGTAGCTGTTATCTATTACTCCCCCAGCCCTTCTCCTTTTCTCCATGCCCACTCTGATCCTTGGAGACTTCAAAATCCACATAGATATTCCTGATGACTCCTCTGCCACTATCACTCTATCACTTCTCCACTCTGCCAACCTTTTTCTCCATCCCACCTTCCACACTCACCAACTTAGACACACACTCTCAATCTCATCATCACTAACCATTGAATAATATCTAACCTCACCAACTCTGAAATCCCTCTCTCTGATCACAACCCTCTCACTTGCCTCCTCTACCACACACCTCCTCCCCATAAATCTGGGCTATTCCCTAGAGACCTCTGATTTCTCGACCCCATCCAACTCTCTCAACTTATCACACCCTATTTAGCCTCCTTACCCGATCTACTTACTCTTGATGACCAGATGTTCTCAATGTGACCCTCCTTCCTGAAATAAACTCAATCGCTCCCCTATTCCTTTGTTGCACTCATACCACTAACACACAGCCCTGGATCACCTGCACTGCGCCTCGATCTCGCCTGTCTCACCGCTGAACCCTAGACCACGTCTGACCTCTCGCCTGCAACATCCTCCATCCTCTAATCAAACAGAAAACCTTTCTCCTCTGCCTGAAACCTTTACTGAAGGCACATCTTCTCCAAGAGGACTTCCCAGACTAAGCTCCACTTTTCCTCATCTCTCGTTCTATTCTGTGTTACCCTGATTTGATCATTTTGCTTTTCCCCCTCCCTCCTAGCCCCAAAGCACTTATGCGCATAACTGTAATTTTATTTATTTGTATGGATGCCTGTCTCTCCTCACTCTAGACTGTCAGGTCGTTATGGGCAGGTAATGTCACCATTTGTTGTTGCATTGAACTTTCCCAAGCACTCAGTGAATTGCTGGAGACACAGTAAGCTCTCAATGAATACGATCGAATGAATAAATGAATGAATATGCTTGCTTTCATGTGACCGACCATCCCATACATTGGCTCTGACCTAACAGGCCCTCCACTCCACCAGGCCTAATGTCTTGATCGATCCAGTCCAATGGTTTTTGGTCTGGGGTCTGAACCACTAGAATTCGTGCCAAGCTATCCACTTATTTGTTCCAGGAAAATGCTGAGATCAGTGTCCCTGCCTTGGGCATCCATGAGTCAGACCTGCAAAGGTTGCTGAAACACAATTTCTAGCAATTCTCGATATACAGCTCCTTTTTCCAGGCCTTCCACCCTTGGGCTTTCACTCGTGGGCCTCCCAGGCAAGGAACTACGTGGTTACACCTTTAAAAGAGGGCCATTAGTCCGTGTAGATAACCTCTGCACTAGCTCTGGGTGCTAACAAGTGAACAAATAACTTCACCTTGTGGACGGACCGTTCGAACTCCGCAGTGATTCCCTGTCCCATGGCTGGGCACAGGGGTGCTGCTCACACCATTCGTGGGCCATTTTCCCTGTGAGCACTGCCATCAGAGAACCAGGTTCTGTTCCATCTCTGAATATCTTGAAACTGTGGTACAGTAAGGCTACCTCAGCGATGCGCCCTGGTAACGCTGACCTGCCCTCCATCCAATCTCTATGGACCACGTAAAAGATCAACCTCTGGATAGTGGAGGTGTTGGTGACTTCTGGGGGCATAATAGTGGAATCGCAAAGATGCTTCAGAATGGGATGGGGCAAAGCGCAGCTTAATTACCCATTTCCCTATGATGTCTTCAGTAAACCAAAGTCCCTCATACGTGGCAATGATCCTCTTCTGCCAAGGGGAATAGTGACTCTGGGCTACCTTCGATCCCAATAATCGGAGAATTGTCAGGATTTGGATCTTTGGGGACTTCCACTACCATAGGCCATATTGTCACCTGGTGGTTCTGACCCGGCATGCAAGGCAAGTGTTCTTTCCCTTTCGAGGGATCTGAGGACTCAGTATTGCTGCATGGCTTGAATGATCTCATACAAAGCCACTTCGTGCATCTCTGTCCACTCCCACTTGGCACCATTCTTAATTCGGGAGAAAGAGGGCTGGGCCTAAATCGTGAATTTCGAGTCATGGTGCCTCCAACATCCCAACATTCCCGGGACTGGTTGGAGGTTAAGATATGGATTGGGCTCTAGTAAGGTTTAAGATTAGTGTTAGGGTTAAGGATAGAGTTATGGTGAAAGTTGGGGTTAAAGTTTTGTTTAGGGTTAGGACTAGGGCTTGAGGTATGGCTACGGCTAGGGTTAGCATTAGAGTTTAGATTAAGGTTAGAGTTTTGAATAGTTTAAGAGTTAGGGCAAGAGTTAGGGTTAGGAATCATGTTAGAATTAGTGTTAGGATTATGGCTAAAGCTATTCCTAAACTGGGATAAAGGTAAGTGTTGAGGGGCAGGTTATGTAGAGGTCAGGGCTGAGGCTAAGGTTAAAATAATAATAATAATAGCAATGATGGCATTTGTTAAGTGCTTACTCTGTGCCAAGCATTGTTCTACGTACATTGGGGTATATATAAAGTAATCAGGCGGTCCCACGTGGAGCTCACAGTCTTAATCTAATCCCCATTTTACAGATGAAGTAACTGAGGCCTATAGAAGCCAAGTGACTTGCCCAAAGTCGCAAGCTCTGACTCCCAAAACCGTGCTCTTTCCACTAAGGCAAACTGCTTAGGTTTAGGTTTAGCATTTTTGCTACAGTAAGGGTTAGGGTAGGTGTAGTGTTAAGGATAGGGTTAGGGTTGAAGAAAGGGCTAAGGTCAGAATTAGGATTAAAGTTGGGGTTAGAGTTAGGGTTAGATTTAGAGTAGGGGTAAGGATGGGATTGAGGCTCATGCTAGGACTAGGGCTAGGCATGGTTTATGGTGAAGATTTGGATGAAGATTAGGGTTGGGTTATGTTATGGCTCCCGTAAGGGTGAAGGAAAAGGTAAGGGTTAGGATTAATGGTAGGTTTAGGGCTCGGCCTGGGCCTATGGGTGGGGTTAAGGTTAACATTTGGTTTAGAGTTATAGGGTTGAGGTTGTTTTAAGGGTTTGGGTAGGTTTAGGGTTAGGGTCAGCATTGAGGCTAGGCCTAGGGTTAGGGTTCAGTAAGGGTTAGAGTTAGTTTAGAGTTAGGCTTAGTGGAAGGCTTAAGGCCTATATTAGGTTTAAGGTTATGGCTATGCCTAGGACAATCCTTAGGATTAGTGTTAGAGATAGGGTTAGAGTTAGGGTTAAGTGCAGTCCTAGGCTAAGTTTAGGATTATGGTTAAGAGTAGGGTAAGGGATAGAGTAAGTGTGTCATGGTTAGGGTTAGGGGAAAGGTTAAGTTTCATGGTTAGGGCTGTGTCAGTGTTGTATTTTGAGTTATGGCTAGGGTGAGGGATATGCCTAAAATAGGGATAAGGTTTTCTGTTACAGTTAGGGTTAGGCTTAGCATTAGGGTTAGGTTTAGAATCAGGGTTAGGGTTAGATTTAGAGTTAGAGTAAGGACTAGGGTTAAGGTTGTGGTTAGGTTTAGAGTGGAGGTTAGGTTTAGCGCTGGGGTTGGGTTTAGGTATAGGGCTAGTTTCATGGCTTGTGCTTGAACTAGGACTAGAAAAAGGGTTAAACTTACAACTAAAGTTAGGGTTAAGATTAGCTTTAGGATTAGGGCTTAGGGTTAGGCCTAGGGCTAGTTTTATGGTAGGGATTATGACTAGGCCCAGGGTTATGGTAAATGTTAGGTTTAGGCTTAAGGGTAGGGTTAGTGCTAGAGTTTAGAGCTAGTGTTAGGGTTAGAGTTAGGGCTAGAGCTAGACCTATGGCTCGGGATAGGATTAAGTATAGAGTTAGAATTAAAGTAACTATTAAAGTTAAGTTATGATTATAGTAAGGGTTAAAGTTAAGGTTAGGTGTAGGGGTAGGTTTAGATATATGTTTAGGGTCAGAGGTATCGCTAGAGGTATGTGTAGGGTTAAGGGCAGTGGTGGATTTAGTGTTAGGTTCAGTTTAAGGTTATGTCTAGTAATAGAACTAGGGTTAGAGATAGAGGCTGAAAATGATGGAAGAGGTTAGGCTTAACATTAGGGGTACCATTAGGTTTAGAGTTAGTGAGAGGCCGAGGGCAAAGTTTAGGGTTAGGGATAGGTTTGGGGCTAAGGTTAGTGCCTGGTTATGCCCAGGGATGTGTTAGGGTTAGGGGTCATGGCTAGGCACATGGTTATGTTGAATGTGAGGCATAGGGTTAGGGCTAGGGCTAAGCTTTAGTGTAGGGTTAGTTTTAAGGTGTAGGGTTCAGGTTGTGGTTATGGTTATGGCAATAATTAGAATTTGGGTCAAGGCTAGGATTAGGGTTAAATCTAGGGCTAGGGTTAGGGTTAGAGTTAGGGTTAAAGTAATTTTTAGGGTTAGGTTATTATATGGGTTCGAGATATGGTTAGGGTAACGATCAGGGTTAGGGTTAGATTTAAGGTTTGGATTAAGGTTTGATTAGGGTTATGTTTAGGCCTAGTGTTAACATTAGAGAGGTTAGTACTAGAGCTAGGGCTAGGGAAGGCTTAAGTTTGGAGTTAGGTTTAGGGTTAGGTTTAAAATTAGGTTTAGGGTTATTGTTAAGGTTCCTGTTCGGGGTATGGTTAGAGTTAGGGTTAGGGTTATGGTTAGGTTTAGGGATTGGGCTGGGGATATGGTTAGAATAAGTGGTAGATTTAGGGTTAGGGTTAGGGTTTAGGGTTATGAATAGAGTTAGAGTTAGAGATACGGTTAAGGCTAGGGCTAGTCTTAGGGCTAGGTTTAGATTTAGGATCTGGGTTAGGTAGGCCTAGGATTATCGTTAGAAATGGGTTTAGAGAAAGCGTTTGAGAAGGCTAGGGCTATGATGGGGTTTATGCTTCGGGTAAGGATTATGATTAGGGAAATAGCTAGGTTTTTAGTTTGGTATAGTATTAGTGTTAGTTTTAGGGTTAGGTTTAAGATTAGGGTTTAGGGTAAGGGTTAAGAGTAGGTTTAGATTTAGGGTTAGGGATAGGGTTAGGTATGGGTTAGGGTTAAGGGTAGGGCTAGGATTGTGGTTAAGGTTTGGGTTACGACGAGGGTTAAGGCTAAATTTAAGGTTAGGTTTAAGGTTAGGAGCAGGACTAGGGCTAGGTTTAGGGGGAGGGTTAGGCTTTAGGTTAAAGGTTAGTGCAAGAGTTAAGGCTTAGGGTAGAGGTATTATTAGTGTTTAGAGATGTCTCTGCTACATATCTACTCTGCGACCTATGACAAACCACTTAACTTCTCTGTGCCTCAATTACCTCATTTGTTATATGGGGATCAAAACTGTGATCCCCATGTGAGACACTGACTGTGTCCAATCTGACCTTGAATCTCCCCCTGTGCTTAAAACAATGCTTAGCACATAGTAAGTGCTAAACAAATACCACAATCTCTTTGTTAATATTATCATTATTATTAGATAGGGTTAGGGTTAGTGGGAGGCTGACGGCCAGCCTAGGGTTTAGGTTAGGGTGAGAGATACCGTTAGGGTTAAAGGTTCGGTTAAAGGATAGTGTTAAAATTCGAGTTAGGTTTGGGTTTAGCTTTAGGGTCAGATTTAGGTTTGGGATTATGGTTAGGATTGTGATTAGGTTTAGGTTTATGGTTAGGGCTAGGCCTAGGCTTAATGATAGACTTATGTTTGGATTTAGAGTACGTTTTAGGGTTAGCTTTGTTGTTAAGGTTAAGATTTGATTAGGGTTTGGGTTTGGGTTAGGGTTAGAGTTAATGCTAGGGCTTCTGAGCAGGTTAAATTGAAATTTACATTATGGGTCAGAGTTAAGGCTATGGCTCCTGAACAGTTAAAGTTAGAGTTTGGGTTAAGGCTAGGTAAGGGGGTAGGGTTAGGCTTAGGGCTAAGGTGAAGGTTAAGTGATGGTTAGTTGTAAGATTATGGTTATGGTTATGATGAAGGTATGTGTTAGGACAATAGTTAGTGCTAGGGCTATGGTTTAGGGCTAGGTTTAGTATTAAATTTAAGGTAAAGTTAATATTAGGGGTAGGGTTAGGAATGCGTTAAAGCTATAGGCTAGGCTATGTCTAGTGTTAGGTGATCGTGGGGATAAGGTTAGAATTTGGGTGAGGAATAGGTTTGAGTATTAGGATTAGTGCTAGGGTCACGCTTAAGGTTAGGGTTTGTACTAGGTTTGACATTAGGGTTTGGTCTACGTTTAGGACCAGCACAGTGCATTGACCAGGGAGAGTTGCAGGGTTTAAGGGTGATAGGGTCCCACAACACAGGTGTCCAGAATTGGAGGGCTTCAGCCAGGGTTAAGGTCAGGTTTACGGTTAGCACTAAGGGTGGGATTAGTGCTGCGATAGGATTTGGGTTATGGATAAGGTTAGGATTAGGTATTCAGTTAAGTTTAAGACTAGGGTACGTCCTAAGGTTAAGGTTAGGTCTAGAGTTGGGGAAAGGCCCAGGGTTGTGTTTAAGACTCAATCTAGGTATAGAATTATGGTTAGGGTTAGGGATAGGTTGAAGGTTAGGGTTAGGTTTGAAAGTAGCTCGAGAGGTAGAGCCAGGCTTAGGATTGAGGTTAGGGTTTTAGGGTTAGACCTTGATTTGGGGTTAGGATTAGAGTTAGGGTTAAGGTGAGGTTTAGTATTATGGTTAGGGTTAATGCTAGGACTTGGGCTAGGATTAGTTCTTGAGTTAGGCATAAAGTTAGCATTACCATGGTTTGTCTAGACTTAAATCTAGGCCTAGTCTAGGGTTATTGCCAGAGTTAGGGGTAGGCCAAGGGGTAGGCTAGGGTTAGGGTTCAGGTTAAGTGTAGTGTTATGGTTAGTTGTAGACATGAGGGTAGGCCTAGGGCTCGGGTTATAGTTGAGGTTTAGTGGTAAGGTTAGTTGTCGATTAGGATTATAGTTATGTTTAGGGTTAGGTTTAGGGTTAAGATTATGGTTTGATTTAGTAGTAAGATTACTAGTAGTGCTAGGCTAGGATTAGTGTAGGGATGGGGTTAGGACTAGAACTAGGGCTAATACTAGAGTTAGAGCGAGCATTAGGTTAGGATTAAGATTTTGGTGAGGTTTAGTCCTAGAGTTATGATTAAGATAAGGGTTAGGGTTAAGGCTAGAATTAGAGTAATGGGTAGAGTTAGGTTTAGGGACTGGAGTAGAATTGGAGGTAGGGTTAGGGCTAGTATTAGAGGTATGATTAGGGTTAGGTTTTGAGGCCAGAGTAGAAGTGAGGTTAGTATTAGGGTTAGGGGTAGTGTTAGGCGTAGGCTAAAGACTATGGCTCTGGTAAAGGTATAGTATAGAGTTAGGTGTAGGGTTAGGACTAGCAGTCAGGTTAGATATGGGTAAAGAGTTTGCATTAGGTTTAGCAATAGGGTTAGTCCTTGCCTTGGGTTTACAGTTAGACTTAAGGTTTGAGTTCATTCATTCATTCATTCAATTGTATTTATTGAGCACTTACTATGTGCAGAGCACTGTACTAAGCGCTTGGGAAGTACAAGTTGGCAACATATAGAGACGGTCCCTACCCAACAACGGGCTCACAGTCTAGAATGGAGAGACAGACAACAAGACAAAACACGGAGACAGGTGTCAAAATCGTCAGAACAAATAGAATTATAACAATATGCACATAATTAACAAAATAAATGGAATAGTAAATATATACAAGTAAAATAAATACAGTAATAAATCTGTACAAACATATGTGCAAGTGCTGTGGGGAGGGGAAAGAGGTAGAGTGAGGGGATATGGGGAGGAGGAGAGAAAAAAGGGTGCTCAGTCTGGGAAGGTCTCCTGAAGGAGGTGAGCTCTCAGTAGGGTTTTGAAGGGAGGAAGAGAGCTAGCTTGGCAGATGTGTAGAGGGAGGACGTTCCAGGCCAGGGAAAGGACGTGAGC
The DNA here is from genome assembly GCF_015852505.1 of Tachyglossus aculeatus. Taxonomy (NCBI): domain Eukaryota; kingdom Metazoa; phylum Chordata; class Mammalia; order Monotremata; family Tachyglossidae; genus Tachyglossus; species Tachyglossus aculeatus. The sequence goes on from NW_024045096.1 coordinate 411,437, forward strand.
CTGGGGTCGATGACAGAACAGGCAAGAACGAGGCACAGTGAGGAAGTTAGAAGCAGAGGAGAGGAGGGTGCACACTGGGCTTTAGAAGGAGAGAAGAGAAGTGAGGTAGGATGGGGCGAGGTCATGGAAAACCTTGAAGCCGAGAGTGAGCCGTTTTTGCTTGATTCGTTGGTTGACAATCAGCCACCGGAGAATTACGAGTTAACGCTGGGCTTAAAGATAGGTTTCAGTTGAGGGTTAGATTTAGTTTTAGGGTTAGGTTTAGGGTTCATTTAAGGCTAGAGTGTTGGTTATAGGGTTAGATTAGGTGTAGGTCTAGGTGCAGGGCTAGGGCTAGGGTTAGGTGGAAGATTAGAGTTAGAGTTTGGGTTATGGTTAACCCTAGGGAGGGTTAGAAACAGGGAGAGGGTTAGGTATTGGGGTAGTTGAGGGTTAAGGTTAGGTTTAGAGTTAGACTTAGGTTTTAGGTTAGGGTTATTGCTAGAGTTAAGGTTAACGTGTTAGGGTTAAGTATGTGGTTAGGGTTAGGGTTAGTATGGTTAGTGTGAAACCAGACCATAGAGGTATGGTTCAATTTATGGTTCGGGTTAGAGTAAGGGTTAGGGTTATATGTAGGGTTAAATATAGATTTAAGGTTAGGGTTGATTAGTTAATTGATTAACTAATTATTTTAATTTAATCAATTGATTAACGTTAAGGTGTTAGGGTACAGGGTTGGGGTTAGTAAAGTTAGAGTTAGTATGAGGGCCAGGGTTGGGGCTACGGATAGGGTTAAGGTCAATCTTAGAGATAGGGATAGGGCTAGGGTAAGATTTAGGATAGGAATTAGGCCTGTGGGTAAATGTGGGGTAAGGGTTGGGATGAGAATTAGATTTAGTGTTAAGGGATATGACTGGGTCCAAGGCTAGATTTGACATTAGGTTCAGAGTTGTGGCTAGGTTTAGGATTTATGGTTACGGTTTGGGTTAGTGTTAGGCTTTGGCTTAAAGTAAGCGATGGTGTTAGGGCTAAACCCAGGGTTCGAGTGAGTGTTAGGGATAAGATTAAAGTTAGGGTTAGAGTTTGGGTTAGCAGTAGTGCTAAAGTAAGGGTTTTGGATATGCTTAAGGTTAGGGTAAGGGCTAGGGCCAGAGTTAGATTTGGGGTTAGGGTTAGGGTTTGCTTTAGGATTAGTAATTAGTGTTAGTGTAAAGGTTAGGGTTAGGGTGAGGGCAAAAGTCAGGACAGGTTTAATTTGGGTTAAGGTTGAAGCTAGAGCTAGGGCTAGGCCTAGAGTTAGAGTTAGTGTTTTGGCTAGTGGTAGATTCAAAGCTAAGGTTAAGTTTAGGGTTAGAGAGAGAGGATTAGGGTTGAGTGTGTGTTATGGTGAGGTTTAGTGTTTATGTTAAGGATAGCACTGGGCGAAGGGTAAGGTTAGGGATAGTGCTTGTGTTAAAGTCAAGGTTTGGGATAAGGTTCAGATTAGAGCTAGGATTAGGGTTAAGCTTAGGTTTAGTGTTAGATGTATGTACCTTTTAGATTTAGTCTTTGGGTTAGGGCTAGTGCCAGGGTTATTCCTAACATTTGAGCTGGGGATAGACCTAGTGTAAAGTTTGAGGTTGGGTCTAGGGCAGGGTTAGCGTTCGGGCTAGGGTAACACATAGGGTAACACCTTGAAGCAACATGGCTTAGTGGAAAAAGCACGGGTTTGAGAGTCAGAGGTCATGGGTTCTAATCCCCGCTCCGCCCACTTATCAGCTGTGTGACTTTGGACAAGTCACTGAACTCTGTGTCTCAGTGACCTCATCTGTAAATGGGGATCAAGATTGTGAACCCCACGTGGGGCAAACCTATTACCCTGTATTTACCCTAGCGAGTAGAACAACGCTTGCAACATTCTAAGCGCTTAACAAAGGCCATCATTATCATTATTCTTATTACCTGGGGCTAGAGTTAGGGTTTGTGTTCTAGCTAAGGCTAGGGTGAAGCCCAGTGTTATTGTTAGTCCTCAATCTAGGGTTGTCTTGTCTTATGCTGTCGAGTGGTTTCCGACCCCATAGCTACTCCATGTGCACATCTCTCCCTGAATGCCACACCCCTTCTGAAATCGTTCTGATAGTGTAACCAATCGAGTTTTCTTGGTACAAATATGGAAGTGGTTTACCATTGCCTCCTTCCACGAAGTAAACTTGAGTTTCCGCTCTCGAGTATCTCCTACTTCAAGAAAAGCCTATTTGGCATTTCATGGAAAAGGTGCTTCAACACAAGTGACTTTGCTAAAATGGAGAAACACACATTTACTCAACTTTCGTAGCAGGACAGACTAAAGATGGCACATGCAGAACTCATGACGCCTTAAGGAATGTACACCGCAGGGCAATCAATCAATCGATTGTATTTATTGAGCGCTTACTGCGTGCAGAGCACTGTACTAAGCGCTTAGGAAGTACAAGTTGTCAACATATATAGGGCAAGGATCAGTGTAGATATCTGCTGTAACTGGATTACTATTGTACAGGGACCTAACTATATGAAATGTCACGAAGAGGTGATTTGGCATTTCGTGCCAGACAGATTTCAATGTAACGGACCTTTACAAGGTGGAGCTAAACACGGTGGGGTCTGTCGCAATTTCTGGCCCTGTCACGAGGACAGGGAGCATGTCGTGGCGGCTTGGGGCATAAAGACTTCTGGAAGTTGTAGTGTGATGCTCGTTTTTTCCAGCGTTCACCTCTGCCTAACGAACTATCAACCTCGTCTTGCCCCGCGGGGGAGCCGTGGCCATTTTGCCAAGCGCAGAAGGTGCAGGAAGTAGAAGTTCAGGTCGTGTTCCCTTTTCTAATGATAGTAATTATGGTATTTGTTAAGTACCTGTTACCACTCCACGTGAGGTGCCACACAGAGAGCACAGGGACGCCAACCTTGCCCAGAATCAGGCTCTTTAAATTCCAAAACCTCCTGGGAGAGTTTACCACACCAACAAGTGTAAAGGCACTGAGCGGCTCCACATACTGTGTCGGACATCGTACCCGAGCTGGTTTATTACACATACTTGTTTTTGAAAGAGCCCGCTCCAACCTGTCAAATGCAGACGGCCTTGTCCCACCTGAAAGTGCTCCCCCTAGAGTGAAATCATTAGTCCCCGCCCTATCGGTAGGGTTCCTGTGTAGTTGAGCCCAGTCAACGACCCAAGCCAATCAGGACTTGTCGCGAGGTGAGGAAGAGTGCCATGGCGGCTGATGGGACAAGGAATTCTGGCAGTTGGTATTTGATACTCATTCTAGACAGCGTTCACCTCGGCCTATTGAACTACAACACCCATCATGAGCCGTGGGGTTGGGGGAGGGGGGCCGGCCGCGAAAATTTTTCAGAGCGCAGAAATCACAGGAAGCGGATTTTAAGGGTGTATTCCCATTTATATTGGTCGTAATTATGGTATTTGTTACGTACCTATTACCACTCCCCCTGAGGTATCACACAGAGAACAAGGAGACCCCAACCTCGCTCAGAATCAGGTTTTTTCAATCCCATTCCCTGCCGGCAGTTTACTATACAACCATGGATCAAGGCACTGAGCTGCTCCACATACTTTGTTCGTGCATCTTACACGAGGTGGGTTAGAAAACATCATTGCTTTTGAATTAGCCCATTCCGAGCTGTCAAATGAAGATGACCTTGACTCTCACGAAGGTGCTCCCAAAGGAGCGAACCCTCATTAGTCCCCGCCCCATTCTTAGGGTTCCTATGTAGCCTAGCCCAGTCACCGACAGAAGACAATCCAGCACTGTCGCGCACTGAGGATGAGTGGCTTGGCGGCTGAAGGGACAAAGACTACTGGGAGTTGTAGTGTGATTCTCATTCCAGACAGGGTTCACCTCCGCCTAGCGAACCACCACTCCCATCATGCCCGTCGGGGAAGCCCTCCGTCATGTCTGGCCCTGTCGAGAGGGGAGGGAGAGTGGCATGGCGTCTTGGGTCACCCAGGCATCTGGGAAATGTAGTGTGATACCCGTTCTGGACAGGCTTCTCTTCCATCTACTGACCTACCACTCCCCTTATGCTCCTCGGTGGAGCCTCTGCCATGTCAGGCCTTTTCAGGAGAAGAGGGAGTGTGTCATGGCGGCTCGGTGCAAAAATGCTTCTTGGAGTTGTAGTGTGATGCTCGGTCTGGACAGCGTTCACTTCTGCCTAACGAACTACCATCCTCGTCTTGCCCCGCGGGGGTGCCTTGGCTATTTCATGGAGCGAGGAAGGTGCGGGAAGTAGATATTCAGGGTGTTTTCCCTTTCCTATTGATAGTAAGTATGATATTTGTTAAGTACCTGTTACCACTCCCCATGGGGTGTCGCACAGAGCACGAAGACCTCAACCTCGCTCAGCATTAGGCTCCTTGAAATTCCACTCCCTGTTGGGATAGTTTACCACACCATCAAGTTTAAACACACTGGGCGGCTCCACATACTGTGTTCGGGCATCTTACTCGAGCTGGATTATTATGCATACTTGCTTTTGAATAAGCCTGCTCCAAACTGTCAAATGCAGACTGCATTGTTCCTCCTGAACCTGTTCCTTCAAGATTGGATTTATAGTCCCCGCCCTATCAGTAGGGTTCCTATGTAGTTGAGCCCAGTCACCAACCCAAGCCAATCAGGTCTTGTCGCGAGGTGAGAAAGAGTTGTTTGGGGCTGATGGGATGAAGACTTCTGGGAGTTGAAGTGTGATGTTCATTCTAGACAGGGTTCACCTCCGCCTAACGACCTACCATTCCTGCCATGCCTCTCTACGAGGCCTTCCAACATGTGTGGCCCTGTCGAAATGAGAGGGAGAGTGGCTTGGAGACTGGGGCCACAACGATCTCTGGGAGATGTAGTTTGATGCCCGTTCTAGACAGCGCTTTCCTCCGTCTATTGAACTACCACCCCCGTCATGCCCCGTGGAGGAGCCTCTGCCATGACAGGCCCTTTCGGAAGGCGAGGGAATGTCACGGTGGCTCGGGGCACAAAGACTTCCGGGATGTGTAGTGTGATGCTTGTTCTAGACGGCGTTCACCTCTGCCTACAGAATTACCACTTCTGGCCCTGTCGCGAGGACAGGGAGGGTGTCAAGGAGGTTCCGGGCACAAAGACCTCTGGGTGGTGTAATGTGATGCTCGTTCTAGACAGCGTTCACTTCTGCCTGTCTTGCCATCCCTGTCTTGCTCCGCGAGGTTGTCATGGTCATTTTTCAGGGTGTCCAGAAATTGCAGGAAGTAGATGTTCAGGGTGTATTCACTTTTTATTGATAGTGATTATAGTATTTGTTAACTACCTGCTACCGCTACCCGTGAGGTATCGTGCAGAGGGCACGGAGACCTCAATCTCGCTCAGAATCAGGCTACCTTAATCCCATTCCCTTCTGGGAGAGTTTAACACACCAGAAAGTGTAAAGGCACCGAGTGACTCCAAATAATGTTTGGACATTGCACTAGAGCTGGTTTATTACATACTTACTTTTTACTGTGCCTGCTCCAATCTGTCAAATACAGACTGCCTTGTCCCTCCCGAAGGTGCTCCCCCAAGAACGAACTCTTAGTCCCTGCCCTATCCATAGGGTTTGAGGCCAGTCACCGACACAAGCCTATCTGGCCTTGTCGCGAACTGCGGAAGAGTGGTCTGGCTACAGATAGGACAAATAATTCTGTCAGTTGGAGTGTCATGCTCGTTCGAAACAGCTTTCACCTCGGCCTATTGAACTACAACTATCGATATGCACCGCGGGGGTGTCCGCGGCCTTTTTGCAGAGTGCAGAAAGCACAGGAAGCAGATGTTCAGGGCATATCTCATTCATATTGACCGTAATTATTGTATTTGTTACGTACTTATTACCACTCTCCGTGAGGTGTCACATAGAGAACAAGGAGACCCCAACCTCGCTCGGATTCAGGCTTCTTGAGTCCCATTCCCTCCCGGGAGAGTTTACCATGAAACCAAGGGGCAAGGCACTGAGCGGCTCCAGTGTTCGTACATCTACATGAGGTGGGTTATAACACATCATTGCATTTGAATGAGCCCACTCCGAGCTGTCAAATGCAGATGACCTTGTTTCTCAAGAAGGTGCTCCCAAAAGATCGAACCCTCATTAGTTCCCACCCTATCCGTAGTGTTCCTATGTAGTGTAGCCCAGTCACTGACACAAGACAATCTGGCCCTGTCTCGAAGTAAGGATGAGTAGCTTGGCGGCTGATGGAACGAAGACTTCTGGGAGTTGTAGTGTGATTTTCATTCTAGACGGGGTTCACCTCTGCCTAGCGAACCACCGCTCCTGTCATTCCCCTCGGCGAGACCCTCCTCCACGTCTAGACCTGTCGCAAGGAGAGGGAGAGTGGCGTGGCGGCTCGGGGCACAAAGATTTCTGGTAGATGTAGTGCGATGCTCATTCTTGACACCGTTCACCTGTGTCTACTGACCTACCACTCCAATTATGCCTCGCGGGGGAGCCTCTGCCATGTCAGACCCTTTCGGGAGGAGGGGGGGCGGTGATGGCGGCTCATGGTATGCAGACGTCTGGGATTTATAGTGTGATAATGGTTCCAGACAGCGTTCACCTCCTCCTACAGAAGTACTATCCCGGTCATGTCCTCCGGAGGGGCCCACGTACATGTCTGGCACTGTCGCAAGGAGAGGGAGAGTGCCAAGGTGGCTCAGGGCACAAAGACATCTGGAGGTTATAGTGTGATGCTTGTTCTAGACAGCGTTCACCTCTGCCTTCCAAACTAACACTCTAGTGATGCCTCGCGGCCATGTCTGCCCCTGTCTCAAGGAGAGGGAGAGTGGCATGGCGGCTCGGGACACAAAGACGTCTGGGAGTTGTAGTTTGATGCTTGTTCTATTCAGCGTTCGCCTCCGCCTACAGATTTACCTCTCCCGTCATGCCTCGTGGGGAACTGGGGCCATTTTGTGGAGGCCGGAATGCACTGGGGGCGGGTGTTCAGGGCGTTTTCCCATTCATGATAGTAATTATGTTTTTAATAATAATAATAACAATAATAATGGCGTTTATTAAGCGCTTACTATGTGCAAAGCACTGTTCTAAGCGCTGGGGAGGTTACAAGGTGATGAACAAGGGTTCCCATGGGGGGCTCACAGTCTTAATTCCCATTTTACAGATGAGGTAACTGAGGCACAGAGAACTTAAATGACTTGTCCAAAGTCACACAGCTGACAATTGGCGCAGCCAGGATTTGAACCCATGCCCTCTGACTCCAAAGCCCATGCTCTTTCTACTGAGCCACGCTGCTTCTAATTTTGTTCAGTGCCTGTTACCACTCCCCTTGAGGTGTCGCAAAGAGAACCCGGAGACCCCAACCTCGCTTCAAATCAGGCTCCTTTAACCCCTTTCCCTCCGGAACGAGTTTAACACAACAAAGTATCAAGATACTAAGACCCTTCACATACTGTGATCGGGCATCATACCTGGGCTAGATTATTGCACATTCCCGCATTTTACTAATCCCTCTCTGCGCTGGTAAATGAAGATATCCTTTACTCTTCTGAAGATGCTCCCGCAAAAGAAAATCCTCATTAGTCCCCGCACTATCCGTAGGGTTTCTATGTAGTCGAGCCCGGTCACCGACACAGACATTCAGGCCCTGTCACGAGGTGAGGGAGAGTGGCTTGGCGGCTCGTGAGACAAAGGGTTCTGAGAGTTATATTCCCACTTTAGTTCTGAACAGCGTTTACCTCTGCCCAAAGAACTACCACTCCCATAATGCCTCGCAGCAGGGCCTGAGGCCATGTCTGGCCCTGTCGGAAGGAACTGGAGAGTGTCATGGCTGCTCAGGGCACAAAGACTTCTGGGAATAGTAGTGTGGTGCTCGTGCTCTACAGTCTTCATCTCCATCTATTGAACTAACATTCCCGTCATTCCCTGAGGTGGAGCCTCAGCCATGTCAGGCGGTTTTCCGTGGAGAAGGAGAAGTCTTTGTGCCCCGATCCGCCACGCCACGCTCCCTCCCACCGCTACACGGCCGGTCTGGTTAGGTGGGTGCCTGGTGTCTCCTCTGTCGCCTCCGCTTTCTCGCAGTGCTGTTGATTCGCGATTACTCTTGGCCAATCGCGGTGCGGGGACCGGCGCTGGGGCTCTGGGAATCCAGAGTAGCCGGCCGGGGCCAGCTGGATCCGGGCAGCTGCCTTCTTGTGGCAGCTCTGGAGTACTACATCGACGCTCAACCGATGTTTCAGTCCTTTTGTACTTCATCATCCCCTATGACGTCCTCCTACTGGGAAGCTATATTTTTTCCCTCCTCCCGTTTACATTGTCCAGTTCCTTGGGCCAGGGACCATGTGTACTAGGGCCCTCCGACACCTCCAACTACAAATGTTCAAAACCGTCCTCCTTCTCTTCCAATTCGAAACCTGTCCCACCACCTGCTTTTTTATAGGTCTCTTTGTTTTTTCTTCTACTGGTATTTCTTCATAGACGCTTGCTATGTGCCCCAGGTACTGTCCTCAGTGCTGGAGTAGATTCAAGCTAATCTGTTTGGACAGACTCCTGTCCCACATGGGCCCCACAGTGTTCACCTTCCATTTTACAGATGAGGTAACAGAGGCCCCCAGAATTCATTCATTTATTCTTTCATGCAATCGCATTGATTGAGCGATTACATGACAATAAACAATAAACAATAACAATAAACAGACACAATCCCTGCCTACAGTGAGTTCACAGTCTAGAGGGGTAGACAGACCTTAATATACAGAAAATAGATGAAGAAGGAATGAAAAAATTGAATTTACAGAGAGGGGACTTGCCCACAGTGTGACATAGTCAAGACCCGGAATTAGAACTCTCGCCACCAGTTCCGGCTGCTTTCCTTTCGTATCACCGTAAATCGCACTAATTTTCATCCAGTCTCACAAGTCTGAATTTCGGTGTTGTGTTTGACTCAATCTATCGAACTATCGATCAATCGTGTTAATTGAATGTTTTCTGTGCGTCGAGCACTACACTCAGCTTTTGCGGGAGTAAACTTCAACAATTGAAGAGACACATTTCCTGGCAACAACGGGCTTTTACTCTCCAGGGGGAGACAGACACCAATAGGAATCAATTCATTGAGGCTATAGATGGAAGTGCTGGTGGGCTGGGGATTGCGGGGAGGGGCTCAGCACGGCGGCAGCACTGCGAAAGTCGCCCTTTGCCAGGCTGAATATCGGCGACCCTCGGCTTTTGCTAGCCCCCCAACGGCCTCGAGACAGGCCGTGGGGCACGGCGGGGATAGTGGCCTGGTAGGCAGAGGCGATCGCTGTCCACAGAGAACATCAGACTATGACTTCCAGAGGTCTTTGGACCTCAATACCTCACGGAACCCTCCCGACAGGGTCTTATTGACCGGATCGATGCCTGGGCTGGGTTCCTTGGGGTCTGACGGAACGTGCGGGAAACTAATGGGGGTTCAGTCCTGTGGGAGTACCCTGGGGAAGGCTAAGGACAGCTTCCTGGAACAGCGGGAAGGGGGCTCTTGCCAAAGAAAGTGTGTGTAAATACCTCTCCCGATTTAAGCGGCCGGCCTTCTGTACACGGGGCTACTCAGTACCTTGATGGTTGGTTGTGTAGTAAACTCTCCCGAAAGCAAATGGATTGAAAGGAGCCCGATTTGTACTGAGTTTGGAGGCTCTGTGTTCTCTGCGCTACACCTCCCAGGGATTGGTAGCACGTACCTACAAAATATCATAATTACTATCAATCTCGATCGGAAAACGTTCTAAGCAACCTCCGACCGTGCCTTCCGCGCTCTGGCCCATGACCTCGGGCCCCGCCGCTGGGAACGATGGGACTGCTAGTTCTGGAGATGGAGGTGAATGCCAGTAAAGAGCGAGGGTCAAACTACGACTCCCAGAAGTCTTTGTGCCCCGATCAGTCACGCCACGCCCCCTCCCACCGGGTCACAGCCAGACAGTTTGAGCGACTGCCTGGGCTGGCCTCTGTCACCTCCAGTTTCTCGCAGTGCTGTGGGTTCAGTGATTATTCTTGGCTAATGGTGGTTAGGGGAACTGTGCGACCAGAGCAGAGGCAGCCTGCGTCCCACATCAGGGTTCGCAGCCAGTGGAAGAGAGTTAAGACGTAGTTCATCCTCAGGGTTACAGGTGTGGCAGATGATGTACACAGATTCCAAAGTGTCTTGGCCAAAATCACCCAGCCCAAAAGTGTTACAACTGGGACTTGGTCTCAGGTCTACCACATCCCAGTCCTGCGCTCTTTCCAACTCACTTCTCTGCTTCTCGAGGGTGGTGCGAGGTTCTTTCGATGGCAGCCCTCCGAAACCTCCAAGTACACATGTCTAAAGCTATCCTTCTCTTCGAGCCCGGGCTTTGGAGTCAGAGGTCATGGGTTCAAATACCGGCTCCGCCAATTTTCAGCTGTGTGACTTTGGACAAATCACTTCACTTCTCTGTGCCTCGGTTACCTCATCTGACAAATGGGAATTAAGACTGTGAGCCCCCCGTGGGACAACCTGATTCACCTGGTAACCTCGCCAGGGCTTAGAACAGTGCTTTGCACATAGTAAGTACTTAACAAATGCCACCATTATTATTATTAATTCGAACCCTGTCCCGGAACCTGCTTTTTTATTGATTTCCTCGCTTTTCCGTCTTTTGTTTCGGAAGGGCTGGGGGCTGGAGGCTGGGGGTTGCGGGGAGAGACTCAGCACCACCGCGGCGCTGCGCAAAGCTGCCCTTTGCCAGCCTGAATATAAGCTACCCCCGCCTTCTGCGAGCCCCCCAACGGCCGCGAGACAGGCCGTGGTGCACGACGGTTATGGTAGATCTGTAGGCAGAGGAGATTTCCGTCCAGAAAGAGCATCGGACTATGACTCCCAGATGTCTTTGGACCTTGGGCTTCGACACTGTTTGTGTGGTAACCTCTCCCGAGAGCGAATGGGCTGAAAGGAACCAGATTTGGACCGAGTTTGGGGTCTCTGTGTTCTCTGCACTATACCTCACAGGAAGCGGTAGCAAGTACTTAGAAATACCATAATTACTATCAGTCTCAATCCGAAAACGTTCTAAACAACCGTCGCTCGCGCCTTCCGCCCTCTGGCCCATGGCCACTGGGCACGATGGGATTCGTAGTTTAGGAGGTGAAGGTGAAACTTAGTGAAGAGCGAGCGTCAGACTATGACTCCCAGAGATTTTTGTGCTCCGATCCACCACGCCACACTCTCTCCCACTGCGACACGGCCAGACTGTTTTGGAAGGGGGTGCCTGGGCTGGCCTCTGTAGCCTCTGCTTTCTCGCAGAACTGTGGTTTCAGCGATTACTCTTGGCCAATCGCAGGTAGGGGGACCATACGACCATTGCAGAGGTAGCCTGTGTCCCACATCGGGGCTCGCAGCCGGTGGAAGAGGGTTAGCACGTAGTTCATCCTCGGGATTACAGGTGCGGCAGATGAGGTATACAGATTCCAAAGTGTCTTAACCAAATTCACAAAAACCCAAATGCCACAACCGGGACTTGGTCCCAGGTCTGCCACATTCCAGACCTGCGCTCTTTCCAACTCGCTTCGCTGCTACTCGAGGGTGGTGTGAGATTGTTTCGATGGCGGTGGGGCTCTAAGAATCCAGAGGAGCCGACCGGGGCCAGATGAATCTGGGAGCCTGCCCTCTTGTGTCAGTTCTGGAGTGTTACATTGGCGCGCAACTGCTGCTTCAGTACTTTTGGACTTCGTCATCCTCTATGACGTCCTCCTGCTGGGAAAATATATTTTTGTCCCTCTTCCTGTCTACATTTTCCAGTTCCTTGGGCCAGGGACCATGTGTACAACTTCTCGCCAAAAGCCTCCAAATAGGCATGTCGACACCTCCAACTAGATGTGTCCAAACCAGAACTACTTCTCTTCCCACTCAAACCCTGTCCCGTTAACTGGTTGGTGTTTTTTGTTGCTGTTGTTGTTGTTTGTTTGTTTGTTTGTTTTGTCTTATATTGACATTTGTTCCTAAGTGCTTGCTATGTGCCAGGCACTGTACTGAGCACTGGGGTAGAGTCAACCTAATTTAACTGGACACAATCCTGTCGCACATGGGACTCACAGCCTTAACACTCCTTTTGAAAGGCGATGTACCGGAGGCCTGAAGAGTTCATTCATTCATTCCATCGTGCATTCCTTCATTCAATCGCCTTCATTGAAGGAGATCGGAAGGAACTGTACTAAGCGCTTGGGAGAGTACCATATAATAATAAGCAGAAAAATTCCCTGCCCTCAAGGAGCTTACAGTCTAGAGGGGGTGAGAGACGTTAAGATAGATAAATAGATCAAGAAATAAAGGGAGAAATGACTAAATAACTATATCTCAGGGAAATAACTTGCCCACAGGTTCACACAGTCAAGATGTGGCAGAGCCGGGATTACAGCCCAGGTCCTCCTGATTCCCAGGACCATGAGCTATCCACTAGACCTCACTGCTTCCCTTTCTCATCTCTCTAGCCCATACCACTTTTCTTCCTGTCTCACAAGCGCGACTTGGTATTGTACTTGACTCAATCAATCAATCGATCAATCAGTCGTGTTTATTGAGCATATCCTGTGTGCAGAGCTGTACTAAGCGCTTGGAGGAGGACAACAGAACAAAATAGGAGATTCAGTCCCTGCTCAGAGGGAGTTTTCAATCTAGATGGGGAGACAGACACCAATAGAAATAAATTCGTCACGGCTACAGATGGAAGTTCTAGGGGGCTGGGGGTTCTGAGGAGGGGCTCAAAACAGCCCTGCGCGGCCGCATCGTCGCCCTTTGCCACGTTGAATATCCGCCTCCCGCACTTTCTGCACGTCCTTCAACAGCCGCGATGCCCGACGCGGGGCACGCTGGAACTGGTAATTTGGTAGGAGGAGTAGAACCCCATCAATAACGAGAGTCAGACTACAACTCCCAGACGTCTCTGTGACCCTAGCCTCCACGGAACCTCCCTCCCCTTTCGACACAGTGTGATCGGCTCGGTATGTGCCTGGGCTGGGCCAAATAGACCCAACGAACGGTGTGGGGACTACTGAGGTGTTGCTACTGTGGGAGCATTTTAGGGGGAGCCGAGGGGATCTGCACGAGTCAGCTTAGAGTGGGATTATGTAAATGAAAGGATGGATTATAAACCCGCCCGGGTAAGTGGCCCGAACTCTATACGTGGAGCCACTCAGTGCCTTGGTCATTGGTTGTGTGGTAAACTCTCCCTGGAGGGGCTGGGATTCGAGGTAGCTGATGTTGAGCTAGCTGGATTTCTGAATGTTCTTTCTCTATGCCATACCTCGCGGTGTGTGGTAGCAGTTACTTAACTAATACCACAATTACCATCATTATTAATGGAGAAATGGCCTTAACAACCTCTCCTGCCCCTTCCGCGTTCCGCCCAATGCCCTCGTGCCCTTCCGCGGGCTCAAGAAGTCCCCAGAGGCCCTGACGTCCCTAAAGTCCCAGAGGCCCCGAGACTTTCTGCACACTCTTCAAGGGCAGCGAGCCCCGTGGCGGGGCAGGATGGGGCTGGTAGTTTGGTAGGTGGAGGCGAAAGCTCTCAAGAGCGAGAGTCAGAGTACCACTCCCAGAAGTCTCTATGCCCCGAGACTACCCGGAGGCTCTCTCCCCTCGCGGCTGGGTCTGATTGGTTGGGTCGATGCCTAAGCAACTTCAACCTCACATTATGGTGGTGTTGCTTTTCAGTTATTATTCTTGGTCAATTGCTGGTGTGATGATTGTACGATAAGAGCGGAGGAGGCCGGCATCGGGTCTCCCACACTGTTGAAGAGGGAGAAGACATAGGCCACAACGTTTTACAGGTGGGCCGGCTGAGGCACACAATTCCAAAGTGACTTTCTGAAACAGACACAGCACAAATGTGGCAGAACCGAAAAGAGGACCCCGGACTTCCCAGCTCCCAGCCCTGTGCACCTTTCACTAACTTCGCTGCTTCTGGAGAATTGTACTGCTTTGTTTGGACGGCGGCGGGGCTCTGGAAATCCAGAGGAGCCGGCCTTGGCCTGAGCAATCAGGGCAGCTGCTCCCTTGTGGCAACTCTGGAGTCTTACATCAGCGCTCATCCGTTGCATCTGTACTCTAGGATTTCGACCTTGTCTATGACTTCCTCCTACCTGGAATATATTTTCTTGTCCCTCCTCCCATCTACATTGTCAACTTCCTTGGGACAGGGACTATGTGTATTACATCCCGCCAACACCTCCAACTACACATGTCCAAAACAGAACTCCTTCTCTTCCCAGTCAAATCCTTCCCCAGCACCTGTTTTTTATTTCTTTCTTTGTTTTGTCTTTTATTGGTATGTATTCATAAGCGCTTGATATGTGCCAGGTACTGTAAAAAGTGCTGGGGTAGATTCAGCTAATCTGGTTGGTCTCAGCCCAATACCACATGGGACTCTCAGTCTTAACTTTAATTTTAAGAGATGAGGTGACTGAGGCCTAGATGAATCATGCATTTCTTCATTCATTCATGCATTCAGTCGAATTTATTGAGTACGTATTGTATGCAAATCACTGTCTTCTGAGCTAGGGAGGGTTACACTATAACAATAATAATAATAATGGCATTTATTAAGTGCGTACTATGTGCCAAGCAATGTTCTAAGCGCTGGGGGGATACAAAGTGATCAGGCTGTCCCACTTGGGACTCACAGTCTTAATCCCCATTTTACAGATGAGGTAACTGAGGTACAGAGAAGTTAAGTGACTTGCCCAAAGTCACACAGCTGACAGGTGGCAGAGCCGGTATTTGAACCCATGACGTCTGGCTCCCAATCCTGTGCTCTTTCCACTGAGCCATGCTGTCACATTCCTTGACCCCAGTGGGGTCACAGTCTAGATGGGGAGGTAGGCAATAATATACAGAAATACATAAAGGAGGAAAAATAAGATGAATAAATAGGTACGTTGCAGAGAGGTGACTTACCCAGAGAGTCGCATAGTCGAGAGCTGATAATAATAATATAATATTAATGATTTCATTTATTAGGCGCTTACTATGTGCAAAGCACTGTTCTAAGCTCTGGGGAGGTTCAAGGTGATCAGGTTTTCGCACGTGGGACTCGCAGTCATAATCCCCATTTTACAGTTGAGGTAACTGAGACACAAAGAAGTTAAGTGACTTGCCCACAGTCACACAGCTGACAGGTGGAGGAGCCGGGATTTGAACCCATGACCTCTGACTCCAAAGCCCGTGCTCTTTCCACTGAGGCACGCTGCTTCTCTGGTATTAAGGCTCTAGCCATGAATTCACGCTGCTTTCCTTTCCCATCTCTGTAGACCAAAGAACTTTTCTTCCTGTCTCACAAGCCCGAGTCTTTGGTTCTGTGTTTGACTCAACCAATCAATCGATCAATCAATCAGTCATATGTATTGAATACATTCTGAGTGTAGAGCATTGTACTAAGCTCTTGGTGGAGTACAACACAACAATGTAACAGACACATTTCCTGCCCACAACGAACTCTCATTCTAGATAGGGAGAAAAACACAAATATAAACAAATTAATTACGGCTATAAATGGAAGTGCTGGGGGCCGGGATTTTGGGGGCAGGGGCTCAGACTACCTCAGCTCGGTAGCAATGACTCCTTTTGACAGGCTGAATATCCACCTACCGCGCTTTCTGCGCACCATACCACGGCCGCGAGACCCACCGCGGGGTATGAAGGGGCTGGTTGTTCAGTAGGCGGAGGCGAATGCCGTCAAGAGCGAGAGTCATACTCCAAGTCGTCTTTGGAACCGAGCCGCCACGGACCCCTTCCTCTTCTCACCACAGGGCTTGAGCAACAGACTTCAGAGCTCCAGGATCCCAAAGGCCCCAGAACCACAAAGCCACAGAGCCCGAGAAACCCAGAACCCCAGAGCACCAGGTGCTCAAAGGCCCCAGTATTCCAGAAACGCAGGATCCCCAAAGCCCCAGAACCCCCGAGCCCCAGGAACCCCAGAAGCCACAGAACCCAGCAACTCCAGGTCCCTAAAGCCCCAGAGTCCAGAGCTCCGTATTTCCAGATTCCCAGGAGCTCTGAAGTCCCGGAAACACAGGATTCCCAGAGTCCCAGGAACCCTATAAGCTCCAGGGCCCCAAGGCCACAGTACCCCAGGATCCCCAGAGGCCCAAAGCCCCAGACCCCAGATCCCCATATTTCAGAAGCCCAGGAGCCCTAGAGCCCCAGGAATCCCAAATACCACAGAGTCCCAAGGCCCCAGAGCTCCAGAGCTCCAGAAACCTCCAAAGCCACAGAGCACCAAGGCCCCAGAACCCCAAGAGCCCCAGAGGCATAAAGCACCAGGGACCCAGGAACCATAGAGCCTCAGAGCCTCAGGAGCTCTAAGATCCGAGAGCCACAGACCACCAGGAGCCCAAGTGGGTCCAAGACACCAGGGTTCCAGAGCACCAGGGCCCAAGAGCTCCTGGAGTCCCAGCGCTCCTTGAGCCCCAGAACCCAGAACCCACTTTGTCCCAGGAGCCCAAAACCCCAAGAGCTCAGCAGCGTGGTCTAGTGGAAAGAACACGGGTTTGGGAGTCAGATGTTGTGGGTTCTAATCCCGGCCACTCCACCTGTGTGCTGTGTGACCTTGGGAATGCCACTTGAGTTTCCTGAACCTCAGTTACCTAATCTATAAAATGGGGATTAAGACTGTGAGCCCCATGTGGGACAACCTGATTATCTCGTATTATTATTATGAGTATTACTATTATTATTATCCCCTGAGCCCCAGGATCTCTGGAGTCCCAAGAACCCCTGGACCCGAGATGCCCCAGATCTCCAGAGCCCTAGACACTCAGAAGCCCCAAGGCACCAGATCGCCAGGAGCTGCAGAGTCCCAGGAGACACAGAGTCTCTATCCCCAGTGTCCCAAGAGCTCAAAAGCCCCAAAGCTACAGATCCTCAGATCCAAGAAACCCAGTAGCCTAAGAGCCCCATGAGTTCCGAGGTCCCAGGAGCCCCTAGGCCGCAGTGCCACAGAGCCCCAGAGCTCTAGAGACCCACAATCCCGGAGCCCCAGAGCCCAGATCCTCAGAGCCCCAGAAGCCCTGGAATCGATGAGCCCCAGGAGCCCCGG
The DNA here is from genome assembly GCF_015852505.1 of Tachyglossus aculeatus. Lineage (NCBI taxonomy): Eukaryota > Metazoa > Chordata > Mammalia > Monotremata > Tachyglossidae > Tachyglossus > Tachyglossus aculeatus. Next base: position 428,482 of record NW_024045096.1, read on the forward strand.
AGCAACAGTGGCTCAGAACCCCAAGAACCCCAAGACCCCAGAGGCACAGAAGTTCCAGAAGGAGAGGAAACCCACGGCCCTAGACAACCAGGAATACCGGGTTCCCTAGGGTCCCCTCAACTCAAGGAATCCAAGGGCTCCAGGAGCCAGAGGAACCCAGAGCCTCAGATCCTTGGAGCCCCACAGCCCAGAGACGCAGGGCCCCAGGATTCCCAAATCCCAAAGGCCCAGAAACCAAGTACCCTATGAACCCCAGTAACCTCAGAGTCCAGATCCCCAGAGACCAAAGATCCCCAAGGACCCAGAGCCCCTGGAGCCCCCTAGAAAAGAGCTCCATATTCCCAGTAGCCCCAAATCTCCAGAACCCAGATCCCCAGCCTCCTAGGAGCCCTGGAGGCCCAAGAACCTAAGAATCCCTAGAGCCCCAGGGATCCAAAGACCCAGGAACCCTAGAGCCCCAGGAGGCTCAAGACACCAGAGCCCCGGAGTCCCTGGAGTCTCAAAGCTCCAGGGACCAGAGCCCAGACGTCCAGGAACACCAGTGGGCACAAGACTCCATGGTCCCGGAGCACCAGGGCCACATCGCCTCTGAAGAACAAGGGCCCAGAGTTCGAGGGCCCCAGGAGCCCAAATATCTAAGAGCCCAACATCGTGGCTTACGGGAAAGAGAACGGGTTTGGGAGTCAGAGGATGAGAGTTCTAATCCCAATTCCACCACTTGGTTGCTCTGTGACCTTGGGCAATCTACTCAACTTCTCTGTGCCCCAGTTACCTCATCTGTAAAATGGGGATTAAGAACGGTGAGCCTCACTTGAGACAACCTGATTACCTTGCCTCTATCCCATCTCTTAGAGCACTGCTTGTCACAAGGTAAGCGTTTCAGCAAATATTATTATTGTTATTATTGTTATTTTTATCCCCCGAGGCCCAGGAGCCCATCTCTACAACCGCAGAAGACAAATAGCTCCAGAGCCCCGAGGTCCCAGAGTCCCTGAGGGTCAGGAACTCCAGAATCCCAGGAGCCCTGCAGTCTCATGAACCCCAGGACCTGAAGCTCCTCAGATCTCCAGAGCCCTAGAAACCCAGGAACCCCAAGGCCACAGAGTCCGAGAGCCACTGGAGCCCCAAGAGCTGCTCAGTCTGGAGCCCCAGAGCCCCAGAACCCTTCAAAGCGACAGAAGGCCAGGAGCCATAGAGACCAATGAGACCCAGAGCCTCAATGCCCAGAGTCCCAAGAGCCTCTGAGTCCAAAGAATCCCACTAGCCTCAAAGCTCCAGAGCCCCAGAGTCCCATGAGCTCCTAGACCCCAGAGCCTCTGATACCAAGAGCACTTAAGCCCCAAAGCCACAAAACCCCAGGCTTCCAGAGGTCCCAGCGTCCCAGCAGCCCCAGAGACCAGAAAACCAGTGACCCAAGCACCCCAAAGCCCCAGAGCTCCAGAGACCCACAGTTTCAGATCCCCAGAGCCTCAGGACGCACGTTCCAAGAACCCCAGAGCCCTAGGAGCATCAGAGCCCAGAAGCGCAGGGACCCAGGATCCCTAAATCTCCAGAGCGCCATATCCTCAGCGACCCGGGAGTCCTGGAGTCACATGAACCCCAGGAGCACCAGAATACCAGAGCCCTGGTGACCCAGGATCCCCAAGACCACAGAGGCACAGGACCCCGAGAGCACCAGGAATCCCACGTCCCCAGATCACTAGGAGTCCCAAAGTCCCTCGGCCCCAGAGCCCAAGGATTTCCAGAAATCCAGGAGCCCGAGAGCCCCAGAACACCAGCAGACCTGGACGCCGAAGAACCCCCAGAGCCCCAGATCTCCTGAGCCCCTACCAGAAAACCCCATCCCCCAAGGCTTTCCGCCTATAGCCGCAATGAACCAATTCCTACTGGTGTCTGTCTCCCCCTGGAGACTGAAAGCTCGCTGTGGCCAGGAAAAGTGTCTCTTCTATTGTTGGGTTATAGTCCAGCAAAAGATGAGTGCAGTGCTCGATGCCCAGAATGAACTCAATCAACACGATTGCTTGATCGATAAATCGATCAACTGGGTCCAACACAAAACGAAAATTCAGACATGTGATACAGGAAAAAAAAGCTGTACAATTTACAGTGATGCGAAAGGAAATTAGCTGGATCTGGTGGTGAGACCTCCAATTCCTGCTCTTGACTATGTCACCCTGTGGGCAGGTCCCCTCTATGTAAATGACTGATTGATTCCATTTTTTTTCATTCCTTATCTATTTCTGTATATTAAGGACTGTCTCGCCTTCTAGACTGTGAACTCACTGTGGGCAGGGATTGTGTCTGTGTATAGCTATAGCGTCCTCCCCCAAGCTCTGAGGACAGTGCTTTGCATATAGTAAGCGCTCAGTCAATGTGATTGAATGAATGAAGGAAGGAATAAATGAATGAATTATCCAAGCCTCAGTTACCTCATCTGTACAAGGAAAGGTGAAGACTGTGAATCCGATGTGGGACAGGAGTGTGCCCAACCAGATTGGCCTGAATCTACTCCAGCGCCAAGGACAGTACCTGGTACATAGCAAGCGTTTATGTAGAAATACCAGTCGGAGAAAAAACACAGGAACAAATCAAAAGCAGGTGTCGGGTCAGGTTTTGAATTGGAAGAGAAGAGGAGGACTGTTTTGGACATGTGTAGTTGGAGACGTCGGAGGATCCTAGTACACATGGTCCCTGGCCCAAGGAACTGGACAATGTAGACGGCAGGAGGGACAAAAAATATGTTTTCCCAGTTGGAGAACGTCATAGAGGATGATGAAGTATAAAAGGACTGAAGCTTCGGTCGAGCGCTGTTGTAATACTACAGAGTTGCCACAAGATGGCAGCCGTCCGAATTCATCTGTCCCCGGCCGGCTCCTCTGGATTCCCAGAGTCCCACCACCACTGAAACAACCTCGCATCACCTTCGAGAAGCAGCGAAACGAGTTGGAAAGGGCATAGGGCTGGGAAGTGGTAGACCTGAGATCAAGTCCCGGTTGTGATACTTTTTACTGTGTGACTTTGAACAAGACAATTTGGAATCTGTGTGTCGCAGCTGCCACACCTGTAAACCTGAGGATGAAGTACGTGTTAACTCTCCTTCACAGGCTGGGAGCTCCGATGTGCGACTCAGTAGAGTGGCGTGTCGGCACAGGGCACAAAGCCTTCTGAGAGTTTTAGTGGGATGCTCGTTCTAGACAACGTTCATCTCTGGCTACTGAACTAGTACTCTATCATGCCTCGAAGCAGGGCCCACGGCCATGCCTCGCCCTGTCAGGAGAAATGGTAGAGTGGCAGGGCGGTACAGGGCGCAAAGACTGTTGGAAGTTGACGTGTAATGCTCGCTCTCGAGAGCGTTCACCTCGACCTACGGAACTGCCACTCCTATCAGCGTGGCTCAGTGGAAAGAGCCCGGGCTTTGGAGTCAGAGGTCAGGGGTTCGAATCCCGGCTCCGCCACATGTCTGCTGTGTGACCTTGGGCAAGTCACTTAACTTCTCTGGGCCTCAGTTACCTCATCTGTAAAATGGGGATTAAGGCTGGGAGCCCCCCATAGGACAACCTGATTCCCTTGTAACCTCCCCAGCGCTTAGAACTGTGCTTTGCACATAGTAAGCACTTAATAAATGCCATCAATATTATTATTATTATTATCATGCCCTGCGTAAGGGCCCGTGGCTATGTCTGGCCCTGTCGCAAGGAGTGGGAGAGTGGTGTGGTGGATCGGGGCACAAAGATTTCTGAAAGTTGTAATGTGATGCTCTTTCTAGACAGCATTCGCCACCGCCTACCGAACTACAACTCTCATCATGCCCCCCAGCGGAACCCGCAACCAGATCAAGCCCTTTCAGGAGGAGAGGGAGAGTGGCATGGTGGCTCGAGGCACAAAGACTTCTGGGATTACTGGTATGATGCTCGCTGTAGACAGCGTTCACCATCATCTAAATACCTACCTCTCCTGTAATGCGAAGCGGCAGGGCCCAGGGCCATGTCTGGCCCTGTCGGGTGGAGAAGGAGAGTGGCATGGCCGCTCGGAGCACAAAGCCTTCTGGGAATTTTAGTGTGATGCTCGTTCAATCCAGCGTTCACCTCCACCTAAAAAACAACCACTCCCGTCCTGCCCCACAGCTATGTATGGCCTTGTCAAGCGGTAAGGGAGAGTGGCATGGCGGCTCGGTGCACAAAGACATCAGGAAGTTGTAGTGTGATGCTCGTTCTAGACAGCTTTCACCTCCACCTACAAAACTACCACTCCTGTCTTGCCCCGCGGCAGGGCCCGCAGTCATGTCTGGCCCTGTAGCTAGGAATGGGAGACGGCATGGCAACTCGGGGCACAGAATGTTGGGATTTGAGGTGGGATGCTCGTTCTAGAGAGCGTTCACCTCCACCTACGGTACTACCACTCCTGTCATGCCCCGCTGCAGGGGCCACGGTCATGTCTGGCCCTGTCGGGAGGAGAGGGAGAGTGGCATGGCGGCTCGGGGCACAAAGCCTTCTGTGAGTAGTAATTTGATGCTCATTCTAGAGAACGTTCACAGCCGCCTACAGAACTACCATTCTTGTAATGCCCTGCGGCAGGGCCCGCGGCCATGTCTGGCCCTTTCGGGAGGTTCGGTAAAGTGGCACGTGGATGGGGGAACAAAGAATTCTGTAAATTGTAGTGTGATGCTTGTTCTAGAGAACGTTCACCCCGCCTACCGAACTGCCACTCCCGTCATGTCCCGGAGACATGTCTGACCCTGTCGCAGGGAGAGGGAGAGTGGCATGGCGACTCGGAGAGCACAGACCTCTGGGAGTTGTAATGTGATGCACGTATTAGACTGCGGTCACCTCTGCCTACGGAACTATAACTCCCATCATTGCCCCACGGCGGGACCCGTCGCCATGTCACGCCATGTCGGAAGGAGATGAAGAGTGGAATGGCTTCTCGGGGAGTTGTAGTGTGATTCTCAGTCTAGACAGCATTCATCTCCGTCTACTGAATTATACACTCCCTTACTTCCCGGTGGTGGAGGTTCAACCACGGCAGGGCCTTTCCTGAGGAGATACAGAGTGGCCTGGCGGGGCGGAGCACAAAGTCTTCTGGGAGTTTTAGTGTGATGCTAGTTCTAGACATCGTTCACCTCTTCCTACCGAACTACAACTCCTGTCATGCCCCATAGCAGAACCTGCGGCCATGTCTGGCCCTTTCGGGAGTAATGGGGGAGTGGCATGTCGGCTTAGGCCACAAGGACATCAGGGAGTTGTAGTGTGATCCTCCCTCAAGATAGCGTTTTACCCCCACCTAGCGAACTAACACTCCCTTCATAATAATAATAATAATGATGATAGTAATAGAAATAATGATAATAACAGTAATAATAATTATGTTATTTCTTAAGTGCTAACTATGTGCCAGGAACTGCTCTAAGTTCTGGTGGGTTGTCCCACATGGGGCTGGCAAGTCTTAATCCTCATTTTACAGATGAGGTAACTGAGGCACAGAGAAGCTAAGTGACATGCCCAAGGTCACACAGCAGACAAGTGGCAGATCCAGGATTAGCACCCACATCCTCTGACTCCCAAGCCCATGCTCTTTCTAATATGCCAAGCCGCTTCTTTTCATGTCCTGTGGTGGGGCCCGTGGCCATGTCTGGCCCTGTCGGGAGGGGAAGCAGAGTGGCATGATGGCTTGGGACACAAAAATTTCTGGGAGTTCTAATGGGATGCACCTTCTAACAGCTTTCACCTCTATCTCCTGAACTACCACTCCCATCAGCCCCGCGGACAGCGATGGCCATTTTAGGCCTTGTCGCGAGGTGGGGGAGCGTGGCGTGGAAGTTCGGGGCACAAAGATTTCTGGGAGTTGTACTGTGATGCTCGTTCTAGACAGCGTTCACCTCCGTCTACCGAATTACAGCTCCCATCATGCCCCGCAGAGGGGCCCGCCACCAAGTCTGAGTCTGTGGTGAGTATAAAGAGAGTAGCATGGTGGCTAGGGTCATAAAAAATACTGGGAGTAGTAGGGCGTTGTTCATTCTAGACAGCGTTCACCACCGCCTACAGAACTACCACTCCTGTGATGCCTCGCAGTAGGGTCCACGGCCATGTCTGGCCCTGTCGGGAAGAGAGTGAGAATGGCATTCTGGCTCGGGCCAAAGGCTGCGATGCTCGTTCTGGCCAGAGTTCACCCCCGGCTACCAAACCACCCTTTCTGTCATGCTCAGGGCAGTACCTGACCCCATGTCTGGCCCTGTCGCGAGGAGAGTTAAAAATGCATGGAGTCTCGGTACAGAAATAATTCAGGGAGTTGTAATGTGATGCTCGCTCTAGACAGCATTCACCTCCGCCTACTGAAGTACCTGTCCCGTTATGTCCCGCGGAGGAACCGCGTCTTTTATGAGGACTGCGGAAGGCACAGGAGATGGATGTTAAGGGTGTTTTACCATTCATAACGATAGTAGTTATGCTATGTCTTAAGTACCTGTTACCACTCCCCGTGTGGTGTCGTACAGAGAACACGGAGACCCCAACCTCGCTCCAAATCAGGCTACATTAATCCCATTCCCTCTCGAAAGATTTGACCACACAACCAAGTGTCAACGGACTGAGTGGCTCCACATACTGTTTTCAGGCACCTTATCCGGTCTGGGTTATAACACATCCCTGCATTTGAATAAGCGCTCCCTGCTGTCAAATGCAGATTTCCTTGTCTCTCCCAAAGATGCTCCCCAAAGAGCGAACCTTCATTAGTCCCCTCCTAATATGTACGTTTCCTATGTAGTCGATCCTGGTCACCGACACAGACATTCAAGACTTGTTGCGAGGTAAGCAAGAGTGGTTTGGCGGTTCGTGAGACAAACAGTTCTGAGAGACATATTCTGACTTTCGTTCTGAACATCGTTTACCTCTGCCCAACGAACTACTACTCCCGTCATGCTCTGCAGCGGCGCCCGCGGACATGTCTGGCCCTGTCGCGAGGAGATTTAGAGTGGCATGGCCTCTCGGAGCACAGTTACTTCTGAAAGTTGTATTATGACTATCGTTCTGGATAGCGTTTACCTCTGCCCAGTGAATTATCACTCCTGTCATGCCTGGCGGATAGTTCCACGTACATGTCTGTCCCTATCACGAGGTGAGGGAGAGTGGCATGTCGGCTCCGGGCACAAAGACATCTGGAAATTGTAATGTGATGCTCGTTATAGACTGGCTTCATTTCCATCTACTGACCTACCACGCCCGTCATGTCCCTTCGCAGAGCCTCAGCCATGCCCGGCCACTTCCGGAGGAAAAGGAGAGTGGCGTGGTGGCCCGGGGCACAAGGTCTTCTCGGAATTTTAGTGTGATGCTTGTTCTATACAGCGTTCACCTCTGCCTACCGAACTATCAATCCCATCATTCCCCACTAGGGAGCCACGGTCAATTTGCGGATGTCATCCCCTGCTGCAGGGCCCGGGGCCACGGCTGGCGCTGTCGAAAGGAGACAAAGAATGGCCTGCAGGCTCGGGGCACGAGGACTTCTGCAAGTAATAGTGTGATCCTTCTTCTAGACAGCCTGCACCTCCGCTTAGCGAACAAACACTCCCGTCATGTCCCGCGGCGGGCCGCCGCCATTTCAGGCGCTGTCGTGAGGAGTGGGAGAGTAACTTGGCGCCTGGGGCACAAAGATTTCTGGGACTTGTACTGTGATGCTCGATCCAGACAGCGTTCACCTACACCTACCGAACTACCAATCCCATCATGCCCCGCTAGGGAGCCACGGTCAGTTTGAGGATCGTGGAAGGCGGATGTTCAGGGGATTTTCTCATTCATAATGATAGTAATTATGGTATTTGCTAAGTACCTGTTACCACCCCCCTTTGAGGTGTCGCATAGAGAACACGGAGACCTCAATCTCCTAGATTAGGCTCCTTCAATCTTATTTCCTCCCGAAGGAGTTTACCAAACTACGAAGTGTCAAGTCACTGAGTGGCTCCACATACTGGGTTCGGGCATCTTCCCTGGGCTGGGTTATAACACAGCCTTGCATTTGAATAAGGCCGCTCCGCGCTGTCAAATACAGATGTCCTTGTCTCTTCCAAAGATACTCCCACAAGAGCCAACCCTCATTAGTCCCCGCTCTATCCGTAGGGTTCCTATGTAGTCGTTCCCTTCACCAACACAGACACTGAAGACCTGTCGCGAGGTGAGAGAGAGTGGCTTGGCAACTGGTGAGTTCTGAGAGTTATATTCTTGCTTTCGTTCAGAACAGCGTTTACCACTGCCCGACGAACTACTACTCACAACATGGCTCACGGCGGCGCCGGCAAACATATCTGGCCCTGTCACGAGGCGAGTTAGAGTGGCATGGTGGCTCATGGCACAAAAACCTATAGGAGTTGTTGTGTGATGCTCCTTCTATTCAGTGGTCACGTCCGCCTACAGAACTACCACCCCTGTCATGCTCCGCCTTGGAGCTGTGGCCATTTTGAGGAGAACACGGAGACACCAACCTCCCTCCAAATCAGGCCTCTTTAATCCCATTCCCATTCATACTGTGTTCGGGTATTTTACCCAGGCTGGGTTAAAGTACATCTTTACATTTGAATGAGCCCGGTCTGAGCTGTCAAATGCAGATTGTCTTGTCTAACCTAAAGATGTTTCCACAAGAATGAAACCACAGCGTTTTCCTCTACCCAACGACTACCACTCCCGTAATGCCCCACATTTAGGTCAGCGGACATGTCTGGCCCTGTCACTAGGCGAGGGAGAGTGGCATGGCGGTTCGGGGCTCAAAGACCTCTGGGAGTTGTAGGGTGACTCTCGTTCTAGACGGCGTCCACCTTGTTCTACCGAACTACAACTCCCATCATGCTCCGCGGGAGAGCCCCGGCCAGTTTGTGAAGTGTGGAAGACACTGGAGGAGGATGTTCAAGGCCTTTTCTCATTCATAATGATAGTAATTATGGTACTTGTTAAGTACCTGTCACCACTCTCCGTGAGGTGGCGCATAGAGAACACGGAGAACCCAACCTCTCTACAGATCAGGCTCTTTAATGTCATTCCCTCCTCAAAGAGTTTACCACTCTATCAAATATCAAGGTACTGAGCGGCTCCACACACTGTGCTCGGGCACCTTCTCCGGACTGGGATATAATACATCCGTGCATTTGAATGAGCCCGCTCCAAGCTGTCAAATGTAGAAGACCTTGTCTATCCTGAAGATAATCTCACAAGAGCAAAACTTCCTTATTCCCTGATCTATCTGTAGCGTTTCTATGTAGTCGAGCCTGGTCACCTATACAGACATTCAGACCCTGTCGCAAGGTGAGGGAGAGTGGCTTGGCGGCTGGTGAGACAAAGAGTTCTGAGAGTTATATTCTGACTTTCGTTCCGAACAGTGTTTACCTCTGCCCAAAGAACTGCCACTTCCATCATGCCTCTTGGATAGGCCCGAAGACATGACTGGTCCTATTACGAGGTGAGGAAGAGTGGCATGGCGGCTCGGGGCACAAAGGCATATGGGAGGTGTAGTGTGACGCTTGTTCGAGACAGCCTTCATCTCCATCTACTGAACTACCACTCCAGGCATGCCCCGTGGCAGAGCCTCAGCCATGCCAGCCACTTTACCGAGGAGAAGGAGAATGGCATAGCGGTTCGGTGGACAAGGTCTTCTGGGAGTTTTAGTGTGATACTAGTTCTCGACAGCTTTCACCTTCTACCGAAATTCCACTCCCGTCATGCACTGCGGGGGAGCCGGGGCCAGTTTGCGGAGCCCGAAAAGCACAGGAGTCGGATGTTCAGGCCGTTTTCTCATTCATAATGATAGTAATTATGGCATTTGTTAAGTACCTGAAACCACTCCCAGTGAGGTGGCGCATAGAGAACACGGAGACCAACCTCGCTTCAAATCATGCTCCTGTAATCTCATTCCCTCCTAAAAGAATTTACAACTCAATGAAGCGTCAAGGCACTTAGCAGTTCCACATACTGTGGAGTGGCTTGGCGGCCCATGAAACAAAAAGTTCTGAGAGGTATATTCTGACTTTCGTTCTGAACAACGTTTACCTCTGCCCAAAGCAGTACCACTCCCGTCATGCCCCGCGGAAGGGCCCGTGGCCATTTCTGTTCCTTTCGGAAGTAGAGGGAGAGTGGCATGGAGGCTGGGGGCACAGAAATATCTGTAACTTGTACTGTGATCAATCAATCAATCGTATTTATTGAGCACTTACTGTGTGCAGAGCACTGTACTAAGCGTTTGGGAAGTGCAAGTTGGCAACACATAGAGACGGTCCCTACCCAACAGTGGGCTCATAGTCTAGAAGGGGAAGACAGAGAACAAAACAAACATATTAACAAAATAAAATAAATAGAATAGATATGTACAACTAAAATAAATAAATAGAGTAATAAATACGTACAAACATATATACATATATACATATATACAAGCGCTGTGGGGAAGGGAAGAAGGCAAGGCGGGAGGGGGAAAGAAAGGAGGGGGCTCAGTCTGGGAAGGCCTCCTGGAGGAGGTGAGCTCTCAGTAGGGCCTTGAAGGGAGGAAGAGAGCTAGCTGGGCGGATGTGGGGAGGGAGGGCATTCCAGGACAGGGGGATGAGGTAGGCTAGTGGTCGACGGCGGAACAGGCGAGAACGAGGCACGGTGAGGAGATTAGCGGCAGAGGAGCGGAGGGTGCGGGCTAGGCTGTAGAAGGAGAGAAGGCAGGTGAGGTAGGAGGGGGCGAGGTGATGGAAAGTCTTGAAGCCGAGGGTGAGGAGTTTCTGCCTGATGCGTAGGTTGATTGGTAGCCACTGGAGATTTTGGAGGAGGGGAGTAACATGCCCAGAGCGTTTCTGGCCAAAGACAATCCGGGCAGCAGAATGAAGTATCGATTGAAGTGGGGAGAGACAAGAGGATGGGAGATCGGAGAGGAGGCTGATATAGTAGTGCAGACGGAATAGGATGAGAGCTTGAACGAGCAGGGTAGCGGATTGGATGGAGAGGAAAGGGCGGATCTTGGCAATGTTGCGGAGCTGAGACCGGCAGGTTTTGGTGACGTCTTGGATGTGAGGGGTGAACGACAGAGTGGAGTCTAGGATGACACCAAGGTTGCGGGCCTGTGAGACGGGAAGGATGGTAGTGCCATCAACAGTTACGGGAAAGTCAGGTAGAGGGCAGAGTTTGGGAGGGAAGACAAGGAGTTCAATCTTGGACATGTTGAGTTTTAGGTGGTGGGCAGACATCCAGATGGAGATGTCCTGAAGGCAGGAGGAGATGAGAGCCTGGAGAGGGGGGAGAGAGGAGGAGTAGAGATGTAGATTTGGGTGTCATCAGCGTAGTGATGATAGTTGAAGCCGTGGGAGCGAATGAGGTCACCAAGGGAGTGAGTGTAGATCGAGAGCAGAAGGGGACCAAAAGCTGAAACTTGAGGAACACCCACAGTAAGGGGATGGGAGGGGGGAGGAGCCTGCAAAAGAGACTGAGAATGAACGACGGGAGAGATAAGAGGAGAACCAGGAGAAGACGGAGTCTGTGAAGCCAAGGTGGGATAGCCTGTTGAGGAGAAGGGGGTGGTCCACAGTGTCGAAGGCAGCTGAGAGGTCGAGGAGGATTAGGATAGAGTATGAGCCGTTGGATTTGGCAAGAAGGAGGTCATTGGTGACCTTTGAGAGGGCGGTTTCCGTGGAATGTAGGGGACGGAAGCCAGACTGGAGCGGGTCGAGGAGAGAGTTGGTGTTGAGGAATTCGAGGCAGCGCGTGTAGACTACTCTTTCAAGGAGTTTGGAAAGGAATGGTAGGAGCGAGCTGGGGCGATAACTAGAAGGTGAGGTGGGGTCAAGAGAGGGGTTTTTTTAGGATGGGAGAGACATGGGCATGTTTGAAGGCAGAGGGGAAGGAACCAGTGGAGAGTGAGCGGTTGAAGATGGAAGTTAAGGAAGGGAGAAGGGACGGAGCGAGAGATTTCATGAGATGAGAGGGAATGGGGTCAGAAGCACGGGTGGCCGGAGTAGCACTTGATAGGAGGGAAGTGAGTTCCTCTGAGGATACAGATGGAAAGGATGGGAGAGTTAGCGGAGAGCCTTGAGAGCCGAGGGGTTGAAGAAGGGGGTGGCAGTGACTTTGGGGAGGTCAGACCTGATGGATTTAATTTTATTAATAAAGTAGGAGGCCAGATCGTTGGGGGTGAGGGAAGGAGGAGGGGGAGGAACCGGGGCCCTGAGAAGGGAGTTGAATGTACGGAAGAGCTGATGGGGACGATGGGCATGGGTGTCAATAAGGGAGGAGAAATAGTTTTTTCTAGCAGAGGAGAGGGCTGAGGTAAGGCAGGAAAGGATAAACTTTAAGTGAACGAAGTTGGCATGGTGTTTAGACTTTCTCCAGCATCGTTCGGCAGCTCGAGCATAGGGGCGAACCAGGCGGACAGTGGCAGTGATCCAGGGCTGTGGATTAGTGGTACCAGTGTGGCGAAGGGAAAGGGGAGCGAGTGAATCTAGTTGAGTAGAAAGTGTAGAGTTGAGAGCAGTAATCTGATCATCAAGATTGGGTAGAGAGGAGAGGGATGCGAGATGGCGTGTGAGGCACTCAGAAAGATGGATGGGGTCAAGATAGCGGAGATCTCTGTGAGGGAGTAGTACGGATTTACAGGGGAAAGAAGTGTGAGTGAGGAGGCAGTTGAGAAGATTATGATCAGAGAGAGGGATTTCAGAGTTGGTGAGGGTGGACACAGTGCAGCGGTAGGAGATAATGAGGTCGAGGATATGACCAAGTTGGTGAGTGGGCAAGGTTGGTTGGAGCAAGAGGTTGGCAGCGTCAAGGAGAGATAGAAGTCGGGCGGCAGACGAGTCACCAGGGATATCCATGTGGATGCTGAAGTCTCCGAGGATCAGAGTGGGCATGGAAAATGAGAGAAGGAAGGTGAGAAAGGGGTCAAAATCGTTAAAGAAGTTAGAGGTGGGGCCGGAGGGGGGCGGTAAATCACGGCTACAAGAATCTGGAGGGGTGGTAGAGGCAAATAATGTGGGCTTCAAAGGAAGGGAAGGAAAGGGAAGGGGGAGGAGGGATAGTGCGAAGGCGACATTGGGGGGCGAGAAGGAAACCGACACCTCCTCCTTTTCCGGTGTGTCTGGGGGAGTGGGAGGAGAAGAGGCCTCCACTGGAGAGAGCAGCAGAAGAGACCGTGTCGTCCGTAGACAACCATGTTTCAGTTAGGGCGAGGAGGAGTAGAGAGCTGGAAAGGAATAGGTCCAGGATGAAAGGGATCTTATTTATGACGGACCGGGGGTTACGGAGGCCACACTTGGCAGTAGCTTTCGAGGGAGGGGAGGGAGGGGGAAGGGTGTGAGTGGTGGGGATGGTTTGGACTGGGATGAGTTGGCGGTGGCCTAGGCCGGGAGAGTGGGAAGAGGGGTGGTGATGGGAAAGGAGAACTGGGCTGGGGTGGGGGCGGGGAGGAGGGGAGGGAGGGGGCTGGAAGGGAGGAGTGGAGGATTGGCGCTTGTACAGAGGGATCCTTCGTAGGGGGTGAGGGGGAGTGGTCTTGGTGGGGGAGAGGGAGGGAAAAAGCTGGGTGGGAGAGGGGAAGGGGAAGGTGAGGAATGGGAATGGCATTTGGGAGGTAAGGAATTGAAAGTTCATGGTGAGGTCAGCAGGGCGAGTGACAGTACAGCAGGAGGTTAACAATGAATATGCAGAAGCGATAAAACAATAGCAATGATATAAATAGGCGATGGTATCACAGGGGGTAGTTAACGATTAACATACTATGGCAATAATAAAATTGGCAGATAAAGATGTCACAGAGAGCAGATAGAAATTATTATGTGCTGGAGTAGGGTGGACCTGTTAAGGGGGTCAGGGAGCAGTGATACCTGGGGAGAGGAGTGAACAGCCAACTAGCATTGCAGGGCTGAGTAGGTGCGAATGAGGTTGCCGTTAATGTAACTTGGTGATACCAAGGGCTTTTTTCCCGTGGGATGGGGGGGAGTGTCAGTCTGGTCCGGACCGGGAAGGCGGGTATGGGGGGCACTTTAAGGAAGGTCGCTTAAGTGTTGGGGGTGGACGCAGGGGGCGTCTAAGGCGGCGCTCAGAGGAGAGGATCCTTCCGGGAGTAGCGAGGGCCACGCGGTGTGATGGCGAGCGGGCCACGCGGGTCACGCTGTGTGATGCTCGTTCAAGACAGCGTTCACCTCCGCCATCCAAAATACCACTCCCGTCAAGCACCATTGTCATGTCTGGTCCTGTCACGACAAAGGTGAGAGTGGTATGGCTGCTTGGGGCACAAGGACTTCTGGGAGGTGTAGTGTGATCCTCGTTCTAGACAGCATTCCACCTCCATTTAATGAATTACCACTCCCGTCATGCCCCACGGGGTAGCCTCGACAATTTTCAGGCCCTCCCGCGTGTAAAGGAAGAGTGGCACGGCGGCTCGGGGCGCATAGATTTCTGGTAGTGGTAGTGCGTTGCTCGTTCTAGACAGCGCTCACCTCTCTCCACCGAATTACCACTCACATCATGCCCTGCGGCTGTGTTTGGCCATGTCGCGTTGTGAAGGAGTGTGGCATGGCGGCCCGGGGCACAAAGACTTCTGGGAGTTGTAATGTGATGCTAGTTGTAATCAGTGTTTACTTCCCCGTACCGAACTACCCCTGCCCCCCCGTCATGCCGCGCGGGGGAACCTCGGTCATTTCAGGCCCTCCTGCGTGTAGAGGGAGAGTAGCAAGGAGGGTCGGGGAACAAATATTTCTGGGAGTTGTAGTGTGATGCTCGATCTAGATAGCGTTCCCCTCCCTCTACTGAACTACCACTTCTGTCATGCCCCACGGGGGAGCCTTAGCTGTATCAGGCCCTCTCGCGCATAGAGGGAGGGTATCATGGCGGCTCGGGGTACAAATACGTCTGGGAATTGTAGTTTGATGCTCGTTCCAGACAGCATTTACCTCAACCTATCGAAGTACAGCTCCCATCATGCCCCGCAGCGGGGCCCGGCACTTAGGCCCAGTAGGGACCATAGGGAGAGTGGCATGCCAGCTCATGGCACAAAGACTTCTGGGAGTTTTAGTGTAATGCTCGTAATAGACACTTCCACTCTCCGAACTACAAATCCCGTCATACCCCTTGGCATGACCAGCCACCATGTCAGGCCCTGAGGAACGGAGATGGAGAGTGGAATGGCAGCTCTTGGTAAAATGTCTTCTGGGAGTGGTATGATTCTCATTCCAGACAGCGTTCATCTCAATCTACTTAACTACCCTTCCCTACATGCCCTGTGGCAAAGCCTCAGCCATGCCAGGTCCTTTCCCGAGGAGATGGAGAGTGGCGTGGCGTCGCGGGGCAAAATATCTTCTCGGAATTTTAGTATGATGCTCGTTCTAGACAGCGTTCAATTCCTCCTACCGATCTACCACTCCTGTCATGCCCCGCGGCAGGGCTCGTGGTCATGTCTTCCCCTGTCGGAAGGAGAGGGAGAGTGGCATGGCGGCTCGGGGCACAAAGACTTCTGAGAGTTGTAGTGTGATCCTCCTTCTGGACAGCGCTCCTCTCAGAATACTGAACGACCACTCCCGTCATGCCCCACGGCGGAGGCTCAGCCGTGTCAGGCTCTATCGCTATTAGAGGGAGAGCAGCATGGTGGCGGGAGGAACAAAGACTTCTGGGAGTTGTAGTGTGATTCTTGTTCAAGACAGCGTTCATCTCCCTCTACTGAACTACCACTCCCATCATGCCCCACGGGTGAGGCTCGGCCATATCAGGCTCTCTTGCCCGTAGAAAGAGACTAGCATGGCTGCTCGGGCCACAAATACGTCTGGGAGTTGTAGTGAGATGCTCATTCTAGGCACGGTAGGGGGATGTTCAGGGCATTTTCCCATTCATAATGAGAGTAATTATTCATTCATTCATTCATTCAATCGTATTTATTGAGCGCATACCGTGTGAACAGCACTGTACTAAGCGTTTGGGAAGTACAAGTTGGCAACATATATAGACGGTCCCTACCCGACAACGGGCTCACAGTCTGGAAGGGGCTGACAGACAGCTAAACAAAACATGTGGACAGGTGTCAAGTCGTCAGAACAAATAGAAATGAAATGAAATGAAATGCCTTAGGGGCACAGGTGCACAAGGGCACAGGTGAGCCTCAGTCCAGCCCCGAAGACTTTGGAAATGAGAACCTGGATGAAGGAGTTGATTCTAGTGATAGTGATTTGCACAACACCACTCACATTATCTGATCTTTGCCAGTCACGTTCCTGCTGGGCAGCTACAGCGCAACGCAGAAAGCATGCGAGAAAGTTTGGAAAAAAGTCCATTCATGGACAAAGAAAGCCACTTGGCAGCATGGCGGAGGTGCTATGCCCCAGTGCCATGATCCATCAGGCAGTTGTATCGATATCCGCTGCGGTCTACACCGCCCCTGTGACCCAGATGCTGCTCCAATGTTTTGAGGAATCCCTCCGATGGTTCTTCTTTTCCAAGATGTATGTTCTTGATTTGTGCATTCCTTTCTCCTCCATTTAATTATCAGCTCCCAGAGAGCAGTAATTCCTCACAGTGTTTGGGTCACTGTTCTCCAGTAGGTGCCGTGAATAGCCTCATTAATAATCAATTCAGCCACTCAGCTGCTGTTCGAAACGTTGGGCGCCTCCGGCCCCGGCCGGGGCTCAGGCTGTTAATTACCTGTTATCACTCCCCATGAGGTGTCACATAGAGAACTCGGAGATCCCAACATCGCTCTAAATCAGGCGCCTTTAATCGCATTCCCTCCCAAAAAAGTTTCCCACACAGCCACGTGTCAAGGCACTGAGTGGCTCCACATACTGTGTTCGGGAATCTTACCCGAGCTGGCTTACAGCACAACCCAGCATTTGAATAAACCGGCTCCACTCTGTCAAATCCAAGAGTCAGTGTGATGCTCGTTCTAGACAGCTTTCACCTTCATCTACTGAACTTCCACTCTCGTCCGCCCTTGCTGGAGCCACGGCCATCGTAGGCCCTGTGCTGAGTTGTTGGAGAGTGACGTGGCGGCTAGGAATACAAAGATTTCTGGGAATCGTAGTGTGATGTACGTTCTAGATAGAGTTCACCTCCGCCTACCGAACTACTACTCCCATCATGCCCCGCGGGGGAGTCGCGGCCAGCATACGGAGCACGGAAGGCGCGGTAGATAGATATTCAGGGCGTTTTCTCATTCATAAGGATAGTAATTATGGTATTTGTTATGTACCTGTAACCACACCCCGTGAGATGTCGCATAGAGCATACGGAGACTCCTACCTCCCTCCGAATCAGGCTCCTTTAATCCCCTTCCCTTCCAAAAGTGTTTACCACTCAACCAAGTGTCAAGGCACAGAGAGAGTCCACATACTATGTTCGGGCATCTTACCCGGGCTAGGTTATAACACATCCTTGCATTTGAATGAGCCCGCTCCGAGCTGTCAAATGCGGATAGCCTTGTCTCACCTGAAGTTGCTCCCACAAGAACCTGAACCTGGTTCTTGCATTGGATATTGAGAAGCAGTTTGGCCTAGTGGAAAGTGCATAGGCCTGGGTGTCAGAGAATCTGGATTCTAATCCTGGCTCTGCCACTTGTCTACCGTGTAACCTTGGGCAAGTGCCTCAGTTCCCTCATCTGCAAAGTGGGGATTCAATGCCCGTTCTTCATCCTATCTAGACTATGAACCTCATGTGGGACCTGATTATCTTGTATCTAGTAGAGTGCTTAATAGAGATTTACTCCCTTTATTTATCCCACACCTCTATCCCACAGCACTTATGTACATACCTCCCATTAATTTATTAATTTTCTATTAATGTCTGTCTTCGCCTCTAGACTGTGAGTTAATTGTGGGCATTCTCCCAAGCAGTTACTAAACAGTTACTTATGATTGATTGATAGATAGATAGATTGATTGAGAAGGTCATGAGGAACTGGAGTTGTCTTAACACCAGGGCTTTCTTCCCAAGGGCCAGTGGACCCTACAGTTGCTATCGATATACTGGCTCAGAACCTAAGACCCTCCTCTGAGGTGCTTGGATACAGAACCAGGACTCAAGATACATGGGCCGGGCCTTCCCCTCAGGCTCTGAGGTGATGGGCCTAGTCCGAGAGCTCAACACCTACATGTCAAAGTTCTGAACTAGGTCTAATAATGATAATAATAATAATAATAATAATAATAATAATAATAATAATGTTATTTGCTAACCACTTACTTTATGCCAGGCACTCTTCTAAGCACTGGGGTATATACAGGAGAATGGGGTTGGACACAGTCCCTGTCCCACATAGGGTTCACAGTCCTAATCCCCACTTTACAGATGAGGGAACCGAAGCACAGAGAAGTTAAGTGACTTGCCCAAGGTCACACAACAGCCAGGTGGCAAAGCCAGGATTATAATCCATGACCATATGACTCCCAGGCCCATGCTGCGTCCACTAAGTCATGCTTCTTCATGTCCCTTCCTGTTAGAGCTGTGGTGTTAAACCATACCTTTGGGCCCACCCTACCACTTCTGGCTTTCTGGCCCAAGGTCCAGAATCTTCCCCATAGGTGCTAGGATGCTAGCCCAAGCCCAGAACCCTACTCATGTGTCCTGGAATGCTCACCAGATCCCAGGGTCAGCACATAGGTATGTAGAACCAGAACCCAAGTTTGTTCCCTTATGGAATTGCAGTGTTATGTAAACCCAGAACCATTCCTAAGGTTGCTGGGATGCTGACCCAAGTCCCAGGGCCTTCAGTCCAGGTCCTGAGGCACTGGCCCAGAACCCCAGTTTCTCCCCATTGGCTCTAAGGTGACACTGAGTCTCTGACCCAGTTCCTACGGCTCTCCTCCAAAGTACCATGGGGCTGAACCATAAGCCATAGCATAGGTGCCGAAGATCTGACCATCGGTTCTGGCTATTAAAACAGGTCAAGGTCTCCCCAGATATGCCACGATGCTAATCCAGGTCCCAGGGCTCAACTCACAGGAGTCATTGTGCTGGATTAGGTCACAGGAAACTCCACCTTGAGACTACGGTGCTGAACTGGGTCCAAGGATCCTCTCTACAAGTTCTGGATTATTATCCGGGGGTCTAGGGCTCTTCCCAGAGGTACCAGGGGAAGATAACCAGTTCCTTTGGCTCTTCCCACATTCCCTGGATGTTGATAGAGTTCATAGACCCTTACGCGCTGTTGCCTATGTGCTGACCCAAATCCCAGGGCTTTGCTTCAGTGGTCTAGTGTACCATACCAGCCATACCAAGGATGCTGGGGTGTGGATCTAGATCCTGGGTTTGTCCAAGGTACCCTCTCATGTCGGAGGCCTCTCCATATAGATTCATCTTGTACACATGCTAGGGTCCTCCCTACCTACACTTCTCATGTTAATCTCAAGACGCTGCCCACGTGTGCCAGAGAAGTAACCTATTCAATCAGTGCTCAACCGATACTTCAGTCCTCTTGTATTTTGTTATCCTCTATGACATCGTCCTACTGGGAAAATATTTTTTTTATCCCTCTTTCCATCTATATTGTCCAGTTCTATGTGCCAGGGACCATGTGTACTAGGATCCTCCGACACCGCCACATGTCCAAAACCGTCCTCCTTCTCTTCCAATTCGAAACCTGCCAGGCATCTGATTTTTTACTGGTCTCTGTTTTTTCTTCTATTGGCATTTCTTCATAAGCCCTTGCTATGTGTCAGGTACTTTCCTCGGCATTGGGGTAGTTTCAAGATAATCTAGATGGACACACTCCTGTCCCATATGGAACTCACAGTCTTCACCTTCCCTTTCACAGATGAGGTAATTGAGGCTCCGAGAATATATTCATTTATTCGTTCATTCATTCATTCAACCGCATTGATTGAGAGGTTACTCTATGCAAAGCACTGTCCTCAGAGCTTGGGAGAGTACACTATAAGAATAAACAGACACGATCCCTGCCCTCCGTAAGATCACAGTCTACAGGGGGAGACAGACCTTGATATACAGAAACAGATAAAGAAGGAAAGAAAAAAACTGAATCAATCAGACTTTTTCAGAGAGAGAACCTGCCCTCGGGATGACATACTCAAGAGCCAGAATTAGAGCCCTCGCCACGATATCCAGCTGCTTTCCTTTCACATCACTGTGCATCGTACGACATTTCTTCCTGCCTCACAAGTCTGAATTTGGGTCTTGTGTTTGACTCAATAAATCGACCGATCGATTGAGCAATCGCGTCGATTGACTGCATTCTGTGCGTCGAGCAGTGTACTTAGCTTTTGCGGGAGTACAACCCAACAATAAAAGAGAAACATTCCCTGGCAACAGCGGCTTTCATTCTCCAGGATGAGACGGACACCAATAGAAATCAATTCATTGGGGCTATAGGCGGAAGTGGTGGGGGATGGAGACTGCGGGGAGGGGCTCAGAAGCTCTGGGACTCTGGGGCTCTTGGGGGTCTTAGGCGTCCAGGGCTTCTGGGGCTCTGGGGAACTGGGGCTCTGGGCCCTTCCGGCTCCTGGAGCTCTGGTTTTCCTTGGGCTCTGGGGCCTAGGGACCTTGGGGCTCCTAGTGGTCTGGGGACGTGGGGTTCCTGTTCCTCTCAGGCTCCTGTGACTCTGGGCTCTGGGACTCTTGAGGCTCTGGAGCTCTGGGGCTCTGGGAACCTGGGTCGTGGGGCTCTGGGGATCTGCATTCTGGGGCTCCGGGACTGTGGGTCTCTGGAGATGTGGGTCTTTGGGGTGCCCTGGGTTCTGGTTGTCTGGTCTTTGGGGCTTCTGTGGCTCTGGGCCCTAGGGGCTCCTAAGTCTCACAGGCTCTGGGGCCTAGGTGCTCATGGGGATCGGGGCTCTGAGGCTTTCAAGCTAGTGGTGTTCTTGGGACCCCAGGGCTCTTGGAGCCCTGAGGATGTGATGCTTTGGAGCATTTCGTCTCTTAGGACTTTGGAGATTGAGGCTCCGGGTCTCATTGGTCTTTACGGCTCCTGGGCTTCAGGAGTTTTGAGGCTTCTGGGGATCTGGGACTTCAGGCCGTGTGGCTCATGGAGCTCCAGTGGCTCTCGGGCTCTGTGGCCTTGGGGCTCCTGAGTTTCTAGGGCTCTGGAGATCAGAACCAGGACAGGGAGGCAGCGGGGGACCAGCGCCGGGAGAGGGGGGCCAGGGCTGAGAAGCAGAGGGAGACCTGTGCCGAGAGGCAGGGGGTGACCAGGTCAGAGAGGTCGAGGCAGAAAACAGCCGCGAGGTAGCGGGATACCTGGGCCGGGAGAACGAGGACCAGGGCCGGGAGACAGAGGGGTAACTGGGCCGAGAGACCGGGGACCAGGGCCGGGAGGCATAGGTTGACCAGGGCCAGGAGGCAGGGGCGTACCTGGGCTGGGAGGCAAAGGGGACCAGGGCGGAGAAGCGGGAGTGGCAAGGGCAGGAAGACAGAGAGGGACCAGGGCTAGGAGGCAGAAGGGTACAGCTTAGGAGGCAGAAGGGTATGTGGGCCGGGAGACAGGGGAACCAGGGCCGGGAGCCTGATAGGGACCAGGATGGGTAGGCAGAGGCGGACCAGGGCCAGGAGGCAGAGGGGTACCTAGGCCAGGAGACAGGGGGACCAGCGCTGGGAGGCAGAGGGGGACCAGGTCCTGGTGGCAGAGAGGGACCAGGGTGCCGGAGTAGGTAGACAGAGGACGACCAGGGCCAGAAGGCAGAGGGGTACCTGGACCGGAAGTTAGGGGGACAAAGGCGGGGAAGCAAAGGGGGACCTGGGCCGGGAGACAGAGGGTGACCTGGGCCAGGAGGCAGAGGGGTCCTTGGGCCAGGAGGCAAAGGGGGACCAGGGCGGAAAAGCGGGGGCAACAGGCAGAAACTCCTCATCCTCGGCTTTAAGGTTCTCCATCACCTCGCCCCCTCCTACCTCACCTCCATTCTCTCCTTCTACAGCCCAGCCCGCACCCTCCGCTCCTCTGCCGCTAATCTCTTCAACGTGCCTCGTTCTCGCCTGTCCCGCCGTCGACCCCCGGCCAACGTCATCTCCCTGGCCTGGAATGCCCTCCTTCCCAACATTCGCCAAGCTAGCTCTCTTCCTCCCTTCAAGGCCATACTGAGAGCTCACCTCCTCCAGGAGGCCTTCACAGACTGAGCCCCCTCCTTCCTCTCCCCCTCCTCCCCCTCTCCATTCCCCCCGCCTCACCTCCTTCCCTTCCCCACAGCACCTGTATATATGTATATATGTTTGTACGTATTTATTACTCTATTTATTTATTTATTTTACTTGTACATATTTATTCTACTTATTTTATTTTGTTAATATGTTTTGTTTGTTCTCTGTCTCCCCCTTTCAGACTGTGAGCCCACTGTTGAGTAGGGACCGTCTCTATATGTTGCCAACTTGTACTTCCCAAGTGCTTAGTACAGTGCTCTGCACACAGTATGTGCTCAATAAATACGATTGAGTGAATGAATGAATAGCGGCAGAGGGGGACCAGGGCCAGTAGGCAGAGTGGAACTTGGGCCGGGCGACAGGGAGATCAGGGCCGATATGGAGAGAGGGAGCGGGACCTGGAGGTCGAGAGGGACCAAGGCCGAGAGGCAGACGGGGACAGGGTGGGGAGACAGAGGCAGACCAGGGCCAGGAAGCAGAGTGGTACCTGGGCCAGGAAGCAGACGGGTATTTGGGTCCGGAGACAGGAGGACCAGGGCTGAGAAGCAGAGGGGGACCAGGGCCTAGAGGCGGTGGGCGACCAGGTAATAGACGCCGAGGCGGACCATGGCCAGGAGGCATAGGGGTACCTGGGCCGGGAGGCAAAGGGGAACCGGGGCAGAGAAACGGAGGTGACAAGGTCAGGGAGGCACAGGGGAACCAGGGCATGGAGGCAGAGGGGCACTAGGGCTGGGAGACCGAGGGTGGAATAGGGCCTGGATGCAGAGGGGGACCTGGGCTAGGAGGCAGAGGGGTACCTTGGTCTGGAGACAGGGGGACCAGGGCCTGGAGGTAGAGGGGACCCAGGGCCGGGATGGAGAGAGACCCAAGGGCCGGGAGGCAGAGGCGGACCATGGCAGGGCTGCAGAGGGGGACCAGGGCCAGGAGGCAGAGGGGGACTAGGGCCAGGAGGCATGGGGTACCTGGGCCAGGAAACAGGGGGACAAGGGCAGGGAGGCAGAGGGGTACTTGGGCTGGGAGACGAGGGGACCAGGGTCGGAATTTAGAGATATACGTTGGCCGGGATGGAGAGAGACCCAAGGGCATGGAGGTAGAGGGAGACCAGGGCCGGGAGACAAAGAGGGTCCAGGGCCCGGAGGCACAGAGGGACAAAGGCCGGGAGGTAGAGGCGGACCAGTGCAGGGAAGCAGAGGGGGACCAGGGCCAGGAGGCAGAATGGTTCCTCGGCCGGGAGACAGGGGACCAGGGCCGGGAGACAGGGGACCAGGGCCGGGAGGTAGAGGGGTACCTGGGCCAGGAGGCAGAGGGGTACCTGGGCTGGAAGGCAGAGGGGGACCAAGGTAGGGCGATAGAGGGGGAGCAGGGCCGGAAGCCAGAGAGGGACCAGGGATGGGAGGCAGAGGGGGTCCAGGACGGGGAAGCCGAGGGGGAGCAGGGCCAGGAAACAGAGGGCTATGTGCGTCGGGACACAAGGGAACCAGGGCCGGGAGATAGAAGGGACCCTGGGATGGGATGGTGACTGGCCCAAGGGCCTAGAGGTAGAAGGAGACCAGGTATGGGAGGCACAGAGGGAGCAGGGCCGGGAGGTAGAAGGAGACCTGGGCTGGGAGGCACAGAGGGATCGGGGTCAGGAGGCAGAGAGGTACCTGGGCTGGGGACAAAAGACTGGGCCGGGAGGTAGAGGGTACCCCGGACCGGGATGGAGTGAGACCCAAGGGCCTCGAGGTAGTGAGGAGACCAGGGAGACCAGAGGGACCAGGTTCAGGAGGCATAGGGTGACCATGGCAGGGCGGCAGAGGGGAATCAGGGCTAGGAGGCAGAGGGGGACCAGGGTTGGGAGGCAGGGAGAATCCAGGCTGGGGAGGCAGAATGGGACCAGTGCCGGGAGGAGAGGGGTATGTGGGTCGGGAAACAGGGGGATCAGGGCCAGGAGGTAGAGTGGACTCCGGGACGGGCTGGTGAGTGACCCAAGGGCTTGGAGGTAGAAGGAGACCAGGGCTGGGAGGCACAGAGGGACCAGGTACAGGAGGCAGAGGGGGACTAGGGCAGGGAAGCAGAGGGGGACTAGGGCCGGGAGGCAGAGAGGTACCTGGGCTGGGAGACAGGGGAACAAGGGCCAGGGAGCAGAGGTGTACCTGGGCTGGGAGACGGGGTCCTTGACTGGGAGGCAGAGGTTGACCAGGGCCAGGAGGCAGTTGGGTACTTGGGCGCGGAGGCAGAGTGGGACCAGGGCAGGCAGGCAGAGGGGGACCAGTACTGGGAGGCAGAGAGGGACCAGGGCTTAAAACCGGGGGCACCAGGGCAGGGAGGAAGAAGGGGACTAGGGTCAGGAGGCAGAGGGGGACCAGGGCAGGAAAGCAGAGGGGGACCAAGACCAGAAGGCAGAAGGGGACCAAGGACAGAAGGCAGAGGGGGACCAGGGCGACGAGACAGGAAGACCAGGGCCTGGAGGCAGAGGGGTACCTGGGTCTGGAGATGGGGACCAGAACTGGGAGGCAGAGGGGCCCACAGGCCAGGACAGAGAAAGACCCAAGGGCCTGGAGGTAGAAGGAGACCAGGGCCGGGGGGCGCAGAGGGACCAGGGCCGGGAGGCAGAGGGTTACCTGGGCTGCGAGGCTGAGGCGGACCAGGGCCGAGATGCGGGGGGGTCCGGGCCAGGAGGCAGAGGTACCTGGCCCGGGAAATGGGGACCAGGGCTGGGTGGCAGAGTGGTACCTGTTCCAGAAGACATGGGGACCTGGGCCTGTTTGTAGAGGGGACCCAGGGCCGGGAAGGAGTGAGGAACCAGGGCCTGGAGGTAGAGGAAGACCAGGGCCGGGAAGCACAGAGGGCCGGAGCCGTGAGGCAGAGGGCGACTGGGATGGGGAAGCATAGGGGGACCAGGGCCAGGAGGCAGAGGGGTACCTGGGCTGAGAGACAGGGGGACCAGGGCCGCGCTGGGTTGTGGAGGGGACCCAGGGCCAGAATGGCTAGAGTAGACCCAAGGTAATAGCAGACTGGGAGACTAGCGCCTGGAGGTACAGAGGGACCAGGGCCGGGAGGCAGAGAGGGGCCAGGATTGGGCAGCAGAGGGAGACAAGGGCCGGGAGGCAGAGGGGAACCAGGACCAAGAAATGGCAGGTGACCAGGGCAGGGAGGCAGATGGGACCATGGCTGGGAGGCAGAGGGAGACCAGGGACCGGAGGCAGACGGGGACCAGGGCCAGGATGCCGAGGGGGATCGAGGCAGATAAGCAGGGGGTACCAGGATATGCAGGCAAAGTGCAACCAGGGCTGGGAGGCAGAGGGGGACCAGGGACGGGAGGCAGAGGGGTACCTTGGCCAGGAGACCCGGAGGCCAGGGTTGGGAGGTAGAGAGGTACCTGGGCCGGGAGACAGGGGGACTAGGGCATGGAGGTAGTGGGGACCCCGGGCTGGGCTGGAGAGAGACCCAATTGCCCGAAGGTAGAGGGAGACCAGAACTAGGAGGCACAGAGTGACCAGGACCGGGAGGTAGAGTGGGATTAGGGCCTGGAGGCAGATGAAGACCAGGGCCAGGAGGCAGAGGGGGCGGCGGCGGTGCGGAGCGGACGTGTGCTCGGTCGCTTAGGCTTTTGTGGTGTTGCGGTGGTCGCCATGGTTCGTGAGTGCGGGACCGGGGCGAGGACGGGCGGGAGTGTCGATATTTGTAATAATAACAGTAGTGATGGCATTTATTAAGCGCTTACTATGTGCAAAGCACCATTCTAAGCGCTGGGGAGGTCGCAAGGTGATCAGGTTGTCCCACGGGGAGCTGAGCCTTAATCCCCTCAAAGCCCTACTCAGAGCTCACCTCCTCCAGGAGACCTTCCCAGACTGAGCCCCCTCTTTCCTCTCCTCCTCCTCCCCCTCCCTATCCCCCACCTTACCTCCTTCCCTTCCCCGCAGCACCTGTATATGTGTATATATATTTGTACATACTTATTACTCTATTTATTTTGTACATATCTATTCTATTTATTTTATTTTGTTAATATGTTTTGTTTTTTTGTCTGTCTCCCACTTCTAGACTGTGAAACCGCTGTTGGGTAGGGACCGTCTCTATATGTTGCCCACTTATACTTCCCAAGAGCTTAGTACAGTGCTCTGCACACAGTAAGCGCTCGATAAATCCGATTGATTGAATGAATGAATGAAAGAGGGGCATCTGGGCCGGGAGACAGGTGGACTAGGGCCGGGAGGAAGAGGGGTACCTGAACTGGGGGACAAGGGGACCAGGGCCAAGCGTGAGAGGGGAACCAGGGGTGAGAGGCGGGGGGGACCAGGGCAGGGAGGTAGATGTGGACCATGGCGGAGAGGCAGAGGGGAATCAAGGCTAAGAGGCAGATGGGTACCTGGAACCGGAGACGGGAACCGGGCTGGGAGGTAAGGGGAGTTTCTCGACTGTGAGCCCGCTGTTGGGTAGGGACCGCCTCTATATGTTGCTAACCTGTACTTCCCAAATGCTTAGTACAGTGCTCTGCACACAGTAAGCGCTCAATAAATGCGATTGAATGAATGACTGAATGAATGATCCAGGGCTGGGAGGTACAAGGTGACGAGGGCTGGGAAGAACCACAGCACCAAGCAGGTAGGCAGAGAGGGATCAGGTCCGGGTGGAAAATAGGTACCAAAGCAGGGAGGTAGAGGGTACCTAGGGCTGGAGGGAGAAGGGGACCAGGACCAGGAGGCAGAGGGGTACTAGGGCCGGGGGACAGGGGGACCAGGGCCTGGATGTAGAGGGATACCAGGGCCTAGAGGGCGGCCGTGAACAGGTCTGGGAGGCAGAGGGGGACCAGGGCCAGGGGGCAGAGTGCTACCTAGGTCCGGAAACAGGGGGACCAGGGCCTGGAGGTAGAGGGGGCCCAGGGCCGGGATGGAGAGAAGGGCCAGGGCCAGGAGGTAGAGGGTGACCAGGGCTGGCAGGCACAGGGAGACCAGGACCTAGAGGTACAAGGCGACAAATGCTGGGAAGAACTGGGGCATCCTGCCGGTAGGCAGGGAGGGACTAGGTCCAGGCAGAAGATGTGGACCAAGGCTGGGAGGTTGAGGTGAACCAGGGCCCGAGGGAGAAGGGAACAAGGGCCAGAAGGTCGGGGGGATCAGATCCAGATAGTAAAGTGGGACCAGGGCTGAAAGGCAGCAAGGGACAAGGGCCGGGAGACAGAGGGCGACCAGGGCCTAGAGGTAGAGGGGGACCAGGGCCAGGAGGCAGAGGGTTACCTGGGCCGGGAGACAGGGGACCAGGGTCGGGAGGCAGAGGGGGACCGGGACCCCGCGGCAGAGGGGCACCAGGGCCAGGAGGCTGAGGGGCTCCTGGGCCAAGAGGCAGAGGGGGACCAGTGCCAGGAAGCAGAGGGGTTCCTGGGCCGGGAGGCAGAGGGGGATCAGGGCCGATAAGCAGTGGAGACTAGGGTATGGAGGCAGAGGCGGACCTGGGCCGGGAGGCAGATGGGGATTAGAGCCGGGAAGCAGAGGGGTACCTGGGCCCTGAGACAGGGGGACCAGGGCCACGAGGTAGAGGGGACCCAGGGCTGGGAGGCAGAGGGTACCTGGGCCGTGAGACAGGGGGATCAGGGCCATGAGTTAGAGGAAACCCAGGGCTGGGACGGAGAGAGGCCCAAGGATCTGAGGTTAGAGGAAGATCAGGACCAGGAGGCACAGAGGGACCAGGGCCGGGAGGCAGAGGAGGACCAGGGCGGGGATGCAGAGATGGACCAGGGTCTGGTGGCAGAGGTGGACCAGGACTTGGAAACAGAGGGAGACCAGGGCCAGGAGGCAGAGGGTGACCAGGGCCAGGAGGCAGAGGGGGATCAGGGCCGGGAGGCAGAAGGGGACTTGGGCCGGGAGGCAAAGGGTGACCTGGGCCAGGAGGCATCGGGTGACCAGGGCCAGGAGGAAGAGGTGTACCTGGGCCAGTAGGAAGACGGGAGACTAGGGCCGGGAGGCAGAGGGGGACCAGGGCCGAGAAGTAGTGGGGACAAGGTCATGGAGGCAGAGGGGGACCAGGACCAAGAAGCGGTGGGGACAAGGGAAGGTAGGCAGGGGGGGACCAGGGTCTGAAGACAGTGGGGGACAAGGGCTAGGAGGCAGAGGGTTACCTGAGTCAGGAGACGGGGTTCCACGGCTGGGAGGCAGAGGGGTACCTGGGCCGGCGGTCAGGGGGACCAGGGCCGAGAGGCAGACGGGGACCAGAGCCGAGCGGCAGTGGAGGATCAGGGCTGAGAGACGGGGGTACCAAGGTATAGAGGCAGTGGGGGACCAGGGCCGGGAGACAGGGGGACCAGGGCTGAGAAGCTGAGGGGGGACCTGTGCCGAGCGGCAGAGGGCGACCAGGTCAGAGAGGCAGAGGCAAACAAAAGCCCCGAGGCAGAGGGATACCTGGGCCGGGATACAGGGGACTAGGCCGGGAGGCAGAGAGGTAACTGGGCCGAGAGACCGGGGACCAGGGCTGGGAGACATAGGGTGAGCAGGGAAAGGAGGCAGAGGCGTACATGGGCTGGGAGGAAGAGAGGGACCAGGGTCTAAAAGTTGTGGGGACCCGGGCCGGAAGCGGAGGGGAACCGAGGCCAAGAGGCAGGGGGGACCCGGGAAGTGAGGCAGAGGGGCACCAAGGCCAGTAGGTAGAAGGGGACCAGGGTGGGGAGGCAGAGGGGGACTTGGGCAGGTAGTCAGAAGGAGACCAGGTCCAGGAGGCAGAGGGGTACCTGGGCCAGGAGGAAGGGGGACCAGGGCTGAGAGGCAGAGCGGAACCTGGGCCGAGAGGCATGGGTGGCCCAGAGCAGGGCGGCAGAAGGGGACCAGGGCCGGGAGGCAGAGGGAGACCAGGGCCATTTCGTAATGGGGGGCAAGGACCAGGAAGCAGAGGGGTGCCTGGGCCCGAAGACAGGGGGATGACAGCCAGGAGGCAGAAGGGGACTACGGTAGGGAGACAGGCAGCAGGGCCAGGTGGTATATCAAGGCTGGGACGGAGAGGGGGACCCGGGTCTGGAGGCAGAGGGGTAATTGGGCCAGGAGATAGGGGGAACAGGGCCACAAGGCAGAGAGGGATCAGGGCTGGGTGGCCGAGGAGGACCAGGGCCGGGAGGCAGATGGATACCAGAGCAGGTAGGCAGAGGGTGACCAGGGGCAGATGGCAGAGGGTTACCTGGGCCAGATGCCAGGGGGACCAGGGCAGGGAGGCAGAGGGGTCCCTGGGCCGGGAGACAGGGGAATCAGGGCCGAGAGGCAGAGTGGGGATCAGGGCCGAGAGGCAGGGGTAGACCAGGGCTGGGAGGCAGAGGGGGACCAGGGCCTGGAGGCAGAGAGGGACCAGGGCTAGGAGGCAGAGCGTTACCTGGGCTGGGAAACAGGGGGACCAGGGCCGAGAGGCAGAGGGGGACCAGGGCCGGGAGACAGATCAATCAATCAATCGTATTTATTGAGCGTTTACTGTGTGCAGAGCACTGTACTAAGCGCTTGGGAAGTACAAGTTGGCAACATATAGAGACAGTCCCTACCCAAAAGTGGGCTCACAGTCTAAAAGGGGGGAGACAGAGAAAAAAAAACAAACATACTAACCAAATAAAATTAATAGAATAGATATGTACAAGTAAAATAAATAAATAAATAGAGTAATAAATATGTACAAACATATGTACATATATGCAGTTGCTGTGGGGAAGGGAAGGAGGTAAGATGGGGGGGATGGAAAGGGGGATGAGGGGACAGATGGGGACCACGGCAGGTAGGCAGAGGGGGAGTAGGTCCAGGAGGCAGGGGGACCAGGGCCGAGAGGCAGAGCGGAACCAGGGCCGAGAGGCATGGGTATCCCAGGGCAAGGCGGCAGAGGGGGACCAGGGCCGGGAGGCAGAGGGGGACCAGGGCCATGTCGTAATGGGGGGCAAGGACCAGGAAGCAGAGGGGTGCCTGGGCCCGAAGACAGGGGGATGACAGCCAGGAGGCAGAAGGGGACCATGGTAGGGAGACGGGCACCAGGGCCAGGTGGTATATCAAGGCTGGGACGGAGAGGGGGATCCGGGCCTGGAGGCAGAGGGGTAACTGGGCCAGGAGATAGGGGGAACAGGGCCACAAGGCAGAGAGGGATCAGGGCTGGGTGTCCGAGGAAGACCAGGGCCGGGAGGCAGATGGGTACCAGAGCAGGTAGGGAGAGGGCAACCAGGTCCAGATGGCAGAGGGGTACCTGGGTCAGATGGCAGGGGGACCAGGGCAGGGAGGAAGAGGGGCCCCTGGGCCGGGAGACAGAGGTCCAGGGCTGAGGCAGATGGGGGATCAGAGCCAAGAGGCAGGGGTACGCTAGGGCAGGGCGGCAGAGGGGGACCAGGGCCGGGAGGCTGAGGGGGACTAGGGCCAGGAGGCAGAGGGCTACCTTGTCCGAGAGGAAAAGGGGGACCAGGTTCGAAAAGCAGGGGGGACAAGGGCAAGGAGGCAGATGGGGACCAGGGCCGGTTGGCCGAGGAGCACCAGGACCGGGAGGCAGATGGGGACCTGGGCATTTAGGCAGAGGGGGACCAGGTCCAGGAGACAGAGGGGTCCCTGGGCCTGGAGACAGGGGGATCAGGGCCGAGAGGAAGGGGTGGACCAGGGCAGGGAGGCAGAGGGGCACCCGGGCCGGGAAGCAGAAGGGGACCAGGGCCGCGAGGTGAAGGAGAGCAATGACTGGGAGGCAGAGTGGTGTCTGGGCCAGGAGACAGTGAGACGAGTGCCAGAAGGCAGAGGGGTACCAGGCTGGGAGACGGGCAGCAGGGCCGGGTGGTATATGGGACCCAGGGCTGGGAAGAAGAGGGGGACCCGGGTCTGGAGGCAGACGGGGACAAGGGCTTGGAGGCATTGGGGACCAGGGCCAGAAGACAGAGGGGGACCAGGGCTTGGAGGCAGAGAGGGACCAGGGCTGGTAGACAGGGGGACCAGGGATGAGAGAAGAGGGGGACCAGGGCCGGGAGGCAAATGGGAACCAGGGCGGGTAGGCAGAGGTGGACCAGGGCCAGCAGGTAGAGGGGTACCTAGGCCGGGAGATAGGGGGACCAGGGCCGGGAGGCAGAGGGGGACCAGGGCCAGGAGACAGAGGGGTACCTGAGCCTGGAGGCAGAGGGACCAGGGTAGGGAGGCAGAGGTGTCCCTGGGCCGCGATACAGGGCGACCAGGACCGAGAGGTGAAGGGGTCAAGGACCTGGAAGCAGCGGGGTGCCTGGGCCGGGAGGCAGGGGGACGTCGGCCAGGAGGCAGAAGGAGACCAGGGCCGGGAGATGGGCAGCAGGACCGGGTGGTATATGGGACCAAGGGCTGGGACGGAGAGGGGGACCTGGGCCTTGAGGCAGAGGGGGACCAGGGCCTGGAGGCATGGTGGGACTAGGGCATGTATTCAGAGGCGTCCAGGGCCAGAAGGCAGAGGGGTACCTGGGCCGGGATACAGGGGGACCAGGTCAGGGAGGCAGAGGGGTCCCTGGGCCAGGAGACAGGGGGAAAAGGGCCAGGAGTCAGAGGGGTAAATGGGCCGAAAGACAGGGGAGCAGGGCCTGGAGGCAAAGGGGCACCAGGGCCTGGAACCATAGGGGAGACCAGGGCCAGAAGAAAGGGGGGTACCTGGGCCTGGAGTCAGAGCGTGACCTGGGCCAGGGGTCAGAGGGGTACCTGGCCTGGGAGACTAAGGGGGACCAGGGCGGGAATGTGGGGGACAAGGGCAGGGAGGCAGAGGGGGACCAGGGCCTGGAGGCAGAAAAGGACCAGGGCTAGGAGACAGAGGGGTACCTGGACCAGGAAATGGGGACCAGAGCCGGGAGGTATAGGTGATCCAGGGCCGGGACTGAGAGAGGGATCAGGGCATGGAGGTTGAGAGAGACCAGGGCCTGGAGGCAGAGACGGACCAGGACTAGGAGGGAGAGGGGTACCTGGACCAGGAAACAGGGGGACCAGGGCCGGGAGGCAGAGGGGTACCAGGGCTGGGAGACAGGGGGACCAGGGCGGGGAGACAGAGGGGTAACTGGGCCAAGAGACGAGGGACTAGGACCGGGAGGCAGAGGATTACCAGGTCCAGGAGTCAGAGGCATACCTGGGCTGGGAGGTAATGAGGGACCATGGCCGATAAGTCGGGGGGACCAGGGCCGGGAGGCAGAGGGGGGCAAGTGCTAGACGGCAAAGGGGTACCTGGGCCGGAAGGCAGATTGGGACCAGGGCCAGGAGGCAGGGGGAAGTAAGGCAGGGAGTCAGAGGGGGACCAGGTCCGGGAGGCAGGGGGGGGCAAGTGCTAGACGGCAAAGGGGTACCTGGGCCGGAAGGCAGATTGGGACCAGGGCCAGGAGGCAGGGGGAAGTAAGGCCGGGAGGCAGAGGGGAACCAAAGCCGGGAGGTGGAGGGGGGCGAGGGCCGGAAGGCAGAGGGCTACCTGGGCCGGAAGGCAGAGTTGGGTCAGGGTCACGAGGCAGGGAGTCAGAGAGGGACAAGGGCTGGGACGCAGAGAGGGAACAGGGCCAAGAGGTAGAGCGGGACCAGGGCCAGAAGGAAGAGGGGTACCTGGGCCCGGAGATGGGGGACCAGGCCCGAAATATAGAGGGGACCCAGGCCCAGGATGGAGAGAGACCCAAGGGTCTGGATGTAGAAGGAGAACGGGGCCGGGAGGCAGAGGGGGACCAGGCCTGGAAGGTAGAGGGGGATCAGGGCCAGGATGTAGAGGGGTACCAGGGCTGGGAAAAGGGGGAGCAGGCGCGGGAGGCAGAGGGGTACCTGGGCGGGAGAACGGGGGACCAGGGCTGGGAGGGAGAGGGGACCCTGGGACGGGACGGTGAGTGATCCAATGGCCGAGGCAGAAGTAGACTAGGGCCGGGAGGCAGAGGGGTAACAGGGCCAAGAAGAGGGCGGCCAGGGCAGCGAGTCAGAGGGGGACCCCCGAGCTACCCCCGAGGCAGGGGGGTAGCTGGGCCAGGAGACAAGGCGACCAGAGCTGGGAGGCAACCAGCCCAGGGCAGGGCTGGACTCTGAGACCCAGAGCCAGAACGGAGAGTGACCCAAGGTTCTGAAGGTAGAACGAAACCAGATCCGGGGGCACGGAGGGACTAGGACCGGGAGGCAGAGGGTGACCAGGGCAGGGCGGCAGAGATGGAACAGGGCCAGAAGGTAAAAGGGTTACCTGGGCCGGGAGATGGGGGACCAGGGCTGGGAGGTAGGGGGTAACCAGCTACAGGATGGAGAGAGACCCATGGGCCTGGAACTAGAAGGAGGCAAAGGCCAGAGGCACAGGGGAAAAAGGCCAGGTGGGTAGAGGGGGACCAGGGCCGGGAGACAGAGGGGGACCAAGGCCAGGAGGCAGAGGGGCACCTGGGCCAGGAGGCTAAGAGGTACCTGGTCTGGAAGGCAAAGGGGGACCTGGGTCGAGAAGTGGGCGGACAAGGGAAGGGAGGCAGATGGGGATCAGGGCCTGGAGGCAGAAGGGCAACAGGGCCAGGCGGCAAGGGGTTCCTGGGCCGGGAGACGGGGGACTAGGGTCGGGAAGCTTGGGTGACCAGGGCTGGGAGGCAGAGGGGGATCAGGGCCAGGAGGCAGAGAGGTACCGGGGCCCGGACAAGGGGGACCCGGGTCGGGAGGCAGAGGGGGACCAGGGATAGGAGGCAGAGGAGTACCTGTGCGGGGAGACTTGGGGTCCAAGGCCGGGAGACCGGGGGACCTAGGCCGGGAGGTAGAGGGTCCCAGGGCCGGGATGGAGAAAGGGGCCAGGGCTTGGAGTTAGAGGGAAACCAGTGCTGGCAGAACAGGGGAACTCATGGCCAGGACGGAGTGAGTCCAATGGCCCATGGCTTGGAGGGAGAGGGGGACCAGGGCAGGGAAGCAGAGGGATACCTGGGCCAGGAGACAGGGGGACCAGGGCAGGAAGGTAGAGGGAGACCAGGGCTGGCAAAACAGGGGGACCAGCGCATGCAGGTAGAGAGGACCAATGGCCGGGACGGAGAGAGACCCAGTGGCCTGGAGGTGGTGGGAGACCAGGGCCGGGAGGCCCAAAGGGACCGGGAAATGGGGGACTAGGGTTGGGAGGCTAATTGTTGGGTAGGGACCGTCTCTATTGTTGCAAATTTGTACTTCCCAAGTGCTTAGTACGGTGCTCTGCACACAGTAAGCGCTCAATAAATACGATTGAATGAATGAATGGGTGACCAGGGCCCGGAGGCAAAGGGGTATCTAGGCCGAGCAGGGAGAAAGTCAGGGAGGCAGAGGGCAACCAGGACCCGGAGAAAGAGGGGGACCAGGGCCGGTAGACAGGGAGACCAAGGCCGGGAGGCAGAAGGGTACCTGGGCCAGGGGACAGGAGGACCATGGCTGGGAGGCACAGGGTACCTGTGCTGGGAGACAGTGGGACTAGGGCTGAGACCCAGAGAGGAACCAGGGCCGAGAGGCGGGGCGTGACCAGGTCAGAGAGGCAGAGGCCGGCCCGGGTCGGGAATTTGAGGACTAGTGCCGATAGACATGGGGACAAGGGCCGGTGGACACGGGGACCAGAGCCGGGAGGTAGAGGGGACCCATGGCCAGAAAGGAGAGAGACCCAGTGGCCTGGAGGTAGAGGGAGGCCATGGCCTGGAGGCTGAAAGGGACCAGGGCCGGGACGCAGAGGGGGACCTGGTCCTGGAGGTAGAGGAGGACCAGGGCCAGGAGGCAGAGAGGCACCAGGGCCGCTAGACAAGGGGACTGGGCCCAGGAGGCAGAAGGGTCTCTGGCCGGGAGACAGGGGGACCAGGTCCGGGAGTCAGAGTGGTACCTGTGCCGGGAGACAGGGAGACTAGGGTTGAGGAGCAGAGGGGAATCAGGCCCGAGAGGCAGTGGGTGACCAGGTCAGAGAGGCAGAGGCGGACCAGGGTCGGGAAGCAGAGGGTGACCAGGGCAGGAAGACAGAGGGGGACCAGGACCGGGAGGCAGAGGGGGACCAGGGCCGGGAAATGGCGATTAAGCCGGTAGGCAGAGTGGTACAACTGCCTCCCTGCCCTTGTACCCCCGGCTTCTCAGAAGTAAAGGGGAACTAGCGCCGAAAGTCAGAGGGGGACCAGGGACTTAAGGCAGGGGGCGACCAGGGCAGGGAGGCAGAGGGGGACCAGAGCGGGGTTACATAGTGGGAATAAGGCTAGAACACAGAGGGACCATGGCCAGACGTTTGAGGGGACCCAGGGCCGGGAGGCGGAGGGGGACCACGGCAGGGAGGCAGTGGGGTACCAGGGCCAGGAGGCAGAGGGGTACCTGGGCGGGGGTTCAGGGTTGGGAGGATGAGGGGGACCAGGGCCCGGAAGCAGAGGGGTACCTGGGCCACAAGGCAAAAGGGGACCAGGGCCGAAAAGGAGCGGGAGACAAGGGCAGCGAGTCAGAAGGGACCAGGTCCTGGAGGCAGAGGGGGACCAGGGCCAAGGGGCAGAGGGGTACTTAGGCTGGGAGATGGGGGACCAGGTTTGGGAGGCAGAGGGTACCTGTCCCGGGAGACAGTGGGACTAGGGCTGAGAAGCAGAGGGGAACCAGGGCCGAGAGGCGGGGCGTGACCAGGTCAGTGACGCAGAGGCCGGCCTGGGTCGGGAATTTGAAGACCAGTGCCGGTAGACATGGGGACCAGGGCCGGGAGGCAGACGGGGACAAGGGACGGTAGACACGGGGACCAGGGCCGGAAGGTAGAGGGGACCCATGGCAGAGGGGGACCAGGGCCGGGAAACGGGGACCAATCAATCAATCAATCGTGCTTATTGAGCGCTTACTGTGTGCAGAGCACTGTACTAAGCGCTTGAGAAGTACAAGTTGGCAACATATAGAGACAGACCCTACCCAACAGTGGGCTCACAGTCTAGAAGGGGGAGACAGAGAACAAACCAAACATATTAACAAAATAAAATAAATAGAATAGGTATGTACAAGTAAAATAAATAAATAAATACAGTAATAAATATGTACAAACATATATACATATATACAGGTGCTGTGGGGAAGGTAAGGTAAGAAGGGGGGGATGAAGAGGGAGACGAGGGGGAAAGGAAGGAGGAGGCTCAGTCTGGGAAGGCCTCCTGGAGGAGGGGCCTCCTGGCAAGGCCGCAGGTCCTGCGGGCAGATTGATTCCTCTGCCTCCCTGCCCTTGTCGCCCCGCTTCTGGGAACTAAAGAGGAATTAAGGCTGTCAGGCACAGGGGAACCATCGGCGGGAGGCAGAGGGGGACCAGGTCAGGGTGGTGTGGGGGACCAAGGCCAAAGGGGGGAGTTGGGGAAGGGAGCTAGGGCAGGGAGTCAGAGGCTTACCGGCCAGTAGATGGTGGACCTGGGCCGGGAGGTATAGCAGAACCAGGGCCAGGAGGCAGAGGGGTGCCTGGGCCGGGAGGCAAAGTGGGAAAAGGGTCGAGAAGCGGGGGGAAAAGGGAGGGGAGGCAGAGGTTTATCTGGGCCGAGAGACGGGGGACCAGGGCCGGGAGGCGCTTAGTACAGTGCTCTGCACACAGTAAGCGCTCAATAAATACGATTGAAGGAATGAAAAGGAGCCTAGGACCCGGAGCCAC
Source organism: Tachyglossus aculeatus (assembly GCF_015852505.1). Classification (NCBI taxonomy): domain Eukaryota; kingdom Metazoa; phylum Chordata; class Mammalia; order Monotremata; family Tachyglossidae; genus Tachyglossus; species Tachyglossus aculeatus. Next base: position 465,045 of record NW_024045096.1, read on the forward strand.
AGAGGGACCAGGGCCTAGAGATAAAGGGGGACCAGGGCAGGGAGGCAGAAGTCGATCAAGGCTGGGCGGCTGAGGGGGACCAGTGCAGAGAAGCAGAAGGAGACCAGGGCCAGGAGGCAGAAGGATACCAGGACAAGAGGCCGAGGGGTTCCCGGGCCCGGAAATGGGGGACAAGGGCAGGGAGGCCGAGGTGTACCTGGGCCGGGAGGCAAAGGGTGACCAGGACAAAGAAGTGGGGGCGACAAAGACAGAGAGGCCGAGGGGGACCAGGGCCTGGAGGCAGAGAGGGATCAGGGCTAGGATGCAGAGGGGTACTCTGGCCGGGAGACAGGAGAACCAGGGTCGAGACGCAGAGGGTCCACAGGGCCGGGAGGCAGATTGGGACCAGGGCGGGTAGGCAGAGGGGGACCAGGGCCAAGAGGCAGAGAGGTACCTAGGCCTGGTGACATGGGACCTGGGACGGAGACTCACCCAAGGGCCTGGAGGTAGAAGAAACGAAGGCCGGGAGGCCCTGGGGGACCAGGGCTGGTAGGCACAGATTAAACATTTCTGGGTGTCAGGGAAGACCAGGGCGGGGTGGCAGGGTCAGACCAAGGCCAGGAGGCAGAGGGTACCTGAACTGGGAGACAGGGGGACCAGTGCTGGGAGGTAGAGGGGTACCTGGGCCGGGAGGCAGATGGGGACCACGGCGGGTTGGCAGAGGGGCACCATGGCCAGGGAGAAGAGGGGCACCATGGCCAGGGAGAAGAGGGTTACCTAGGCCAGGAGACAGTGGACCATGACCAGGAGGCAGAGGGGTAACTGGTTCTTGAGACTGGGGGACCAGGCCGGGAGGTAGGGGAAACCCAGGGCCTGGAGGTGGAGGGGGGACCAGGACAGGGAGGCAGTGGGAGACAAGGGCCAGGAGGCAGAGGGGTGCCTGGACCGGGAGACACAGGATCAGGGCTGGGAGGATGAGGGGGACCAGGGCCCGGAGGCAGAGGCGTTCCTGGGCTGTAAGGCAAAATGGGACCAGAACCGAGAAGCAGTGGGGGACAAGGGCAGTGAGCCAGAGGGGGACCAGGTCCTGGAGGCAGAGGGGGACCAGGGCCAGGAGGCAGAGGGGTACTTGGGCCGGGAGACGGGGGACCAGGGTCGGGAGGCAGAGGGGCACCTGGGCCGAGAAACGGAGACCAGATCCTGTGGGCAGATTTTTTCCTCTGCTTCCCTGCCCTTGTCCCCCCACCTCTTGGAACTGAAGGGGAACTAGGGCCGTCAGGCACAGGGGAACCATGGATGGGAGGCAGAGCTGGACCAGGGCAGGTTGGCAGCAGGAGCCAGGGCCAAGAGGAGGGGGGCGACCAGGGCAGGGAGGCAGAGGGGGACCAAGACCTGGAGGCTGGGGGTGACCTGGGCCGGGAGGCAGAGGGGAACTAGGCCGGGAGGCAGAGGAGTACCAGGGCCGGTAGATGGTGGATCGGGGCCGAGAGGTAGAGGGGGACCAGGTCCAGGAGGCAGTGGGGTACCTGGACAGGGACGCAAAGGGGGACCAGGGCCGAGAAGGGTGGGGGACAAGGTCAGGGAGGCAGAGGGGGACAAGGTCCGTTAGACAGGGGACCAGAGATGGGAGGCAGAAGAGTACCTGGGACGGGAGACAGGGGGCCTGGGGATGGGAGGCAGAGCGGTACTTGTGCCGGGAGACGGTGGGACTAGGGCTGAGAAGCAAAGGGGAACCAGGGCCGAGAGGTGGGGGGCGACCGGGTCAGAGAGGCAGAGGCCGGCCAGGACCTGGAAGCAAAGGAGAAGTAATCATGTTGATGGTGTTTATTAAGCCCTTACTGTGTGCCAAGAACCGTACCTAAGCCCTGGGGTAGATACAAGAAAATCAAGTTGGACACAGATCCTATCCCATTCAGATTCATTCATTCAATCGTATTTACTGAGCGCTTACTGTGTGCAGAGCACTGTACTAAGCGCTTGGGAAGTACAAGTTGGGAACATATAGAGACGGTCCCTACCCAATAGTGGGCTCACAGTCTAGAAGGGGAAGAGAGAAAACAAAACAAAACATATTAATAAAATAAAATAAAATAAATAGAATAAATATGTACAAATAAAATAAATAAATGGAGTAATGAATACGTACAAACATATGTACCTATATACAGGTGCTGTGGGGAGTGGAAGGAGGTAAGGCTGGGAGGATGGGGAGGGGGGGAGGAAGGAGGGGTCTCAGTCTGGTAAGGCCTCCTGGAGGAGCTGAGCTCTCAGTAGGGCTTTGAAGGGTTCTCAGTCTAAACTGGAGGGAGACCGGGAATTTAATCCCCACTTTCCAGATGAGGAATCTGAGGCACAGAGACGTTACGGGAACGTGACTACCAGCTCTGTGTGATTGTACTCTCCCAAGCTTTTAGCACAGTGCTCTGCACACAGTAAGTGCTTAGTAAGTACAGTTGCTTAATGAACTTGCCAAAGGTCCCGCAGCGGGCAGGTGGTGGAGCTGGGATTAGAACCCAGGGCCTCTTACTCCCAGGTCCATGCTCTTTCCTCTAGGCCACTTTTCCCCTTGCTGCTTACCAATGCTTTTTCTCCTAAGGACTAGGTGTTTGTTCATCTTGTCCAATTTTGAGCATTGGCATTTTTTTCTTAAGATTCAAACATGATCCCATTTTGCTGATGTCAAAGGTTCCACTTGTATATAAGCCAAATAGATTTTACATGACTCAGTGAGACAGTGGGTGACATAGTAAGGGCTCAAAAGCTGTTGACCCTGGTTAACGGCTTGAAGAGTGCTTGGTCTTAGTAGGTCTGAAAGCCATACTGTGGGGTGCGGTATTTCAGGAGGCAGATAATGATAATAATAACGATGATATTTATTAAGCGTTTACTGTATGTACATTACTGTACAAAGCTCTGGAGTAGAGAAAAGCTAATCAGGTTGAACACAGTCCCTGTCCCACATGGGGCTCACGGTTTTAATTCCAATTTTCCAGCTGAGGGAGAAGTCAAGTGATTTGGCCGAGGTCACCCAGCAGACAAATGGGAGCTGGGATTAGAACCCAGGTCCTCCCGACTCCCGGGCCCGGGCTCTGTCCACTAGACTGTGCCGCTTCCGGTAGCAGGATGGCATGTCGGCGGACGTAGGTCTTACAGCGATTGCTCTTTCCTAGGGAAGGCTTTCGATTCTGAAAATCTGCACTGAGAAAACTCCCCCGGGGGCGGACGTATCCATGGAAAGTTTGGCAGCACAGACCCACCAGTTCTCCGGAGCCGACCTGATGACACCCAGATCTACATCTCTGCCCCTGCTCTCTCCCCTTTTCTCCAGGCTCGCATCTCCTCCTGCCTTCAGGACATCTCCATCTGGATGTCTGCCCGCCACCTAAAACTCAACATGTCCAAGACTGAACTCCTTGTCTTCCCTCCCAAACGCTGCCCTCTCCCTGTCTTTCCCATCTCTGTTGACGGCACTACCATCCTTTCCGTCTCACAAGCCCTCAACCTTGGTGTCATCCTCGACTCCGCTCTCTCGTTCACCCCTCACATCCAAGCCGTCATCAAAACCTGCCGGTCTCAGCTCCGCAACATTGCCAAGATCCGCCCTTTCCTCTCCATCCACACCGCTACCCTTCTCATTCAAGCTCTCATCCTATCCCGTCTGGACTACTGCATCAGCCTTCTCTCTGATCTCCCATCCTCGTGTCTCTCCCCATTCAATCCATACTTCATGCTGCTGCCCGGATTGTCTTTGTCCAGAAACGCTCTGGGCATGTTACTCCCCTCCTCAAAAATCTCCAGTGGCTACCAATCAATCTGTGCATCAGACAGAAACTCCTCACCCTGGGCTTCAAGGCTCTCCATCACCTCTCCTCCTCCTACCTCACCTCCCTTCTCTCCTTCTACAGCCCGGCCCGCACCCTCCGCTCCTCTGCCGCTAATCTCCTCACCGTACCTCGTTCTCGCCTGTCCCGCCATCGACCCCCGGCCCACGTCATCCCCCGGGCCTGGAATGCCCTCCCTCTGCCCATCCGCCAAGCTAGCTCTCTTCCTCCCTTCAAGGCCCTACTGAAAGCTTACCTCCTCCAGGAGGCCTTCCCAGACTGAGCCCCTTCCTTCCTCTCCCCCTCTCCCCCCTCCATCCCCCCCATTTTACCTCCTTCCCTTCCCCACAGCACCTGTATATATGTATATATGTTTGTACGTATTTGTTACTCTATTTATTTATTTTAGTTGTCCATAGCTATTCTATTTATTTTATTTTGTTAGTATGTTTGGTTTTGTTCTCTGTCTCCCCCTTTTAGACTGTGAGCCCACTGTTGGGTAGGGACTGTCTCTATATGTTGCCAACTTGTACTTCCCAAGCGCTTAGTACAGTGCTCTGAACACAGTAAGCGCTCAATAAATACGATTGATGATGATGATGATGACCTCAGTAACCTGTGCCGAGAAGTGAGTTCCCACATGGGGGTCAGTTAGCGCAGGGCTCAGAGCAGAGGAAGTGCTCAGGAAATACTGTGAATTGGAGGAGGTGCCAGCAGGAGAGAGGGGGCCACCCGGGAGAGGATTGAGACAGAGCTCGGTATTCTGGCCTGACTCTGTTCAGATGTTCCGGGAGATCGGAAGTCTTCAGTCTGGACATCAGCTCTCCTTGGATTCCATCTACACCCCCCGACTTCCTGCAGGAAGCCATCCCAGGTGAACCGGTGGTTTAGGAGGAAGGCAGTTTCCCACCCCCAAACTCAGCCTCGTCCTTTTTGTTGCCCCTCCCCGACGACATCTCCCCCTGCCGTAGCCAACCCAACGAACTGGAGAAGTCATTTTAGGTTTTGGTTATTTTGGTTCCAATTTCCTAAAGGGCTCAGGAAGCCTGAAGGATATTTGGAGGAGAATCCTGTCATTCTAGACTGTACACTCCTTTTGGGCAGGGAATGTGCCTGCTAATTTGGTTGTGTTGGATTCTCCCAAGTGCTCATTACAGTGCTTTGCACACAGTTAGTGCTCAATAAATAGCATCGATTGATAGCTTAGCACACGTGTTTTTTCCGAGGCGAGAGGTCCTTGGGGTGTCTCTCTCATGGAGAGTGCACCAGTAGTAACCACTGATTCAATGGCAAATTACCAGGAAGATGACATTCATTCATTCATTCATTCAATCATTTTTTGAGCGCTTAGTATATGCAAAGCACTGTACTAAACGCTTGGGAGAAAGTACAAAGACACATTTCCCTACCACCTCCCAAGACTGTGTTCTGAGCTTATTATTCTGTAGCCTCTTGCTTGGAGCTGCTCCCACAGACTTGTTCCTGAACATGGGGTAGAAAGAAGTTTGACCTCCCAACCTGTTCCATCAAACTAACAAATTTGCTCGATTCCCTTTAAGGCTGCCTTGCTAGCTCTGCAGGAGAATGGTCTGGAAACCACCCCCGTGAAACAGGAGCATTTCGTGAGATCCCTAGTGACCGTGCGACTATCGATGTGCCAGAAAGACTTGGATTTTTATGAAGGCTTATTTGGAAAACAAGAATTATTCTCTGATTTAGAGAAGCTGTAAAGACCGCCCGTCCATTGTTTGGTCCTGTGGACTGCAACCTCACATTTGGTGGTTGACGTTTGTGTCCGGGCGATGACCCCAGTGTTCTGGGGCACCATCCACACGGTCTTGTATCTGGGAAACAGCAATGTTTGCCTGCTTCTTTATAAAGGACCTTTAATTATCGTTTGACTGAAACATGCCTCTCTTCATTTGAGGAGCCAGAATTCTCAGCCACCATTCAGATAGCAGTAATTATAATAACAATAATAATAATAATAATAATAATAATAATAATAATAATAATAATAATAGTAGTAGTATTTGTTAAGGTAATGGTCAGGGAATATGTCTGTTTTGTTGTTTCGTTGAACTCTCCCAAGCACATAGAATGGTGCCCTGCACACAGTAAACACTCAATAAATATGACTGGTTGATTGGCTTACTGTGTGCAGAGCACTGTGCTAAGCCCTGGGCAAGAGGACACAGGTGGGACCTGGACAGAGACCCTCTCCCAAGGAGGTGCTCCATCTGTGACTCTAGGTCACATCGGGAACAAGTAGGCAAACATTAAAACAGCATCAAGGGCCAGGGACAAATACACAGTGCACAAAATCCAAGTCAAAGACTCTCCCAAGTCTTTTGGTTTTTTTATGATGTTTATTAATCGCTTTAATGCATGTCAAGTGCATTGTTCTAAGCACTAGGGTAGACACAAGCTAATCAGGTCGGATGCAGTCCGTGTCCCACATGGAGATCACAGTCTTAATCTCCATTTTCCAGATGAGGTGACTGGGGCTCAGTGAAGTGACTTATCCCAGGTCATACAAACAAGGTATCCCAGGTCAGGCGAACAAGTGGCAGAGTCGGAATTAGAACATGGAGCCTTATGACTCCCGGGCCCACGCTCTATCCAGGTGGCCACACTCCTGCTCTTTGGAGTTGTCCATGCAATAGGCATGGGAATGTAATTCCACCCAGCACATGTTTGGGCCCAAGTCCCCAGTGTCAGCCACCTCTCCTGGTTGAGGGTTTTTGCGGTTTTCTTTTATGGTATTAAGCACTTTCCATTCATTCAATTGTATTTATGGAGTGCTTATTGTGTGCACAGCAATGTACTAAGCGTTTGGAAAGCACAATTCAGCAACAGAGATATCCCTGAACGCAATGGGCTCACAGTCTAGAAGGGGGGAGACAGATATCAAAATAAGTAAACAGGCATCAATAGCATCAATATAAATAAATAGAATTACATATAAATACACAGTAATAAATAGAATTATAAGTATATACATGCATATACAAGTGCTGGGGGACAGAGGAAAGGGGAGCTTAGTCTGGGAACCCCTCCTGGAGGAGGTGAGCTTTCAGTAGGGCTTTGAAAGAGGGATGTGTGCTAGTTTGGCAGATTTGAGGAGGGGGGGCATTCCAGGCCAAAGGTAGGGCCAGGGGTCAACGGCGGGACAGGCAAGAACGAGACACAGTAAGAAGGTAAACGGCACCAGAGGAGTGAAGTGTGCGGGCTGGGATGTAGAAGAAGAGAAGGGAGGTGAGGTAGGAGGGGGCGAGGTGATAGAGAGCTTTGAAGCCAATAGGGTCTTTGCTTGATACGAAGGTTGGTAGGCAACCACATACTATATACCAGGCACTTTACTAAACGATGGGGTAGGTCCAAGATGATCAGATCGGACACAGTCCCTGTCCTGCCTTAGCTCACAATCTTCATCTCAATTTTACAGATGAGGTGACTGAGCCAAAGAAAAATGAAGTGACTTGCCCAAGGTCACGCAGCAGAGTGTTGTATTATTAACCATATTTATTGAGTGATTACTATATGCAAAGCACTGTGCTAAATGTTTGGGAGAGGACAATATACCATCAAACACATTCCCTGCCTACAACCGAGCTCACGTTCTATAGGGGGAGACAGACATTAATATAAATAGATAAATAAATTACAGACATGTGCATATGTGCCATGGGAAAGGGAGATAGGATGAGTGAAGGAGCAAGTATGAGTGGAAAAGAAGGGAGTGGAAGAAAAGTGTTCAGTCAGGGAAAGCTTCCTGGAGGAGATGGGCTTTCGATAAAGCTTTGAAGTGGGGGAGAGCAATTATCTGTATGAAAGGAGGAAGGGATTTTCCAGGCCAGAGATAGGTTGTGGGTGAGAGCTCGGCAGCGAGAAAAATGAGATTGAGGTACAGTGAGAAGGTTAGCAACAGAGGAACAAATTTACAAGCTGTGTTGGAGGAGAGTAGCAAGGTGAGGTAGGAGGGGGCGAGGCGATTAAGTGCTTTAAAACCAATGATGAGTTTTTGTTTGCTGCGGAGGTAGATGGGCAACCACTAGATTTTGTAGTGGGGAAACAAGATCTGAATGTTTTTGAAGGAAAACGATTCGGGGAGCAGAATGGAGTATGGACTGGATTGGGCAGAGACAGGAGGGAGGTCAGCAAGGAGGCTGATTCAGTAATCTAGGTGGGCTAAGATAAGTGCTTGAATTATTGTGGTAGTTTGGATGGAGAGGAAGGGGTGACGTTTGGCAAGGTTGGGAAGGTAGAACTGACAGGATTTAGTGATGACTTGAATATGTAGGTGGAATCAGCGAGGAGTCAAGGATAATACAAAGGTTATGGGCTTGAGAGACAGGAAGGATGGTGGTGCCGTCGGCAGCGATGGGAAAGTGAGCAGGAGGACAGGGTTCATAGGGGAAGAAAAGTTCAGTTTTAACCATATTAAGTTTGAGGTGACGAGAGGACATCCTTGAAGTAAGGAGGAAATGCAAGAATGCAGAGAAGGAGCGAGATCAGGGCTGGAGTTGTAGATTTGGGTGTCATCAGCATAGAGGTGATAGTTGAAGCTGTGTGGGCGAATGAGTTTCCCAAGGGGGTGTACATGGAGAAAAGACAGGGACCCAGAACTGAACCTTGAGGGACACCCACAGTTAGGGGATGGGCTCAGAGGAAGCAGTGGGGTGAGAGAGGCCCCCCACTCACACCAGTGGAGCGAATGTCTGTTGGGTTTTGGGGGCCAGGAAAAAGGGGGCTTAAGAATGTACCACTGCCGGGCAGGGAGTTGCTCTGGTGAGGGGGCAGGGGGAGGGAGAAACCTCCACTTGGGCTCCTTGGAGTTCAGCCATCAAATGCACCCAACGAGGTTTCTGATAATCAAGTGACAAGTTCCTAAATTTTCCATCTGATGGCTGAGAGTAGAGGGCAGGAATTGGGAAACTGGCCTGAGTAGAGGGCAGGAGTTGGGGAACTGGCCCAGCCTCGCCTCTTCCCTTAGTACCGTCCAAAGGAGGGAGAAGATTCTGGAAGCCACTGGCAACTGGGACACTGAGAGGGCTGTGGAGGCTTGAAGTGAATCCCTGTCCTTGGCCGACTTGTCCCGCTCTACCTGTGTGTTGTCTGGTGAGTGACTGATTTGATTCGGGGGGTGGGAGACCAGTGTTTGGGGGTGGGGGTTGTCTTTGAGGGGACCCATTGTCCTGGGACCAACAGGTGGCCATAGCCCAGCATGGCAGTAACATCCCTAAGGCAGCCATCTGAGGCAGACTTGTTACAGCCTGCCGTGATGGTGGCAGCAGCCCCTCAAGACTCAGCCTAGTGGGAAATGATGATAATATTTATGGTATTTATTAAGCGCTAACACTTTGCCAGGTACTGTTCTAAGTGTCAGGGTAGATACAAATTAATCAAGTTGGACACAGTCACTGTTCCCCGGGTGGCTCACAGCCTTAATCTCCATTTTACAGATGAGGGAACTGAGGCCCAGAGAAGTGAAGTGACTTGGCCAAGGTCCCGCAGCAGACAAGTGGCAGAGCCGCGATTAGAACACAGGTCCTCGTAACTCCTAGGCCCATGCTCTACCTACTAAACCATGTTGCTACTGCCCCTCCCTCCTCTTCTCAGGATGCCACGCCCTGGGCACACAGCTGTCCACACGCCTCCACTTGTGACTTGCTAACCTCAGGTAACATCTGTTTTTTGGGTAGGGACCTTCTCTATATGTTGCTGACTTGTACTTCCCAAGCGCTTAGTACTGTGCTGTGCACACAGTAAGTGCTCAATAAATGTGATTGACTGAATGAAGGCCCACCCCTGTTGGGAGCACTCATTAATCAATGGCATTCATTCATTCATTCAATCGTATTTATTGAACTCTCGTGCGCAGGGCACGGTACTGAGCGCTTTGGAGAGGACAGTAGACAATAGGGTACGGGTTTGGGAATCAGAAGGACATGGGTCCTAATCCCAGCTCTGCCATTTACCAGCTGTGTGATTTTGGGGAAGTCACTTCGCTTCACTGAGCATCAGTTCCCTCATCTGTAAAATGGGGATTCAACACATGGACTGTGTCCAACCTGATGACCGTGTATCTCCTGCAGCGCTTAGAACAGTGCCTGACACAGAGTGCTTATAAATGCCATTTTAACACAAATATAGTAAGGAGAAACTAGAGCTCTAATCCCATCTCTGTCAGTGGCCTCGTCTCTGTGACCTTGGACAAGTCATCTCTTAGTTTCTTCATCTCCTTCCCTATTAATTAATTAACATAGTTTTAGTTATGGTACTTGTTGAGCACTTACGCTGTTCTAAGCACTGAGGTAGATACAGACCTCACCACAACCTGCTTGCCCTGCCCTCAGCAGCAGCTCTTTTCAAAGGCCACCCTCCCTCCTTTCTTCCTCCTTAAGGGTATTTTGTTAAGCACTTACAATGTGCCAAGCACTGTTCTAAGAGCTGGGGTTGATACATAGTAATCAGGCTGCCCCACTTGGGGCTCACATCGTAATCCCCATTTTACAGATGAGGTCACTGAGGCACAAAGAAGTTAAGTGGCTTGCCCAAGCTCACAAAGCAGACAAGTGGCAGAGTTGGGATTAGAACCCTTGGCCTTTTGACTCCCAAGCCCGTGCTCTTTCCACTGTCACGCTGATCTCCTCTTTTCTCCCTCTTTTCCTTCTTCCTCTCTCATTGCTCCCTCCTGCTCCTCTCACTCCTCTGCCCCTCTCTTTCTCCCTGCCCCTCCCTCCCTCCTGCCACTCTCCCTCGATCCTGGGCCCACGCCCCCGGCTCCCCTGGGGGCCGCCTGTCCCAGCCCGCCCTGACCAGACTCTCCCCTGCCTGCTTGCCCCCTCCTAGGCTGGCCACCATAGGCATTTTCCAAATCCTGATGAAGAAGAAAGAGGTCGGCAGTGTTCCCCTCCCTCGGCCCCTTCCCCACTTCCCCCTGCCCCCGTCTGTTCCTTCGACTGGGCTGGGGGCTGGGGCGGGGGGGAGATCTCACTCCCACTTCCCTTATCTCCTCCCTCCTACTCCCCCAAACCCAACCATCCTTATTTACTCCCCAATTCCTTTGCCTCCCGGCTACCCCCACCTCCCTCTTCCCAAATCTCTCCCCTGCAACTACCTTAACCTTCTTTCTTCTCCTCCTCCTCTGCTCCTCCTCTGCTCGCTGCTACACCTACCTCCGTCCCGCACCTCTTTCTCCCCCAGTCTCTTTCCCCCTGCTACCCCTTCCCTTGCCTCTTCCTCCCGCTTCTTCTCCCATTTCCTCCCCATCTCCACCCATCTCCTCCCTCCACCTACTTCTCCCCAAGCACCTCCCCCATGTCTTCTTACCATCTCCTCCCCTGCTAGCCCTACCTCCTTTCCCCCACTTCCCCCTCCCCATTTTCTCCCCCCAGTTTCCCCCATTTCCTCCTCTTCTACCCCTACCTTTTTCCAACTTCTTTATTCCCCTACCTCCTCCCCATCTCCTTCCCCCAACTCCTTCTCCCCCATCTCCACCCCCTGCTACCCTAACCCCTTCCTCCACATCCTCTTCCCATCTCCTCCTCTGCTACTCCTACCTCCTTCCCCCCACTTTTTCCTCCCCATCTCCTCCCCCCACCCTGCTATCCCTATTTCCTCCCCCCACTTACTCCTCCCCATCGTCTACTCCCACTGTCCTCCATTTTTCTCCTTGGCTACTCTTACCTCCTTTCTTCCCACTTCTTTCTTTCTTCCCCCATCTCCTCCCCTCTCCTCTTCCCTCCTCCTTCTCCCCCAATCTCTTCCCCTTTCTATCCCTCCCTCCTCCCCAATCTCCTCCCTGTTACCCCTATCTCCCCACCCTCAACCCCGGTTCCTTTTTTTCCTCAATCTCCTCCGCCCTGCCACCCTTCCCCCTCCTCATCCCAGCTCCCCCAGGGCCATCTGACCCTGACCCCGGCCCCTGACCGCCATATGGTCAGTGGCTACCAATCAATCTGCGCATCAGGCAGAAACTCCTCACCCTGGGCTTCAAGGCTGTCCATCACCTCGCCCCCTCCTACCTCACCTCCCTTCTCTCCTTCTACAGCCCAGCCCGCACCCTCCGCTCCTCCACCGCTAATCTCCTCACCGTACCTCGTTCTCGCCTGTCCCGCCATCTACCCCCGGCCCACGTCATCCCCCGGGCCTGGAATGCCCTCCCTCTGCCCATCCGCCAAGCTAGTTCTCTTCCTCCCTTCAAGGCCCTACTGAGAGCTCACCTCCTCCAGGAGGACTTCCCAGACTGAGCCCCTTCCTTCCTCTCCCCCTCGTCCCCCTCTCCATCCCCCCATCTTACCTCCTTCCCTTCCCCACAGCACCTGTATATATGTACATATGTTTATACATATTTATTACTCTATTTATTTATTTATTTATTTTACTTGTACATATCTATCCTATTTATTTTATTTTGTTAGTATGTTTGGTTTTGTTCTCTGTTTCCCCCTTTTAGACTGTGAGCCCACTGTTGGGTAGGGACTGTCTCTATATGTTGCCAATTTGTACTTCCCAAGCGCTTAGTACAGTGCTCTGCACATAGTAAGCGCTCAATAAACACGATTGATGATGATGATGATATGTGCCTTGGCTGCTCCCTAGCTCATCCCGCTGGCCACCATCGTCACCATCGCCGGGTTGGGAGCCATCTGCGTGTCCGTGTACTCTCTCTTCAAGACGGCCGTCATGTGAGTAGCAGGCCCCAGGACCTGTCCGGCAGTCAATCCATCAATCGATCAGTCGGTGGCATTTATTGAGCACTAAGTGGGTGCAGAGCACTGCACTAGTGTTCGGGAGACTACAGTAGAACAATGTAATGGACGCACCCCCTACCCACGGTGAGCTTACAGTCTAGAGAGGGAGGCAGGAAAGTATGAGATGTGACACAGTGTAAGGATAGAAACCTAAGTGCTTTGGAATAGGGATGGGGTGAGTATCAGTGGCTTAAGGGGCATCCATACAGCAACTACTCTCCCTGCCTTCAAAGCCTTATTGGAGGCACATCTACACCAGGAGGCCTTCCCCAACTAAGCCCTCCTCTTCTCCTACTCCCTTCTGCATCTCCCTGACCTGCCCCTTTATTCATCACCCAACCCCCACAACTAGCTCCACAGCATGTAGGTACATATCTGTAATTTATTTCTAATTAATGTCTGTCTCTCCCTCTAGACTGTAAGCTTGTTTTGTAGGGAGGGAACGCGTCTGCTACTTCTGTCGTACTGGGCTCTCCCAAGCACTTATTACAGTGTTCTGCATACAGTAAGTGCTCAATAAATACCGCTGATTGATTGATTGATTGATTCAGTTCCTGTTCAGGGCTGCTGGGGTTTCGTGGGGTTGAAGGAGAGTACAACATAATTAAATCAATCAATGGTATGATCAATCAATTAATGAGCACTTGCTGTGTGCAGAGCATTGTACCGTTTGGGATTACAACCAAACAAAACAATCAATCAATGGTATTTATCAAGCACTTACCGTATGCAGAGTACTGCACTAAGTTTTTGGGAGAGTACAATAAACAGAATCGGTAGACACGGTCCCTGCCCACACCGGGCTTGCAGTCTACAGACGAGCTAACAATCAATGCTATCGATTGGGTTCTCTCTGTGAGCAGAGCACTGCATTAAGTGCTTTCGCGAGTACAATATAACAGATTTGGTAGACACGGTTTCTGCCCACAACAAGCTTAGAGTCTAGACACGAGTTTACAATCGATGGTACTTACTGATCTCTTACTGTGTGCAGAGCACTGCACTAAGCGCTTGGGCGATTACAATATAACAGAGTTGATAGACACGTTCCCTGCCCCCAATGAGCTTCCAGTCTGAGGTGGGGGGCACCGGATGGGAAGTTCAGAAATGTCATTTTCAGGGGGACACTACAACTGCTTAGTGTCTTTCCTAACAGATGCCCTCTTGGGCTTCAGCCTCAACAGGTCCAGAAATCCAGAGCCATGGGAGAACGTGGATCCTACCCAGCCTCAAAAGGTAACGGTCCCACCTCCTCCCCGTCTTCTGAAGGGCCCCTCCGTCCCCCACTGATCAATGGCAGGCTCCTTGACCTGATGACTTTGGTCTTGAGCCCAATCCTCTCAGAGGGGCAGCTGTCTGCAGCCTCCCTGCCCTGCCCTGCCGTCTGGGCCCCAGGATGAGCAGCATTGGTGCCACTTCTTGGTGTGTGAGTGGGGAAGGAAGGAAGCACGGGGGCATTTGGGCAGAGTGGGCCGGTCGACGTGGGAGAGCAGGTGGACCAGAAAGGCCATCTCCTGGATCTCTATGATCCCGGTCTGACCCAGGGATGAGGAGGGACACTGTGGGACTGAAACAACCATTTTGCTTTTGTTTTTTATGGTATTTGTAAAGCACTCACTATGGGCCAGGCACTGTACTAAGCACTGGAGTAGATACAAGCTAATAATAATACGCTTACTATGTGTCAGGCACTGTTCTAAACATTAGCATAGATACAACCTAATCTGGTTGGACACATCCATGTCCCACGTGGGGCTCACAGTCTTAATTCATATTTTACAGATGAGAGAACTCAGGCACAGAGAAGAAAATGGACTTCTTTAATGCTATTTGTTAAGTGCTTATTCTGTGCCAGGAACTGTACAAAGTGCTGGGGTAGATACAAGCTAATCTGGTTGGACACAGTCCCTGTCCCACATGGGGCTCACAGTCTTAGTCCCTATTTTACTAATGAGGGAACTGAGGCACAGAGAGGTGAAGTAACTTTTCCTAATGGCATTTGTTAAGCACGTACTATGTGCCAGGTACTTGTTCTAAGCACTGGGGTAGGTAGAAGGTATTCTGGTTGGACACAGTCCCAGTCCCACATGGGGCTCACGGTCATGGGTCTTAATCACTGGTTCACTGGTCTTAATCACTATTTTACAGATGAGGTAACTGAGGCCCAGAGAAGTGAAGTGACTTGCCCAATGTCCCCAAGCAGACAAGTGGCAGAGCCAGGATCAGAACCCATAACCTTCTGATCCCCAGGCCCATGCTCTGTCCATTAGGCCATGCTGTCGCAGTCCCTGTCCAACATAGAGCAGAGAACTATTTTCTGGGTGAAAATCAAGGGAAATCACTTTCTATTCATTTATCAATCAGCAATATTTCCCAAGCACCTACTGTCTGCAGAACAGTATACAAAATACCCGGGAGAGGACAATAATGTTAATAAATAGCATTCCTGCCCTCGGTCAGTCAGTTCGTGTTTGTTGCACACTTACTTTGTGCAGAGCACTGTACTTAGCACTTGGGAGAGTACAACATAACAATATAACAGAAACGTTCCCTGCCCACAGTGAGCTTGCAGTCTAGCAGGGAAAGCAGAGATTAAGAGAAATAAATAAATTACAAATATGAACATAAGGAGCTTAGGAAACTTAGGATCTAGCAGAATGTATTCTCCAGGGTTGCGGTTCCTGGAACGCAGGTTTTTTCTCCCTGCTCTGCAGTTACTCTCGATTAACCAGCAGTGGAAACCCATCGAGGAACTGCAGAAGGTGAGAAGGCTGACCAAGTGACCAAGAGACCGAGCCACCAACCCCCAAACCCCGGGAATCCAGAGGAAGCACCTCTGCGCAAATTCACCTTCCGAACCAGCGCAAGGAGATACTTCTGCTGCATTCTCGGGGTCATCCCCCAATCTGGGGGCCTTCTTGGTCCGGGGTCTCCTGCCCCACGGAGGGACCACCTTGCAGGCTAGGGACCGGACAAGTGGCATCTGACCCTAACCCAGCACTCCCAGTTTGGCGTCCACGGTCTTCTCTGGAAAGAAGACCTGCTTCAGCCTTCCTTGAGTGGAAATGGGTTCGCATCTACTGCTTTGTGAGGTAGATTGAATAAAGTCCGTCCCCCCCGCCAAATAAAGGCAGAATGCATGCTTCCTCATTCAGACAATTTTAGCTCTTCCAAAGGAAACACATTCTGATAAAAATAAACACCCACAATTCACAGTTAGGGAACTTGGAATGTCAGAATTCATTCATTCATTCATTCAGTCGTATTTATTGAGCACCTACTGTGTACAGAGCACTGTACTGTTTGAGAGAGTACAGTAGGATACAAAATAGACACATTCCCTGCCCACAACAAGTTTACAGTCTAGAGGACCTGGGTTCTAATCCCAGCTCCCCCATTTAAGAACTGTGGTAAGCAGCATGGCTCAGTGGAACGAGCTCGGGCTTGGGAGTCAGAGGTCATTCTTTCATTCATTCAATCGTATTTTTTGAGCATTTACTGTGTGCAGAGTACTGTACCAAGCGCTTGGGAAGTACAAGTTGGCAACATATAGAGACAGTCCCTACACAACAGCGGGCTCACAGTCTAGAAGTCATGGGTTCTAATCCCAGTTCCACCACATGTCTGCTGTGTGACCTTGGGTAAGTCACTTAACTTCTCTGGGCCTCAGTTACCTCATTTGTAAAATGGGGATTACGACTGTGAGCCTCACATGGGACAACCTGATCACCTTGTATCCCCCCAGTGCTTAGAACAGTGCTTTGCATATAGTAAGTGCTTAACAAATGCCATTGTTTTATTGTTATTATTATTATTATTATTATTATCATTATTATTATTATTATTATTATTATTATTATTATTATTATTATGGGACTTGTTAAGCCATTAGTATGTGCCAAACACTGTTCTCTGCACTGGGGCAGGTATAAGTTCATCATGTTGGACACAGTCCTTGTCCCACATGGGACTCATTGTCTAAGTAGGAGGGAGTAGGATTTCATCCCCATTGTACAGATGGGGTAACCGAGGGACTTGTCCAAGGTCACACAGCAGACAAATGCCAGAACAGGGATTAGAACCCAGGTCCTCTGACTTCCAGGCCTGTGTTCTTTCTACTAAGCCAAGCTGTTTCTTTACCTTCTGTGTGACGTTAGGCAAGTCACTTCACTTCTCTGGGCTTTAGTTCCATCATCTGTAAATGAGGATTAAAATTAAGAGCCTCTGTGGGACATGGCCTGGGCTGTGTCCACCCTGATTACCTTGAATCTACCCAAGCACTTCCCCTCTCCCGGTCATACTTGGAGGGTTTCCAGCACTCTACCAGTCTCGGCTATGGGAGAGAAAGTCAAGAGGCCTACCCATTGCATTCCTAGCTTGGGCAGTGGCTAGCGAGTGGAAGACAATCTGCTACAAGTTTGCCTCACCCATGGCTGCCTCACTCATGCTGGGCAGCAGCGGAATGGGAGAGAGTCGAGGGTGGAAACTCGAGTTTACTACGCAGAAGGCGGCAATGGTAAACCTCTTCTGTATTTTTAACAAGACAAATCTATGGATACACTACCAGAACGATTGCAGATGGAGAGCCAGGGGTTTTTGGGAGTGATGGGCCTGTGGTGTCGCTATGGGTTGGCAAGGCTCGACGACATAAGACAAGACCCAAGCCCTTAGAACAATGCATGGCACCTAGTAAGCACTTAACAAATAATGTAAGAAAAAGGAAAAAACAAGATCAGATAAGAAGGCTCATGAGTCATATCTGAAGCTTGACCTTACCATAGGGATTGTCTCTGGTGCCGGTTTGCACTTCCCAAATGCTTAGTACAGTGCTGTGCACACAGTAAGCGTTCAATGAATATGATTGAAGGAATGAAGGAATGAAGGAATGATCCATTCCCTCCCATCATCTGCCCAGAGAAGGATCTCCAAGAAAAATCTTCCAGGCCTTTCAAAACACATAAATGAATTCCACATTCCCAAAAGAGATTTTCGTGTATTTATGCATTACTATTATCATTATTATTATTATCCTTCACAATACAGGTATACCTACCGACTGTATTATGTTCCCCCAAGTCAATGCTTTGCACAGAGAAAGCAGTCAGTAAATACCATTCATTGAACCCCTCAAGACTGTAAGTACGTTTTGTTAGGGAGCACGTCTGCTAGTTCAGTTGTACCATACTCTCCCAAGCACTTAGTGCACATAGTAAGCGCTCAGTAAATACGGTTTATTGACTGGTTGGAGTGGCTTTGTGGTCTCGCTATATTCATTCATCTGATCGTATTTATTGAGCATTTACTGTGTGCAGAGCACTGTACTAAGCACTTGGGATAGTACAATATAACAGACACGTTCCCTGCTCAGAATGAGCTTACAGTTTAGAGGGGGAGACAGACGTTGATATTAATAAACAAACAAACAAACAAACAAATAAATAAATAAATAAATGATAGATATGGACACTCTCCTGCTGCAACCCAGCCCACACACTTGGTTCCTCTGGTGCTGACATTCTCACTGTGCCTCGGTCTCGTCTAGCTCGCCGCTGACCTCACGCCCACATCCTGCTTTTGGCCCCGTACCCCCTCGCTCCTCATGTCAGACAGATCTCCTCCAAGAGGCCTCCTCTGACTGTGCCCTCCTCTCCTCTTCTCTCACCCTCTTCTGCGTCGCTCTTGCTTGCTCCTTCATTCATCCCGCCACTCTCATCCCCATAGCATGTATGTTGATGTCTTGCACGTGGAAGCAGCATGGCTCAGTGGAAGGAGCCCGGGCTTTGGAGTTAGAGGTTATGGGTTCAAATCCCGGCTCTGCCACTTGTCAGCTGAGTGACTTTGGGCAAGTCACTTCACTTGTCTGGTCCTCAGTTACCTCATTTGTAAAATGGGGATGAAGACTGTGAGCCTCACGTGGGACAACCTGATCACCTTGTAACCCCCCAGTGCTTAGAATAGTGCTTTACACATAGTAAGCGCTTAATAAATGCCATTATTGTTATACCTGTGTGCATATATACAATACACATATAAAATATATATCCATAATTTATTTGTTTATATTAATACCTGTCTCCTCCTCTAGACCTTGAGCGCATTGTGGGCAGGAATGTGTCTGTTTGCCGTTATCGTGCTTAGTACTGTGCTTTGCACACAGAAAGCGCTCAATAAATATGATTGAATGAATGAATGAAAGTGCTATCGGGCTGGAAGAGAGGATGAAGAATAGGGAGCAAGTCAGGGTGATGAAGAAGGGAAATGGTGAAGAGGAAAGTAGGGCTTATCAGGAAAGGACTCTTGGAGGAGATTCATTCATTCATTCAGTTGTAATTCATTCATTCCATTGTAAAACCTGGCCCCTGCCCCTCACCATACCTGATTGATGGACAGCTGCTGCTCAGGGTTCCAGAACCCTGATCTCTGCCCACTTAATGATAACAATAATAATTATAGTATTTGTTAAGTGCTTACTAAGTACCAAGGACTTTTTTTAATGGCATTTAGCAAGGGCTTACTATATGCAAAGCACTGTTCTAAGCGCTGGGGAGGTTACAAGGTGATCAGGTTGTCCCACGTGAGGCTCACAGTCTTAATCCTTATTTTACAGGTGAGGTAACTGAGGCACAGAAAAGTTAAGCCACGCTGCTTCTCTAAGCACTGTTCACTGTTCACTCTTCTAAGCACTGGGGTGGGTAGAAAAATGCAATCAGGTTGGGCACAGTCCTATCCCACTTGGGGCTCCCAATCTCAATCCCATGTCACAGACGAAGTAACTGAGACACAGATAAGTGAAGTGACTTGCCGAACGTCACACAGCAGACAAGTGGCAGAGCTGGGATTAGAACCCACAACCTCCAACTCCCAAGCACGTGCTCTTGCCACTAGACCCTCCCCTTGCCTGATTGACAGACGGCTGCTGCTGTAAGCTGTCACCTTGCCCTAACTCCACTTACAGGGCTCTGGGAAACCACCTGGAGGAAGCCAGTGACAATGTGGAAGTTCATTCATTCAACTGTATTTATTGAGTGTTTACTGTGTGCAGAGCACTGTACTAAGTACCTGGGAAAGTACAATACAGCAATAAAGAGAGACAATCCCTGCCCACAACGAGCTCACAGTCTTGGGGTGGGGAGGCAGACATCCAAACAAGTAAACAGACATCAGTATAAATAAATAAAATTACAAATATATACACAAGTGTTGTGGGGCAGGGAGTAGGGGAAGAGCAAAGGGAGTAAGTCAGGATGACATGGAAGGGAATGGGAGATGAGAAAAACTGGAGCTTAGTCTGAGAAGGCCTCTTAGAGGAGATGTGCCTTCAGTAAGACTTTGAAGATGGGGAGAGTAATTGTCTGGCGGGTTTGAGAAGGGAGGGAGTTCCAGGCCTTGGGTCAGGGGTCAGCGGCGAGACAGGCGAGATCGAGGCATGGTGAGAAGGTTAGCATCAGAGGAGTGAAGAGTGTGGGCTGGGCTGCAGAAGGAGAGAGGTGAAATGAGTTAGGAGGGGGCAAGGTGATGGAGTGCTTTAAAGCTCATGGTGAGGAGTTTTTGCTCAATATGGAGGTGGATAGGTAACCACTGGAGATATTTGAGGAGGGAGGTGACATACCCTGTCCGTTTCTGTAGAACGATAATATGGACAGCGGAGTGAAGTATGGATTGGAGTGGGGGAATAGAAGTAGGATGTGAGGTCAGAAAGGAGGCTGATGAAGTAATCTAGGTGGTATAGAGTGAGTGATTGTACTAACTTGGTAGCAGTTTGGATGGAGAGGAAAGGGTGGATTGTAGCTATGTTAAGAGGAGACCGACAGGATTTGGTGACGGATTGGATATGTGGATTGAGTAAGAGAGAGGGGTCAAGGATAATGCTGAGATTCTGGGCTTGTGAAGGAAGGATGGTGGTGCCGTCTACAGTGATGAGAAAGTACAGGAGAGGACAAGGTTTGGGTGGGGAGATAAGGAGCTCTGATTTAGACATGTTAAGTTTGAGTTGATGGGAGGACATTCGAGGTAGTGATATCTTGAAGACAGGGGCAGATGCGATCCTGGAGAGAGGGAGAGAGATCAGGGAGGAGATGCAGATTTGGATATCATCTGTATAGAGATGATAGTTGAAGCCATGGAAGTGAATGAGTTCTCCAGGGGAATGAGTGTAGATGGAGAATATAAGGGGACCCAGAACTGAACCCTGATGAACCCCCACGGTAAGGGGGTGGGAGGGAGAGGAGGAGCTCGCGAAAGAGACTGAGAATGAACGGCCAGAGAGATCAATCAATCAATCAATCGTATTTATTGAGCACTTACTGTGCACAGAGCACTATACTAAGTGCTTGGGAAGTGCAAGTTAAGAGATAAGAGGAGAACCAGGAGAGAAGTTGCAGTGGTCTCACTGATCGGCAGGCAAACTGAGCACAAGGTCCCTGGCAGGGTCGGGTGTAGGATCAGGTCTGTTTGTCCCAGGCAGAGCGGGATCCCAAGCTGAATTTCTTCTAGGAAAACAGTGGAAATTGAGAATAGAGAAGCAGCATGGCCTAGTGGATAGAGCCCGGGCCTGGAAGTTAGAAGGACCTGGATTCTAATCCCAGCCCGGTCACCTGTCTGCTGTGTGACCTTGGTTAAGTCACTTCATTTCTCTGGGCCTCAGTTTCTTCATTGGCAAAATGGGGATTAACGCTTTTAGCCCCAGGTGGGACAGGGACTGTTTCCCAGTTGATTAGCTTGTATCCACTCCAGTACGGTACCTGGCACAGAGTAAATGATTAACAAATGCCTTAAGGAAATAAAAAGGTGCTTAACAAGCATCATTCATTCATTCAATCGTATTTATTGAGCTCTTACTGTGGGCAGAGCACAGTACTTGGGAAGTACAAGTTGGCGACATATATAGATGGTCCCTACCCAACAATGGGCAAGAGCTTAGTACAGTGCTCTGCACATAGTAAGGGCTCAATAAATATTGATTGATTAATTGGCACATCGTAAGCACTTAACAAATACTGTAAGGAAAAATAGATGTGCTTAAGGAATACCAACTGCTTAGTCCAGTGCTCTGTACATAGTAAACACTCAATATATACCATTGATTGATTGATTGGCACATAGTAAGCACTTAATAAATATCATAAATAAAATTAAAAAGAAAGTCGGTTTTTTTTGCCACCCTGGCTCCTCAACTGGGACAGATAAAGTTTGGGTGCAGTCCACTGACAATGGGAAAATGGGCAAATCGTGGAAGTTGGCACAGACTAATGGCTAGAGCCTGGGCCTGATAGAGAATCTGGCAGTAAGCTTTTTGAGGGCAGGGATCATGTTTCCCAACTCTACCATACTCTGTATTGCAGTGGACCAAGCAGCATGGTTCAGTGGAAAGAGCACGGGCTTTGGAGTCAGAGGTCATGGGTTTGAATCCCAACTCCGCCACATGTCTGCAGTGTGACCTTGGGAAAGTCACTTAACTTCTCTGAGCCTCAGTTACCTCATCTGTAAAATGGAGAATAAGACTGTGAGCCCTATGAGGGACAGCGTGATCACCTTGTATCCCCCCAGCGCTTAGAACAGTGCTCTGAACATAGTAAGCGCTTAACAAATGCTAGCATTATTATTATATTCTGCCAAGCACTGTATTAAGCGCTCTGCACAGGTACGCTCTCAACAAATACCACTGATTGATTTTCTCAGCCTTGCCACAGGCCTGATGTATGAGCTTGAGCCAGACACTTAACATTTCTGGGCCTCAATTTCCTCATCTGGAAAAGTGGCATTACTAATAATGCGTATTAAAAATAATCTCTGTGATATTTTTAAGGGCTTACTATGATCCAAGGACTGCACTGAGTACTGGGTAGATCCAATGTGATCAGATCAGAATCAATCCCTGTCCCAAATGGGGCTCATAGGTTAAGGTGAAGGGAGAACAGTTATGTAATCCCCATTTTACAGATGAGGAAACTGAGGCACAAGGAAGTTAGGTGTCTTATCACAGTCTTACAATAGGCAAGTGTCTGAGCCGGGATTATAACCCAGGTCTTCTGACCCCCAGGCATTTGTCGGCCTACTTCCCAGGACTGCTGTGCGTGGCTTAGTGGGCTGGGAGTCAGCAGAACCTGGGTTCGAAGTGGTTAAAGGGCTATCCCGAAGGTCAGCATGGGTTTTTGTGTTTCATAAGACCTAAGTGGGTCACTGGGGCCCACCAGGGGTAAAAGGTCACTGGGGCCTCCAAAGTCTCAGGTGGGTTTTCGTATCCCTCTAGGAGGGGGAGGTGAGCAGGATTGTCCCAGTTTGCAATGAAAGGGAGAAAGAGCATGGCCTGCCCTGGGCTTTGGTGAGTAGCGGGCTCTGGCTACTTCACCTTCCCCCTCCCTCTTTTAGAGGGGTCTAGGATTGGATTGCTGGAATTGTTGATGCCTATTGTATTGGTGATGAAGATGAAAATGACAATAATGATGATGTGGGGTTATCAGGGTTGAGCAGGTGGGGTGGAGAGGAGGTTGGAGGAGGTGTTGATTACACCGTTTCAGAAATGATTTAAGTGTTCATTTTGTTGAACTGTGGGGGATGAAGATTGTGGGGGCAAGGGAGAGGTACCTGATGATGATGGGTTGTGGCGCTGCTAACGCCAAGTATACATTGTGCACTGCCTGGGTGTGGGACAGTAAGGAAACTGGGGAGGGGTTGGGGTGGTGATGATTGTTTTGGGGGTTCTGATGATGTTTCCAGTATATTGCTGCTGGGCTGGGGTGGGGTCCGAGGCGGAAGTGGGGGAACGGAGGCTGACAGCTGCCCTTGCTTTTTCAGGTCGGGGGTGGAGAGCATATGCAAGAGGAGAGGGCATGGAGGAAGACTTTGGGGTCAGATGGGCTCGGAGAAGGCCGGGCTGACTGCTGGACCTTGGATTGAGGGTCCTGGGAGGCTGGGATAGATGGCACCTTGCGCATGGGGGTATGTAGTGTGGCTTAGTGGAAAGAGCCCGGGCTTTGGGGTTATAGGTTATGGGCTCAAATCCAGGCTCCACCAATTTTCAGCTGTGTGACTTTGGGCAAGTAACTTCACCTCCCTAGGCCTGTTACCTCATCTCTAAAATCGGGATGAAGACTGTGAACCCCCCATGGGACAACCTGATCACCTTGTAACCTCCCCAGAGCTTAGAATAGTGCTTTGCACAGAGTAAGCGCTTAATAAATACCATTATAAAAAAATAATAAAAACATGACGGTGCGTGCTCAGTGTCTGTTTCTGTGGGTCTGCCCATTCTGTGTCTCTCCTGTTCCCACTAGACTGAGGGCCAGGACGGTGTTCTCTCCATCGCCCTAGACCTAGGCGATCGGTGCCCAGTTGGTACTGGTCATGGTGGGCGAGGGGCCGCTCCTGCTGTAGCTGCAGTGCTCATCCCACTGCTCCTACCCCTGTAAGGCTGAGGGCAAGGATCCGGTGTGTGTGGGCAGAAACTGTGTCTCTTCTTCAGTGGGCTGCCCCCTGCTTGATCTCTCTTCTTAAACCTTCCTCTTCCTGCTAGCTATAAGGAATTATACTAATCAATGGTATTTATCGAGCGCTTGTTGAGTACAGAGCACTGTCGTATATCAAATGGTCAACTCCTTAAAAGCAGTGATGGTGTGTCTTGTCTGTATTGAATCGCCCACAGTGCCTAACAGGTAAAAATGCCCTTAATATGAGATATGCTCACTAGGGTTCTCTGCCTAGTAAATGACAGGTCGGTCATTCATTTATTCATTCATTCATTCATTCATTCATTCATTTATTGAGCATTTACTGTATGAAGAGTACTGTACTAAGCTCTTGGAAAGTACAATTCAGCAACAAATATTCATTCAATCATATTTATTGAGCGCTTATTGTGTGCAGAGAACTGTACTAAGCGCTTGGGAAGTACAAATCGACAACATATAGAAACGGCCCCTATACGATACGATGGCATTTATTAAGTGCTTACTATGTGCAAAGCACTGTACTAAGCGCTGGGGAGGTTACAAGGTGATCAGGTTGTCCCGTGGGGAAAGGGGGCTCACAGTCCTAATCCCCATTTTACAGATGCGGTAACTGAGGCCCAGAGAAGTGAAGTGACTTGCCCAATGTCACACAGCTGACAAATGGTTGAGAAGGGATTTGAACCCATTTGGCCCCTACCCAACAATGGGCTTACAGTCCAGAACGGGGCGATCCACAACAAAACAAAACATGTAGACAGATGTCAAAATCGCCATAATAAATAGAATTTCACGATACTCCAATAACTACCTTGGCCCAACTGACTGCCGTTGAACACGTCTTTGGGATTTTGTCAGCGGTAGGGAACCAACAAAATGTAAACGTAGATTCTTTCCTTCCAGAAAGATGAAATTCCTTCAATGGGCTCACAGTCTAGAAGGGGGGAGGCAGACATCAAAACAACTAAACAGGCATCAATAACATCAATATAAATGAATAGAATTAATGATATATACACATCATCAATAAAATAAATGGAATTATAAATATGTACATATATAAACACAAGTGATGTGGGTGGGGAGGGGGTAGAGCAGAGGGAGCGAGGGGGGCGATGGGGAGGGGAGGTGGAGCAGAGGAAAAGGGGGTGCTTAGTCTGGGAAGGCCTCCTGGAGCTTTCAGTAGGGCTTTGAAGGGAGACGTTTGCTAGTTTGACGGATTTGAGGAGGGAGGGCTTCCCAGACTAGAGGGAGGATGTGGGCCCGGGGTTGACAGCGGGACAGGCGAGACCGAGGCACAGTGAGGAGGTTAGCGGCAGAGGAGTGGAGTGTGCAGGCTGGGCTATAGAAGGCGAGAAAGGAGGTAAGGTTGGGGGACAAGGTGATGGAAAGATTTGAAGCCAGTAGTGAGGAGATTTTGCTTGATATGGAGGTTGATAGGCAAACACTGGAGAATTTTGAGGAGGGGAGTGACATGACCAGAATGTTTCCGTAGAAAGATAATCAGGGCAGCAGAATGAAGTACAGACTGGAGTGGGGAGAGACAGGAGGTTGGGACATCCACAGGGCCTGTCCAACCCAGTGAGGCCACTCAGTGTCCTGTCTAATATTGTGAGCCCCTCGAGGGCAAGGTCACCATGAGAGTAGGCCTGACTGATGTTTTGAGCCCCTGCCCTGGAGACAGGGTCACAGGGACTTTGTGACATTCTGACATTGTGTGCTTCCCACAGCAGGGGCTCTGCAAAAGTGAGCCTGTCTGACTTTGTGTGCCCGCTGAGGGAAGGGCCCGGGTACCAGGGAGAGAGAGAAAAATATGGGTGCATGGAAAAGGGGGCTAGTTTCATGCCATGAACCCCAGATTTGAGCCTTCAAATCTCAGGGCACCAGGAAGAACAATACAAATATGGGTGCTGGTAAAAAGGGACTGGCTTCATGCCATGAAGCCCAGATTTGACATTTGGGTCTTCGTGGCCTGGGAGCCAGGAAGGACACTAAAAGTTTGAGTGCCAGCAAAAGAGGGGCTAGCTTCAAGCCACAAACCCCAGAGGCCCAGGACCTGAGAGTAATCACATGGGTGCTGGCAAAAGGAAGTGCGGGGAGTGGGGGAACTGTCTATATGCCATGAACCCAGGAAACAGGGAGAAAGAAAAAAACCATGGATGCTGGCAAAAGAGAGACTGGCTTCATGCCATGAATCCTAGATCTGAATCTTCCCATCTGAGTCTTCTTGGTGCAGGCACCAGAAAGATTAATAAAAATGTGGGTGCTAGCTAAAGTGGATTGGCTTCATGGTGATGACGATATTTATTAACTGCTTACTATGTGTCAAGCACTGTTCTTAGCACTGGTGTAGATAAAATCTAATCAGGTTGGATCTAGTCCCTGTCTCCCAGTATTAATCCCTATTTTACGGATGAGATGACTGAGGCACAGAGAAGTTAAATGTCTGCTGTGTGACCTTGGACAAGTCCAGGTGTGGAGCTAGGATTAGAACCCAGATCCTTCTGACACCCAGGCCCATGCTCTGTCCACTAGACCATGCTGCTTCATGCCACGATCCCCAAATTCAAGTCTTCCTTTTTGGATATTCTTGTTCCGGGTAATGGGAAGAACAATAAAAGTAGGGGTACTGGAAAAAGGAGAGAATGGCTTCATGCCATGAACCCCAGATTTGAATCTTCCCAGAGAGATCTTCATAGCCTAAGCACCAGGAAGAAAAATAAAATGGGGGCAGGCGAAAGGAGGCTTGGTTTCATACCAAGTGTTCCAGCTTTTAGTCTTCTTCCTATTTGGGTCTTCATGGGCCAGGTCCTGGGAAGAGCGATTAAAAATATTTGTTCTGCCAAAAGGGAGGTTGGCTTCACGCTACCAACCAGAGATTTGAGTCTTACCATTTGGGTCTTCGTGGGGAGTGTGGGAAAGCGCTGAGACAGGGAGTATGTGCACACAAACTGTACCCAACGGCTCAAAGCCAAACAGACTCAACAACAGGAGATAAAGGGACCAGGGCAAGAAAAACAAGCTTGCACCTGGAAGGCTCGGAGGCAACCTCAAGGCCATATCCGCAGCCAGCGATGGTTGGCAACGGGTGGCTGGGGGCGAGCCAGAGAAAACGCTTCGTGATGGACAGAGCTGTTGCTAGGCTAGTGGCTGGAGGGTGGCGAGTGAGTGTGCTACATGGCCTGAGAAAACCCTGCCCCCGGGCAACGGGGGGTATAAGAGACGAACAAGACAAGGGGGGATAAACGGGTGCTCTCTCTCCCTCCCTCTCTCTCTCTCTCTCGTTCTCTCTCTCTTTATTAACTATGTAATCGCTGATAGCAAATAAACGGCAACCAAGCTTTGGACCTCTGGCTGACTCTTCCTGGTGTGAAAGCGCGGCCTGCGTCCGGAGACGTCCGAAGACCCGGAGAGGGTAAGAACCCGAGAGTTGCCCCCGAAACCCCGGGGAGCAACGACTGGCACCCAACGTGGGGCTCGGGTACCCCCATAGGGGAAGACCAGGGAGAGTGCCCCGTAGGCCAGGTAGCTAAAGGTCAGGCGGGAAGATGGGGACGGTACGATCGCTGCCCATATATAAGCCAGAAGATAAGGAATTGTACACGCGGCACTGTTACAAGATATTGAAAAGTAAAGGGGTAAAGATTGAGCTGAAAACAATAAGGGAATTTATAGGGAAGGTAACTACGACCTCCCCGTGGATACTTGATTCCGGGATCACGGAGGAGCGATGGGACGTTATTGGGGAACAGATGACGGCCTATGAAGACTCCCACCCGGGGGAGCTAAAGGACGTGGACTTTCTTATACACGGTATCCTCCGTGCAGCCTTTCAAGGGCCAGAGAGACTCGTTCGTAAGTTTGACGCGACCTGCCAGACTGACAAGGAGGAAGCGGGGCAGGAAGGGGAGAACAGCCGACAACCTGAGGAGACTGGTCAGGCCGAGGCAGAGACACCCCCCCACCACGGGCCCCGAGTTACCACCGCATCTATCCTGATCTCGGGCCTTACACCCAGAGTGAAATGCCCAACGCCGAGCGGGAAAGAGGAGATCAGGCTACACAGACGGAGGTTGAGAATGAGATAGGGGATACGCGGGAACAGTTCAGGCAGATGGATGTGGGAAGCAAGAAACCGATCGTTAAAAGTGGGGAGGGGACGAGAGCGGTTTCAGCCCTACAGCGGGCTTTGGAAGAGGCGGTGGCGAGGGGAGAGGACGTCACGGGATGGGAGGTATTCCCCGTGATAGAAAGACCAGACGGGGGACGAGGTTTCGTCCCGATACCTTGGGTGAAACTCAAAGAGTTGAAGGCGGCGTGTGCCGCCTATGGTCCCAGCTCCCCTTATGTGAGCCAGCTCCTGGACACTATGTCCCTGGAAAGCGTTTTGACCCCGAATGATTGGATCCCGGACAGGGCCTTATATGGATGTCTGAGTTTACCACCGCTGCGAAAGAACTAATATGCATACGGGGTTTCCCGAACCCCGCCGAGGCTTTTGCAGCTATGACCGGGCCGGGACGATTCGAGACTGCTGAGATGCAGGTCAACTACGATCCCGAGGTGTATATGGTGATTGCCAGGGTTGCCCTAACTGCCTGGCAAAAGGTTCCCGAGAAAGGGGACCATCGCTCCCCCTTAACACAGATCAGACAGCGCCCGGACGAGGCGATTCAAGATTTCGTTTCACGCATGCAGTCCGCGGTCACCCGTATTATAGGGGATCGGGACGGCGCCGAAACTGTATTGAAGCAGATGATCCGAGAGAACGCGAATAGTGCCCTGCAGGAAAGCATTGGCAGGGCTGCCCAGAGAGGCCACATTAGGAGACATCCTGCAAAGATGCGAAGGGGTTGGAGGAGAAGAGTACAAGGCGCAGATGCTTGCGGGGGCAATAATGAAAGGATTATCGGGAGTCGGGGAAAGGGGGCGACAGTGCTTTCGGTGCGGACGGATGGGACATCTGATGGCTCAATGCCGAGCTCAGGACAAAAGTGGCCCCCCAGCACAGCCGAGAAAGGGTGTGACTTGCTTTGAATGTGGGAAGCACGGGCATTATGCGAAACAATGCCGCTCGAGGCGGAGACCCCGAACGGCGTCGGGAAACGGGTGGAGGGGCCCCGCGCGGGCCCCGAATCACGCGTTCCCTGTGTCAGCCGCGGGAGAGAGCCCGAAAAAGGTTTCTCTCATAGAGGAGTACCAGAGGCTTCGGTCTCGGGAGCCACTTGGGCTGAAGTCCGATGCCAGGCCCCAGTGGGAATCCGACCAGGGGACACTGTAAACGTCCCAATACAGCCCCTCCCCTGGAGGGCCCTAGTGGTGGGGCTTCAGACAAGAGCGGCAGGGGTCGTTCATTCGTCCGAACGGGGGGAAGGTCCCGGGAAGATTCCCCTCACCAACCATCATCCGTATGGTATATACCTGGGATCGGGAACGGTCATTGCTCGCGCTACGCCCCTTGACCCCCCACCCCCTGATCCCCCGCCCCCGGCCATTGGAATAATACAAGAAATAACCCTTGATAAACCGTGGCGGACCCTCTTAGTTGAGGGAAAGCCCCTTAAAGGGCTCCTGGACACCGGGGCCGATCGCTCCGTTATTCAGGATTGCTGCTGGGCAGCGGAGTGGCCACTAGCAAACCACTCGATGGGGGTGCAAGGCGTGGGGGGACTGCAAGCCGCAAGAGAGGCGAGCCGTTCGTTGATTTGGTCTTGCCGGGGAAGGCAAGGTGCGTTCGTCCCGCTGTGCGTTCAAGGGCTCCGTATGAATCTGTGGGGTAGAGATGTGCTGCAGGGGCTGGGAGCCCACCTTATAGATGAAGCTGATCCTTTTTAGGTGGGGCCACTGGGTTCCGGGGCTTGTCAACACCCCCACTGGTATGGCTTCCACACCCACCAGTATGGGTGGACCAGTGGCCCCTGACCGAGGACAAGCTACAGGCGTTGAGGGAATTAGTTGCGCACCAATTTGCACAGGGGCACCTAGAGGAATCGTTCAGCCCCTGGAACGCCCCCGTATTCGTTATACAAAAGAAAGCCGCGGGGAAGTGGCGCTTCCTCATGGATTTAAGGAAAATCAATGTGCTCATTGTGCCAATGGGACCCCTACAGCCCGGATTGCCCTCCCCTAACATGATTCCAAAAAATCACCAGATCCGGGTCATAGACATTAAGGACTGCTTTTACAGCATCCCGTTACACCCTGACGACAGGGTGAAGTTTGCTTTTACTGTCCCGAGCCCGAATTTCGCGGAACCAGCACTCCGGTACCAGTGGAAGGTGCTGCCACAGGGCATGTCTTGTAGTCCCACCATATGCCAGTGGTTCGTGGGGCGGATACTTGCCCCTTTCCGCAAGGATTACCCGGGGGCGACGATCGTCCATTACATGGACGACATCCTTCTGGGTATGCCCGACCAAGGGCGGGTACAGACGCTCACCCGGCGGGTGGTGACAGCCCTCGCAGCCCAGGGTTTATTCGTAGCACCAGAGAAGGTACAAGAATCAGCCCCGTACACGTACCTCGGGTTTGACGTCACCGAGACCCGGGTGACTCAAAGACCACCCCAAATTGACACCCGAAAATACGTCACGTTAAACGATATGCAGGGTTTGGTAGGGAAGATTCAATGGATGCGCGCGAGAACGCCCATCCCCTCCGCCCTCATGCAACCCCTGTACGATCTCCGAAAAGGAGACCCCAATCTTAAATCGCACCGCGAATGGACGGAGTCCGCGAAAAGCGCACTCCGAGAAATCACACAGCGGTTGGCGGGTAGCCATACTTGTCGAGCTGAACCCCACCTCCCCATGGAGGTCACGATATTTCGGGAGGGTAGCCTTTTCGCGGCTGTACACCAAGGGGCCGAGATTCTCGAATGGTGTTATCCTCGGAACCCCTCCCGTGTTCTCCCGAAGGAGACTGAGCTTCTCGGTCGCTTTTGCCAGAATGCCATACAGAGGGTAGTGGCGCTTTCGGCCACTTACCCTATAGTCCATGTCGGGATAGCCATGGGAGACCTTGAGGCGATAGCCAGGGACAGCTTCCTGTGGGCCATGCTCCTACAGCAGGCCACCTTTACGGAACGCTCCCCGTTGACTCTTAGCCACTTATACGAGGGATCGGACATTCTGACCCCTCGGGTGATCTCCGATACTCCGGTTGGAGGAGACAATGTCTTTACGGACGCCACCAAGGAACACCGGGCGGCGGTTTTCAATCAGACCACCGGTGCCTTGTCGGTGCTCGACACACCATACGGCTCGACTCAGAGAAATGAACTTTTCGCTATCATATGGGCAATGGCTAACTACCCCCAGGCGATCAACATTATCTCGGATAGCCTGTATGCCGTTAATCTTGCCCGGCGAATTGAAACCTCCATACTTTTCGACCGGCACTCGGAGATTGGGAACATGATCTCTCGGCTTCAGGCTGCCGTAGCGGCTAGGGAATGTAAGGTATACCTCATGCACGTCCGTTCCCACACGGACGGACAAGGGCCGATCTTTGAAGGCAACCGAACTGTGGATGCCAGCCTACACCCCGCAGGGCCGTCACTAATGGGGCTGGATGCCGCGGCTGCGGCGCATAGGGAGTTCCATCTCCCGGCTACCTCGCTCCGCCGGCTGTATGGGGTCACTAGAGAGGAAGCCCGGTCTATTGTCTGGCGCTGTACTTGCTGTCTTCCGTTCACCCCACGGCCGGCAGGGTCGACGGGTGTGAACCCCCGGGGGCTCACGCCGAACGAGCTGTGGCAAATGGATGTCACCCATTGGTGGACCTCCACGATTCATATGACCATTGACACCTTCTCCGGATTCATGCTGGCGACACGCCAAGCCGGAGAGGCCGCAAAACATGTGCAAAACCATTTGTACCTTTGCTTTGCCACTATAGGCACACCCCAGGAGATAAAGACCGATAATGGCCCCTGTTATGTCTCCAAAGCCATGTCCCTCTTTTTCTCCTCCTTTGGCATCTCCCATATTACCGGGATACCTTACAACCCCAACGGCCAAGGCATAATGGAAAGGGCAAACAGGACGCTGAAAACTCTCCTGCAAAAGCAGGGAGTGGGGAAGCGGGTCACGCAGTGCGCCCTAGACAAGGCAACGTACACCCTTAACTTTCTATCTGTTGATCGGGAGACGGGACTCTCCTCCGCCATGCGGCAACTCTGCCACGGGTCCACGACCGTGAAACCCCGGCGCCACCACCCGCACGCACGCACTATGGGGCGAGCGATGTGGCGTACTGTGGAGGGCGATTGGCGCGGTCCTGATCCGGTACTAATTCGGGGTCGAGGGTATGCTTGTATCTCCACAGGTGACGGCCCCGTTTGGATCTCCTCGCGACACCTCCGCCTCGTCGAGGAAGACGATGCCCAGCCGCAGGGGAAGTCCCAGCGCCCTGATTCCCCTCCTCCTCCCCCTTCTTCCCCTTCCCCTTCTTCTTCCCGGGGGCGCGGTGGGGAGGGAGGCCGGGTCGCGGATTAACTGGACTGCTCTGGTAAATAGCCACCTGAAGGATGTTGAGGAGCAGAGCGGAGTTTGGAGGTGGGCCCTCCTCGCCAATGCGCCTTTGTTACGCATGGTCTCCTGGAGGGAGGACTCCCCCCAACTCTCATTTCAAGGGAACGTGACCAAGCTCACGGGCCAGCACCGGGGTCGGTCCCCAGACACAGACCAGCGTGAGATCCGTATTCGGGGCGCTATCTTGCGCAGCACTGGTCCCCCCATATGCTGGTACACCGGCAATGGGGCTTTCTCGGACCAGCCCGAGGTAGCCCGATCTTGCTTGCAGTTGCTAAATTTCACTTATACGCTGGAAGTCAATATACCCCAAGGTCAGGGGCACCCCACACACCGAAACCTTACCCTGCTGGGGATCCATGGCACACTTCAGTGCACCCCCAACGGCAAAAAATCCAGCGAGGGATACGGGGGGTACTTTGGCCCTATCCGAAATGCGAGCTCGCTCCCCGGTCCTGGGAGAATGTGCGCCGAGGGTCGGGGTGGGGTTTGGATACCTCTAACTGACAGTTCCACGGGCATGTTCCGCTGTATTCCCCATAACGGTAACGGTACCCTCCTACTCTCCTGGGATAACCACATTGGGGACCACACATATATGGAGGCGGCCGCCCCAGGGCTTTATGCGCTACCGTGGGGGACGCACCACCCCGGTCTCTGGAAAGCCTTTACTTCCCTGCGGTCCCCCACCGCGACCGTCAGGGTCCGCTCGTGCGCCTACCCTGACGGGGCGACGTGCCAGGATTACCCTTTCTCGGTGTATGTATTATTTTCCGTGAGGGTCTGAACGTTTCCCTGCACTTGCAGGGCACTTGTGACGACCATGATTATGCCTTTCATGGGAACGCCCTTATCCCTGCCCCTTACGCGCTCATAGCCCGCCCAAGTACTGACCCCAGCTGGAACCTTACTGCCACCCGGTCGGCTTATGGCGACTTTTCCTTGTCCACCACGGGATCCTCACAATGCGTCCTTATGTCTCGGGCGCGACCCATGACCACGGAGGGTGCGGCTGAGTACGCCGTTTGGCTGGTCCGGCGGCCCCGCTACACCCTTATACCTGTTAAGTCCGCTGACCCTTGGTTTTCCCAGGCCTCCGACCATCGATGGCACACCGTAGCGACCCGCTTGCGCACCCGCAGGGAATTATTTGAGGCCATGCTGGGTATCGCGAACCTCGCGTTTTCCGCCTTCCAGGAATGGCAAATCCTGAATCTGTACGATCGGACTGGTTTCCTCGCGTCTCAGCTCTCGGCCTTCATGCACTCCACCCAACTGGCGTGGGGGGTTCAGCGTCACCTGGACGCTTCCCTGCAGCAGGAGCTGATCGGCCTTGAGCACGTGATCGAGACGCTCGGCGACGAGGTTCGCCTCCTGTCCCTACGGCAGGCGGTGAAATGCGACTACCGATATCGGCATGTCTGCGTGCTTCCGCTCCGCTGCAACACCACCAACTCTTCGTTCCCTGCCTCCTGGGACGGAGTAAAGAAACACCTGGAGGGACTTTTCCTGGCCGCCAACGTGACCGGCGAGTTACAGGAACTGTGCCGCCTTATCTACGAGCTCAACGCCCAGTCGCTGCGCTTCCCCAAGGCTTGGGACGACCTAGGCCGCGGGGAGGACGCGGTGGAGGAACTTTGGGACTGGATCAAACGCGTGATGCCTGGGGGATTGGCCCCTTGGCTGGTCTCGATCCTTGCCGCCACTGGGGGGGTTTTGCTTTTGCTCATGTGCCTCCCGTGCCTCCTTCGTCTCTTTTGCTCCATTGTTGCCCGGGTGGTCCGCGAGCTTAAGGTCGAGATGCTCCCATTGCGCGGACGCCCTTAGCGGTCCCCGCCATAACGGGAGGGGGACACGTGGGGAGCGTGGGAAAGCGCTGAGACAGGGAGTATGTGCACACAAACTGTACCCAACGGCTCAAAGCCAAACAGACTCAACAACAGGAGATAAAGGGACCAGGGCAAGAAAAACAAGCTTGCACTTGGAAGGCTCGGAGGCAACCTCAAGGCCATATCCGCAGCCAGCGATGGTTGGCAACGGGTGGCTGGGGGCGAGCCAGAGAAAACACTTCGTGATGGACAGAGCTGTTGCTAGGCTAGTGGCTGGAGGGTGGCGAGTGAGTGTGCTACATGGCCTGAGAAAACCCTGCCCCCGGGCAACGGGGGGTATAAGAGACGAACAAGACAAGGGGGGATACACGGGTGCTCTATCTCCCTCCCTCCCTCCCTCTCTCTCTCTCTCTCTCTCTCGTTCTCTCTCTCTTTATTAACTATGTAATCGCTGATAGCAAATAAACGGCAACCAAGCTTTGGACCTCTGGCTGACTCTTCCTGGTGTGAACGCGCGGCCTGCGTCCGGAGACGTCCGAAGACCCGGAGAGGGTAAGAACCCGAGAGTTGCCCCCGAAACCCCGGGGAGCAACGGGTCTTCATGGCTTAGGTGCCGGGAAGAAGAGTAACATGAATACTAGCAAAAGAGGGCTGGCTTCATATCCTGAACCCCAGATCTGAGTCGTCCCACTTGGGTCTTCACGGCTCACGCACCATGATGAAGAATGATAAACATGGGTGTCGGGAATCGCGGGTCTGGCTTCGTGCCATGAACCCTCGATTTGAGTCTTCCCAT
The DNA here is from genome assembly GCF_015852505.1 of Tachyglossus aculeatus. NCBI lineage: Eukaryota > Metazoa > Chordata > Mammalia > Monotremata > Tachyglossidae > Tachyglossus > Tachyglossus aculeatus. The sequence continues at coordinate 500,207 of NW_024045096.1, forward strand.
TTGGGTTTTCCTGGCTCAAGTGCCGGGAAGAACCATAAAAGTGTGGGTGCTGGCAAAAGGGAGGTTGGCTTCATGGCATGATCCTCAAATGTGACTCCCTTTGGGGTCTTCATGACTCAGGTAGTAGAGAGAAAGGTAAAAAATAAGGGTGCCAGCAAACTGAGCCTAGCTTCATACCATGACCTGCAGATTTGGGTTTTCGCTTTAGGGGCTTCATGGCTCAGGTATCAGGGAAAGAGTTAAAAATAGGGGGGCCGGCTTCATCCATTCATTCATTCAATCATATTTATTGAGCGCTTACCGTGTGCAGAGCACTGTACTAAGCGCTTGGGAAGTACAAGTTGGCAACATATAGTTCAAATTGGCAACATGCTGGGGTACATACACGTAAATCAGGTTGGACAAAGTCACTGACCCAAAAGGGGGCTCACAGTCTGAATCCCCATTTTACAGATGAGGTAATTGAGGTCCAGAGAAGTTAAGTGACTTGCCTAAAGTCACACAGCTGGCAAGTGGCGCTTAGTACAGTGCTCTGCACACCGTAAATGCTCAATAAATACCATTGAATGAGTGAAGTGGCGGAGGCGGGATTTGAACCCACCACCTCTGACTCCCAAGCCCGTGCTCTTTTCACTTAGCCACACTGCTTCTTGAGGGTTGGCTTCTGCTGCTAGATTAAAAACTCCTCGAGGGCAGGAGCTCATCTGTGCTCACTATTGTGACCCACAGGTAATATGTCGGCAAATGTTACCGATGGATTTATTTCCATCATTCATTCATCCATTCATTCAATTCACTCCATCGTATTTTTTGAGTGCTCACTGTGTGCAAAGCACTGTACTAAGCTCTTGGGAGAGTACAGTATAACAACAAACAGACACATTCCTGCCCACAGCGAGCTCACAGTCTAGGCCAAATTGCTTTTTGCATAAGGAAACACAAAGCTTGCTATCATCATCATCATCATCAATCGTATTTATTGAGGGCTTACTATATGCTCTGCACTGTACTAAGCGCTTGGGAAGTACAAATTGTCAACATATAGAGACAGTCCCTACCCAACAGTGGGCTCACAGTCTAAAAGGGGGAGACAGAGAACAAAACCAAACATACTAACAAAATAAATTAAATAGAATAGATATGTACAAGTAAAATAAATGAATAAATAAATAGAGTAATAAATATGTACAAACATATATACATATATACAGGTGCTGTGGGGAAGGGAAGGAGGTAAGATGGGGGGATGGAGAGGGGGACGAGGGGGAGAGGAAGGAAGGGGCTCAATCTGGGAAGGCCTAAACTTCCAATCCAGCTTCCAGCTTGCAAGCTTACAAAGCTTGCAATCCCTTTGCCTTGCCAAATTAGGGTTTGAAAATGACCCCAAGAAGCTCCCCCGAATGTTTACCATCCTTCGCCCTTCCAGGCGGAAGGTTTCCGATTCTGGAAATAAAAGTGATTCAACCAGCTCAGCTGTGCTGCAAGTCGGGTGCTCAGCTAGGTCTAGGTCCCAGTGCTTAGGTCAGTGCTTGCCACAGGTAAGCACTTAAAATTCCAGTCATCATCTCGTTTATAAGACTGGGTTCCATGTTTGTGCACGTGTGGGAGCAACCGATGGCAGAAGGAATTCCGTCTTTCTGGAAGGAAAGAATCTACGTTTACATTTTGTTGGTTCCCCTACTGCTGACAAAATCCCAAAGAGGTGCTGGACGGCAGTCAGCTGGGGCAAGATGCTTATTGGAGTATCGTGAAAGCAGCAGAACCCACACTCTGGGGAAATACCGGGGTGACTGGGCGAGCATGACAAGACCAAAATTGGGATCGGGAAGGACTGGGATTCAACCGTACCTGTTTTGAAAGCACAGAGCTCCTGGGGGTACCAGAGTGGGAAGCATTATGGTTATTAATAATAATAATGGTAATAATAATAATAATAGTGGCATTTTTTAAGAGCTTACTATTTGCCAGGCACTGTACTAAGCGCTCGGATAGATACAAGCAAATTGGGTTGGACACAGTTTCTGTCCCACACGAGGCTCATGGTCTTGAATGAATTTTACAAGAGGTAACTGGCACAGTGAAGCTAAGTGACTTGCCTTAAGTCACACAGCAGGCAAGTATTTGAGCTGGAATTAGAACCCAGGTCATTCTGACTCCCAGGCTCATGCTCTATCTAATAATAATAATTGTGATATTTGTTATAGAAGCACAATTGTCAAGGTCCTGCTTTTGTCCACCTTTCTCCCCCGCCCCTGCCTAAAGCCCGCTTGACCACTTTGGGTTTGCCTGATGGGTTGCCCCAAAACCAATCAAGCCCCTGGCCCTACTTACCACCTTAACAGTGGAGGTCCAGGACTAAACAGGAAATTCCCCAGGAGCTTACTGCTTTCTATCCTAAAGTACTTCTACTGGATTGTTCTGATCGTTATCAATGCTGTACTTATGGTATATGAAGAAGCTCTGTATTGCTTGAACTTGAGATGGCCTTGACTAGCAGCGGAATCTCTGCTGCTCAACTCCTCTCCCTACTAGTGCCGGATGAAGCACTAATAGTAATAAAATTTGTCTGTGGCATACCTTTTTCTGAACACAACGCAGAGTCTGTAAAGTTTTTCTTCCACATTAAGTGCTTACTTTATATCACTCATTCATTCATTCATTCAATCAATCGTATTTATTGAGCGCTTACTGTGTGCAGGACACTGTACCACTGTATTAAACATTTTACAGATAAGGTAACTGAGGCCCAGAGAAGTGAAGTTGCTTGCCCAAGGTCATACAGCAGACAAGTGGCAGGGCTGGGATTAGAACCCAGGCCCTTCTGACTCCCAGGTCTGCTCTATACTTTAGGCCATGCTGCTTCCTCTAAAGAGTTAAAAAAGAAGTCCACTCACTGGCAGTCAGGAGACCTGGGTTCTAATCCCACTCTGACCCTTGCCCACTGTTGTGACCTTGGGAAAGTCAGTTGGATGGACCTCAGTTTTCTCATCCGTAAAATGGGGAAAACCTCCCTCAAACCGTGAGCCCTATGAAAAACAGAGACTGTGTCCAACGTACACAAAGCACATGGTAAGTGCTTTAACAAATACCACTCACATGGCCTGTGTGGGGAGGGCCTGGGCAAAAGACGCCATACACAGGAAAATGTTTAGGATAGGCCAAGGCGTCGGCATTCAAACAACAGCTGGCCTGCAAGGGCACTAATTACTCTGACCAGAGGGTCCAAGATTATTGATCTTGGTGGCAGGATCCTATTGACTAAAGGTTTCCATCCTGACTGGCTCACCAGTAGAGTCTCTGGCAGGGTCTGAAACATCAACAGCTCACCAGGATTTGTGCTTCTCTTGTCTCAGCTGAGTCGTGAGCACTGGGAATGGGTGTTAGGAGGAGGAGCAGCAGCAGTAGTTGGGTTTTTTTAATGGCATTTGGCATTTTTTAATGGCATTTTAATGTCATTAATGCTTACTGTGTGCAAGGCACTGTACAAAGTGCTGTAACCAGGTTGGACACAATCTCTGACCAACATGGAGCTCACAGTCTTAATTCCCATTTTACAGACGAGGGGACTGGGGCACAGAAAAGTGAAGTGACTTGCCCAAGGTAACAGCAGACCAGTGTGTGCCAAGTGATGTCGGCCAAAAACACCCGAGTCGCGTGGGGAAGTAAAGAATTACTCAGAGGATCGTTTTCCCAAGCAAGCTTTTATTATCACGTCCAATTTCCCTCCCGGAATGAATTTAAGTCTTTTGGGTGTAACGCACGCAGCGGGCTCCGCTCCTTAGGGGAGGCGAGAACCCTGAGCACTCAGCCGGAGTTGCTTATAAGCTGTATCCGAGATTGTGGCGTTGACGGATTGGCTCTATCCTTCTAGCGTCACGTTGCTGGGCAGATTGTAGAGGGGGGAGGGGTGCTTGTCAGTTTCACTTCCTCCCCTCAGTTCCCGCCTGTGTTGCCGGCCTCACAAGCACCGTACTAAACGGTAGGTTAGTTACAAGATAACAGATCGGACACAGTCCCAGTCCCACATAAGGCTCACACTCTTAATCCCCATTTTACAGATGAAGTAACTGAGACTCAGAGAGGTGAAGTAAATTGCCTAAGCTCACACGGCAGACATGCGGTGGAAGTAATAATAGTAATGATAATAATGATGGTATTTGTTAAGTGCTCACCATATGCCAAACAGTGTTCTAAGCTCTGGGGTACATACAAAGTCATCAGGTCATCATCCCATGTGGGGCTCACAGTGGACCCAAGAGCACCCAAGTTGGGGATGCAGATAGGGAAGCAGCGTGGCTCAGCGGAAAGAGCCCGGGCTTTGGAGTCAGAGGTCAGGGGTTCAAATCCCGGCTCCGCCAATTGTCAGCTGTGTGACTTTGGGCAAGTCACTTCACTTCCCTGTGCCTCAGTGACCTCATCTGTAAAATGGGGATGAAGACTGTGAGCCCCCCGTGGGACAACCTGATTGCCTTGTAATCTACCTAGCGCTTAGAACAGTGCTTTGCACATAGTGAGCATTTCATAAGTGCCATCATCATTATTAGTGTTGTGATAGGAAAAATAACTCGGAGACATGAGTTCACTTACAGCAGGAAAGGAGGAAGGTGACTACCTGCCCGTTCACCTTCCGAGAGAGGTATGAGTGACAATTGCGTAGGGACCGTCCCTATATGTTGCCGACTTGTACTTCTCGAGCGCTTAGTACAGTGCTCTTCACACAGTAAGCGCTCAATAAATACGATTGAATGAATGATGAATGAATAAATGAATGATGAATGAATAAATGAATGAATGACAAGCAGCCCCGAGTTCCATTCCCACAGTGTCTTTTATTGAGTTACAGCAACGCGGGAGCGAGCAATGGGAATTTAAGGGAACCAATGAGGGCCGACAGGATGGTCGTGAATTTTCATTGGTCTCTTATCACAGCCTTGAGTTACTTGTTATCAGCCTGACAACCTTGCATAGACAGGTGTTACTTGTTTATTGGACTTGAGGACATTCTGTTGTTTTGCCTTACATAAAATACAAAAAAAAGGAGTTGCCTTCGGTCTGCACAAAATGGAGGATTACTGTCAGCATGCACAAGATACAGTCAGTCACATCAAGTCCCCTGGTGGACAACAGAAGGGAAACTCAATTATCTTGCAGACTGGAATTGGAAGGGAAACTTAACTATCTTGCTTTGAAGTCTGAGGAGAACTTGAATTCCCGATGGGAAACTGAGTAATTTTGCGGAAAAGTCTGAGGAGCACTGGAGTGGATTAGGAGAAACGGATTGTTTTGCAGAGGAGTTTGAGGAGCAGGTAAATTGTTCTTTCGGGCGGGACAAAGCCTGGCAGATCGGTTAGAGCCCGAGGGGTAAATCAGCACGGGATTAGGGGCCGGCTTGTTCGCGGTCCTCCCTGGCTTCTCCTGGTAATGAGCTGCCGGGGCTGCAGACCCCGGGGAATCGGAGCAACAATGGGGAACACCCGCTGCCTCCCCCTTCCCCCCTCTTCAACAACAGATAAAAGGGGGAAAGAACTGTTACCCTGGGGCCGGGGAACAAAGAAAAGAAAACCATCCAAGACCTGCACAGAGACCGGAGACACCGTATTGGGGCCTAGACCAAAGCACCTAAGACTGGAACCAGGGTGGCATGCTGCGGGGGGCAAGACTCCTTCAAACTTCTCTGATGTGGTACTATCTTCATGAAAGGTGGGGAATCCCGTCGGATTGGTTGACGTTTTTTGTTATAATTGTGTGTGTTGGTGAGTGTGTGTTGCGATCCATCCCCTTTTTAATTAGGCTAAGCGTGGACTAAAATGTTCCCGCAGTATACAGTGGTAATGATAATAATGGCATTTATTGAGTGCTTATTATGTGCAAAGCCCTGTTCTAAACGCTGGGGAGGTTACAGGGTGATAAGGTTGCCCCACAGGGGGCTTACAGTCTTAATCCCCATTTTACAGATGAGGGAACTGAGGCCCAGAGAAGTGGAGTGACTTGCCCAAGGTCACACAGCTGACAAGTGGCAGAGGTTCCGGACAGGGTTGTATGGGGTCCTAGCTGAGCTCAAATCATCAGGGGTGTGGGCTGGGAGAGCAGGGAGTAGGGATTGTACTGGAAGCTACACTTCATTCGTTCAATCTATTTAGCGCTTAATCTGTGCAGGATACTGTATTAAGCGCTTGGAAAGTACAATACAGCAAAAGATACAGTGCCTGCCCACAACGGACTCACAGTCTAAAAGCAGGGAGAGGAACATAAAAACAAGTAAACAGGCATCAATAACATCAATATAAATAAATAGAATTATAGATATAAACGCATCTCTAATATAAATAAGTAGAATTATAAATATGTACATATTTAAACAAGTGCTGTTTGGTGGTGAGAGGGGGTAGATCAAAGGCAGCGTGTCGGGGTGAGGTGAGGGGGAGCTGAAGTAAAGGAGGCTTAATCTGGGAAGGCTTCTTGGAGGAGATGAGCTCTCGGTAGGGCTTTGAAGGGAGGAAGAGAGCTAGCTTGGCGAATGTGTGGAGGGAGGGCATTCCAGGCCAGGGGAAGGACGTGGGCCGAGGGTCGCCGGGGGTCGACGGTGGGACAGGAGAAAACGAGGCCCAGTGAGGAGGTTAGCAGCGGCAGAGGAGCGGAGGGTGCGTGCTGGGCTGGAGAAGGAGAGAAGAGAGGTGAGGTAGGACGGGACAAAAGGATGGAGAGGTTTGAAGCCAATGGTTAGGGGTTTTTGCTTGATAAAGAGGTTGATAGGCAACCACTGGAGATTTTTTGAGGAGGGGGGGTGACATGCCCTGAACTTTTCTGTAGAAAGATAATCGGGGAAGCAGAATGAAATATGGACTGCCCTCCCTCCTCACATCTGCCAGATAAGCACACTGCCTCCCTTCAAAGCCCTACTGAGAGCTCACCTCCTCCAGGAGGCCTTCTCAGATTGAGCCCCCGTTTTCCTGTAGTCCTCCTCCGCTCCCCATCGCCCCGACTCCCTCTCTCTGCTCGTCCCCCTCTCCCCACCACACAGCACTTGTTTATATATGTACACATTTATAATTATGTTTTATTAATGATGTGTATATATCTATAATTCTGTTTATATTGATGCTTTTGATGCCTGTCTGCTTGTTTTGGTTTGTTGTCTGTCTCCCTTCTTCTAGACTGTGAGCCCATTGTTGGGTAGGGATTGTCTCTGTTACCGAATTGTACTTTCCAAGCGCTTAGTACAGTGTTTAGCACACAGTATGCACTCAATAAATACGATTGAATGAATGAATTAAGGAAGTGGGGAGAGGCAGGAGGTTGGGAGGTCAGAAAGGATGCTGAATCAGTAATCCAGTGGGGGTAGAATGAGTGATTGTACTAACGTGGTGGAGGTTTGGTTTGGAGAGTAAAGGGTGGCTCTTGGCGATGTGTTATGGTGAGCCTGGCAGGATTTGGTGACGGATTGGTTGTGAGGGGTAAATGAGAGAGTAGAGTCAAGGATGACACCAAGGTTACAGGCTTGTGAGACAGGAAGGATCGTTATGCTGTCTACAGTGACGGGAAAGTTCCGGAGACACCAGGATTTGGGAGGGAGTAATAATGATGATGATGACGATGATGATGATGATGATGGTATTTGTTAAGCGCTTACTATGTACCAAGCAATGTCCTAAGCACTGGGGTAGATACAAGATAATTAGGCTTTCCCATGTGGGGCTCACAATCTTAATCCCCACTTTCCAGATGAGGTAACTGAGGCAGAGAAGTGAAGTGACTTGCCCAAAGTCACAGAGCTGATAAGTGGGGCAGCTGGGATTAGAACCCGTGACCTCTGATTCCCAAGCCCGGGCTCTAGGGAAAATATGGAGATCTGTCTTGGACCTGTTGAGTCTTAGGTGGAAGGAGGACATCCAGGTGGAGATGTCCCAAAGGCAGGAGGAGATGCGATGGAGAGAGAGAGAGGAAAAAAAAACTAGGGAGGAGATCTAGATTTGGGTATCATCCGCAGAGAGATGATAGCTGGAGCAGAGAGAGCGAATGAGTTCTTCAAGGGAGTGAGTGTAGGTGGAGGATAGAAGGGGACCAAGAACTGACCCTTACGGGACCCCTACAGTAAGGGGCTGGGAGGAGGAGGAGGAGCCCGCAAAGGAGACGGAGAATTGAAGGGCCAGAGAAACAAGAGGAGAACCGGAGAAGATAGAGTCAATGAAGACAAACCAAGGTCAGAGAAGCAGCGTGGTTTAGTGGAAAGAGCCCGGGTTTGGGAGTCAGAGGTCGTAGGCTCTAATTCCGACTCTCCCACTTGTCTGCTGTGTGACTTTGGGCAAGTCACTTCACTTCTCTGTGCCTCAGTTGCCTCATCTGTAAAATGGAGATTAAGATTGTGAGCCCCATGTCTGACACCTGATTACCTTGTGTCAATCCCAGCATTTAGAACAGTGCTTCGCACATAGTAAGCGCTTAACAAATACCATCATTTTTATTATTATTAAGGTTGGATAACGTGTTAAGGAGAAGGGCACGGTCGACAGTGTCAAAGGCAGCTGAAAGGTCGAGGATGATTAGGATGGAGTAGGAGCCTTTGGATTTGGCAAGAAGGAGGTCATTGGTGATCTTTGAGAGGGCGTTTTCAGTGGAGTGAATGGGGCAGAAGCCAGATTGGAGACTCTTCCCTAGTGACCTAGAAGGGACGATCTAACACCCTGCCTCTCCCCTGCCCATCCCTGACTCTCCCCCAGGGATCCAGCAGGGGCCGTCTAACACCCCTGACTTTCCCTTCTCCATTAATTTCTGTGCCTCAGTTTCCACATATGTAAAATGGAGATTGACTGTGAGCCCAGTGTGGGACATGTAATGTGTCCAACCCAATTATCGTGTATCTACCCCAGCGGTTAGGACAGCGTCTGGCACATGATATGCGCAAAACAATTACCACAATTATGATTAATCGCCAAGGCGGATTTGGCCATTCTGTGGGGGATTGATCAGCATATGTCCTGTTCTCATGTCTCATGCCACCTGAGGGAGTGGGGACCCTTACCGTGACCACAGCCTGCGTACAGAGTAGCAGATTTTTCAACCCTAGTCCTCGTGGAGAGATGGATCCAGGAGCTGGGCTGCCACCTCTAAAGAAAGGTGTTGTTTTATGGCTGGTGAATATGTTTGTTTATGAATTTGCATACTTAGTAGTTCATCTCTGGAGGAGAGAATGAGGAGCGGGCTGTCATATCTAGCAGAGGCTGATACCGAAAACGGGGATGGGGCCCTGTGTGGGGAACTGGTTCAGTCTGACTTGACTGGGATGGAGAATAATAATAATAATAATTATTATTATTATTATAGCATTTGTTAAGCACTTACTATGTGCAAACCCCTGTTCTAAGCGCTGGGAAGGATACAAGGTAATCAGGCTGTCCCACGTCGGGTTTACAGATTTAATCTCCATTTTACAGATGAGATAACTGAGGCACAGAGAAGTGAAGTGACTTGCCCAAAGTCACACAGCTGACAAGTGCTGGAGCCGGGATTAGAACCCATGACCTCTGACTCCCAAGCCCGTCGTGCTCTTTCCACTGAGCCACACTGCTTCTCGAAGCCCTGGGGCCCCAACTCCGGCAGATGGAACAAACCTTCTTGCATCCACGCCCCTGTCTACACATCCTCAGCCCTTCTGTCTCTCCCCCAGTCTAGTCCATACTTCACTCTGCTACCAACATTTTTCTACAGAAACATCCAGGATGCATTTCCCCTCTCCTCAAGAAACTCCAGTGGTTGCCCATCCACCTCCTCATCAAACAGAAACTCCTCACTATGGGCATTAGAGCACTCTCTCACCTTGCCCCCCCATCCTACCTCACCTCTCTAGTCTCCTATCACAACCCAACCCACACCCTTCACCTCTCTAATGCCAACCTTATGACTGTACCTCGACCTAGTCTGTCTCACCGCCGACCTCCCGCCCATGTCCTGCCTCTGGCCTGGAACGGCCTCTCTCCTCATATCCGACAGACAATGACTCTATCCACCTTCAAAGCCTCAATGAAGGCCCATCTCCTCCAAGAGACCTTCCCTGACTAAGCCCTCCTTTCCTCTTCTCCCACTCCCTTCTGCATTTCTCTGACTTGCTCCCTTCATGCGTCACCTCCCTTCGAGCCCCTCAGCCCTTACATCCATATGTGTAATGTATTTCTTTATATGAGTGCTGTCTCCCCCTCTAGACTAAGCTCACTGTGGTCAGTGAAGCAGTGTAGCATAGCGGCAAGAGCATGGGCTTGGGATTCAGAGTATGTGGGTTCTAATCCCAGCTCCGCCATTTGTCTGCTGTGCGACCTTGAACAAGTCACTTCACTTCTCTGTACCCCAGTTACCTCACCTTTAAAAATAGGAATGAAGACTGTGAGCTGTGAGCCCATGTGGGACAACCTGATTATCTTGTATCCATCCCAATGCTTGTAAATGTTTGGCATATGGTAAGCGCTTAACAAATACCATAATAATAATAAATAAATAATACATTAATAATAATAATAATAATAATAATAATAATAATAATAATTAAGGAATGCCTCTGTTATATTGGGTCCAGTCAAGTCATCCTTGATTCCGCTCTGTCATTCACCCCGCACATCCAATCCATCACCAAAACCTACCAGTCTCACCTTCACAACATGGCCAAGATCCGTACTTCCCTCTCCATCCAAACCGCTACCTTCTTGGTTCAATCTCTAATCCTATCCCGACTGGATGACTGCATCAGTCTCCTTTCTGATCTGCTATCCTCCTGTCTTTCCCCGCTTCAGTCTATACTTCACTCTGCTGCCCGGATTACCTTTTGTCACCCATCGTCAGGGGAAGGGTTCGTTCAGTGATCGGCGAGGCGAGAGAGAGAGAGAGAGAGAGAGAGAGAGAGAGAGAGAGAGAGGGGCCAGGGACGGAAAGCCTGAGTTTTATATAAAATTTATTCCGTGAGGTGAATTGAATTTATGTAATTGTTTAGGCGCAATGGATTGAAATTCCCTTTGGGAGGAATATAATCAATTAGCAATATTAGAGCTTCCCTACACGGGAGGAACACAATCATACGTTAATCGCACGTGGGTGAGGCGGCTAGCTCTCACCCATGTGCACTTCCCACTCGGGAAGAATCCACTTACTTTCCCACATGGGAAGAATTCATTACATTACCCGAGCACATGGTGGGCGGCTAGCTCTCACAATGTGCTCTCCCACTATGGTAGCACGGGGTACCTGGGTCCCACCCACGAGACACTCACCCGTCCCGCGGCCCTTGCCTCAGTGTGTTGGTTCTGGTTGTAGAGCGGGCATCCGGCCTTCTGGGCAGAGAGAGACACGTGGGGTGCTGCTGCTGCTGCTGCTGCAGCGGCTGCTCCTGCTGCTGCGAGTCCTGGTGTTCTGACCCCGAAGGTCAGAGGCGACAGGTATTTATTGCCTGTGCTCCTGGGCCATTCCAGCTTCCGGCCTCAGTCTATCCAATCTCTGCCTTCCCCCCTCCTCCATACCTAATTTGATTGGCACGGGGGCAAGGGACACCTTCTGTATTCCCGGCTTGGGCTGTCAATCTAGCAGATTTGGTCGTGGGGGCGGTATCCCACCCTCACTTCCGAGTTCCGCCTGCTGGCTCAGGTGGGCACGAGATAGCTTTGAACCTTGAGATGGCCGGTACTCCAGGGTCACCTCGGGACACCTTTCTACAGAAACACTCTGGGCATATCACTTCCCTCCTCAAAAATCTTCAGTGGTTGTCCATCAACCTTCGCATGAAGCACCCCCTCCCTGGGCCTCGTTCTTACCTCTCCCTCCATTGACCCCCGACCCACGTCCTACCTCTGGCCTGGAATGCCCTCCCTCCACACGTCCGCCAAATTAGCTCTCTTCCTCTCTTGAAAGCCCTCCTGAGAGCTCACCTCCTCCAGGAGGCCTTCCCAGATTGAGCCCTCTCCTTATCCTCTGCTCCTCTTCCCCTCCCCATCTCTCCGACTCCCTCCCTCCGCTTTTCTCCTTCCCACAGCACATGTGTATATTTGTACATAGTTCTTATTCTATTTATTTTATTAATGATGTGTATATATCTATAATTTTATTTATCTGTTTTGATGCCATTGATGCCTGTCTACTTGTTTTGTTTTGTTTTCTGTCTCCCCCCTCTAGACTGTGAGCCCGTTGTTGGGTAGGGACTGTCTCTATCTGTTGCCAAATTGTACTTTCCAAGCACATAGTACAGTGCTGTGCACACAGTAAGCGCTCAATCAATGCGATTGAATTAATGAATGAAAGAATATTATTATATTGTACTTCAACAACTGCTTCATTTTGTGCTCTGAACACACTAATTGCCCAGTAAATCGAATTGACTGGTTGATTGGTGAATTCTCCTCAGCCAGGGGCTTGGCCCTGTTGGTGGGGTGAGGGCAGAAACCCTTTCAGGCCACTGGTAGCTGGTCCTTTGTCCCCGCGAAAACTTGAACAGTACCCCCAAACCTAATGGTCACACTACCACTTGCTTGGCAGTGTGACCTTCCAACCCCCATGTCTTTGCCCTCCTCATTCCTGACTCTCCATCAGTGACCCAGCATGGACCATCCAGCACCCCTGCCTCTCTCTTCCCCATCCTTGACACTCCCCAAGTGATCCGGCAGGGACCGTTCAAAACCGCTGACCTTCCTTTCTCTATTAATCTCTCTGCTTCAGTTTCCTCATGTATAAAATAGGGATTAAGACTGTGAGCCCAGTGTGAGACAGGGACTGTGTACAACCCAATTATCTTGTGTATAAGCCAGTGGTTAGTACAGTGTCTGGCAGATAATAAGTGCTTAACAAAGACCACAGTTGTTATTATTATTATCTGGGAAGTTGGATTTGGCCAGTCTTTGGGGGATTGATCAGCGTAGGTGCTCTTCTCATTTCTGTTGCCACCTGACTTTTTTTCATTTCTTAATTTCAGTCATTATTTTAGTGTTTGTTAGGTCTCGGCTCTTTCTGTTCGGTTGCTCGGATATGCATACAAATGATGCAGGGCCAAAAGCGATTGTTCAAATTTCACAAATCCCAGGGTGTAGACAATACAGAAGGGAGAAGCAGCCGGAAGAACGAGGGTTTAATCAGAGAAGGCCTCTTGGCGGAGTTGTGACCTTAATGCTTTGGAGAGGGGGATAATGACGGTCTGGCACATGTGAAGGGAGGGAGAGGGAGTTCCAGACCAGAGGAGGGACTTGGAAAAGGAGGCCGCGGGCCAGATAGACGAGATGGAAGTCCATGGGGTAAGCCGGCCCTGGAAGAGCAAAGTACCACCAGGTGGCGATAGAGAGGCGCCGTGTGGGAGAGAAGCATCGCCGCGTAGTGGATAGAGCCTGGGGGGTTCAGACCTGACTTCTAATCCAGGCCCTGCTATGTGTCTGCTGAGTGACCTTGGGCAAGTCATTTCACTCTTCTATGCCTCAGTTATCTTGTCTCTAAAATAATAATAATAATAATAATAAAATCATAATAATCATCATAATAATTATTATGGTGGTATTTGTTAAGCATTTACTGTGTGCCTTGCACTGTTCTAAGTCTTGGGGTAGATACAGGGTAATCAGATCGGACACAGTCCATGTCCCACATGGGACTCACAGTCTTGATCCCCATTTTATGGATGAGGTAACTGGGCCTCAGAGACGTTAAGTGACATGCCCAAGGTCACAGAGGAGACATGTGGTGGAGCCGGAATTGGAACCCACGTCCTCGGATTTCCAGGCCCATGCCTCCAAGAACGACACCTGATGCTGTGAGGGGGTGATTGAGAGGTGCAGCTTCACAGAATACTGCCTAGTAGCACTATGGGGCGGTAGAGAGGAGCAACACCCCAGAACAAGCTTACTGTAGTATAATAATAATAATAATAATAGTACATTTTATGTGCTTACTTTGTGCCAAGCACTGTTGAAAGAGCTACGGTAGATCCACGTTAATCTGGTTGGACACAGTCCCTGTCTCATATGGGCCTATGAGGCCCATATTAGTCTTAATCCCCATTTTACAGGTGAGGTAACTGCCCAAGGTCACACAGCAAGCATGTGGCAGAACCGGGATTAGTACACAGGAACTTCTAACCCCCGGGCCGGCCTATCCACTAAGCCACGAAGCCACGATGGCTTAGTGGAAAGAGCACGGGCTTGGGAGTCAGAGGTCATGAGTTCTAATTCCAGCTCTGCCACTTGTCTGCTGTGTGACCTTGGGCAAGTCACTTAACTATTCTGTGCCTCAGTTACCTAGACTGTGAGCCCGTTGTTGGGTAGGGACCGTCTCTATATGTTTTCAACTTGTTCTTCCCAAGTGCTTAGTACAGTGCTCTGCACACAGTAAGCGCTCAATAAATACGATTGACTGAATAAATGAATGAATGTAAAATGGGGATTAAGACTGTGAGCCCCATGTGGGGCAACCCAATTCCCTTGTATCTACCCCAGTGCTTAGAACAGTGCAGTGTGCTTAGTACAGAGAAGCAGCGTGGCTCAGTGGAAAAAGCACAGACTTTGGAGTCAGAGGTCATGGGTTCAAATCCTGGCTCTGCCAATTGTCAGTTGTGTGACTTTGGGCAAGTCACTTAACTTCTCTGTGCCTCAGTTATTTCATTTGTAAAATGGGGATTAAGACTGTGAGCCCCCCTTGGGACAACCTGATCACCTTGTAACCTCCCTAGCGCTTAGAGCAGTGCTTTGTATATAGTAAGTGCTTAATAAATGCCATAAAAACAGTGCTTGGCACATAGTAACTGCTTAAAAATAGAGAAGCAGCGTGTCTCAGTGGAAAGAGCCCGGGCTTTGGAGTCAGAAGTAACGGGTTCAAATCCCGGCTCTGCCAATTGTCAGGTGCGTGACTTTGGGCAAGTCACTTAACTTCTCTGTGCCTTAGTTACCTCTTCTGTAAAATGGGGATTAAGACTGTGAACCCCACGTGGAATAACCTGATCACCTTGCATACCCCAGTGCTTAGCACATAGTAAGTGCTTAACAAATGCCATCATTATTATTATTATTAAGTACAATTATTATTATAATCATTATAGTGTACTGTACTGCCACCAAGCACAGCCTCCCTGAATAAGCCCGCTGCTGCCACCAGGGGATGATAGAGAGGTGCAGCCTTCCAGAATAACGATTGGTGTCACCAGGGGGCAGGCGTCTGCCAGGAACATCTCTCCAGAGCAGCTGCTCAGTGCTTCTCCTCTGCCTCTTACACCGTGGAGACATTCCACCCCCAGATTTACCCCATTACTAAGTGACCTGTACTGTTACCCCACAGGGAATCTGTGTGTGAGTGTGTGTGTGTGTGTGTGTTTGTGTGTGTGTGTGTGTGTCTGTGTCTGTGTGTCTGTGTGTGTGTATGTCTGTGTGTGTGTGAATAATCTGGGGGAAGATGAGTAATGAAGCAGCTGCCACTCGTGGGAGCACAGGTTCTGGGGCTCTGTGCAGGAAGCTAGTTCTGTCTGACTCGATTGGGACCGAGAAGAGCCAGGGCCCTTAATTCTATAGACAGGGCAAGCTTTGCTGTGTCTCTAGTCCCTCTTCAGGGTCACTGCAAAGTATCAGTCCCCAGAGAGAGGACATTTCTGGGCATAACACAGAAGCTTGAGGAATCCAGTGTCAGGAGGAGGACAGAGTGTCTATCAGGGTTTCTATCTTAATTTTCCCTGAGAAGCAGAGTGTGCAGACTCCTACCTGAGGTCAAGGAAGCAGGGGTGTGGGCGTGGAGGACAAAACGCTGGTATTGTACTAGAAATTGCACTCATCTACTGTGCGGTTCTGCACCTTCAATCGATCAGTTGGTTTGATGGAGCTCTTGCTGTGTGCAGAGAACTGCACTAAGCCCTTGGGAGAGTACAGTATGACAGACACATTCCCTCCCCACAATAAGATTAATATTAACGATAATGTTGGTATTTGTTAAGTGCTTATTATTATGTGCCAAGCACTGTTCTAGGCACTGGCACTGTTCTAAGTGCTTACCGTATCGGGGGGACTAGAGTTCCTGGAGTAACGGAACTGGGGTTGCAGGTGGGAGGACAAAGCATGTTTCCTTTTCTAAAAATGGAATTCTATACAGTGTGTAGTTCTGTCCCTCCAGTGTGTGGAGAACAAGCCCCTTCTAGGGATGTGAGGAAGGGATGGGTAAGTGTTTGTATGGCAGAGCGTGGCAGTCAGCGTAGCTGAAGATCCACTTAACCATGTTGGGCCGAGAGGGGGCACGGAGAGTGGTCAAAAGTGTTGGCAAAACTAGGTTGTCTGTGCTTACCTCCGCCTCCTTTTCCTGCCTCCCCGCTTCCCCTTTCCACACCCAACTTTGAGCACTGGTTTTCCTTTCAACATATGTGGTCCCGATCAGACGCTTAGGATCACCGGTTCAGGTGTCTCAAGACCAAGGTTCAGAACTCGACATGTCCACGGGCAGAGACCAGAGGAGAAGCTCCAGTGCCACTTCACTCCGATGAGACCGAGGTTCTTCTGCCCATCCCCAGAGGAGGCCAGAGTGAGTCCCGAGGTCCCCCTTCCCTCAATAGCATGTCCAGGCTGCTCAAAACCCTCCAGCCAAAATCCCCTGGCAGCACACAGCTCAGGGCAGGATGGCCGAGGAGAGAATCTAGTTACTACTCATTTAAAAAAAAAAAAAAAAACTGCTCAATTCATCTCTCCAGCCTTGAGGTGCATCTTTCTAATGTGGACAGAGGTCAATGCCCAGACATGCCCCGCTGTTCAGATGGAGTCTTGGGTGGCACAGTCCTCCAAAAGAGGGTGTTGTTTGTGTGTGTGTGTTTATGTGTATTTATGGGCGTGTGTATGAGAGGCTAGGAAATTTTTGGTTCAACCCACACTTCATTTATCCATTCAATCGTACTTATAATAATAGTAATAATAATGTTATTTGTTAAGTGCTTACTCCGTGCCAAGCACTGTTCTGAGCAAAGGGAAAATAAATAGTCATCAGATTGTCCCACCAGAGGCTCACAGTCTCAGTCCCCATTTAGCAGATGAGGTAACCGAGGCACAGAGAAGTTAAGTGACTTGACTTAAGTTAAGGTCACACAGCTTATAAGTGGCGGAGCCAGTCTTAGAACCCAAGTCCTCTGACATCCAAGCCTGTGCTCTTTACACTAAGCCATAGAGTGCTTACTGTGATCAGAGCACTGTACTAAGAGCTTGGCAAAGTACTGTACAGCAAAAAAGAGAGAAGATGCCTGCCCAAAACTATCTTCCAGTCTAGAGGAGGAGACAGGTACTAATACAAGTAAAAAGACATCAGGACATCAATACAAGTAAACAGGTATCAATTTGAAAAATGCGATTACAGATTTAATTAACAATATCATTCATTCAGTCATATTTATAGAGTGCTCACTGTGTGCAGAGCACTGTACTGAGCGCTATATGTTGCCGACTTGTACCTCCCAAGCGCTTAGTACAGTGCTCTCCGCACAGTAAGCGTTCAATAAATACGATTGAATGAATGAATGAATGACAAGGGCCCAGAAGAGGGGGAGACCAGGGCAGGGAGGCACATGTGACCAGAGCTGGGAGGCAGAGGGGCTACTGGGTCGGGAGACAGGGGGACCAGGGCCGAGAGATAGAGGAGGACCAGTGCGGAGATTCACGGGGGGACCAGGGCTAGGGGGCAGGGGGGACCATGGCCAGAAGTCGGGGAGGGGGGACCAGGGGCAGGAGGGAGAGGGGGACAAGGGCGAGAGGCAGAGAGAGACCAGGGACGGAGGCAGAGGGTTATCTGGGCCGGGAGACAGGTGGACCAGGGCAGGGAAGAAGAGGGGTACCTGGGCCGGGGGAGGGGGGACCAGGGCCGGGAGGCAGAGGGTTACCTGGGCCGGGAGGCAGAGGGGGACCAAGGCCGAGAGGTGGTGGGAAATCAGGGCAGGGAGGCAGGGGAGACCAGGGCCTGGAGGCAGAGGAGGGGCCAGGTCAGGGAAGCAGAGGGGGACTAGGGCCAAGAGACAGAGGGGTACCTGGGCCGGGATACAGGGGGACCAGGGCAAGGAAGCAGAGGGGCCCCAGGGCCGGATGGCAGAGGGGGACCAGGGCCAGGAGGCAGAGGGGTTATCTGGGCCGGGAGACAGGGTGACCAGGGCAGGGAAGCAGAGGAGTACCTGGGCCAGGAGATGGGGGACCAGGGCCGGGAGGCATAGGGGGACCAGTGCTAGGAGGAATAGGGGTACTTGGGCCGGGAGACAGAGGGGGACCAGGGCCGAGATGCCGGGGGGACAGAAGCAGGGAGGCATAGGAGGACCAGGGCTGGGAGGCAGAAGGGGATCAGGACCGAGACGCAGTGGGGACCGCGGCAGGGAGACATAGGAGGACCAGGGCTGGGCGGCAGAGGGAGACCAAGGTGGGGAGGCAAAGGGGTTCCTGGGCCGGGAGACAGGGGATCCAGGGCTGGAATGTACAGGGGACGCAGGGCTGGGACGGAGAGAGACCCAAGAACCTGGGGCTAGAAGGAGAACAGAGCCGGGAGGCACAGAAGGATGAGGGCCAGGAGGCAGAGGAGGACCAGGGCAGGGTGGCAGAGGGACACCCGGACCAGGAGGCAAAGTGGTACCTGGGCCGGAAGACAGAGGGACTAGTGCCGGGAGATAGAGGGAACCGAAGTCCAGGACACAGAGATGGACCAAGGCCTGGAGGTAGAAGGAGATCATTCATTCATGCAATCGTATTGATTGAGCGCTTACTGTGTGCAGAGCACTGTACTAAGCGCTTAGGAAGTATAAGTTTGCAACATATAGAGACGGTCCCTACTCAACAGTGGGCTCACAGTCTAGAAGGGGGAGACAGAGAACACAACAAAACATATTAACAAAATGAAATAAATAGAATAAATATGTACAAATATAATAAATGAATCGAGTAATAAATACATACAAGCATATATACATATATACAGGTGCTGTGGGGAGGGGGAAGGAGGTAAGGCGGGGGGATGGGAAACGGGGGGGCCTGGACACAGGGAGACCAGGGCCTGGACACATGAAGGGACCAGGTCCGGGAGGCAGAGGGGGACCAATGCCAGGAAGCAGATGGGTACCTAGGCTGGGAGACAGGGGTACCAGGGCCGAAAGGCAGAGGGGGACAAAGGCTGAGAGGCAGGCGGGGTACCAGGGCAGGGAGGAAGAGGGGGACCAAGGTGGAAAGGCAGGGGAGGGATCACGGCCACGAAGTAGAGGGTTACCTAGGCCAGCAGACAGGGGGACCTGGGCTGGGAGGTAGAGAGGACCCAGGGCCGGGACGGAGAGAGACCCAAGGGCTTGGTGGTAGAAGGAGACCAGGGCCGGGAGGCAGAGGGGTACCTGGGCCGGGAGAGAGGGGGTCCAGGGTCAGGAGGCAGAAGGGTATCTGGGCCAGGAGACGAAGTGACGAGGGCTGGGATGTAGAGGGGACCCAGGGCCGGGACGGAGAGAGACCCAAGGGCATGGAGGTAGAACGAGACCAGAGCCAGGAGGCACAGAGGGACCAGGGCCGCGCGGCAGAGCGGGACCAGGGCCAGGAACCAGATGGGTACCTGGGCCAGGAGACAGGGGAACCAGGACAGGGAGGTAGAGGGGCACAGGGGTACCTGGGCTGGGAAGCAGAGAGGGACCAGGGCTAAGAAGCGGGTCGGGGTTGGCAGGGGCAGGGTGGCATAGGGGGACTGAGGCCGGACGGAAGAGGGGGAACAAGGTGGGGAGACAGAGGGGAACCAGGGCCAGGAGACAGAGGGGTACCTGGGCCAGGCAACGGAGACAAGGGCCGGAACAGAGAGAGACCAAAGGCCGTAGAGGTAGAAGGAGACCAGGGCCGGGAGGCACAGGACCAGGGCAGGCTGCATAGGGTGACCAGGGTCAGGAGGCCGAGGGGGACCAGGGCCGGAAGGCAGTGGGGTATCTGGGAAGGGATACAGGGGGAGGAGAGCCGGGAGGCAAAGGGGTACCTGGGATGGAAGCTGGGGGCCAGGGCAAGGAGGCTGAAGGGGATCTGGTCCAGTAGGCAGTGTGGTACCTTGGCCAGAGGCAGAGGGGCACCAGAGCTGAGAGGCCTTAAGGATCAGGGCAATTAAGCAGAGGGGGACCAGGGCCGGGAGACAGAGGGGGACCAGGGCCAGGAGGCAGAGGGGAACCTAGATTGGGAAGCAGGGGGACCAGGGCCGGGAGGCAGATAGGGACCAGAGCCAGGAGGCAGATGGGGACCAGGGCCAGGAGGCAGAGGAGTACCTGGGATGGGAGACAGGGGGACCAGGGCCGGGAGGACGAGGGGTATCTGGGCTGGGAAACAGGGTCCAGGGCTGGGAGGCTGAAGAGGACCTGGTCCAGGAGGCAGTGTGGTACCTTGGCCGGGAGGCAGGGGGTTACCAGGGCTGAGAGGCCTTGGGGACCAGGGCAGGAAGGCAGAGGGGGGTAAGGACTGGAAGGCAGAGGGGGACCAGGCTGGGAGGCAGAGGGGAACCAGGGCCAGGAGGCAGAGGGTGACCTAGACCGGGAAATGGGGACCAGGGCCGGGAGGCCGAAGGGTACCTGTGCTGGGAGACGGGGAACCAGGGCAGGGAGGTAGAGGGGATACAGTGATGGGACGGTAAGTGACCCAGGGGCCTGGAAGTAGAAGGACGCCAGGGCCTGAAGGCAATGAGGGACCACGTCTGGGAGGCAGAGGGGGACAAGGGCAAGGTGGAAGGGGTAGGCCCGGGCCAGGAGGCAGAGCCGTACCAGGGCCGGTAGGCAAAGGGGGACCAGGTTCGAGAAGCGTGGGGTCAAGGGCAGGGAGGCAGAGGGGGACCAGGGCCGGGATGCCAAGGAGGGTCAGGGATGGAAGGCAGATGGGGACCAGGGTAGGTAGGCAGAATGGGACAAGGTCCAGGAGACAGAGGGTTATGTGGGCCGGGAGCCAGGGGTCCAGGCCCGAGAGGCAGAGGGGTACCTGGGTCTGGGTACAGGGGGAACAGAGCTGAGAGGTAGAGGGGATCCAGGGCCGGGACGGAGAGAGACCCAAGGGCCTGGAGGTAGAAGGAGACCAGGGCAGGGAGGCAGAGGGGGACCTGGACCAGAAGACAGAGGCGTTCCTGGGTCGGAAGACAGGGCAACCAAGGCTGGGAGTCAGAAGGGTACTTGTGCTGGGAGGCAGAGCGGGACCAGGGACAGGAGGCAGTGGGGTACCTGGGCCGGGAGACGAAGCCCAGGGCTGGGAGGCAGAACAGGACCAGGGCCCGGAGGCAGAGGGGGACCATGGCTGGAGGCAGAGGGGTACCTTGTTCTTGAGACAGGGGGACCAGGGCCTATAGAAGGAGACCAGGGCCGGGAGGCAGAGGAGGACCAGGGCCGGGAAACAGAGGGGTTTCTGGATCTGGAAAGCGGGGGACAAGGGTCGGGAGTTAGAGTAGACCCAGGGCCGGGACAGGAAGAGGGACCAGGGCCTGGAGGAATAGAGGTACCAGGGCCTAGAGGTAAAGGGAGACCAGGACCAGGAGGCAGAGAGGTACCTGTGTCTGGAGACAGGGGGACCTGGGCTGGGAGGTAGAGAGGACCCAGGATCAGAACGGATAGAGACCCAAGGGCCTGGAGGTAGGAAACCAGGGCCAGGAGGCAGAGGGTGTCCAAGGCCTGGAGGCAGTGGGGGATCAGGGCCAGGAGACAAAGGGGGAACAGAGTCGAGAAGCGTGGGGGACCAGGGCCAGGTGACAGAGGGGTACCCGGGCCGGGAGATAGGGATGTTCCTCTGCCTCCCTGCCCTTGTCCTTCCCGCTTCTTGGAAGTAAAGGGGAACTAGGGCTGGAAGGCACAGGGGAACAAGGGATGGGAGGCAGAAGGACACCAGAGCAGGGTGGCAGGGGGGACCAGGGCCAGGAGACATAGGGCTACCTAGGCCGGGAGAGGGGGGACTATGGCCGGGAGGAAGAAGAGGGGGACCAAGGCCAGGAGGCAGGGGGGTACAAGGGACGAGAGACAAAGGGGACCAGGGCCGAGAAGCGGGGGTGACAAGGGCAGGGAGGCAGAGGGGGACCAGGGACGGTAGACAGGGGTGACCAGGGCCGGGTGGGAGAGAGGTACCTGGGTCGGGAGACAGGGGGACCAGGGCCGGGAGATAGGAGGTTCCTCTGCCTCCCTGCCCTTGTTTCCCCGCTTCTTGGAACTAAAAGGGAACTAGGGCTGGCAGGAACAGGGGAACCAGGGACGGAGGCAGAGGGGGATCCGGGCCAGGATTTAGAAGGGTGCCTGGGCCAGAAGATGGGGGACCGGGGCCGGGAAGTAGAGGGGACCCAGAGCCAGAAGGCAGAGGGGACCAGAGCAGAGTGGCAGTGGGGGACCAGGGCCAAGAGGCAGAAGGATACCTTGGCCGGAAGGCAAAGGGGGACCAAGGCCGAGAAACGGTGGGGGACAAGGACAGGGAGGTAGAGGGGTATCAGGGCCTGGAGGAAGAAGTGGAGTAGGGCCAGGAGACAGAGGGGTACCTGGGCCGGGATACGGGTGACCAGGGCCAGGAGGCAGAGGGTTACCTGTGCGGGGAGACTGGGGTACCAGGGCCTGGAGGTAGGGGGAACCCAGGTCCGGGAGGCAGAGGGGTACCAGGGCAGAATGGCAGGGGGGGACGATGTCCAGGAAGAAGAGGGTTACCTGCTCGGGGAAACTGGGGGACCAGGGCCTGGAGGTAGGGGGAACCCAGGTCCAGGAAGCAGAGGGGTACCAGGGCAGGATGGCAGGGGGTGACCATGTCCAGGAGGCAGAGGGGTACCAAGACTTGTAGACGGAGGGCCAGGGCCAGAAGGCAGAGGGTTAACTGGGCGGGGAGACTGGGGGACCAGGCCTGGAGGTAGGGAGAACCCAGGTCCGGAAGGCAGAGAGGGACCAGGGCAGGGCATCATGGGGGGACCATGGCCAGGAGGCAGAGGGGTACCAAGGCTTGTAGTTGGGGGACCAGGGCCAGGAGGTAAAGGGGGACCAGGCCCAGCAGGCTGAGGGGTTCCTGGGCAGGGAGTCAGATGGCGACCAGGGCCAAGAGGCAGGGAAGGACCAGGGCCAGGAGGCAAAGGAGTACCCGGGCCGGTAGACGGGGGACCAGGGCGGCGAGGCAGAGGGGGACCAGGGTCAAAAGACAGAGGGGTACCAGGGACGAGAGGCAAAGGGGGACCATGGTCGAGAAGAGGAGGTGACAAGGGCATGGATTCAGAGGGGGACCAGCGCCGGGAGGCAGGGATTACCTGGGCTGGGATACAGGGGGACCTAGGCCTGGTCCCAGGGCCAGGACAGAGAGAGGGGCCAGGGCCTGGAGGTAGAGGGAAACTAGGGCTGGTAGAACAGGGGAACAAGGGCCGGGAGGTAGAGGGGACCATCGCCGGGACGCAGAAAGACCCAGTGGCCTGGAGGTAGAGGGAGGCCAGGGCCGGTAGGCTTAAAGCCATTGCCAAGATCCGCCCTTTGCTCTCCATCCAAACCGCTACCCTGCTCGTTTAAGCTCTCATCCTATCCCGTCTGGACTACTGCATCAGCCTCCTCTCTGATCTCCCATTCTCTTGTCTCTCCCGACTTCAATCCATACTTTATGTCACTGCCCGAATTGTATTTGTCCAGAAACGCTCTGGGCATGTTACTTCCCTCCTCAAAAATCTCCAGTGGATACCAATCCATCTGCGCATCAGGCAGAAACTCCTCACCCTCGTCTTCAAGGCTCTCCATCACCTCGCCCCCTCCTATCTCACCTCCCTTCTCTCCTTCTACAGCCCAGTCCGCACCCTCCGCTTCTCTGCCGCTAATCTCCTCACCGTGCCTCGTTCTCGCCTGTGCCGCCGTCGACCCCCGGCCCACGTCATCCCCCTGGCCTGGAATGCCCTCCCTCTGCCTATCCGCCTAGCTAGCTCTCTTCCTCCCTTCAAGGCCCTACTGAGAGCTCACCTCCTCCAGGAGGCCTTCGCAGACTGAGCCCCTTCCTTCCTCTCCCCCTCGTCCCCCTCTCCATCTCCCCATCTTACCTCCTTCCCTTCCCTACAGCACCTGTTTATATGTATATATGTTTGTACAAATTTATTACTCTATTTATTTATTTACTTTACTTGTACATATCTATTCTATTTATTTTATTTTGTTAGCATGTTTGGTTTTGTTCTCTGTCTCCCCCTTTTAGACTGTGAGCCCACTGCTGGGTAGGGACTGTCTCTATATGTTGCCGACTTGTACTTCCCAAACGCTTAGTACAGTGCTCCGCACACAGTAAGCGCTCAATAAATATGATTGATTGATTGATTGATTAAAGGGACCAGGGGCAGGAGGCAGAGGGGGACCAGGGCCAGGGGGCAGAGGGGTACCTGGGCAGGGAGATGTGGGGTCAGATTCGGGAGGCAGAGATGGACCAGGGCCGGGTGGTAGAGGGGGACCACGTCCAGGAGACAGAAGGGGACCAGGGCAGGGTGGCAGAGGGGGATCAGGGCCAGGAGGCATTCATTCATTCATTCATTTAATCATATTTATTGAGCGCTTACTGTGTGCAGTTCACTGTACTAAGCACTTGGGAAGTACAAGTTGGCAACATATAGAGACGGTCCCTACCCAACAGTGGGCTCACAGTCTAGAAGGGGGAGACAAAGAACAAACAAAACATATTAACAAAATAAAATAAGTAGAATAAATATGTACAAGTAAAATAAATAAATAAATAGAGTAATAAATACATACAAACATATATACATATGTACAGGTGCTGTGGGGAAGGGAAGGAGGTAAGGCGGGGGAATGGAAAGGGGGAGGAGGGGGAGAGGAAGTAGGGGGCTGAGTCTGTGAAGGCCTCCTGGAGGAGGTGAGCTCTCAGTAGGGCCTTGAAGGGAGGAAGAGAGCTAGCTTGGCGGATGTGGGGAGGGAGGGCATTCCAGGCCAGGGGGATGAAGTGGGCCGGGAGTCGACGGCGAGACAGGCGAGAACGAGGCACGGTGAGGTGAGTAGCGGCAGAGGAGCGGAGGTTGCGGGATGGGCTGTAGAAGGAGAGAAGGGAGGTGAGGTAAGAGGAGGCGAAGTGATGGAGAGCCTTGAAGCCGAGGGTGATGAATTTCTGCCTGATGCGCAGGCTGATTGGTACCCACTGGAGATTTTTGAGGAGGGGAGTAACATGCCCAGAGCGTTTCTGGACAAAGACAATCCGGGCAGCGGCGTGAAGTATGGATTGAAGAGGGGAGAGACAGGAGGACGGGAGATCGGAGAGGAGGATGATACAGTAATTCTGACGGGATAGGATGAGAGCTTGAACGAGCAGAGTAGCGGTTTGGAAGGAGAGGAATGGGCGGATCCTGGCAATGTTGCAGAGCCGAGACCGGCAGGTTTGGTGACGGCTTGGATGTGAGGGGTGAACGAGAGAGCGGAGTTGAGGATGACACCAAGGTTGCGGGCTTGTGAGACGGGAAGGATGGTAGTACCGTCAAAAGTGATGGGAAAGTCAGGCAGAGGGCAGGGCTTGGGAGGGAAGACAGGGAGTTCAGTCTTGGACATGTTGAGTTTTAGGTGGCGGGCAGACATCCAGATGGAGATATCCTGAAGGCAGGAGTAGATGCGAGCCTGGAGGGAGGGAGAGAGAGCAGGGGCAGAGAGGTAGATTTGGGTGTCATCAGCGTAGAGATGATAATTGAAGCCGTGGGAGCGAATGAGGTCACCAAGGGAGTGAGTATAAATCGAGAACAGAAGGGGACCAAGAACTGAACCTTGAGGAACCCCTACAGTAAGGGGATGGGAGTGGGGAGGAGAAGCCTGCAAAAGATACTGAGAATGAACGGCCGGAGAGGTAAGAGGAGAACCAGGAGAGGATGGAGTCTGTGAAGCCAAGGTTGGATAGCGTGTTGAGGAGAAGGGGGTGGTCCACAGTGTCGAAGGCAGCTGAGAGGTAGAGGAGGATTAGGATAGAGTATGAGCCGTTGGATTTGGCAAGCAGGAGGTCATTGGTGAACTTTTAAAGGGCAGCTTCCGTGGAATGCAGGGGACGGAAGCCAGATTGGAGGGGGTCGAGGAGAGAGTTGGTGTTGAGGAATTCAAGGCAGCGCGTATAGATGAGTCGTTCAAGGAGTTTGGAAAGGAATGGTAGGAGGGAGATGAGGCGATAACTAGAAGGTGAGGTGGGGTCAAGAGAGGGTTTTTTTAGGATGGAGAGACATGGGCATGTTTGAAGGCAGAGGGGAAGGAACCAGTAGAGAGTGAGCGGTTGAAGATGGAAGTTAAGGAGGGGAAAAGGGTCAGAGGGAGTGATTTCATGAGATGAGAGGGAAAGGGGTCAGAAGCACAGGTGGCCGGAGTAGGACTTGAGAGGAGGGAGGAGAGCTCCTCTGGGGATACTCCTGGGAAGGATGGGAGAGTAGCGGAGAACGTTGAGAGCCGAGGAGTTGGAGAAGTGGGGGGAGTGACTTTGGGGATCTCGGAACTGATGTATTTAATTTTATTAATGAAGTAGGAGGCCAGATCGCTGAGGGTGAGGGAAGGAAGAGGGGGAGGAACGGGGGGCCTGAGAAGGGAGTTGAATGTATGGAAGAGCTGACGGGAATGATGGGCATGGGTGTCAATAAGCGAGGAGAAATATTTTTGTCTGGCAGAGGAGAGGGCTGAGTTAAGACAGGAAAGGATAAACCTGAAGTGAACGAGGTTGGCATGGTGTTTAGATAGAGGGGTAACTAGTCCGGGAGACGGGGGTCCAGGGCCTGGAGGTAGAGGTGACCCAGGGCCGGGATGCAGAGAGAAACAAGGTCCTGGACGTAGAAGGGGACCAGGGCCAGAAGGCACAGAGGGACCTGGGCCAGGAAGCACAGGGCGGGGAGAACCAGGACAGAGAGGCAGAGGGTCACCAGAGCCTGGAGGCCGAGGGGGACAAGGGTGGGGATGTAGGGTGGTATCAGTTCCAGGAGCCAGAGGGGTACCTGGGACAGTACACGGGGTACCAGGTCTGGGAGGTAAAGGGGGACCAGGGCCAAGAGGCAGAATCTGGAGCTAAAGGGGGACCAGGACCGAGAAACCGGGGTCGGGGGGGGAGGGCAGGGAGGCATAGGGGGAGAAGGGCCGGGAGGTAGAGGGGTAACTGGCCAGGAGACAGGGGGAGCTAGGCCAAGAGGTAGAGGGTCCCGGGGTCGGGATGCAATGTAGGGCCAGGGCCTGGAGGTAGAGGGAGACCAGGGCTGGCAGACAGGGGGACCAAGGCCCAGAGGTACAGGGGACCCATGGCCGGGACGAAGAGTGACCTAGTGGCCTGGGGATAGAAGTAGATTAGGGCCAGGAAGCTTAAAGGGACCAGGGTCGGGAGGCAGTGGGGGACCAGGGCAAGGATGCAGAGGGGGACCAGGGCCTGGAGGCAGAAGGGGACCAGGGCCGGGAGAGGGGGGACTAGGGTCGGGAGGCAGAGGATTACCTGGGACTGTAGACAGGGGCACCTAGGCCGGTAGATAGAGGGGATTCACGGCCGGGACACAGAGAGGGGCCAGGGCCTGGAAGAAGAGGGAGACCAGGGCTGACAGTTACAAGGGGACCAGTGCCGGGAGACACAGGGGGACCAGGACTGAGGGGTACAAGGAGACGAGGGCTGGGAGTAACGGGGGCACCAATGCCGGTAGTCAGAGGGCGACTAGGTCCGGGCAGTAGATGGGGACCAAGGCAGGAGGATTGATTGGTCCTAGGGCCGGAGGGAGAATGGGACCAGGGCCAGAAAGTAATGTGGGACCAGTGCTGAAAGACAGAGGGGGACAAGGGCCGGGAGGCAGAGGGGGACCACGGCGGGGAGGCAGAGGGGGCCACGGCCGGGAGGCAGAGTGGTACCATGGCCAGGAGGCAGAAGGGTACCAGGCAGGGAGACGGGGACTAGAGCCAGAAGGTAGAGGGGACCCAGGGCCGGATTGGAGAGAGACGCAAAGGGCTAGAGGTAGAAAAAGACCAGGACCATGAGGCACAGAAGGACCAGGACCAGGAGCTAGAAGGGGACGAGGGCAGGGTGTCAGAGCAGGACCAGTGCCAGGAGGCAAAGGGTTAACTGGGCCCGGAGGCAGAGGGGGACCAGGGCCAAGAAGCAGGGGGGACCAGGGCAGAGAGGCAGAGAACAAACTAGGGCCGGAGGGAGAAGGGGAACAGGGCTGGGTGGCAAATGGGGACCAGGGTAGGTATGTAGAGGAGGACAAGGTGCAGGAGGCAGATGGGGATCAGGGCCGGGTGGCAGAAAGTAACAAGCACTGGGAGGCAGAGGACGATCAGGACAGCGAGGCAGAGGGGAATAAGGGCCGCGAGGTCGAGAGCTACAAGGGCAGGGAGGTAGAGGGGGACAAGGGCTAGGAGTCAGAGGGGGATCAGGGCCGGGAGGCAGACGGGGATCAGGGGCGGGAGGTAGAGGGGGATCAGGGCCGGGAGGCAGAGGGGGACCAAGGGCTGGAGGAAAAGGGGAACCAGGTCGGGGAGGCAGAGGGGGACCAGGGCCAGGATTTAGAAGGGTACCCTGGCTGGGAGACAGGGGGACCAGGACCAGTACGCAAAGTGGGACTAGGGCAGGGCGGCACCGGGGTACCAGTACCAGGAGGCAGAGAGGTTCCTGGGCCGGGAGGCAGAGGGGGATCGGGGCCGATAAGCAGGGGGACCAGGGTATGGAGGCAGAGGTGGAACTGGGCCAGGAGGCAGATGGGGACCGGGGCTGGGAGGCAGAGGTGTACCTGGGACGGGAGACGGGAGACAGGTACCTGGGACGGGAGACAGGGGGACCAGGGCCGTGAGGTAGAGGGTACCCTGAGCCGGGATGGAGAGAGACCCAAGGGCCTGAAGGTAGACAGAGACCAGGACCAGCAGGCACAGAGGGACCAGTGCTGGGAGGCAGATGGAGATCAGGGCTTGGAGGCAGAGGAGGAGCAGGGCCAGGAGACAGAGGGGTACCTGGGCTGTGAGACAGGTGTACCAGGGCAAGGAGGCAGAGGGGTGCCTGGACCAGGGGACAAGGGGACCAGGGCCAAGAGTCAGATGGGGACCAGGGCCGAGAGGCAAGGGGGGACCAGGGCCAGGAGGCAAAGGTATACCTGCACCGGGAATCAGGGAGACCAGGGCCAGGACGTAGAGGGTGACCAGGGCCGGGAGGCAGAAGGTTACGCGGGCCAGGGGGTAGAGAATTACCTGGGTCTGGAGACAGAGAGCCAGGGCCTGAAGGTAGAGGGGACCCAGGGCCGAGATGGAGAGAAAGGCCAGGGCCAGGAGGGAGAGGGAGACGACGGCTGGCAGGTACAGGGGGACCTGGGCCGGAAGGTAGAGAGGGACAGGTCCGGGCAAAAGATGGGGACCAAGGCAGGGAAGTAAAGGGGAACTAGGGCAGGAGGGAGAAGGGGACCAGGGCTGGAAGGTCGGGGGGACCAGGACCAGAATGTAAAGTGGGACCAGGGCTGAAAGGCAGAGGGGGACAAGGGCCGGGAGGCAGGGGGGGACCAGAGCCGAGAAGCGGGGCGGGACCAGGTCAGGGTGTCAGAGCGGGACCAGGACCAGGAGGAAGAGTGGTACTTGGGCTGGGAGATATTGGTACCGGGACCGGGAAGTAGAGGGGACCCAGGGCCGGGACGGAGAGAGACCCAAGGGCCTGGAGGTAGAGGGAGAACAGAGCCGGGAGGCACAGAGGGAACAGGTCCCGGAGGCAGAGGGGGACCATGGCAGGGCGGCTGAGGAGGACCAGGGCAGGGAGGTAAAGGGGTACCTGGGAAGGCAGACAGGGGGACCAGGGCTGGAGGCAGACGGGGAAAGGTGGGGGAGGCCGAGGGAGACCAGGGCCAGGAGGCAGAGATGTTCCTGGGCCGGGAGGCAGAGGGGAATCGGGGCCGATAAGCAGGGGGGACCAGGGTATGGAGGCAGAGGTGGACCGGGGACAGGAGGTAAATGGCGACCGGGGCCGGGAGGCAGAGGGGTTGAGACCAGGGCTGGCAGAACAGGGGGACCAGGGCCGGGAGTTAGAGGGAACCCATGGCCGGGACGGAGAGAGACCCAGTGCCCTGCAGGTAGAGGGAGGGCAGGGCCTCGAGGTTCAAAGGGACCAGGGCCGCGAGGCAGAGGGGCACCCGGGCCAGGAGGTAGTGGGGGACCAGGGCCAGGAAACAGGGATTAGGACTGGTAGACAGAGGGGTACCTCTGCCTCCCTGCCAAGTGGGGGACCAGGGCCGGGAGGCAGAGGGGCCCAGGGCCGGGAAACAGGGATTGGGACTGGCAGGCAGAGGGGTACCTCTGCCTCTCTGCCCTTGTCCCTCCTGCTTCTCGGAAGTAAAGGGGGGGCCACGGCCGAAATTCAGAGGGGGACCAGAGACGACAGGCATGGGGGGGACCAAGGCAGGGAGGCAGAAGGGGACCAGGGCCGGGATTCAGAGGGGGAACAGGTTCTTAGTACAGTGCTTTGCACATAGTAAGCGCTTAATCAATGCCATCATTATTATTATCATTATTATTATTACCAGGGCAAGGAGGCAGAGGGGGACCAGGGCCAAGATTTAGAAGGGGACCTGGACCAGTAGACAGGTGGACATGGGCCGGGAGGCAGAGGGGGACCAGTGCCAGGAGGCTGAGAGGTAGCTGGGCTGGAAGGTAAAGGGGGGACCAGGGCCGAGAAGGGGGCGGACAAGGGAAAGGAGGCAGAGGGGCACCAGGGCCTTGAGACAGAAGGGGACCAGGGCCAGGAGGCAAGGGATTCCTGGGCTGGGAGACAGGGGACTAGAGTCGGGAGGCTTGGGTGACCAGGGCCCGGAGGCATCGGGGTGCTGGTGCCCGGAGAAGAGAGACCAGGGTCGGGAGGTGGAGGGAGACCAGGGCCAGGAGGCAAGGGGTTCCTTGGCCCGGAGACGGGGGACTAGGGTTGGGAGGCTTGGGCGACCAGGGCTGGGAGGCAGAGGGGTATCAGAGCCAGGAGGCAGAGGAGTACCTGGGCCTGGAGAAGGGGGACCAGGGTCGGGAGGAAGAGGGGAACCAGGGCTAGGAGACAGTGGAGTACCTGGGCCGGGAGACTGGAGGTCCCAGGCCGAGAGACAGGGGGACCTAGGCCGGGAGGTAGAGGATTCCAGGGCAGGGACGTATAAACGGACCAGGGCTTGGAGGTAGAGGGAAACCAAGGCTGGCAAAACAGGGGGACCCATGGCCGGGATGGAAAGAGACCCATAGCCCATGGCCTGGAAGGCGAGGGGACCAGGGCAGGGGGCAGAGGGGTACCTGGGCCGGGAGACAGGGGGACTAGGGCTGGAAGATAGAGGGCTGGCAGAACAGGGGGACCAGGGCATGGAGGTAGAGGGGGACCCACGGCCGGGACAGAAAGATAGCCAGTGGCCTGGAGGTAGTGGGAGACCAGGGCCCGGAGGCCCAAAGGGACCGGGAGACGGGGCACTAGGATTGGGAGGCCCGTTGTTGGGTAGGGACCGTCTCTAAATGTTGCCAACTTGTACTTCTCAAGCGCTCAGTACAGTGGTATGCACAGAGTAAGCGGTCAATAAATACGAATAAATGAATGAATGAATGAATGGGTTACCAGGGCCAGGAGGCAGATGGGGACCAGGGTCAGGAGGCAGAGGATTACCCGGGCCGGTAAACGGGGTACCAGGGCCAAGGACCAGAGGGGAACCAGGGCCAGGAGGCAAAGGGGGACCAGGGCCGAGAAGTGGTGTGACAAGTTCATGGAGGCAGAGGGCGACCAGGACCGGGAGAAAGAGGGGGACCGGGGCCGGTAGACAGAGCCACCAGGGTGGGAAGACAGTGGGACTAGGGCTGAGAAGCAGAGGGGAACCAGGGCCGGGAGGCAGGGCGTGACCAGGTCAGAGAGGCAGAGGCCGGCCTATGCTGGGAATTTGAGGGGGACCAGGGCAGAGAAGCATACGGGGACAAGGGCCGGTAGACACGGGGACCAGGGCCAGGAGGTAGAGGGGACACATGGCCGGGACTGAGAGAGACCCAGTGGCCTAGAGCTAGAAGGAGTCCAGGGCCGGGAGACTCAAAGGGACCAGGGCCTAGAGGCAGAGGGGGACCTGGTCCTGGAGGTAGAAGAGGACCAGGGCCAGGAGGCAGAGGTGTACCTGTGCCAAGAGACAGAGGACCAGGGTCGGCAGGCAGAGGGGGACCAGGGTTGGGAAACGGGGATCAGGGCCGGGATGCAAAGGGGGACCAGGGCCTGGAAGCATGAGGCACAAGGTCAGGGAGGTAGAGGGGGACCTGGGACAGGAGATAGAGGGGGACCAGGGCCGGTAGACAGGGGAACTGGGGCTGGGAGGCAGAGGGTTACCTGGGTCAGGAGACGGGGCGTAAGGATGAGAAGCAGAGGGAAACCAGGGCCGAGAAGTGGGGGTTGACCAGGTTTAAGAGAGGCAGAGGTCGGCCTGGGCTGGGAAGCAGAAGGGGACCGGGGCAGGGAGGCAGAGGGGGACCAGGGCCTGGAGGCAGAGAGGGACCAGGGCCGGTAGACAACGGGCCGTGGCCGGGAGGCAGAAGGGTCCCTGGCCGGGAGACAGGGGGACCAGGGCCAGGAGGCAGAAGGGTCCCTGGCCAAGAGACAGAGGGACCAGGGCCGGGAGTCAAAGGGGTACCTGTGCCGGGAGAAGGGGTATATGGCTGAGAAGCATAGGGGAACCAGGGCAGAGAGGCCGGGGGCGACCAGGTCAGAGAGGCAGAGGCTGATCAGCATCGGTAAGCAGAGGGGGACCAGGGCTGGGAAGATAGAGAGGGACCAGGGCCGGGAGGCAAAGGGGGACCAGGGCCAAGACACAGAGGGACCATGGCTAGAGGTTTGAGGGGAACCAGGGCCGAAAGGCGGGGAGAGACCAGCTCAGAGAGGCAGAGGCTGATCAGCATCGATAAGCAGAGGGGGACCAGGGCTGGGAAGGCAGAGGGGGACCACGGCGGAAAGGCACAGGGGGACTAGGGCCAGGACACAGAGGGACCATGGTTGGAGGTTTGAGGGGACACAAGGCCGGGAGGCGGAGGGGGACCAGGGCAGGGAGGCAGTGGGGGACCAGGGCCAGGAGGCAGTGGGGGACCAGGGCCAGGAGGTACCGGGGTACCTGGGCCGGGGGATGGAGGATCAGGGCTGGGAGGATGAGGGGGACCAGGGCCCGGAGGCAGAGGGGTACCTGGGCCGTAAGGCAAAAGGAGACCAGGGCCGAGAGGCGTCGGGGAACAAGGGCAGTGAGCCAGAGGGGGACTAGGTCCTGGAAGCAGAGGGGGACCATGGCCAGGAGGCAAAGGGGTACTTGGGCCGGGAGACGGGGGACCAGCGTGGGGAGGCAGAGGGGGACCGGGGCTGGGAAACGGGTATCAGGTCCTGTGGGCTGTTTGGTTTCTCTGCCTCCCTGCCTTTGTCCCGCCGCTTCTTTTTAAACTAAAGGGGAACTAGGGCTGTCAGGCACAGGGGAACCAGGGACGGGAGGCAGAAGGGGACCAGGACAGGGTGGTAGGCGGGACCAGGGCCAAGAGGAGAGGGGGACCAGGGCAGGGATGCAGAGGGGGACCAGGACCAGGAGGCTGGGGGTAACCTGGGCAGGGACCTGGGGGTGACCTGGCCCAGGAGGCAGAGGAGTACCCGGACCGGTAGACGGTGGACCAGGGACGGATGGCAGAGGGGAACCAGGGCCAGGAGGCAGAGGGTTACTTGGGCCGGGACGCAAAGTGGGACCAGGGCCGAGAAGCATGGGGGACAAGGTCAGGGCGGCAGAGAGGGACCAGGTCCGTTAGAAAGGGGACCAGAGACGGGAGGCAGAAGGGTACCTGGTCCAGGAGACAGGGGAGTCAGGGCTGGGAGGCTCAAAGGGACCAGTGTTGGGAGTTAGAGGGGGACCAGGGCCAGGAGGCAGAGGTCCCTACCCTGGTCCCCCTGCCTCCCGGCCTAGGTACCTCTCTACCTCCTGGCCCTGGTTGCCCTCTGTCTCCCGGCCCTGGTCCCCCGTCTCCCGGCCCAGGTACCCCTCTGCCTCCTGGACCTGGTCCCCTTCTGCCTACCTGCCCTGGTCCCCCTCTGCCTCCCGGCCCTGGTCTCCCTCTGCCTCCCTGTCATTGTCCCCCCTGCTTCTCGACTCTGGTCCCCCTCTGACTCCCGGCCCAGGTAACCTTCTGCTTCCTAGCCCTAGTCCCTCTGTGCTTCCCGGCCCCGGTCCCCCACGGCCTCCTAGCCTTGGTTTCCTGCAACCTACAGGCCCTTGGGTGAATCTCTGTCCTGACCTTTTGTAACCTCTACCTCCTTGACATGGTCCCCCTGTCTCCAGGTGTGGGTACCCCTCTGCCTCCTGGCCCTGGTCCCCCTCTGCTTATCCGCCCTGGTCCCCATCTGTCTCCCGGCCCTGGTCCCCCTCTGCTTCTCGGCCCTGGTCCCTCTCTCTCCCTGCCCTTATCCCCCTCTGACTCTCGGCCCTGGTTCCCCTGTCTTCCAGCCCAGGTTCCCCTCTACCTCCTGGCCCTGGTTACCTTCTGCCTCCCCACCCTGAACTGCATCTACCCCCCGGCTCTGGTCCCCCTGTCTCCCGGCCTAGGTACCCTTCTGCCTCCTAGCCTTGGTCCCTCTCTGCCTTCAGGCCCTGGTTCCCTTCGGCCTCCCAGCCCTGGTCCCCCTCTGCCTTCAGGCCCTTGTTCCCTTCAGCCTCCCAGCCCTGGTCCCACTCTGCCTCACGGCCGTGGCCCCCCTCTGCTTCCCTGCCCTTGTCACCCCCGCATCTCCACCCTGGTCTCCCTTTGCCTACCAGCCCAGGTACCCCTCTGCCTCCCGGTCCTGGTCAGCCTCTGCGTCTATGTCCTGGTCACCCCTGCCTCTCGGCCTTGGTCTCCCTCTGCTTCTCAGCCCTGGTCCTCCCGGTCCAGGTCCCCCTCTAGCTACTGGCCCAGGTCCCCGCAAATTCTCGGCCCTGGTCCCTCTCTATCTCCTGGCCCAGTTACGCCTCTGGCTCCTGGCCCTGGTTACCCTCTGCCTCCCGGCCCTGATCCCCCTTCTCTCGGCTCAGGTACCCCTTCCCAGCCCCAGCCCTGGTCCCTCTGTCTCCCAGCCCAGGTACCACTCTGCCTCCTGGCCCTGATCCCCCTCTGCCTCCCCACCCTGGTACCATTCTACCTCCCGACCCTGGTCCCTCTCTGCCTCCCGGCCCCGGTCCCCCTGTCTCCCAGCCCAGATACCCCTCTACCTCCCGGCCCTGGTCCCCTGTTCTGCGAGCCATGGTCTCCCTCTGTCTCCAAGCCCTGGCCCCTGTCTCCGTCCTGGCCCTGGGTCCCCTCTACCTCCCAGCCTAGGTTCTCCCATCTCCCGGCCCAGGTACCCCTCTGCCTCCTGGCCCTCGTCCCCCTCTGCCTCTTGTCCCTCGTCCCCTTCTGCCTCCTGGCCCTCGTCCCCCTCTGCCTCCTGGCCCTCGTCCCCCTCTGCATCCAGGCCCTGGTGACCCTCTGCCTCCCGCCCCTGCTCCCTTTATTCATTCATTCATTCATTCATTCATTCATTCATTCATTCAATCGTATTTATTGAGCGCTTACTCTGTGCAGAGCACTGTACTAAGCGCTTGGGAAGTACAAGTTGGCAACATATAGAGACGGTTCCTACCCAACAGCGGGCTCACAGTCTAGAAGGGGGAGACAGACAAGAAAACAAAATATATTAACAACTAAAATAGAATAAATATATACAAATAAAATAAATAGAGTAGTAAATACGTACAAACATATATACATATATACAGGTGCTGTGGGGAGGGGAAGGAGGTAAGGCGGGGGGATGGGGAGGGGGAGGAGTGGGAGAGGAAAGAGGGGGCTCAGTCTGAGGAAGGAGGGCGCTTATCAGCCCAACCACAGCCGCTGCTTCCCCCACCCCACCCCACCCCACCCGGGGAGTGCCAGCCTCCCCCCGCCCCAACAAGGCTCGACTTTAGACATGGGATGGTTGAAACAGGCCCCAGCGGTACCGCCTTGCCCCTTTTTTATGGTATTTGCCAAGTCTTTAGAGAAGCAGCGGGGCTCCGTCGAAAGAGCACGGGCTTTGGACTCAGAGGTCATGGGTTCAAATCCCCACTCCGCCACTTGTCAGCCGTGTGACCTTGGGCAAGTCACTCAACCTCTCTGGGCCCCAGTTCCCCCGTCTGTGAAATAGGGATGAAGACCTTTAAACCTCCTGACCCTGGTCCCCCTGTCTCAATGCCCAGGTACCCCGCTACTTCCTGGGCCTGGTACTAATGTCTCCCGGCCCAGGTACCCTTCTGCCTCCCAGCCCTGGTCCCCCTTTGCCTCCCGGCCCTCGTCTCCCTCTGGCTCTCTGCCCTGCTCCCCCCGGCTTCTCGGACCCGGTGCCCCTCGCTTCTTGGCCCCAGTCCCCCTCTGCCTCCCGATCCTGGTACCACGTTTGCCTCCTGGCGCTGGTCCTGCTCTGACACCCTGCCCTGCTCCCCGACCCTTCTTCTCGGCCCTGGTCCCGCTCTACCTCCTGGCCCTTGTCCACATCTGCCTTTCAGCCGTGGTCCCAATTTACTCTGCCTCCTGGCCCTCGTCCCCCTCTGCCTCCAGGCACTGGTCACCCTCTGCCTCACGGCCCTGCTCCCTTTAAACCTCCCGACCCTGGCCCCCCGTCTCATGGCCCAGGTCTCCCTCTACTTCCCGGACCTGGTATCTCTGTCTCCCAGCCCAGGTACCTTTCTGCCTCACAGCCCTGGTCCTCCTTTGCCTCCTGGCCTTTGTTCCCCTCTGCCTCTCTGCCCTGGTCCCCCGGGCTTCTCGGCCCCGGTCCCCCTCGCTTCTCGGCCCCGGTCCCCCACTGCCTCCCGATCCTGGTACCCCTCTGCCTACTTGCCCTGGTCCTGCTCTGACACCCTGCCCTGCTCCCCCACCCTGCTTCTCGGCCCTGCTCCCCCTCTACCTCTTGGCCCTTGTCCACGTCTGCCTTTCAGCCCTGGTCCCACTTTACTCTCTGACTCTGGTACCCCCCAACCTTCCGGCCCTCATCCCCTTCTCCCTCCGGCCCTAGTTCACCTCTACCTCCGTGCCTCGGTCCAAATCTCCTGTCCGGACCTGGTCCCTCTCTGCCTACCGGCATGGTGCCCCGGTGCTTCCCAGCCCTCGCTGTCTTGTACCTCCAGACCCTGGTCACCCTCTGCCTCCGGGCCCTGGTCCCCCTGTGCCTGCCAGCCCTCGTCACCGTCTACCTCGTGGCCCTGACCCTTCTCTCCGTCCCAGCCCTGGGTCCCCTATACATCCAGGCCCTGGCCCCCCTGTCTCCGGACTCAGGTACCCCTCTACATCTTGGCCCTGGTCCACCTCTGCCTCCCCGCACTGGTCCCCCTCTGCCTCCCGGCCCCGGTGGCCCCCTGGCTCTCGGCCCTGTTCTCCCTCTACCTCCAGGCCCTGGTCACTCTCTCATTCCCGGCCCTGGATCCCCTCTACCTCCCAGCCCTGGTCCCCCTGTCTCGCGGCCCTGGTACCCCTCTAACTTCCTGCCCTGATCCCCCTCTGCCTCCCTGCCCCGGTCCCCCTCTGCCTCCCGGCTCTGGCCGGCCACTGCCTCTCTGACCTGGTTGCCTTCGGTCTTTAGGCCCAGGTACCCCTCTGCCTCCTGCCCCTTGTCCTCCCCTTTCTCCCGGACCTGGTCCCCCTCTGCCTCCCTGACCTTGTCCCCGCCGGCCTCTCGCCTCTGGTCCCCCTCTACCTCCCTACCCTGGTACCCTCCGCCTCTCGGCCCTGGCCCCTCTCTGCCTCCCCACCCTGGTCCCCCGTCTCCTGGCCCAGGTACCCCTCTGCTTCCTGGCCCTGGTCCCCTTCTACCTCCAGGCCTTGGTCCCCCTCAGCTTCCTGGCCCTAGTCCCTTTGAGCCTCCCGGCTCTGGCCTCCCTCTACCTCCAGGCCACTGGGTGTTTCTCCCTGCTGGCCAAGGGTCCCCTCTACCTCCTGGCTCTGGTCTCCCTGTTCTACCAGCCTGTTCTCCCTCTACCTCCAGGCCATGGCACCTCTCTCCCTCCCGACCCTGGGACACTCTACCTCCCGGTCTAGGTCCCCCTGCATCGCGGTGCAGGTACCCCTCTGCCTCTTGGCCCTGGTCTCCCTCTGCCTTCCCGCCCTGGTCCTCCTCTGCTTCCCGGCCCTAGACGGCCTCTGCCTCTTTGACCTGGTCACCTCTGCCTCTCGTACCTGGTTCCCCTCTGCTTTTCAGCCCTAGTCTCACTGTCTCCCGGTCCAGGTAACCCTCTGCCTCCCAGCCCTGGTCCCCCGGTCTACCGGCCTTGGTCCCCCTCTGTCTCCCGGCCCTGGTCCCCCATCTCCCGGCCCAGGTACCCCTCTGCCTCCTGGCCCTGGTTCCCCTCTGCCTCCCGGCCCTGTTCCCCCATCTACCGGCCCGTGTACCCCTCTGCCTTCCGGCCCAGGTACCCCTCAGCCTCCTGGCCCTGGTCCCCCTCTGCCTCCTGGCCCTGGTACCCCTCCGCCTCTGGGCCCTGGGCCCCCGTCTCCCGGCCCAGGTACTCTTTTGCCTCCTGGCCCTGGTCCCTCTCTGCCTCCAGGCACTTGTCCCCCCGGCTTCTTGGCTCTGGTCCCCTGTCTCCTGGCCCAGGTACCCCTCTGGCTCCCACCCCTCGTTCCCCTGTGCCTACCAGCCCTAGTTTCCCTTTACTTCCAAGAAGTGGGGGGGGGGACAAGAGCATGGGGGCAGAGGAAACCCTCTACCTGCCAGCCGTGGTCCCCGTTTCCCGGCCCTGGTCCCCCTCTGCCTCCTGACCCTGGTGCCCCTCTGCCTCCTGACCCTGGTCCCCCATCCTCCGGCCCAGATACCCCTCTGTCTCTTGGCCATGGTCCCCCTCTGCTTCCAGGACCTGGTCCCCTTCTGCCTCCGGGCCCTAGTCCCCCCCGTCTCTCGACCCTGGTACCCCTTTGCCTTCTGGCCCAGGTATCATTCTGCCTCCTGACCCTGGGTCCCCTCTTCCTCCTGGTCCCGATCCCCCTTCTCCCGGCCCAAGCACCCCTCTGCCTCCTGGCCTTGGTCCCCTAATGCTGCCCTGCTCTGCTACCACTCTGCCTCCTGGCCTTCGTCCCCTTCTGCATCCTGGCCCTGGTCCCCCATCTACCAGCCCGGGTACCCCTCTGCCTCCTGGCCTTGGTCCCCCCCGACGCCCTGCCCTGGTGCCCCTTTGCCTCCCGGCTCTGCCTCCCCTTGAACTCCCAGCCCTGATCCCCCTGTCTCCTGGCCCAGGTATCCTTCTAACTCCCGGCCCTGGTCCCCCTCTACCTCTGGGCTCTGTCTCCCTGCCCTTTTCTGCCCTGCGTCTCGGCCCTGGGGATCCCTTTGCAAAGGGGCATCCCTTTGCATTCCGGCCCAGGTACCCCTCTGCCTACTGACCCTGGTCCCTCTGTTCCTCCCGGCCCTGGTCCCCCACCTCCCGGCCCAGGTAACTCTCTACCTCCTGGCCCTAGTGCCCCACTGCCGCCCTGCCCTGGACCCCGTCTGCCTCCCGGCCCTGGGTCCCTTCAAGCTCCTGGCCCTGGTCCCCCTGTCTGCTGGCCCAGGTACCCTTCTAAATCCTGGCCCTGGTCCCCCTCTGCCTCTCGGCCCTGATACCTCTGTCTCAGGGCCCAGGTACCCCTCTGCCTCCCTGCGCTGGTTCCCCTGTCTCCAGGCCTAGGTACCCCTCTGCCTCCTGGTCCTGGTCACACTCTTCCTCCCGACCAATGTTCCCCTCTGCCTCCCAGTCCTGCTCCCCCTCTGCGTCCCTGGTCTTGACCCTCCTGCCTCTCAGCCCTGGTCCTCCTCTGCCTACAGGCCCATGTACTCCACTGCCTCCTGGCTCTGGTCCCCCTCTGCATCCCAGCCCCTGAACCCTGTCTCCCAGACCAGGTGCCCCTCCGCTTCCCGGCCCTCGTCCCACCAGGTGTCTCGGCCGTGGTTCCCCTCTGCCTATCGGCCCTGGTTTCTCTGTCCCTGGGCCCAGGTAACCCTCTGCCTCCAGCCCTTGGTTTCCTTATGCCTCCCGGCCAGGTACACCTTTGCCTCCTGGCCCTGGTCCCTTTGTCCCCGGGCCCAGGAACCCCTCTGCCTCCCTGTCCTGGTCCACCTGTCTCCCAGCCCAGGTACCCCTCTGCCTCCTGGCTCTGGTCCTCCTCTGCCTCCTGGGCCTGGTACCCCTCTGCCTCCTGGCCCTGGTCCCCTCCTTGCCTCCCGGACCTGGTACCCCTCTGAATCCTGGCCCTGGTCCCTTTGTCCCCCGGCCCAGGTACCCCTCTGCCTCCCTGTCCTGGTCCACCTGTCTCCCGGCCCAAGTACCCCTCTGCCTCCTGGCCCTGGTCCTCCTGTGCCTCCCGGCTCTGGTTCCTCTGTGCCTCTTGGTTCTTGTCTCCTTCTAGCTTCAGGCCCTCTGGTCTCGCTCCGTCCCTGCCCTGGGTCCTCTCTACCTCCTGGTTCTGGTCCCCCTCTCTCCCGGCACAGGTACCCCTCGGCCTCCTGGCCCCGGTCCCCGTCTGCCACAAGGACTTGGTCCCCCTATGCCTCCTGGCCAGGTATCCCTCTGCCTCCTGGCCCTGGTCCCCATCTTCCTCTAGGCACTTGTCCCCGTCTCCTGGCCCAGGTAATCCTCTATCTCCTGGCCATGGTCCTCCTCTGCCTCTTGGCCATGGTCTCCTTCAGTATCCCAGCACTGGTCCCCCTCTGCCTCCCAGTCCAGGTCCCCCTCTGCCTCCCGGCCCCGGTTCCCCTCTGCATCCTGACCTTTTTCCCGCTCTGCCTTTCAGCCCTGGTTCCACTTCACTTTCTGGCTCTGTTCCCCCCCGACCTTCTGACTTTGGTCCCCTTCTTCCTCCGGCCCTAGGTCACCTCTACCTCCCTGCCCTGGATCCCATTTTCCGCCCGGACCTGGTCCCTCTCTGCCTCCTGGCCCTTGTCCCCCTCTGCCTTACAGCCCTGGTCCCACTTTACTTTCTGGGCCTG
The DNA here is from genome assembly GCF_015852505.1 of Tachyglossus aculeatus. NCBI lineage: Eukaryota > Metazoa > Chordata > Mammalia > Monotremata > Tachyglossidae > Tachyglossus > Tachyglossus aculeatus. The sequence goes on from NW_024045096.1 coordinate 541,063, forward strand.
GTCTCCCTCCCCCCTCCACGACCTTACAGCCCTGGTCCCATTCTCCCTCCGGCCATAGTTCCCCTCTACCTCACTGCCTTGGTCCTCATCTTTCACCCGGTCCTAGTCCCTCTCTTCCTACCATCCCAGGTCCCCCTTGTGCCTGTCAGCCCTCGTTTCCCTCTCTCACCTGGCCCTTGCCCTTCTCTCCATCCCAGCCCAGGTCCCTCCCTGTCTCTCGGCCCTGGTCTCCCTCTGCCACCTGGCCCTGGTCCCCCTGTGCCTGCCAGCCTTCGTCTCGCTCTACCTCCTGGCCCTAGCCCTTCTCTCCTTCCCGGCCCTGGGTCCCCTCTACCTCCAGCTCTTGGTCCCCCTGTCTCCAGACTCAGGTATCCCTCTGCCTCCTGGCCCTGGTCCGTCTCTGCCTCCCCGCACTGGTCTCCCTCTGCATCCCGGCCCTGGTGGACCCCTGTCTCAAGGCCCTGGTCTCTCTCTACCTCCAGGCCCTGGTCAGTCTCTCATTCCCGGCCCTGGGTCCCCTGTCTCCTTGTCCAGCTACCCCTCTAACTCCCGGCCCTGGTCCCCCTGTTTCCCGATAAAAGGATACTTCTGCCTCCCGCCCCTGGTCCCCCTCTGTCTCCTGGCCCTGTTCCCACTTAACTTTCTGGCTCTGGTCCCTCCCGACCTTTTAACCCTGGTCCCCTTCTCCCTCTGGCCCTAGTTCACCTCTACGTCCCTACCTTGGTCCCCACCTTTCTTCCGGAACTGGTCCCTCTCTGCCTACCGGCATGGTGCCACAGTTCTTCCCAGCCCTCGTCGCCTTGTAACTCAAGCCCTGGCCTCCCTCTACGTCCAGGCCAGTGGGTCTCTCTCTGTCCTGGCCATGGGTCCCCTTTACCTCCCGGCCCTTGTCCCCCTGTTCTTCCAGCCCTGGTCTCCCTGGCCCCTCTCTCCATCCCGGCCCTGGGACCCTCTACCTCCCAGCCTAGGTCTCCCTGTCTCCCGGCCCAGGTACCCCGTCTGCCTCCCTGCCTTGGTCTCCCCTTGCCTCACGTCCCTGGTTCCCCACTGACTTTCGGCCCTAGTTCCCCTTTACCTCCGAGAAGTGGGAGGGGGGACAAAAGTAGGGAGGCAGAGGTACACCTCTGCCTACCGCCCTAGATCGCCATTTACTGGACCTGGTCCCCCTCTGCCTCCTGACCCTGGACCCCTCTGCCTCCCGACCCTGGTTCCCCATCTCCCAGCCCTCGTCCCTTTGAGCCTCCTGGCCCTGGACTCCTTCTACCTCCAGGACACTGGGTCTCTCTCCATCCCGGCCAAGGGTCCCCTCTGCCTCCCAGCCCTGGTCCCCCTGTTTTACCAGCCCTGGTCTCCCTCTGGCTCCTGGCCCTCATCTACCGGCTATGATACCCCTCTGCCTACTGGCCATGGTCCTCCCCTGCCGCCCTGCCCTGGTCCCCCTCTACCTCTTGGCCATGGTCCCCCAGTTTCCCCGCCCAGGTACCCCTCTGCCTCCTGGCCCTGGTCCCTTTGTGCCTCCAGGCCCTTCTCCTTCCCAAATCTCGGCCCTGGTCCACCTATGCCTCTTGGCCCCGGTCCACCGTCTCCGGACCAGGTACCTCTCTGACTCTTGGCCCTGGTCCCCCCCTGCCACGTTGCCCTGGTCACTATCTGCCTCCTGTCCTTGGTTCCCCTGTGTCTGCCAGCCCTAGTTCCCCCCTTACTTCCAAGAAGCTGGGGGGACAAGGGCAGGGAGGCAGACGGGGAGCAGAGCCAGGATTTAGAACGGTCCCTGGGCCAGGAGGCAGGAGGGCCAGGGCCGGGAGGTTGAGGGGGACCCAGGACCGGGAGGCAGAGGGGGACCAGGGCAGGGCAGCAGAGGGGGATCAGAGCTGGGAGGCAGAGGGGTACCTGGGACGGGAGACATTGGTACCAGGGCCGGGAAGTAGAGAGGTACCTGGGCCGTGAGACAGGGGGACCAGGGTTGTGAGGTAGAGGGGACCCAGGGTTGGGACGGAGAGAGAGACCCAAGGGCCTGGAGGTAGAGGGAGACCAGGTCCGGGCGGTAGAGGGGGACCAGGGCTGAGAGGCAGGTGGCTACCAGAACAGGGAGGCAGAGGGGGACCAAGGCCGGGAGGTAGAGGGGTACCTGGGCCGCGTTCAGAGTCGCCTGACCAGAGCCAGCCCAACAGACTCCATTTTGGAAAGGCCTGCTTCTCCTCTGTTATCTAGGAATTGTTACATGCTCTGCGTTGTTTATGTATGGGTAACAAAGACTTATAGTTAGAGGCCATACCATGCAGATATGGCTCAGGATTTCACTTCCCAGGGACTAACCATCTCACCCAAATTCCCTGATAACTTCCCTGCCTGACATATCCACGAAAACACGGTTCTATGTAGAGTAGGGTCCATGCAGAAGAATCTCGATGTTACGTGTTACAGACAGATCATCTTTTCCAAACATGGCGGTGATATTGAGTTGCTGATCAGGTTGGTCAGGGGAATACTAACGCCCAGCTGCCACTTCCACGCCCACCCCCATTAAGGCCATGTGCACCTGAGCTAACTCCTGCTCCTTGTAAACGGGAGGGGGGGCTAGGACAACCCAGACTGTGCTTGGCTTACACGGGGACGGGTAAGGCTGAGGCTTCGTAAAGGACCCCACCACAGTACTAGAGAGGAAAAGGCGTTCGACCACCTGTGCACCTGAGATAGAAGTTGAGGCACGTATATCTGAAAGTCAACTTCTTATCATCTTCCTTCAGCATTTAAAGACAATGAAATGCCTGAGTCTTCCTTGTGGTATTTCCGATCTCCTTTCTTTCATGTCACCAAAGATACATTCATACAGCATCACTGACAACATCACTGTTTAGAAAGAGAATCAAGCCCAGTGTCAAAAATAATACAGTCACTTACTTTAATCCATCTTCTTCTGCCCGTCATTCAAATGACAAACCTGTACAGGGTGAAGGATGCCCTCTCCTCAACTTCTAATTTAAAAACAAGTGTCTCGAGGTACATTCACCAGACAAGCCGAGGATGACAGGAAGTATAATTTCTGATCGGCAAACTGTCAGTTGGGAACGATTTCTCTTTGGGAAGACTTGATACTGTTGATTGACATTTTTATTGGATGAAAGTTCGGTACAACCTCACAAAAAACCAAGACTTGTTTTTCAAAGTTTAATAGAAAAGTTTGTGGTCAAATTCCAGGGTTGGGTAAATTTAGAAGACAGCTTCAAATCAACGTCTGCTTTCAGCACGGGGCCCACAGTTCCCATATAAGGTCAATATTTCAACCCCAAATCCTTGCTTCTTGGATTTTCCCTTCATTTCCTCTGCATTTTTCAGAGCCTGTATTGTCAAAGAATTCTCTGAGTCCTTGGTCCACTCTATTTTCGGTGCAGTATGAGGAGGAGAAGGAGGAGGAGGGGATTTACAGTCTGTCTCTGGGAGAAGGTTACAAATCCATTACAACCAACCCAAGTCATTGCTGTTTGAAGTTAGGACAGGGATAGGAGACCCTGTGCCATTTGTAATGATGTGGGTCTCAGCAGAAGCCTGAGCATTATCTCACCTCTGAGAGGGATCTGTCCATGTGGGCTGACTAGTGTGTTAGCCATTGACCATAGAAAACTGACAGTATTTGCTGCAACTTTGTGCTAATACTTCCACTGGGGTGGTGGGCGATAGAGGATTTCTCAGTTTGCTACTCCTTGCATTAAATGCTTCCTTCGTGGGAAGATTTCCTGCGACAGAGTTTCCTGATCAGTTGTTTACATTTTGCTTCCCTAAAATATGTAGAGATGTTTAATTACTTACGCAGGCTGAATTTGATCTGTAGATCTTTTCCCCTGCTTCTAGAGGGAAGTATGGCAGATCTAGTGGTGGTGGTGATGGGGGTGGGGGATCGGGGCAGGAGTTGCTATTTGGGGGTGGGTGTGTATGTATCAGAAAGAGAGAGAGAAAGAGAGAGAGAAAGAGAGAGAGAGACATTTCTCAGTCATTATTCTCGGAGCAGGTTGTAACACTCTACTTGACTTTAACTGAAACTGAAACAATTTCAGATGTGACAAATCAGCATATACATGAAGTCACTGATCGTTGTTTCATAGCTAGAATTTCCTGAGGAACAACGTATAACCGTGCAACTCTCCATAGGCCCTTTCTCTCCCTTTAGAGTGAGATCCAACTCTCAGCAGATTATCAGCCTGATCCTAGCTCCTGATCATGAAAACACACTCTGTTTTACGGACCTGGAACATCACAATGGTCAGTAAGAGTGTTATAGAATAGCTCCTGAAACTGAAAACGTAAACCAGCCTTCGCCAAGAATCCCAATCTCAAGTTATCCAAAGCAGTTTCGGTATGTCAACGTCCTAGAGAAAGAGATACTGAAAAATAATACCAGTGTCATTGGTATTCATTTATTCCTTAAAGAAAGGGGTTTAACAAAAACGTATTTACATCATTTTGGGGATCCTCCATCCATTTTGACATAAGGAAAATAAAAAGGATGCTTTTTCACACTCACGTGGTACTGTGGAGCGGTGGGGATTGGCCTCTATGATTTCCTGAAGCCCGTGATCCACCAATCCTTTCTGGAACTGTACATTCAAGTAATAACAGAGATCTCTGTCAATAATTCCTCCTGGAAGAGAAACATTGTACCTTCTAAATGCAGGAGATCCACTGATAGGAAAATGATATTCAGTTTCCCTATTCTTTTGACTTAACCCAAATGACTTAGAAGTATGTTATGAAACTCCAGGCTTTGAAACTCTCTGCCTGTAACAAGTCCCTGCTAGGTGGGAAACTCCTTGAAAGAAGGTATTTTTAAAATTTAATGATATTTGTTAAATTCATTTATTAATTTGTCCTCTACACCCAGAATGACTCACACAATGTTGTACAGATATTCCTCTGGTATAAATAAAACCAACCGCTTGAGAAGACAGTGGGAAACAAGTGAGAAAAGGTAAAACTTATTACTCTTCATAAGGTGCATATATATTATATCCATAATTGTCGTATTTCATAGTTTCTTCAGTTTCAAGGAGTTTTTTCATAGTCGAAAATAAGGCAAAGTACAGCATTCTTACGCTCCAGAGAGATGAACTAAAAGCCCTTGTCATCTTGAAACTATAACCCAATACGCATGATGGTTTCTCTTAACTGAAAGCAACGTCTAAACTTCTGAGTTCATTACGCTAAATCCCTGTTTTGCAGGCTTCCACTCTGTAAGCTTTAGCCATTAGATTCTAATCTGCTCAAGGACAGAGGCCATGACTTGTATTGCTACTGTATTTTTGCAAGTGTCTAATGCAGTGGTATACTCGTTGTAAATTGTTTTCAAAAAAATCTTGTGGGAGATGAAGATCTAGACAACTCCACCATTACACTCCAACAAGTATTTCTTTATTATTTTTTTTGGTAACAAGTGATCAATGATTGGTGATCCATGGAACGACACTTGTTCCCTTATTTCAGTTGATCCTTCTTATGATGCGGAAAAACAGAAAATTCTGCAAACTTTTTCCCTTCTTTAGAGGTTTTCAGATTTCCTATGGCATGCTATGGATGGCATGGGTGGACAGACCACAGGACTGGAAGTCAGAAGGTCATGGGTTCTTATCCCAAGCTCCGACACCTGTCTGCTGTGTGATCTTGGGCAAGTCGCATCACTTCTCTGTCCTAAGTTACTTCCTCTGTAAAATGGGGATGGAAATTGTGAGTCCCACAGGGATAGGGGGTTGTGTCCTAACCCAATTTGCTTGTATCCATCCCAGAACTTAGTAGAGTTCCTGGCATGTAGTAAGGTGCTTAGCAAATATTATAACTATTATTATATTATACCATCTGTTATCTTCCTTTTCAGAAGGTCACTGTTTCCCACTATTGTATTTCAAACTGGGACAGCCAGACTACCTCACCGGGTACCAGCACCGGCTCTTCTCTGTGGCATCGAAGAGCCTTCATTCCATCCTGCTTTTCACCTCCCGGGGGCAAAGACGAAAGCAAATGCCCCATGAGGACTCCGTAGATCCTAGGAAGATCTGACGTGGGGTTTGGGGAGGGTGGCTGCCGTATCAGATGGCTGTGGCTACCGAGGGGAATTATACTCTTAGCTACCTGTAACCTGAAATCCTGCTCCTCTCGACCCAGTACTTTAATGAATTCTGTTTTTATTTGGTCAATTTGTTCCTCATCTTGTATGTTTCTTTGAATTGTCTTTTATGGCTCTACTATGCCTGTGGCATGTCTAATTCCAACCATGTATCTCTTTCCAGCCACTCAGTTTATTAATTGCCTTAATAAACATATTGTGGGCAGGGGAATGTGTATCTTGATGTTATATTGTACTCTCCCAAGTGCCTAGTACAGTGCCTTGCACACACTGAGAGCTCAGTAAATATGACTGAATGAATAAGTGAATGAATACTATTACTACTACTACTATTGATGTTTTGTAAGCATTCTCTGCCTTATTACTCCAATAGCCCGGTGCTTTCTTTGACAGTAGGGCTTCATGTCCTGATGTTGTTCAATGATGAGCAGTGCTATTGCTTCATAGGCTATCAACTATACCCAATAACAAACCCCAGTTTACATTTATAGAGTAATTCCCAGCTTTAATCGTAGTCAGCCACATGCACAGAACCATCCATACGTTGAGTACAATGCTGTTCGAGAAATCTGGCTGGAAAGTGGTGGAACAGCGCACCCCTCTGTGCTTGAGTCACTGGCAGTCATTTCAGGCCCCATCTTCACTGTGATCCATCGTTTGTCAGAGAACCATGTCCTACCAACCTTTGTTATTTTGTACTCTCACAAGCTTAGAATGGGGGGCTCTGCACATGTAAGGGCTGCATAAATTATGACTGATTGAGTGACAGTAATTGTAGTTGAGAAGCAGTGTGGCATAGTGGAAGGAGCATGTGCTTGGGAGCCAGAATGCGGGTGGGTTCTAAACCTGGCTCTGCCCATTGATCAGCTGTGTGACATTGGGCAAGTCATATTGACTTCTTTGTGTCTTTGTTGCCTCATCTGTAAAATGGGAATTAAGACTGTGAGCCCCAGGCGGGGCCTACCAATTACCTTCTATGGTTACCCCCAGTGCTTTGAACACTGCTTGGCACATGGTAAGTGCTTAACAAATGCCATCATTAAGTAGTAGTAGTGAGTTGAGGGAGATCAATCATCATGTGCTGGGCTCCATGGAAAGGTCCTGTGCCTACCCTGTGAACAAGGGTCCCTGCCCCTCCCCCGTCACACACGACCTCAATTTCATCAGGTGACCTCATAGAACTCTGACAACCTCACCGTATAAAAAACCTAGAAAATGGGAAACCCCCAGAGCTACCTCTCCTTTCTCTGTGATGGAATCTGAGAGGACAGCCACCATGGCAAATTGCTGCTGTTAAGATTTGTTCTAAAAGGGGATCTCCGAGTTTTTCCCTTGGCCACCTGGGCAGATAGGGGTTCCTCTCTGAGGCTTTTTGAATTTGTTTCTCTAGATAGCTGGTCCACACCGGGTGGTTAATATTTATCCTGTCAGAAGGTGGCGCTCCCCGTGGGTCCCTTACCCCATGATGAAGGGAGAAAATGTCACTATCGCTGAGGAGTCCGAGAGCCGACTGGGGGGGGGGAAAGGGGGTCTGCTAAACATTTCCACCCAGTCCTGGGGCCCTTAACCACTGCTCAGATCGAATCCATCCGGGGCGCTTTGGAGCTACGAACACACGCACACACATACTACAGTCAGAACCCGCTCGCTGATATGCTTCCAATCCAGTTGCAGGTAGGTTTGGGGATGGATGGGGAGCGTTCAGATGCCTCAGTGCCAAGCTGACTTGGGGATGGACGTCCGTTTCTGTTTCCTCTGCAGGGCTTCAAGCTCTCCATAGCAGGTGATACTAGCTGTGGCCCAGCGAGGAGTGGAGGGGGGACTGCAGTGGCTCAGGGAGTTCTGCACCCAAATCGCAGGGTAACAATGCATTGGGGACCCTCCACTGGCACAATCCACTCAGGTTAGGGCATTGCCACCCGCTCCTACCGTTCCCAAAGCCAGGTGAAGGTGGAGAAGGGAGAGTAGGATGGGCCCCCTCTATAAAAGGTTAAGAGGACCCCAAAGCAGTGGCAGGAGCCAGCCAGGATGACCGTGATAGGCCGCAGGGCTTCATTCGTTGCCAGGGTGGTCCGAGCCATCCACTGCTACAGGGCCTCAGAGGTGTTTCGGTGCCTCCAGGTCATAGCAGTGCACATCCCAGCGCTAGTTCCAGCTCCACCCACTCCTCCTGGCCCAGAAAGCGGCACTATGACTTGGTGACCAGAGGAGAGACACAGGAAGATGGGCCGCCTAAGAAAAATGGTCAAGAGGCCCTGGAAGGCGACATCTTCTGGAGCTGGTGAGGAGACCAAGGCTGGGACGCGTGGCCTCCTTCGTAACGTGGGTTAGTAAGGGGTTTCTGGTGTTATAGGTCCTCAGATTTGGTTGGGCGCCCCCAGCCCGTGGCCATGCCAGTGGTGTGTGCCAGGTGCCCGTGGCCTCCGGCCCCTCCCCGGTCCAGAAAGCGGCCCATTTCCCCGGTGGCTCCGAGAAGGGGGAGGAGGTATGGGTCTCCATCAAAGAAATGGAGGAGTAGTGACATGGAGAGTCCTGCCACTGATCAGGTGAGGGCAGCCGGAGAACAGGGCCCAAGGCAGCGACGGCTGCCTCCATCAGCACCACCCAGAGCCACGCTACCTCCGCACGGACACGGCCGACCCTACCGCCGATACATCTGCGCTGGAATGAACCAGGACAGGGAAAGAGAACTTACCCTCGGGTCAAGCGACGATATTGCCCAGTGATTCCCCAAAGCAGACTGGCGGGGGGAGAACACGCTGGCCGGCCCAATACCACCACCGGCCCAGTGGCACAAATCCACCGTGCCACCCTCCCCTACACCTTCTCTGGGCAGCCGGGCAACATCCTCATACCACCCTCCTGACTCCTCCTCTGACCAGCCGACACCGTGACCGTGCCACCCTTCTTGATACACTTCCAGGCTGCCAGCCCCATCTTCGTTGACTCATCCCCTGACACCTCCTTTGGGGTCTCTTGCACCGTCATGATGTCATCCTCTCGACACCCATTCCGGGACATGGTACCATCACGGTGCCACCCTCACTGACACCGCCTCTGGGTCACCGGAGTTGTCAACCGTGCCACCTTCTGTCGGCACCACTACTAGGCTGCTGACATTGTGATCCTGCCATCTTCTCCAATACCTCCTCTGGGCAGCCAGTAACATCACTGTGTCATCCTCAATGACACCTCGGAGTCGCCGGAACAGTCATCCTGCCACCCTACCTGACACCTCCTCTGATCACTGGCATTGTCACCGTGCCACCTTCCAACACCACCATCGGCCTGACATCTGTAGCACTATCCCCGCTCCAGCCTCCCCAACGCCTCCTCTGGGGCAGCCAGCTACAGTGCACCGTGCCTCCCCCCCCTGACAGGCGGCCCCCATCACTGTGCCACTGTGCCACTGTGCCACCTTCATTGACGCCTCCTCTGAGCAACCAGGATCATCATAGTTTCACCCTTCTCGACACCACCTGAGGCTGTCGACACCATCGTCGATACACCTTCCATGACAGCTCCTCTGGGACCCCGGCACCATCATCGTGCCACCTTCACTGCATCGCCCCTGGATCACTGGCAATGTCACCATGACACCCACCCTGACACTATCATCCGGCCATTGACATTGTCATAATGCCACCTTCCCTGAAACCTTTATAGTCAAGCCGGCCCTGTCAACAACGAGCCTCTCTGACAACTCCTCGGAGCCACAGACAAAGTCAATCTGGTAACCCTTCCACACATGTCCTCTGGGCCGCTGGCACTGTCGTCGTGCCACTCTACCTGACACCTCATGTGCAGGCCGGCATCCTCATAGTGCCACCTTTCTCGACACCACCTCTGGACCACCGGGCACTGTCATTGTGCTACCATCTGGGGCAGAAAGTACCATCATTGTTCCACTCTCCCTGATACCTCCTCTGGGCAACTGGGCATCGTCATTGTGCCATTCTTCATGTCCACCAACCCTCAGGCCACCACACTGTCACTCGAGCGCACTTTTCCTGTCAGCTCCTATGGGCCATCCGACACAAATCATCGTGCCACCCTGACCGACACCTTCCTATAGCCAGTTGGCACAGTCACTGTGCCCCCCTACATGAAACTGTCTGGGCCAATTGTGCACAGTCAATTTGTCCACTCTTCTTGCAACCACTTTCCGTGCCGTTGTGGCATCTGTTATGCGGGCCAACCTCTCTGACCACTCACCTCTGGATGCACCATGCCACCCTCCGCTGACACCACCACCAGAGCCCATCTGAGCACTGTGGCATCCGGTAATATCTCCCCCCGACACCTCCTCAGGGACATTTTTTTTTTTGGCCGCCTGTCACGGTGCCACCATCCCTGATGCCTCCGCCAGGCTACTGGTACAGTCTTCCATGCTCACTCTCCCTGACACTGGGCCTCTGGGCTGGCCCCAAGATTCAGCAAACCAGCCACCTCAACGCCCTCTTCTGGGCCTGCTGGCCACCTGCTATGACACCGACGCTGGGCCACCGCATCCTGTCATCCCAACACCTCAGCCCCTGTCACCGTCCGCCTTTCAACACTGACACCACTGGGCCGCTAGCACAACTGGCCTCATCTCCTCTGCTGGGCCACCACACGAGCTGCCTGGGCATCTCAGCTGGGCCAACACACCAGCCGACCTGACATCTCCTCCTGGGACCGCTGGCTGTGAATCACTCACGACACCTCCAGGCCACCAACACCTCCGTTGGGCCACCAGACCATCCATCCTGAACCCTCCTGCCGGGCCACCCTGAGTCCTCTGGGCCACCACACCTGCCACCCCCAAAACCTCAGGTGGACCACCACTGCTACCGAACCTTGACACCACAGGTGGGCCACCACACTCAGCTGACAGACAACTCCGCTGGGCCAGTGGTGCCACCTGATCCAACACTCCTGACAGACCACCGCGGCCACTCCCCGGACACCTATTCTGGGCCACTGCACCGACGGCCATGATGCTTCCACTGGGTCACCGCCACCATCTGCCCTGACAACTCTGCTGAGCTACCACCATCACCCATCCTGACATCTCCACCAGGACACCACATCTGGCCTGCCGACACCTCTGCCAGGCCACTTCACCAGGCACCCTAAGACTCTGAATTTGCCATTGAGGTTTGCCCGATTCAGACGGGTCCAGTGAGTTTCACAGATGTACTAACTGCCCGACAAACCACAGGTCATCTATCACCTCTTCTCATCTCACCATCCTCCTCTTGGAATGTCCAGGTTTAGTTATGGATGCCTGTTGCATAGAAAAATTTGGAACCCCATTATTACTGCTATTATTATTATTATTATTACTATTACTATTCTGTGCCATCGAGTCATTTGCTATTCATAGTACTCCATGGATATACTTTCTCCAGAACGTCCTGCCCTCTGCCTTAATCTGCAACCTTTCTAACGGTTCTTCCATTCTTGTTGCTTTGGTTCCTATCTAGCTGCCTATCTACCCTCTTCTACGTTTTTTCCTGGACTTTTCCCCAACATTAGTGTCTTCTCCAGAGAATTAGTCCTCCTAATTGCATGTCCAAAATAAGCTAATGTAAGTCGAGACTTCTGGCTCTGAAAAGACCACGTGGGTTTAATTTGTTTGGTTTTCAGGCAGTCCATGTCATTTGAAAAATCCTTCTCCAATACCGCATTTCCAAAGAATCGATGTTCTTTGTATCCTGTCTTTTCACTGTCCAGCTTTCAGATTCATACATTGTCTCTAGGAGTACCATAGAGTTTAATCATTTGTGTTTTTGTGGCAATTAGTACATCAGCACAGCACATTTCATGTCTTTTCTGGGCTCTTCATAGTAACTCTTCCTATCATTAATCTTTGGCGTTTTGCTTGGCTACTAGTTCCTTTATTATTGATTATCGATCCCAAGAGAGAAAAATTATCAACGATTTCAAACTTCTCTCCGTCTAGGACTAAAGTGATAAAACTTTCAGTTGCCATGATCTCTGCTTTCTTGACATTGAAATATAGGCCCATCCTTTTGCTCTGTTTCTTAATTTTTAATATTAAGCCCTTCAAGTCTTCTTCATTTTCTGCTAGTAAGGTTATATCATCAGCATTACGAAGCTTGTTTGTATTCCTCCCTCCAATCTTTACTCCCCGTTTGTCTTCATCGAGTCCGACTTCTCTCATTAGGTATTCTGTGTAAAGAACAGTGCTTAGAACAGTGCTTTGCACACAGTAAGCACGTAATAAATGCCATTAGTATTATCATTATTATTATTATTATTATACAGGTTCCATATTAATGCAACTAATGGTCTGGTATGCCCATTTCCCTTAATGTGCTACGGAATTCCTTGTGATCCACACAATCCAAGGCCTTACTATAATCAATAAAGCACATACTGACTTCCCTTTGCTATTTTCTTGTCCTTTCAATTATCCAAAGGACATCAGCAATAATATCTCTTGTCCCTCGTCCTTTGTGGAATCCTGCCTGAGCAACGGGCAATTCATCAATCAATCAATCATATTTATTGAGCGCTTACTGTGTGCAGACCACTGTACTAAGCGCTTGGGAAGTACAAGTTGGCAACATATAGAGACAGTCCCTACCCAGCAGTGGGCTCACAGTCTAAAAGGGGGAGACAGAGAACAAAAACCAAACATACTAACAAAATAAAATAAATAGAATAGATATGTACAAGTAAAATAAATAGAGTAATAAATATGGTACAAACATATATACATATAAACAGGTGCTGTGGAGAAGGGAAGGAGTTAAGATGGGGGGACGGAGGGGGGACGAGGGGGAGAGGAAGGAAGGGGGCTCAGTCTGGGAAGGCTCCTGGAGGAGGTGAGCTCTCAGTAGGGCCTTGAAGGGAGGAAGAGAGCTAGCTTGGCGGATGGGCAGAGGGAGGGCATTCCAGGCCCGGGGGATGATGTGGGCCGGGGGTCGACGGCGGGACAGGTGAGAACGAGGCACGGTGAGGAGATTAGCGGCAGAGGAGCGGAGGGTGCGGGGTGGGGCTGTAGAAGGAGAGAAGGGAGGTGAGGGTAGGAGGGGGCGAGGGTGATGGAGAGCCTTGAAGCCCAGGGTGAGGAGTTTTCTACTGATGCGCGAGATTGATTGGTAGCCACTGGAGATTTTTGAGGAGGGGAAGTAACATGCCCAGAGCGTTTCTGGACAAAGACAATCCGGGCAGCAGCATGAAGTATGGATTGAAGTGGGGAGAGACATGAGGATGGGAGATCGAGAGAAGGCTGATACAGAAGTCCAGACGGGATAGGATGAGAGCTTGAACGAGCAGGGGTAGCGGTTTGGATGGAGAGGAAAGGGCGGATCTTTTGCAATGTTGCGGAGCTGAGACCGGCAAGTTTTTGATGACGGCTTGGATGTGAGGGGTGAATGAGAGAGCGGGGTTGAGGATGACACCAAGGTTGCAGGCTTGTGAGACAGGAAGGATGGTAGTGCCATCAACAGAGATGGGAAAGTCAGTGGAGAGGGCCAGGGGTTTGGGAGGGGGAAGACAAGGAGTTCAGTCTTGGACATGTTGAGTTTTAGGTGGGCGGGCAGACATCCAGATGGAGGTGTCCTGAAGGCAGGAAGAGATGCGAGCCTAGAGAGAGGGGGAGATGAGCAGGGCAGAGATGTACATTTGGGTGGCATCAGCGTAAGAAATGATCGTTGAAGCCGTGGGAGCGGAATGAGGTCACCAAGGGAGTGAGTGTAGATCGAGAACAGAAGGGGGACCAAGCAACTGAAGCTTGGGAACCCCCACAGTAAGGGGATGGGAGGGGGGAGGAGGAGCCTGCAAAACAGACTGAGAATTAACGACCGGAGAGATAAGAGGAGAACCAGGAGAGGATGGAGTCTGTGAAGCCAAGGTCGGATAGCGTGTTGAGGAGAAGGGGGTGGTCCACAGTATCGAAGGCAGCTGAGAGGTCGAGGAGGATTAGGGTAGAGTATGAGCCGTTGGATTTGGCAAGCAGGAGGTCATTGGTCGTTGCTCCCCGTGGTTTCGGGGGCAACGCTCGGGTTCGTACCCTCTCCGGGTCTTCGGACATCTCCGGACGCGGCCCGCGCGTTCACACCAGGAAGAGTCAGCCAGAGTTCACACCTGGTTCAAAGCTTGGTTGCCGTTTATTTGCTATCAGCGGTTACATGGTTGAAAGAGAGAGAGAGCGAGAGAGAGAGGGAGAGAGGCGAGATAGAGAGAGGGCGAGAGCACGCGCGATAGAGAGAGGGAGAGAGCGCGCGCATGCCCCCCCTTTGTCTTGTTCGTCTCTTATACCCCCCGTTGCCCGGGGACAGGGTTTTCTCGGGGGATGGCGTATCGAGGCTTTGACCACCCTCCAGCCACTAGCCTAACAACAGCTCTGTCCAGTCACGAAGGGTTTGCTCTGGCTCGCCCCCAGCCACCCGTTGCCAACCATCGCTGGCTGCGGATATGGCCTTGAGGTTGCCTCCGAGCCTTGCAGGTGCAAGCTTGTTTTTCTTGCCCTGGTCTCTTTATCTCCTGTTGTTGAGTCTGTCTGGCCTTGAGCCGTTGGGTACGGTTTGTGTGCAAAAACTGCCTGTCTCATCGCCTTCCCCCGCTCCCCACGATTGGTGACCTTTGAGAGGGCAGTTTCCGTGGAATGTAGGGGACGGAAGCCAGACTGGAGGGGATCGACGAGAGAGTTGGTGTTGAGGAATTCGAGGCAGTGCGTGTAGACAACTCGTTCAAGGAGTTTGGAAAGGAATGGTAGGAGGGATATGGGGCAAAAACTAGAAGGTGAGGTGGGGTCAAGAGAGGGTTTTTTTTTAGGATGGGAGAGGACAGGGCATGCTTGAAGGCAGAGGGGGAACGGAATCAAGTGGAGAGTGAGCGTTTGAAGATAGAAGTTAAGAGGGGAGGAGAGGGAATTCATATTCCATGTAGGCCTCCACTTGACGCTGTATAGCTTTTAGCAGTACCTTTCTGGCATGTGAGATCAAGGAAACTGTAGATAAATTGATGCTTTTAGATATATCTCTTTGTTTCAGTATGGGAGCATAAATTAATCTTTATTTTGACAAAGTCAATCCGATTAACGACACACTTCATTAATTCCTTAATCTTCTGAAATAGTGCTCTTGTCTGCCAATTTTTGTTACTGACTTCCATTTCTTTCCATAATGCTGTTATAATATTCCTGTTTAGTCCTTCGTGGTAGAACGCTGGATTTCTCTCGGTTCAGTTAATTAACGAGGTTCTTTGGTCCTCTGATTTTTTGCTTACTTCCCTTTCTTGGCTACTTCCCGAGTTATGTTTGACATCCATTTTGGCATTTTCTTCTTTCTTACCTTTTGTAATACTGTGTCACTTTCTTCCCTGATGACATTTTAAATCTCCATCCACATTTCCTCTGGTTACTTGTCTGTGAGATTAAGCACATCAAATATGTATTTTACATGATTCTGTTGCCAAATTGTACTTTCCAAGCAGTTAGTACAGTGCTCTGCACACAGTAAGCTATCAATAAATACGATTGAATGAATGAATCGATCCTTAAATACAGGGGTAATATTCGTCAGTTCAGATTTGGACACCCTATAATGCATGATTGATCTTCCTAAAGTTTTACTGTGAGTTTACACATTGACAGCTCGTGATCTGTTCCACAGTCAGCCCTAGGTCATGTTTTTGATGCCAAAAATAGAACTTCTCCATCTCTTCTACAAATAATATAGCCTATTTGATTTCTATATAGTTCCATCTGCTCGAAGTCCATGTCCACACGTCGTCGTTTAGGTTGGAAGACGAAGGTGTTGGCAGTACAAAAGTCATTTTGATTCATAGAAAGCAAAAGTCGGTCCCCGGCTTGATTCTATTTCCAAGACTATAGTTTTCCAACAACTTTCACTTCCATTCCATTACCAACTTTTGCATTCCAATCCCCAGTGATAGTCAACACATCTTGCTTGCAGCTTTTATCAAACTCTCTCTGTACTTCACTGTAAAACCTCTCTATTTCTTCTTGCCCTGCATTTGTTGTTGGGGCATACACCTGAAGCATGGTCCTTCTGCATGGTTTTCCTCTGAACCTATTAGATATCAATCGGTCATTGACAGGTTTATATCCAATAAGTGTCTTAGCAATTTTCTTTGTTTCAATTATTGCTATGACATTTCTTTTTTTCAGCATGGGCGGAGTAATATATGATGTGCTCATTCGATTGGAAATGCCCAATACCAGTCCATTTCAGTTTGCTTATTCCTAAAATGATCAGTCTTCAATCAGTCCATTTCATTCTTGACTATTTCCAACTTACCCCTGGTTCATACTTCATATATTCCATGATGCAATAATAAGAGTATCTTTACAGCTTCAGATACTCATTTCTTGTGTGGCAACATCAACGACCGGTGTTCCAAAGGCTGTATTCTGTACACGACATAAACACCCATGATACTCTGAGACGTCACCTTGCTCTTCCCCCAGCAGCTCATTGAGCTCACCTCGTCCAGGAGATCTTCCCTGACAGAGCCCTTCCTTTTCCTCACCTCCTCCTCTCCTCCCTATCACCACCCCCACCTCCCTCTGCTCTACCACCTACCCCTCCCCACAGCACTTGTGTATATTTCTACATATTTATTACTCTATTCATTTTATTAATGTGTATATAATTATAATTCTATTTATTCTGATGGTATTGACATCCTGTCTACTTGTTTTGTTTTCTTGTCTGTCGCCCCCCTTCTAGACTGTGAGCCCGTAGGTTGTGTAGGAACCGCTCTATAATGTTGCCGATTTGTACTTCCCTAAGCGCTTAGTACAGTGCTCTGCACTACAGTAAGCCGCTCAATAAATACGATTGAATGAAATGAATTAATGAATGAGTGCCTACCAACCTGAGGGGCTCATCTTCCAAGCACTAAATAATAATAAAAATGATGCATTTATTAGGCACTTACTATGTACAAAGCACTGTTCTAAGAGCTGGGGAGGTAACAAGAGATCAGGTTGGTCCCACGGGGGCTCACAGTCTTAAAACGCCATTTTACAGATGAGGTAACTGAGGCATAGAGAAGTTTCGTGAGCTTGCCCAAAGTTACCACTGCTGACAATTGGCGGAGCTGGATTTGAACCACATGACCTCTGACTCTGAAGCCCGGGCTCTTTCCACTGATCCACGCTAGCTTTTTGCTCTCTGCTTCTCTGATATCTGTAATCATTCTGGTATATGTATCCCATAGAGTTTTCTTGGTAAAAACACAGAAGTGGTTTACTATTTCCTCCCTCCTCTCGGTGAAAAACGTGAGTCTCTGGCGTTGTCCTTGATCAACAATTTTGATCATTTAATCACCTGCCTTTGACTATTTTCTATAGCACTGTTGCCCAGCACAGGTGAATCAACTTTGTCCGTGTGCTTCCCGTTTAGGCCTTCCATTATGGGTAACCCAGAGAGAGTATCACATCAATGCACAGCTTTAAGCTTCATTGGCATATCAAACTCTTCTGCCACAGTAAGGCATTGATTCATAAGAGAGCTTCTTGCCGATATCCCAACAGCATAACCTATTTGTTCTCTATCTCTCATCTGCCTTAAACACTGTTGACAACCTCCTTCTCCCTGGAAACATTATCCAACCTCGGCTTCATTGACACTGTCCTCTCCTGATTCTTCTCTTTTCTCTCTAGCCGCTCATTCTCAGGCTCATTCGTTCTCAGGTTCCTCCTTTGCCTCCCACCCCCCAAACTGTGGGTGGTTCCCTCAAGCTTCAGTTCTGGGGACCCCTTCTATTCTCTATCTTCACTCACTCCCTTGGAGAACTCATTCGCACCCCATGGCTTCAACTACCACCTCTAAGATGCCCAAATCTACATCTCCAGTCCCTGATCTCTCTCCCTCTCTGCAGTCTCCCATTTCCTCTTGGCTTCAAGACATCACTATTTGATATCCTCCTGTCACCTCAAGCTGAACATGTTCAAAACAGAGCTCCTTATCTTCCCACCCAAAACCCTGTCCTCCCCCCTGACTGTCCCGTCACTGTAGACAGTATCACCATCCTTCCTGTCCCTCATTATCCTTTATCCCTCTCTCGTATTCCACCCCAGTATTCAATCCATCATTAAAGCATGTCAGTCCTACTTTCACAACATCACTAAAATCTGCTCTGTCCTCTCCATCTAAACGTCTACTACATTAATCCAATCACTCATCCTAACAACCTGGATTACTGTATCAGCCTCCTTGCTGACCTCTCTTCCTTCTGTATCTCCCCACTCCTGTCCATATATCACTATGTTGCCCGGATCATTTTTATACAAAGACCTTCAGGTCATATTTCCCCACTCCTCAAGAAACTCCAGTGGTTGCCCATTCACCTCCACATCGATCAAAAAGTCCTCACCACTGGCTTTAAAACACTCAATCACCTTGTCCCCACCTACCCTACTCTCCCACTACAACCCAGCCCCAACACCTAGCTCCTCTAATGTTAACCTTTTCATTATATCTCGATCTCATCTATCTTGCCACCAACCCCTTGCCCATGTCCTCCCTCTGGCCTGGAATTCCCTCTCTCCCTCAGATCCAACAATTACTCTCTCCCCTTCAAAGCATTGTTGAAGGCACATCTCCTCTAAGAGGTCTTCCCTGACTAAGCCCTCCTTTCTTCTTCTCCTATCCCCTTGTGCATTGCCCTGACTTGCTCCCTTTATTCATCCCTCCTCCCAGCCCCAGAGCATCTATTTACATATCTATAATATATTTATTCCTATTAGTGCCTCTCTCCCACTCTAGAGTGTAAGATTGTTGTGTGCAAGGAAAATGTGGATTAATGGTTAAATTGTATTCCCCATGCACCTAGTATGGTGCTTTACACAGGGTAAGTGCTCAATAAATACTACTGACTAACGGAGTGGGGGAAAGAGAGCTGAGGGATGGAGAGCAGAGAGCTGATGGGTAGTGCTGCAGAGAGCATAGACCTGAGGGGCACATTTATTTATTTATTTATTCATTTATTTATGGCTTCCGGTGTGCAGAGCACTGTACTAAGTGCTTGGGATAGTACAATGTAACAATAAAAAGACACATTCCCTGCCCACAACAAGCTTACAGTCAAAGAGGGAGACAGACATTAGTAGAAATAAATAAACTACAGATACACACATGAGTGCTGAGGGGCTGGGGAGGGGGAATGAATAAAGGAAGCAAGTCAGAGTGAAGCAGAAGGGAGTGGGAGAAGAGGAAAGGAGGGCTTAGTCAGGGAAGACTTCTTCGAGGAGATAGAAATGACCTACATCCATACCACACTGTAAGAACCGTGTGATAACCAATTGCACCACTTCAGCTCCAGGAACCGCCAAGATGAGCATGGAAACTGGTTCATCACCCTCACTCAATCTCCTGAGCTGGACACCCTAGAGCCAATCAGAAGCCGGCATGGGGTCCTCGGGAGCAGGCAAGAAAGGATGCTAAATTCAGCAACCAAGTCATTCTAGAATGGACAAGGAACCCCACAAATTCATTCATTCATTCATTCATTCATTCATTCAATTGTATTTACTGAGCGCTTACTGTGTGCAGAGCACTGTACTAAGCGCTTGGGAAGTACAAGCTGGCAACATATAGAGACGGTCCCTACCCAACAGTGGGCTCACAGTCTAGAAGGGGTACAAATATAATAATAGTAATAATAATAATAGTAATATTAATAATAATGGCATTGATTAAGCGCTTACTATGTGCAGGTTACAAGGTGATCAGGTTGTCCCACGTGGGGCTCACAGTCTTAATTCCGATTTTACAGAAGAAGGAACTGAAGCACAGAGAAGTTAAGTGACTTGCCCAAAGTCACACAGCTGACAAGTGGCAGAGTCAGGATTTGAACCCATGAACTCTGACTCCAAAGCCCGTGCTCGTCCCACTGAGCCACACTGCTCATCTGTCATCTGATCTATGTGATCTGCCTCTGAACAAGACGGCCCCTCAAAAAGACCTGCACAAAGAGAAACAAATCAGCATTCGCCCTAGAGGAACGGTATCGAACATCCGGCCACCCACCCACTGTCCCGCCTGTCAATGTGTTGTCACACCTGAAGAGGCAGGGGCCCGGATGTTCCTCTGTCCACCTTTTCAGGTGGGACCGAGGGCCTTTGGGCCCTTCCGATGCTCCAAGTTGCTTCGAGTTTGGCTGGGGCCCAGGACCACCCTACTTTCTGGCCTAATCCTTGGGCAGTGGTAAGGGACTGGGAAAGGGGACTCGCTGTTCTTCCTCGAAGGATTCTTAGCTAGTATTCTGTGGTCTGTTCCATCCTCACTCACTCCTCAAGATCCCAGGGGCTTGGCTCCCTGCCACCCCCTCACTGATCCCTTCTAGAAAAGGAATCCATGAAAACTCAGTCTGACAAGGCCGGCTTTTTTTATTGATTATTTGTAAAAACAATTACTAGGTGTCAGGCACTGTACTAAGCGGTGGGAGAGATACAAGCTAATCAGGTTGGACATAGCCCATGTCCCACCTGGGGCTCACAATGTTAATTTCAATTTTACAGATGTGGGAACTGGGGCCCAGAGAAGTGAAATCATTTGGCCAAGGTCACTCAGCAAACAAATGGGAGAGCTGGCATCAGAACACACATCCTCTGACTCCCAGGCCCATGCTTTAAACATGAGGCCATGATGCTTCCCAAGGGAGAGATGGAGGCCAGGTATAAGCCTCTCTAATGTGGGCGAAAGCACCATGCCAAACCACTCAGAGGTGGGGTCCCTTGCCATTATCTAGAAGGGTGATTCCTCCTCCTCTCCCAAAAGAACGCTGCCCAGTTCCCTCATTCATTCATTCAATCGTATTTATTGAGCACTTACTGTGTGCAGAGCACTGTACTGAGCACTTGAAAGATACAACAATTCTGCAACAGATAGAGTCAATCCCTACCCAACAGCGGGATCACAGTCTAGAAGGGGGAGACAGACAAGAAAACAAAACAAGTAGACAGGCATCAATACTATCAAATTAGATAAATAGAATCTATTCTATTCTATTCTCGGCAGCCCATGTTCGCCATGTCTCCCCACATAGAGAAGGGAGGGAAGGAACCCTATCCTTCCACTCCTGTTTGCCATTTGGGCCCACAATTCTAACCTCCATCACTCCTTAAAACCCCACCCTCTCTTTTACCTCCCTGCCATGGACCAAGTGTCAGAACCCCAGAGTCCATTGGATCCTAGAGATCCTAACAGTGATTTAGAGATCTGAGAGACAGGGAGCCGAGAGGCGGGGAGCAGAAAGCTGGGGTGCAAAGAGCAGAGAACTGGTGGGCAAAAAGCAGAAATTTGGGGTAAGATAGAAAAGAACTGGGTGTGGGCAGAGATCAGAGAGCCTAGAGTGGGCAGGGAGCTTGAGGAAGAGAGGAGAGAGCCTGAGGGCAGAGGGCAGAGGGCAGACTGCTTGGGGGCATGGGGCAGAAAGGTTGGTGAGGCAGAGAGCAGAGTGCAGGTAGGGCAAAGAATGCAGCGGGGGCAGAGAGTAGAAAGGTGGGGGGGCAGAGATCAGAGAGCTGGGGCGCAGAGACCTGAGGTATGGGGCCAAAGAGCTGGAGGGGAATAGGTCAGGGAGCTGGGGGATAGCGAGCTGGTGGGGCGGTGAGCATGAGGGCTAGGAGTGGCAGGGTGGTTAGAGAGGTTAGTGACAGAGATCTGAGGAGTAGAGTGCTAGGGATCCAGAGAGCTGAGTGTCAGAGAGGTTGGGGGCAGAGATCAGACAGCTGGGTGCAGGGAGGGCAGAGCAGAAATTTGGGGGAGCAGAGAGCTGGGACAAGGGGCAGAAAGCGAAGAGCTGGGTAAGGCAGGGGGCAGAGAGCTAAAAGTCAGAGAGCAGGGGGGAAAGAGCTGACAGGCAGAGAACTGGGGGGAGAGAGAGCTGGGTGGGACAGAGAGCTGGGGGGTGGGGAATAGAAATCTCGGGGGAAAGAAAGATGGGGGACAAAGAGTCTGGGAATAGGGAGCAGGGAGTGGGGTGAAAGCACAGAGCTGGGGGAGGGGGAAAAAAGCAGAACACTGGGGCCAAGAGCAGTAAGCACGGGGGCAGAGAGCCAGTTGGACAGGGAGCTGGGGGCAGGAAATTGAGCTGATTTGCTGAGAGCTTGGGGGAGCAGGGAGTGAGGGACAAAGAGCAGAGAGATAGGGGTAAGACAGCAGATAGCTGAAGAACAGACTGCAGAGAACTGGGGGACGCAGAGCAGAGAGCTTGGGGATGGAGAGCTGAGAACTGGGGGGCAGGGCAGAGAGCTTAAGGAAGATAGCAGAGGTCTAGGGGGCAGAGAACCTGGGGTAGAGAGACCTACGAGGCAGGAGTCTGTGAGGCAGGGCTAGGGAGCAGAGAGCAGACGGGAAAAGAGCAGACAAGAAGAGAGCAGATTGGAAGAAAGCCGAGAGCTCGGGGGCAGAGAATTGAGGGGCAGAGAGCTGAGCGACTGAAGATTGAGGGACAGAGAGCTGAAAGGCAGAGAGCCTAGAGCTGAGGGACAGAGAGATAGTGGCAGGAAGCAAAGAGTTGTGGGACAGGGAACTGGGGGTGGCGGTCTTAAGCAGGTGGAACAGAAAGTAGGAGGACAGAAACTGGTGGGCCAGAAAGTTGGGGGGCCTAAAACTGGGGACTGGGCGCTGACGGGGAGGGAGATGAGTAGTAGAGAGCTAGGGATCCAAATATCAACGGGGCAGAGAGTGGGGGGGGGCGAGAGGCGGAGGCAGACAACAGGGGGAACAGAAAGGGGGGCAAAGATTAGGGGGACAGACGTCAGGAGGGAAGACAGCTGAGGAGCAGACAGTGGCGTAGCAGATAGCAGAGGGACAGAGAGTAGAGGAGTAGAGGGCAAAGGGGCCGAGAGGCAGAAAGCTTGGGGGATAGACAGCCAGGGAGGTAGAAAGTTGGAGGGATAGAAAGCTGGGCAAACAGAAATCTGTGTGTCAGAGAGCCGAGAGCTGGGGGCAGGAAGTAGAGAGCTGGGGGGAAGAGATGAGAGAGCTAGGGGGAAGAGATCTGGGGAACGAAGAGCACAGAATTGGGGATAGGGCAAAGAGCTGGGAGATTGCACACATTGCTGGGGGCAGAGTGCTAGTGGCAGAGAGTTGGGGTTAGAGAACGGGTGGCAGAGAGTTCATGGTAGAGAACAGGCATCTGATGGGTAGAGAGCCCGGTTGCAAAGATCAGGGAGGGCAAAGAGAGCAGGGAGGCAGAGGAATAGGGCAGGGAGTCTAGGGGCAGAAGGGCATAGGGCAGTAAGCAGAAGGCCAGAGAAGAAAAGGGAAGAGAGCAAAAAGCAGAGAACGAAAGGGCAAAGAACTGAGGAACAGTGAAATGAAACAATTGGAGGTGAGAGTTGAGGGGCAGAGGGAAGAGAGTTGAGTGGCAGGGAGCTGAAGCGAAGACACAGAGAGCTGAGGGTCAGAGGGAATAGAGTTGAGGGACAGATAACCGAGGGGTGGAGCACAGGGAGGTGAGCTCAGGGGCAGAAAGCAGGGAGACAGAGATTCAGAGAGCAGGTGGATAGAGAGCAGGAAGTCAGAGAAAGAGGGCCAGAGATCAGAGGGGAAGAGAGTCAAGGGGAAAAATTTGAGGGACAGAGAACAAAAAGATACAGACCTTCAGGGCAGAGATCTGAGAGCTGAGAGGCTGAGAGTCAAGAGCTTTGTGTGGGACGGGCGGGGAGGGAGAAGGGCGGGAGCGTAGGGACAAGAAGCAGAGACTAAAGGGGCATGGAGCAGAGAACTGAGAGGCAGGGCAGAAAAGCAGGGGACAGAGAGAAGCGGGTCAGGGAACTGAGGGGCAAGGACCAGGGGGAACTGATAGCCGGTGGCAGAAAGCTGAGGGGTGCAAATCTGGGGATCCAGAGAGCTCGGGTCAGAAAACATAGAACCGGGGGACCGAGAGCTGGGTTTTAGAGTCTAGGGGGCAGAAACTCTGGGGACAGAGACAAGGGAGGAAGAGACCAGGAGGGAAAATACCAGGGGGTAGATAGGAGTGGGGCAGAATGCAGAATGGAAGAATGCAGATGGGCATAGTGGCAGGGAGTCGAGAGTAAAGGGGCAGGGAGCCGAGAGCAGAGGGGAAGAGAGCTGAAAGCAGGGTGGAAGGAAGGAAGAGGGGAAGGGAGCATTCATTCATTCATTCAAGAGTATTTATTGAGCGCTTACTGTGTGCAGAGAACTGTACTAAGCACTCGGAAGTACAATTCATCTACAGAGAAAATCCATACCCAACAACAGGGTCACAGTCTAGAAGAGGGGAGATAGACAGCAGAAAACAAAGTGGAAGAGAAAGGAGAGCTGAAGGGTAGGGGGAAGAGAGCTGAGGGTCTGCAGGGCAGAGGGGCAGAGGAGCAGAGGGTTCAGAAGCAAAGGAGTGGAAAGCAGCTGGGTTGAAAGCAGGGGGCATTCAGTCATTCATTCAATAGCATTTATTGAGCACTTACTATGTGCAGAGCACTGTACTAAGAGCTTGCACAGTACAACGTCATCAACAACCCGTACCCAACAATAGGCTCACAGTCAAGAAGGGTGGAGACAGACAGCAGAAAGCAGAGGCGAAGAGAAAGGAGAGACGAAGGGAAGGGGGAAGAGAGCTGAGGGGCAGAGGGTCTGAGAAGCAAAGAAGCAGAAAGCAGATGGGTAGAAAGTAGGGGGCATTCATTCACTCGTTCAATAGTATTTATTGAGTGCTTACTGTATGCAGAGCACTATACTAAGCACTCGGAAAGTACAATTCATCTACAGAGAAAATCCGTACCCAACAACAGGCTCACAGTCTAGAAAGGGGGGAGATAGACATCAAAAAACAAAGGGGAAGAGAAAGGAGAGCTGAAGGGTAGGGGGAAGAGAGCTGAGGGGCAGCAGTGCAGAGGGGCAGAGGAGCAGAGCGTTCAGAAGCAAAGGAGCAGAAAGCAGAGGGGTAGAAAGCAGGGGGCATTCATTCATTCATTCAATAGTATTTATTGAGCGCTTACTGTGTGCAGAGCACTGTACTAAGAGCTTGGAAAGTACAACGTCATCAACAATCCGTACCCAACAATAGGCTCACATTCAAGAAGGGTGGAGACAGACAGCAGAAGGCAGAGGGGAAAAGAAAGGAGAGACGAAGGGTAGGGGGAAGAGAGCTGAGGGGCAGAGGGTCTGAGAAGCAAAGGAGCAGAAAGCAGAGGGGTAGAAAGCAGGGGGCATTCATTCATTCATTCAATAATATTTATTGAGAGCTTACTGTGTGCAGAGTATTGTACTGAGATGGGGTTTTTTTAAGGAGTGGGGAGATGTGCCCAGAATAATTTTTTTAAGAAAATGATCTGGGTAGGAGATTGAAGGTTGAAGGCAGGGAAGTCAGAGAGAAGGCTTGGGCAGCAGTCAGAGAAATTACATCTGCGGGAAGAAGGCACTATATTGCAATTAATGCATTCATCCAGTAGTATACATTGAATGCCTGCTGTATTCAGAGTACTATACTATATGCAGTTACTGTGATTGTTCTCACCATGTGCTAGCCGCTGGGGAAGAGACAAAATAATCAGAATGGAAAGAGTACCTTTTTCCCACAGAACTCATAGTCAATGAAGGAGGCAGGACAAGAATTGAATTCCCCTTTTACAGGAAACAGGCCCAGAGAAGTTAAGTGACTTGGTCAAGGTCACCCAGCAGACAAGTGGCAGAACCAGGATCTGAACCCAAGTTTCCTGTTTCCCAGCCCTGTGCTTGTTCCAATTGGCCACACGGTCTCCCTTGTCTCCAAGCTGTGATGTCCTGTGAAACAAGGGGAAAAGCAAGTTCAACTGATAGATTGACACATCTGTTTTTCACTTTCTGAAGCTAGAATCAGAGCCAGAGCTATGCTTTTCTAACCTGCCTGCCTGTTGGTGACCAGGGCCTACAAGATCCACCCAGGATCTGTCTCAATAAAGAAGTCCCCATTTGGACTCTCACGATACCGGGCCTACCCTTATGACTAATTACCAAAGAACGACTACCTCTCACCTCGGCATTTCCAAATTGAGAACCAGATTGATTTGGCCAAATTCCAAACCTCAGACTTGAAAGCTCAGCTCAACTCTTTCCGGATGCTTTGCATGGTAGACTCTGCTTATTTTCAACAAATGTTTTCTAAAAAGCAAATGTGAGTCAGCGAATGGTTGAATGAAGGTGTTCCCTGAGGGTGGTACCCTAAACCTAGTCCCTAAACCAGCTCTCTGGGGATTAAACCAAGCAGTTGGCACAGGTCACCCGCCTGGAGAGGGGGTGCAGGGATTGGGGGTACGGTGCATGTATGCATACACTCACTTCATCAAACCGGCAGTCAGGGGGTAGGGGCTCCCTCTGGAAGTATCCGTGGCATGCATAGGACTCCCCTATCTCCCTAGATGGGTTTCGCAGGACCACGTTGTATGCTATGGGAGGTGGCGCTGGTGACTGGAGGAGAGTGGAATAGGGAATTCATTGGAGATCCAGCTTTCCAGTTGACAGCTGACTGGTCCTATGTCCTCTTGGGACCAAGGGGCTGCGATCCACCCTGGGGTTGAGATGTCCACTGTGAATGTTCTCTCAACAGTTTGCTGACCTCTCTGAAACTGCTAATAGGAACAATGATGCCCTGCGCCTGGCCAAGCAGGAATCAAATGAGTATCGCTGGTAGGTCCAGTCTCTCACTTGTGAAGTGGATGCACCGAAAGGGACCGTGAGTACCGCTGGAGGATGTGGGTGTGGGGGATGAAATACCACAGGTCCACTGTGTTGGCTGAAGTTGGCATTGCAGGAAATTCTCCCCTTTGCTTGGCGATGGCTAACTTAACACCAACAATGGGCTTTGCTCTAATATCCTAGCCTCCTAAATTGGCATCCCGCCCCTTATATGAGGACACCCAACAGACATTTTAAACAGGACTATTTAAACCATTTGACCCATGAACATATATTCCCATAATCCCAAATGTGTTTCTAACCAATGTAGAAGGAATTGGCAATCAAAACTAGTGATTAAAGCCAAGTTTGAAACAAAAGAAATTTAGGTTTTTAACCAAGTGTTAAGATAGCATGAAAGATCAGGTAATTCATGAACCACAACTCTGGGACCCGTGTCTTTGATTATTTCTGCTTGACTGACTGTCAACTTGGAACACAATGCTTCATTCTTCTGTCCACGATTACTTGGAATAGTCAATTGGCAGGTGGCTTAAGAATGCTTCTGTAAGCGCTTGGACATACACTATAGAGAAGCAGCGTGTCTCAGTGGAAAGAGCGTGGGCTTTGGAGTCAAAGGTCATGGGTACAAATCCTGGCTTTGCCAACTGTCAGCTGTGTAACTTTAGCCAAGTCACTTAACTTCTTGTGCCTCAGTTACCTCACCTGTAAAATGGGGACTAAGACTGTGAACTCCCCGTGGGACAACCTGATCACCTTGTAACCTCCCCAGCACTTAGAACAGTGCTTTGCACATAGTAGATGCTTAATAAATGCCATTATTATTATTATCTGGCACCATGTTCATGCTGAGAAACCTCTGCCTCTCCATGGACCACAGAATGGGGCCAAACGGGGTTGGACAGCATCGCTCGGGGCACCAGGTCTTTGACGAGGTCACAGCCAAGCTCCTACTCTTCTCTTGCAGAACGAATCTCTGGAGAGCCAGATGTGTGAGATGGAGGAGAACTTTTCGGTTGAAGCTGCTAACTACCAAGACACTATTGGCCGCCTTCAGGATGAAATTCAGAACATGAAGGAAGAGATGGCTCGCCATCTGCGTGAATACCAGGACCCGCTGAATGTCAAGATGGTACTGGATATTGAGATAGCCACCTACCGCAAATTACTGGAGGGGGTGGAGAGCAGGTAAGTAGGCCCTGAGTAAGTAGGTAAGAGGAGTGGGAACCTGGGAGGTGGCCATCTATCTTTAGGGTTGCCTGGAAACAACTTAATGTGATCTGTCTTTTTACAGGATTACCCTGCCGGTTCCAAGCTTTTCTTCCTTGAACCTGAGAGGTGAGCACTGCCATTTCATTTCCAGGGCTTGGTAGCTTCCTTATGGGAAGCACAGCAGTTTCCTTCTGATCAGAAACAGCCCTAGGCACTCCTAAGTGTCGAGACCTGTGTTTGGGGAAGCTGGAACTCCCTTGGAATAATCGGGGGTTGTCTCTAGTTGAAGTTGCAGTGAATTTAGGGGAAGCCCCAGCAGTGGGGGGTAGGGGTGGCAGAAAGAGGGTGAGTTTTCTCTTTCATCCAAACTGCAGCAACCACCCCTCCCTCAAATCTGGCAGGCAAGATGATTATGCCTCTACTGGGTCAAACTAGAGAAATCTCATCACTCACACAGTTGCTACTAAAGCAAGGGTGTCCGTCACACCATGCATAGGGTGACTGTAGCCCACATGGTGTAGTGCATAGCCCATGGGCCTGAGAGTCAGAAGGCCATGTGTTCTAATCCCAGCTCTGCCACCTATCGGCTGTGTGACCTTGGGCAAGTCACTTTTCTTCCCTGTGCCTTTATTACCTCATCTGTAACATGGGGATAGAGACTGTGGTCCCCATATGGGACAACTCGACTTGCTTCTATCCTCCCAGTTCTTAATACAGTGCCTGACACATAGTAAGCACTTAACAAATAGCATGATAATAATAGAATGTGGCCCCCCCTGAAATTTAGACTTTTTTTACCTAATTAGCCGGTCACATGATTGATTAGGACAAAAGGAACTAGTCAGAATCAAGATGTACCCTGACTAAATCTACCCCACAACTTCTGAAGAGTTTATTCTGCTAAATACCAATGTTCTCATTGACTTGATCATTGACTACCCCTAGACTTGTAACTGTTCATTTTTGTGGGCAACAAAGTTGATTAAATTTCTTTTTTACTTTTTTATTACTGCCAAAAAATCCCTATTTTATGAATAGCTTTTCACTTTTGTAATCAATAGTTCACACAGCCTGTGTACATGGATTGCTGATCATAAAGCCTACATTGGCAATTCTTAAAATCTCCCAAGGCACTGAGATTGTGCCTGGTGAAAGAGAAAGGTTCCCAATAGGAGTAAACACAAGACTCTTAATCCCGTGTAGCAAACTCTTGGGTAATATGCAGGGACCATTAAACTCTCATTTTGACAAATTGCTATTCTTATCTTTCAGAAACCAACATTGACTCCCACCCTTTGGTGGACACCCATTCCAAGAGAAGACTGCTTATCAAGACTGTTGAAACTAGGGATGGACAAGTTTGTGAATTTCTTAAATCAAGGGGCTGGAGTCGGGGGGAAGAGGAGGAGTCTGCAGAAAGAAGTGAAAGGCCCGTGCGCCACTGTCAATATGCCCCACATCCAGCCAGGGATTACCGGAAAGGACTCTCACTAGTTCAGTTCCCAGGGCTAGCTGGGAAGGGCAGGCATGCTCAGAGGGACATCTTCCTTACCCTGGCGCGTCTCCTATCCCTGTCTCCAGTACCCATACACATACAAACATTTTGACTCTCTGTACGTCCAGGCAGATGACCCTGGCCTGACGCTGAAGACCATTCCCTTCACCTCACTGTTGGGTCCCCAGGATATACATTACTGAGCCCCACTCTACAGGGCCAGTGCCCTATATGGGCCGCCAGCCTTTGCTCCTTAGTATGCCTGGAGCATATAGTTCTCTGGTCTGGGAAGACTAGGTTGGCTGATGACTAGGCCCTACTGAGAGCTCACCTCCTCCAGGAGGCCTTCCCAGACTGAGCCCCCTCCTTCCTCTCCCCCTCCTCCCCGTCTCCATCCCCCCCGCCTTACCTCCTTCCCTTCCCCACAGCACCTGTATATATGTATATATGTTTGTACGTATTTATTACTCTTTATTTATTTAACTTGTACATATCTATTCTATTTTATTTTGTTAACATGTTTTGTTTTGTTCTCTGTCTCCCCCTTCTAGACTGTGAGCCCACTGTTGGGTAGGGACCGTCTCTATATATTGCCAACTTGTACTTCCCAGCGCTTAGTACAGTGCTCTGCACACAGTAAGCGCTCAATAAATACGACTGATTGATTGATTGATTGATTGATGAGGGGTTGTAGGGGGCCTAGGTATTACGTGGCAATCCGATCTTGTTCTGGCATGATTCTGACTCTCCTGCCGTTGCCTGCCCACCTGTTAAGATGGGCATTCTGTGAGAGGAGCCTGGATGCCTTCCAGGGACAACAGGTCAGATATGGTTGTTGTGAACCACTCTACCTCCCCTCCTAAACTGGTCCAGGTGAAATCTGCTGGAGGGCATCATGGTGAGTTTCATGGTGAGTTTCAGGATCCCACCTGGCGTGTGGAGCACATGTTTGTCTTCAGATTGTATGGGTGGTAAGCAGGAGCAGGCATTGACTTGTGCTCCTGCAGATCACCTCCAGAGTTTCCTTATTTCATTCTTATATTCACATCCTCATTCACTCTTTCTCTCTCTCTTTTTCTCTCTTTCTTTCTCTTTCTTTTTCTCTCTCTTCCTTTCCCTCACCCTCTCTCTTTCTGACTCACTCTCCCACTAATTCTTTCTATTCTGTCTCTGCTCCATGGCCAACATAGAGTTAGTCATTCAGCCCGTCAATCGTATTTGCGTGCTTAGTGTGTGCAGAGCACTGTACTATGTGCCTGATAGAGTACAACACAACAATATAACAGACACATTCCCTGCCCACAAGGAGCTTAAAGTCTAGAGGGGGAAATAGACTTTAATATAAAAAATAAAATTACAGATATGTACATAACTGCAGTGGGGCTTGGATGGGGGATGAATAAAGGGAGCAAGTAAAGGCAGCACAGAAAGGAGTGGGAAGAGGTAAGGAAGGCTTCATCAGGGAAGGCTTCTTGGAGGAGAAATGCCTTCGATAAGACATTGAAGGTAGGGAGTGTCTTTGTCTGTCAGATATGAGCAGGGAGGGCATTCCAAACTAGAGGCAGGATGTAGGCAAGAGGTTGGCAGGGAGAGAGACAAGATAAGGGTACAGTGAGAAAGTTGGCACTGCAGAAGCAAAGTGTGCGGGCTGAATTGTAGTAGAAAGTAACAAGGTGAGGTAGGAGGGGATAAGGAGTTTGAGTGCTTTAAAGCTGATGTTAAGGAGATGCCCTATCACAGGGTTAACATGTTTAATGAAAGAGTCAAGGATACAGAGCTGAGTTTAGGTCAAAGTGAAGTTCACCAGGGACAGATGGTGCTCAAGACTTCCCCTTTCCCCTCTGCTAAGCAGGGTCCTCCCACTCCTCTTTCCCTTGCAGACCTTCCAGCCAGACAGCAGTGACAAAATGCTACTTGGCCCCAGTTTCCCCGTTATATATGAGGCCTAATCAAATGTATTGAAGGAGCCAGCTTCACTTCACTCCATGGGCCAGCGGGGCAGGAAGGTGGGAGAAAGTCTCTCCATTTAGGGGTAAGAAAGTGACTCTCAGGTGACTGAGGAGAAAGGGGAAGCAAATTAGATTTGACTGCTTTCTGATGCCCAACCTGTTCCATGGCTCTGAGGCCTGGACACCCCCACCCATTCCCTAGACCTGATGTCTGGACAATCACCAACCATTTCCTGGGAAGGGCAGGAGCCTGACAGAGATGAAAGGGAGCAAGGGCAGAAGGAGGGAGGGGTGAACTCTGACTCTGGATTCATGATAGAGGGGGAGGAGACGCTTGGTAAGTGTAGCGTTGTATAATGATGTCACAGGCACTGTGGGAGCCCCCAAATTGAATACCCCTGGGAACATGGGGGTCTTTATCTGGACCTGCCCCCCAGAAAAATTTTTTTAGTTGGAGTGAGCTCTATGTACTTGGGCAAAGTGCACATGTAATACCATCTCGGCTTACTGCATGCCTACTATATTCCATGTCTACTTGCCTTGTATTGGTGAAGGCCCACCAAAGCCCTTCTGTCTGCTGGGCAGTGGTTGCTACAAGCCAGGAGTGAGGAAAAGGTGCAGCATCTTGTAAAGTGTCTGTGATAATTTTTCATTCAAAACCCAATCTGGCCTTTACCCTGTTGTTAATTGAGGATCTCATAACTGATATACAGTTTATTGGTTATTAGAAGGGGAAGAGACATTGACTTTTATTGGCAAGGTTATAGAGGCAGGGGGAATGGACTGGATAGCCCTAATTTGATGGCTCTTGCACAGCTCTCAAGTAACTCACACAAGGCCATGTGGAGGATACAAGATGAAGGCTTAAAGTCTTGCAAATGGACAAACAATGTGTGAAGTCCACACCTAACTGTGGCTTGCTTGGGCGCCTTCAGTTATAGGATAATCATCATGCTGGTAGAGGGGTCTCAGCCGTTAGTGGCCTTCTCTACCTGTCATTGGCCAGAGGGATATTTGGGGGTAGGCTGTGCCCTATGAGCACTGAAAGCCATAGTGGCTCTAGACTGTGAGCCCGTTCTAGACTGTGAGCCCGCTTTCTAGACTGTGAGCCCGCTGTTGGGTAGGGACTGTCTCTATGTGTTGCCGACTTGTACTTCCCAAGCGCTTAGTACAGTGCTCTGCACACAGTAAGCGCTCAATAAATACGATTGATTGATTGATTGATGCTATTCTGATGTGGCAAAACAGATGATGATGATGATGATGATGATGGTATTTGTTAAGCCGTTCTAAGTGCTGGGGTAGACACAAGGTTATAAGGTTTTCCTCATGGGACTCACAATTTTCTGCTGTGTGACCTTGGGCAAGTAACTCCACTTCTCTGGGTCTCAGTTACCTCATCTGTAAAATGGGGATTAAGACTGTGAGCACCACATGGGACAGGGACTATGTCCACCCCGATTTGTTTACATCCACTCCAGCACTTAGTATAGTCCCTGGCACACAGTTAAGCGCTTAACAAATACAATAATAATAATAATGATGATGATTAATCCCCATTTTACAGGTGAGATAGCTGAGGTACAGAGAAATGAATGAATTCAAACAGCTGAGGAGTGGAGGAGCCAGGATTAGAACTCACTACCACTGACTCCCAAGCCCGGAGCCTGGATTAGAACTCATTACCTCTGACTCCCAAGCCCCTGCTCTTTCCACTAAGCCACGCAGGTCAAGGGAAACCCCCAGGTGAGCCTCAGGAATTCATTTTTGCCTGACACTGCCCACAGCACACACATAGAGAAGCAACCTGGCTCAGTGGAAAAGAGCATGGGCTTTGGAGTCAGAGGTCATGGGTTCAAATCCCTGCTCTGCCAATTGTCAGCTGTGTGACTTTGGGCAAGTCACTTAACTTCTCTGTGCCTCAGTTACCTCATCTGTAAAATGGGGGTTAAGACTGTGAGCCCCCCGTGGAACAACCCGATCACCTTGTAACCTCTCCAGCGCTTAGAACAGTGCTTTGCACATAGTAAGTGCTTAATAAATGCCATTATTATTATTATCATTATTATTATATGACTATCCCCTAAGGCTTACAACATCCAATCCTTCCACCCTCCTATGTCGTTAGAGACACTGGGGCCTCTGTTGGATATTAGACAGGCAAGCCCACAAAGTTGTTGAAGGTAGAGCCAGCTGAACACTCCACTGTCCACTAGTGGACAACCAAGCCAGTGCTGGTTTCTGCACGGAGCCCCACCTCAAAAGACTTGTATAGCAAGGGGCTGGTAGATGTACCAGGCCATGGAAACTGGGATAGGGATAAGGTAAGTAAGTGAACATACTTATGCTCAACTTCTCCCTGCCCGTTCCTCCTCAATCCTAATTCCCTTCTTGGACGTAAAATCTCCTCCAAGAGGCCTTCCCCAATTAAGCCCTTTTTTCCCCTGGCTCCCTCTCCATTCTCCCTCGTCTAGTCACTTGAATCTATGACCTTTGGGCAATTTGATATTCACTCCACCTCCAACCCCACAGTACCTTGTACATTTTTTTTAATTATATATTATGAATTATCTATTTATAATATTATCTGTCTGCCCCTCTTGACTGTAAGCTTGCTATGGGTGGGGAACAATAACCACTAATTCTGCTGTATTGTACTCTCCCAAGGGCTTAATACAGTGCTCTGCACATAGTAAGTGCTTAATAAATACGACTGACTGGTTTACTGATCCCAGAGTTTAAACCTTCTCCTTCCTAGTGTGCTTCTCAAGAGTTCTGCTCAAGGGACTATATGTTTACCTGGGCTTTGGGGAAGTGAATATATTAGTCTGTTAGGGAAAGAGGTATGAGAAGTGGCATGCCGCGACCCATCCATTCCCACATCTTCTCTGCTACTACCACCAGTCGCCATAGGAGTGTTCGAAAGTTTCAGAGGGTGCAGACTAGTTGGGGTGAGAGCAGGGTCCGAAGGTGGAGCCAGACAGGGTAGGAACACTATGATAAAGACGTATCAATAGGAAAAGCAGCGTGGCTTAGTGGAAAGAGCACGGGTTTGGGAGTCGGAGTATGTGGATTCTAGTCTCGGCTCTGCCACTTGTCTGCTGTGTGTCCTTGGGTGAGCCGATTAACTTCTCAGTGCCTCAGTTACCTCATCTGTAAAGTGGGGATTGATTCTGTGAGCCCCACATGGGACAGCCTGATTACCTTGTATCTAGTCCAGTGCTTAGAACAGTGCGTGGCACAGAGTAAGCACCTAACAAATACCATAACAATGATAGTAATAGCAATGGTTCCTGGCTAGAAGATCTCCACCAAGGGGAAAAGAATCCCACTAGGACTGAAGGATGGGTGGTCCGATTCAACCTGCCCAACCTGTTTGTGACCAGGCTGTAGGAGCCCAGGATGCTGGGCATCTTAATTGCGTGTGAATCATTGGTTTAACGTGGTGAGGGCCAGGCCTACCTGTGACTACTGCTTCCCTGGTGCACCTCCATCTGTCCTAGGACTCATGTGGAAATCCCAGGAGTCGGCGTGGGTCCTTGGTTTGAAGACAGTAGGTAGAGAAAATGAAATTGAATGAAGACCTGGCTCTCCTGACAGTAGGGCTCCCTCTGAAGGACTGCAAAGGCAGCAGCTGAGAGGGCCGAGGCAGCCGTTTCGGGGAGTGGAAATTTGTCTGCACCCCATCACTCACCACAATGGTAACACTTTTGCAGCGTGGTTGCCAATCAGCACCCTGCAATATCCTGAAAGCCAAGAGTGGCCTGCTGACTATCTCTGTAGCTGGAAAATGCTGTTTGAATGGGATGGAAAATACACAGTCCCTGAAAGACTTAATGAACCACTGTAGGACTGGGAGAGGTTGAGGGTGGCAGTGCCAACAGGAACTATTGGGCTGGTTTAGGTATAAAGTTTAGGATGTGCTAGGCGAAAGTCTCTGGGGGAAACTAATTAAGGTTGAGCAGGAAGGATGAGGTAGGGAAGCTGATGGTAGCAGGAAGAGAGGATTATCTTCAGGGTAAAATAGATTGAGAAGCAAGAACAGGGAAGGTGATTAATCAGTCAAGCAAGCAATCTGTGTACAGAGCATTGAACAAAGCTTTGGGGAAAGTACAATGATAATACAGTTGGTAGATATGATCCCTGCCCATAAGGAGGAGGTTACAGTCTCCAAGAGGAGACAGATATTCAAATAAAATACAGATAGGGGACATAGTTAAGTATCAGTATATTTACATAAGTTCCATAGGGCTGGAATAAGTATCAGAGAGCTTAAAGGGTAAACAGCAAAGTACATAGTTGATGGTGAGAAGAGGGGAGATAAGCAATATAAAGGCTTAGTCAGGGAAGGCCTCTAGGAAGAGATGGGATTGTAGGAGGATTTTGAAGGTGGGGAGAGTTGGGGACAGTGGTATATGAATAATAACAATAATAATTATTGTATTTGTTAAGTGCTTACTATGTGCCAGGTACTGTACTTAGTGCTGGGGTGGATACAAGCAAATCGGGTTGGACACAGTCCCTGTTCCATGAGGGGCTCAGTCTCAATTCCCGTTTTACAGATGAGGTAGACTGAGGTACACTGTGAGCCCGCTGTTGGGTAGGAACCGTATCTATATGTTACCAACATGTACTCCCCAAGCACTTAGTACAGTGTTCTGCACACAGTAAGCGCTCAATAAATACGATTGAATGAATGAATGAAAGGTAACTGAAGCACGGAGAAGTTAAGTGTCTTGCTCAGGTCATGCAGCAGACAAGTGGCAGAGCCAGGATTAGAACCCATAACCTTCTGGTTCCCAGACCCGTGCTCTATTCACTACACCGTGCTGAGTTCCAGGCCCAAGGGAGGATGTGGGCAAGGGGTTGGCGACAAGATAGATGAGATCAAAGTACATAGAGTAGGCTGGCAATAGAGGAGCTGAGTGTGCATACTGGGTCATAGTAGAAGATTAGAAGGGTGAAATACAATGAAGTGAGCTGATAGAGAAGTAGTGTGGCTTAGTGGAAAGAGCACGGGCTTGGGAGTCAGGGGTCATGGGTTCTAACCTCGGTTCTGCAACTTAGCTGTGTGACTTTGGGCAAGTCACTTAACTTCTCTGGGCTTCGGTTACCTCATCTGTAAAATGGGAATTAAGACTGTGAGCCCCACGCGGGACAACCTGATTATCTTGTATCTACCCCACTGCTTAGAAAAGTGCTTGGCACAGAGTATGTGCTTAACAAATACCAAGATCATTATTACTGAGTGCCTTCAAGCCTATTTTAGGGAATTTTTATTTGATGTAGAAGTAGGCAGGCAATCATTGGAGGTTTTTGAGTATTGAGGAGATGTGGACTGACCATTTTTTCAGAAAAATGATTAGGGCAGCTGAATGAAGTATGGACTGGAGAAGAAGAGATAGGAGGCAGAGAGATCAGCGAGTTGGCTGATTCAGTAGTCAAGGCAGAGAAACAAAATGGTCTAGTCGATAGGACACGGGCCCAGGAGTCAGAAGGACCTGAGTTATAATCCCAACCCTGCCATTTGTCTGCTTTATGACCTTGGACAAGTCATTTAACTTCTTTGCAGTGTGGCTCATTGGAAAGAGCATGGGCTTTGGAGTCAGAGGTCAGGGGTTCAAATCCCGGCTCCACCAATTGTCAGCTGTGTGACTTTGGGCAAGTCACTTAACTTCTCTGTGCCTCAGTTACCTCATCTGTAAAATGGGGATTAAGACTGTGAGCCCCCCGTGGGACAACCTGATTACCTTGTAACTACCCCAACGCTTGGAACAGTGCGTTGCACATAGTAAGTGCTTAATATATGCCATCATCATCATCATCATTCTTTGGGCCTCAGTTACCTCTAACATAAAATGGGAATAAAGAGTGTAAACCTCATATGGCACAGGAACTGTGTCCAATCCGATTTGCTTGTATCCCCCCCAGCACTTAGTAGAGTGCGTAGGGCATAATGAGTGCTTAAGAAATACTATTATTGTGAATAATAAATACTTTTTCTAAAAAAGTTCTCTCCCCTCCTTCAAAGCCCTACTGATAGCTCAGCTCCTCCAGGAGGCCTTCCCAGACTGAGTCCCCCTTTTCCTCTGTTCCTCCTTCCCTCCCCCTTACCCCTAATCCCTCCCTTTGCTCTACCCCCATCCTTGCCCCACAGCACTTGTGTATAATATTTGTACATATTCGTTATTCTATTTATTTTATTAATGATGTGTTTATATATATAATTCTATTTTTCTATTTTGATGCTATTAGTGCCGGTCTAATTGTTCTGTTTTGTTGTCTGTCTCCCCCTTCTGGAGTGTGAGCCCGTTGTTGGGTAGGGATTGCTCCCACCTGTTGCCAAATTGTACTTTCCAAGCGCTGAGTACAGAGCTTTGCACACAGTAAGTGCTCAATGAGTAAAATTGAATAAATGAATGAATAAATGACTAAAAAGGTGGTAAATGGTAAGTGTTTGGATCAGAGTGGTAGCAGTTTCAATGGAGATGGGTGATCAATCAAGCCATCGATGGTATTCATTGAGTGTTTACTGTGTGCAGAGCACTGTAGTAAGCACTTTCGTGATTGGTTGATGCCCTGCCCACAAGAAGCATACCAAAGAGACAGATATGAAAACAGAAATGTAATACTACATAATAAAATTAAATATTTAAACAATTGCATATGATTAGATGTTCTTGTGAAAAGATCAGGGGCCTGGAAGTCAGAGGATGTGGGTTCTAGTCCTGGCTCTGCCACATGTCTGCTTTGTGACTTTGGGCAAGTCACTGCATTTCTCTATGCCTCAGTTACCTCATCTGTAAAATGGGGATTAAGACTGTGAGCTCCATGTGGAACAGGGACTGTGTCCGACCCGATTATCTTTCATCTACTTCAGTGCTTAGAACAGTGCTTGGCACATAGTCAGCGCTTAACAAATAACACAGTTATAAAAGAATCTTTGTGTACACTTCACAATATACTCGATCTATGCCCATCTACTTGCTCATTTCACTTTTTGAGCCCTAGGGACCGTCTGTATATGTTGCCGACTTGTACTTCCCAAGCGCATAGTACAGTGCTCTGCACACAGTAAGCGCTCAATAAATATGATTTAATGAATGAATGAATGAATGGCAGGAATGAGAGTATGAATTGTGCTTTGCAACCACTTGTCTTATGCTCAATTACTTCGGACAGGATTTTGTTCCTTAAGCCGCAGGACATATTGTTCTCAATGGCAGTCTCCACCACCGCAAAGCTATGTTCCTCTAGATGGTAAGCTCACTGTGGGCAGAGAATGTCCCTATCAACTCTGTTATATTGTACTCTCCCACGTTCTTAGTACAGTGCTCTCTCCATTAAGTACTCAATAATATGATTGCTGAACATTCAATATTTGTTATTCCCATGGATAGGGATTAGTGAAGTCCTGGTCAAATCCTGAGAAGGTGTACCCCTTTCCCCTGAACCTGCCCACAACAGCTCACTCCCATCCGACTGATCCCTATCAATTACGCCATCCCCTCCCACCTCAACCCTTCCCAACAGCCTCAGCCAAGTGCAGCCTGTGGAATCCCCAGTTCATTAAGAAAATCTTCCCTTCATCCTTGACCTTCGTCCTTTCATCTGACTCAATCACTGCTCCTCCTTGCCATTACTGAAACCTGGCTCTCCCTACTAGACAGTGACCCTGACACTCTCTCTAGAGGGGGCTTCATCTTCTCCCACTCCTCTAGACTCACTAGGTAATGGAGAAGTGTTGGCTTCCTTCTTTCTCCCCCTGGCTGCTTTTGTACCATCCCACCTCCCCTGTGGCTCTCATTTCCTTCCTTTGAAGCCTATATCATTTGCCTTCAGCACTCATTCTAATTACTAGTCACAATCATCTACCACCCCCAGGCCTCTCTTTCAACCTTTTGAACCATTTTGATCCCTTTCTCACATTCCTTCTCTCTCTATCCATATGGGGACCTCAATATCCACAGGGATGTTCTCGATTACCCTTTCACTGCCCAGTTCCTCTTTCTCGACCATTCCACTGACCTCCTGCTCCACCCCACCTCATTCTTTCACCAAATTGGACTCATGCCTGGACACGTCTCTAGTAACTGAATAATTTCTACCCTCATCAACTCTGACATTCCGCTGACCACAGCCTCCTCAGCTGTCTTCTCAGTCTCTTTCACAGGCTCCTCCTCTACTCCCCCGCTGCAACTGTGGGAGTTTCTCAAGGCTCATTTGTGGGTCCCCTTCCATTCTCCATCTACATCTATTCCCTTAGAGAACTCATTTGCTCCCTTGGCTTCAGTTACCATCTCTACATGGATGATTCCCAAATCTATCAGTCCTTCTCTGCAGTGTCTCCTTTTCTATCGCCTTCAGGGCGTCTCTACCTGGATATCTGTCTGACAAATTAAACTTAATATGTCCAAAACAGAACTCCTCATCTCCCCACCCAAACTCTGTCCTTCCACAAGATTTTCCCAACAATGTAGAAAACACAACTACCCTCCCTGTCTCACAAACCAATAACCCTGGTATTGTCCTCAACTTTTCTTTTTCATTCAACCCACCTATTCAATCTGCCAGCAAATCCTGACAGTTCTACCTTCACAACATCGTTACAATCTGCTCTTTCCCCTCCATCCAAACTGCTACTATGTTCATCCAAGCACTTCTCCTATCCTTGCTGACTTCCCTGCCTTCTCCCTCTCCCCACCCCAATTCTTACTCCACTCTGCTGGCCAAATCCTTTTTCTAAAAAAAAAAGTTCATGTTTCCCCACTCCTCAAGAACCTCCAGTGATTGTCCACCCACCTAAGAATAAGATGCAGAACGGTTAAGTTGACTTGCACAAGATTGCACATTAGGGAAGTGGCGAGCTGGGACTAGAACCCATGTTCTCACCATTAGGTAGAATGTCACTGGGAAGAGATGCTCTGCTAGGATAACATTCAGTTATATTTATTGAGTGCTTACGGTGTGCAGAGCACTGTACTAAGCGCTTGGGAAAGTACAATACGGTAATAAAGAGAGAGAACTCCTGCCCATAATGAGTTCACGATCTAGAGGGTTTATGGTATTTGTTAAGCGCTTACTATGTGCCAGGAACTGAACTAAGTGCTGGTGTGGATACAAGTAAATCGAGTTGGGTACATTCCCTGTCCTTCAAAGGACTCGCAGTCTTCATCCCCATTTTACAGATGAAGTAACTGAGGCACAGAGAAATTAAGAGATGTGTCCAAGGACACATAGCAGACAAGGGCTGGAGCTGGGTTGACATCTATGGGCCGAGCCCTAATATCTGGGACAAACTTCAGGATACTGAGGATTCTTGCTAGCTGGACTATTTCATAGAGGTGGGTTGGTGGGCAGTTTCCTGGGAGGCTGATTGTGTCTGCCAGGGGAGGGAATATGTAAATATTTCAAGAGATAAAAGCCCAAATCTATGGGCATCATTCCTCAGGGTTGAGGAGTGGAAATCAAGGGGTTTCAACCAGCATGAGGTGTGGTTGGAGTGTTTCCTATTTCTACCCTACACCTCTACAGGGAATGGTAATGAAACAGCCCAAGGAGGAAAGTCCAAAGAAGTAAGAGAAGAACCAGGAGCGGGCATTGTCAGAGAAACCAAGGATAGATAGTGTTTCCAGAAGAAGGGGATGATCCACAGAAGGAAAGGCTACTGACATGCCTAGGAGTACATTGGATTTGGCAAAGTGGAGGTCACTTGTGACCATGGAGGGAGCAGTTTGAGTGGGGTGGATGATGAAAAAATAAGATTACAGCATCCTGAGGTGAGAGTTGGAGAAGAGGAAAAGGAGGAAACAGATGTAAACAAACCAAGTTCTGGAAACTGGTCCAGCTCACTGGCATCAAGGAAGAGAGTCCTAGGGTCTGGATGAGCACTACAGTTGTGGAAAGGGCTGGAGGTATCTGACCAGAACTCCAGCACCTATGGAGAAAGCCCTAGGACTTGGTTCAGAATTCTGACACCTGGCACAAAATCTAGGAGACCTGAGTCAGCACCAGAGCACATATGGGGTCAGTCATGGAACCCGATTCAGCAGCACCCCAGCATTTGTCGGAAGAGTC
This sequence comes from Tachyglossus aculeatus, assembly GCF_015852505.1. Taxonomy (NCBI): domain Eukaryota; kingdom Metazoa; phylum Chordata; class Mammalia; order Monotremata; family Tachyglossidae; genus Tachyglossus; species Tachyglossus aculeatus. Next base: position 582,538 of record NW_024045096.1, read on the forward strand.
CCTGAACCTAAGCCCACATCTGGCATTTGAGAAGAGTCCTGGGACCTGATTCAGTACCTATGCATCTGCAAGAAGAAGAAACCGGGTCGCTTCCCTGGACATGCATGCACGCAGAGTGTTCAGGAAACTAGATTAGCACCCCAGGTCCTAGGTAAGGTATCACTTGAGGGAGGTCCCTGAGACCTGGCCCATACCCCTGGCACCTGGGAGAAGAGCACTGGGCTATAGGCCAGCATCCCAGTAACTAGAGAGGGCTGAGGAACCTTGGTCAGCATCTTGACCTCTATGAAGACATCACTGGATCAGCAAAACAGCACTTAAGATGAGGGTTGACAGACCATCAGTATGGGGAGAGCAGTTAGAACTCAGTCGACACCAAAGCATCTATGATGGGGACAACTGGGACCTGGGACAGCATGCCAGAACATATAGGGAGGGCTCAAAGACCATCACCCCATTTCCTGAATGGCGGGTCACACTGGCAACTTTGGATTGAGCTCTGGAATCTGGGTCAGCAACCTAGCCCAGCAAGCCAGCAATGTCTGAACAGGCCCAAGAGCCAGTGGATGCTGGAGCTTGACTTAGATCATTGGCTCCAATGAGAACGATTCAGGCACCTAGTCACTTATGCTATTTCTGCACCCCAACACCAGTAGTCTGAAAACCTGGAGCTGTCTAGGCACTCCAGAACCTTAGAAAAGGATCCTGGGATGTGTTCCAGGATACTGACAAGTGAGAGGAGATATCCGGTACCAGGGTCAGCACCCCAGCACCTGAAGCACTTGGGCCGAGGACTTGGGAAATCTCTCCGGATGTGTAGGGAAAGTACCGCGATCTGGACTGGCATTCTGGCGTTTGTCGAGAGAGCCCTAGTACTAGATTCATCCCCCTAACACCTTGTCAGGAGGCTACTGCAACATGGTTCATCACTATGGCAATTGGGAAGAAATTTCTGAAATCTGGGCCAGCCCCCACCACCTGACCCTGATAGGGAGGCGAGGAGTTGTCTTTGGTTTCAGGAGCATAGCATCAGTGGTGACACCTGGGTAAAACCTGGGTGACAATTGTGATAGCTGTCGGTTGTGTTCTAGGTCAAAAGTCCAGCAACTATGGGAAAGCCCTGGGATCTGGATCAGCACAGGACAACCATCGGAAGGGCTCTTGTACCTGGTGGTGACCTCCACACTTGTAGGGAGGGTCCCCAAACTTCATTCAGCACACTGCCACCTATGGGAAGGAATCTGGGACAAGGGTCAGTTCCCTGGAGAGACCTGGGTTTTGGGTCAGCACCCTAGATTCAATTTTCTGAGTTATGAACTCTCATTTAGTCCCTCAGCATTTGTGGTGAGAGTTCTGGAACCTGGTTCACTATTTTGGCACCTGTGGGGAAAGCCCTTGGACTCTGTTTCAACACATCAGCACCTGGAAGAAGGACGCTAACACATGGGTCAATCAATCAATTAGTGGAATTTATTGACTGCTGACTGTGTGCAGAACACTGTATTAAGTGCTTGAGTCAGCATCCCCAAACCTGCAGGGAGGGTGGAAGGATTTTGGTCAGCTTGTGTGGGGAGAGCCCTGGATCAGCACCTTGACCTCTATGAGGAAAGGACTGGTTCAGCTCCACATGACCTCAGGGGAATGCCGTTGTAACTGAGTCAGCACCTGAGAACTTGTGGGGAATACTACACGGGCACCTGGTTCCACACCCCATCATTTCAAAAGATGACCCGGGAATATTGTTCCTCTTGGGAGGATCCTGAAAACTCGTTCAGGATTCTAGGATCCTGAATGAAGAAGCCCTGGGATGTGGGCTAGCACCCAGCATCAATGGATAGAGTTCTGGGATTTGGTTCAGCACCCCAGAACTTCTGGAGGGACCTCACAGATCTGGTTCAATATGCCAGAACCCACGAGGAGGGTTCTTGTCTTTCGATAGCACACTGGCACCCGGGAGAGTGCCCAGAAAATCTGGGTCATCACTTAGGCACTTGTGGGGAAAGCCCTGGAACCTGGGTCATTCATTCAGTCATATTTATTGAGCGTTTACGTTGTGCAAAGCACTGTACTAAGCACTGAGGAGAATGCAATATAACAACAAACAGACACATTACTGCGCACAACAATTTCACAGTCTAGATGGGGAGACAGACATTAATATAAATCAATAAATAAATGATGCATATAGATATGCATATATATATATGTACTGTGGGGATGGGAGGGAGACTGAATGAAGGAGCAAGTAACAACAGCACAGAAGGGAGTGTGAGAAGAGGAGAGGAGGGTTCAGTCAGGGAAGGCTTCTTGGAGGAGATATGCCTTCAATAAGGCTTTGAAGTGGGGGAAAAGAATTATCTGTCTGATATGAGGAGGGAGGGCATTCCAGGGCAGAGGTAGGATGTGGGTGAGAGGTAGGTGGCGAGATAGGCGAGATCGAGGTACAGTGAGAAGGTTAACATTGGAGGAGAAAAGTGTGTGGGCTAGGTTGAAGTAAGAGAGTGGTAAGGTGAGGTGGGAGGGGTCAAGGTGATTAAGTGCTTTAAAGTCAATGATGAGCAGTTTTTGTTTGATGCGGAAGTGGATGGGCAACCAGGGGAATTTCTTGAGGAGAGGGGAAATATGGTCTGAATGTTTTTGAAGAAAAATGATTCGGGCCAAAGAATAGAGTATGAACTGGGGTGGGGAGAGACAGGAGGCAGGGAGGTCAGCAAGGAGGCTGATACAGTAATCAAGGTGGGATAGGATAAGTGCTTGCATTAATGTGGTAGGAGTCTGAATGGAGAGGAATGGCAGGATCTTGGCGATGTTTTGAAGTTAGAACTGACAGAATTTAGTGATGGCCTGGAAATGTGGGTGGAATGATAGAGGAGTCAAGAAAAATGCCAAGGTTATGGACTTATGAGACAGGAAGGATGGTGGTGCCATCAAACCCAGCATTTTCCTGGGCCTGTCCAGGAACCTGGTTCAATACCTTGGCACCTGTGGCTAGGATGCTGGGACCTGTTACAGCACACTGGTACTTGGGAGGAAAGGCATAAGACCTGGCATAGCACATTGGCAATTGTGTGGCAGGCCTTGAGATCTTCGTCTGGTATGTCTAGGGACCTGAGTTAGCAAATACGCACCTCTGGGGAAGATCTGGAGACGTGATTCAGTATACTGGCTTCTTGGACGAGACGAGATATGGCTCAGCACCTCAACACCAGTGTGTAGGCCCCTAGGAACTCTGTCAGCACCCAGAGATATTTGGGGAATGCCCAGGTACCTGGTTCTGTATCAGTGGGTCAGCACATCAGTAATTGTAGGGTGGCACTAGGACTTTGGTCCTTGAAGAAAATCCCGGGACCTGGGTGAGAACCTGGCACCTATAAAGAAGGACCTAGGTCTTAGGCCCAGTTCCTCTGGAGTTTTCCTTTGGTGAACTCCACTGGGTTCTGGGCCTGCATCACAGCATTTATGGTGTTGGTTTTGGAACCTGGTTCAACACCTCAGAGAGGTGTTGATAGGGCTAAGGAATTTGAGGAAACTTGGTGGCATGAAAGAGATGAGCCCCAGGACCTGAGTCAATAGCTTTGACAACAATGGAGACATCTCTGGGATCTGGGTCTGCTTCCCAGAACATATGAAGAGAGTCCTAGGACATGTATCATCATGCAGAACTTGGAGGTAAGGGCCAGGAACCCAAGACAGCATATAAAATACAAATTAAGAAAGCCCTGAGACCTCAGCATGCTGGCTTGGAAGAGAAGGGAGAATGAGACAATGGGGCAGTGACATGAGACAAGGGGGCAGTGACGTAACACAATCTGTGCTGGTACTGGGACATGGGCCAGCAGTCCAGTAAGTGAGGGAGATTCTGGGAAATGGTTCAGGATCTTGACACCAGGGAGGAGAACCCTGGGAGCTGGGTCATTACATCCTAGTTCTTGAAGGCCTCGGGAAATGATTCCGCGTTTTAGCTTCTGACTGTGAACTCCGGGACCTTGGTAATTACCCTAGTAGCCATAGGGAGGGTCAAAGATATTGAGTCAATTTCATAGAATGGAGGATCTCCAGGTCCTAATTCAACAACCCATCACCTGTAGAGAGGACCCTGGGACCTTGATCATCTCTGTGACATGGATGGGGAGAGCTCCGGGACCAGGGTCAACATCCCAGCACCTACAGAGAGGTCTGCAGGATTTGGGTCAGCCTAACATCATCTCTGGGGAAATCTCCGGGACCTGATAGCATCACAGTTTCCAGGTGGATGGTCTGGAGACCGGCTCAAGACCCTGAACCGATGGGGAGATCCCTGTGACCCAGCACCTGTAGTGAGGACTCTAGGATTTTGGTCAGTTCTTCTGCACTAATGAGAAGAGTGAAAGGACTTGGATTTGTTGTTAACAACCATCTCCCTTCAACAACGTACTGGGGCTCCTGAAAGAGACCTACCTCCTCTACAGCCCCCCACCCCCCACCAACCTCCCTCCCCACGGCAAAACGGTTAAGAAGCAGCCCATCAACCTGGCATAATTACCAAGCCAACGACAAGATAACACAACAAGAGTTCTAAAGCAATGTAGTTAACTGGATCCCCCTACATGGGGGCACAGATCACTGTGCTTTGGTAGGTTGGTAGGGCAGATACCAGAATCAGTGCTATAGTAAAAAGAACATGACAGGATGGTGGGATCATTTCTTTCTTCCTTCCTTCCTTCTTTCCTTCCTTCCTTCCTTCCTTCCTTCCTTCCTTCCTTCCTTCCTTCCTTCCTTCCTTCCTTCCTTCCTTCCTTCCTTCCTTCCTTCCTTCCTTCCTTCCTCTTACTTATCGTACTTGGAAGAGTATGATACAACAGTGAAGAAACACATACCCTATCCATAACGAGCTCACAGTCTAGTGATAAATAAATAAATAAATAAATAAATAAATAAATAAATAAATAAAATACCGATGTGTGCATAAGTGCTGTGGGGCTGGGAGAGGGCAATGAACAAAGGGAGCAAGTCGTGTGATGAAAAAGCAAGTGGGAGAAGAGAAAAGGGGAGCTTAGTCAGGAATGGACTCTGCGAGGAGATGTGCCTTCAATAAGGATTTGAAGGCAGGGAGGGTAATTGCCTGTTGAATTTGACAAGAGCGGATATTCCAGGCCAGAGACAGGACGTGGACTAGAGGTTGGTGCAGAGATAGGTGAGATCAAGGCACAGCCAGAAGCTTAGCATTAGAGGAGGTAAGTGTGCAGACTGGGTTGTAGCAGAAAAGTAGCCAGGTAAGGTAGGAGGAGGTAAAGTGATTAAGTGCTTTAAATAATAATAATTAATAATAATTGTGGGATTTGTTAAGTGCTTACTATATGCCAGGCACTGTTCCAAGCGCTTGGGGTAGATAAAAACATAATCGGGTTGGGCACAGTACTTGTCACACATAGCGCTCACAGTCTTATTCCCCATTTTACAGATGAGAGAACTGAGGTACAGAAAAGTTAAGTAACTTGTCCAAGGTCACACAGCAGACAGGTGACAGTGCTGGGATTAGAACCCATGACCTTCCGACTCCCATGTCACTCTGAAATATGGTGATGCACCTCAAGAACGCTAGTCTGCCCAGACTGACCTCAGATGTGAGAAACCCTACGTTCCTAGCAGAACCGGGGTGGAGCAAAGGATATCGGAGCTGGTTAAAATGGGACTGGGGACAAAAATCTTTGCTCGATGGACTGGAGACCATGGGTCTGGGCATCACTGTGAGAGTGAGCCAGTAAACTGTATTGGTTTGAGATTTTTGCCCTATGGTCTCATCCTGGTTTGGACAGTTATTCTGGGGTGATGCATGGGTTCTTTCCCTTTTTTGTGGAGCCCAAAGACTTGGCTGAGCAGCCCACCACCTCTAGAGATGGTTCTGGTACATGGTCCAACACCCTGGAAACTAGCAGGAGGGCCACGAATCAAAATCCTAGTGCCTATGGGGCAGGGGGTCTCAAGACCTCACTCGGGCTCTTGGCATTTGTGAAAGTTCTGGCACATGATTCAGCATCTCAGTGAGGGCCCTGGGACCTGGGCGAGCAACCCCGATCCTGTAGGGATGGTCCTAGGTTCTGATTCAGCACCATAGCACCAGAAACAAGGGCTCTGAGCCTCAGGTCACTTGCCTGGGACATGTGGGAGGAATTCTGAGATTAGCACCGGAGAAATGTAAGTAGGAAGGGCCCTAGCATCTCGGAACTATGAGGTTCTGGAGTGGGGCTGTGGCCTGGTCTAGAGTGGGGCCACAATTTGGTCTGTGAGTGGGGCCATGGCCCGGTCTAAGTGGGGCTGTGGCTTGGTCTGTGAGTGGGGATGTGGTCTGATTTGTGAGTGAGTCCGAGGCCCAGTCAATGAGTTACTACGAGGCCCAGCCTGTGCGTGGGGCTGCAGATCCGTCTGGAAATAGGACCTCAATCGGGTCTGTGAGTGGGCTTGCTGTCTGGTCTTTCTGAGGGGCCTTGGCCTAGCCTGTGAATAAGGATACAGCCCAGTCTGTGAGTGGGGATCGGCACGCGTCGCCATTCACAGAACAGGAGTCTACCCCACGTACAAACTGGGCCGCAAACCCACTTACACACCAGGCCACAGCCCTGCTTGAACAAAGAGCCATGCCTCCAGTCACAGACCATGCCATGTCTCCAATCACAGACTGGATGGAGGCCTCACTCACAGACTAGGCCATATCTGCATTCACAGAATGAAGAGCAGCCCAATTCACAGACGGAACTGTGGCCCCATTCACAGATTAGTCAGTCAGTCAGTTGTATTAATTGAACACTTACTGTGTGCAGAGAACTGTACTAACTACTTGGAAGAATACAACAATAGAACAAACACATTCCCTGCCCACAACGAGCTTAGAAGGGGAGAGACACATTAATATAAATCTATACATTACAGATACTGACATAGGTGCTGAGGGACTGTGATAGAGAATGAATGAAGGGAGAAAGTCCTGGTGATGCAGAAGAGAGAGGGAGAAGAGGATAGAAAGGCTTGGTCAGGGGAGGCCTCTTGGAGGAGCTGTGCCTTCAAGAAGGCTTTAGTATCTAGTGGCCTAGGGTGTCCAACTTCACCATCCCCATCAGACTGAGCCCCTCTGCCTCCTTCCAACCCAGAGCCAGCCCCAAATCCTAGGCTGCAGAGATGGCAGCAATGGAGACCTGCAGGACAGGAGCCATTTCAGGAGCCAGTTCAGGAAATCGATACTTCATACAAAAATCACATGTACTAAACAGCATAAAAACCAGGGTAATGAAGGGGGGCGTGGCCCCACACTAAAGTCCAGGGATGTCTTTAGTTTCACCTCCCCTCCCTGATCCACACAGTTGTCTGCTCCACCAACAAGGACAAGGGGGAGGGGGAAAGGGCTTCCACTCTCTGGCTCTGGGCAGGCCTCATTTACATATACAGTGAATGCCATTACCAAAAATAAAGACAGCCCTGACATTCATTCCTGATCCCCATCGCCGTTCCCAACACCCAGCGGAGGTTCAGGCCCAGGGTACGGTGGGATTTCACCAGCTAGAAGACACCTCCTCCTCACTCAACAGGATCAGATGAAAGGTGGCCAGGACGAGGCCCCTGCCTTATTTAGGATCAAATCTGAAAATAATTATTACAGCTGCTCCTGGGCCCAGACCTCTCAGCGCTAGGGCCCCAGATTGAGAGCCATCGGAGGCCAGTATATAAGACAGCCTGGTCTTCGTCGGGGTCTGTCCTGTCCAGGAGTGACTCCACACCCACTGCAGACCCCAATCAACCTACTGAGGGATTTGGGCACTAGTCATCCTGAGCAGGATCTTGTCTCTGACTGACTGACCACTGATAGCAAAATTGACACAGCTAGTTCCCATGACTGTGGGGAGAGCCTAGTCAACTCTTCTGGCACTGGCACAGGGACAGAAGGCAAAGCCTGGATGCCTCTTGTGGCATTGAGACAAAGAATGTCTGAAAAGCCTGGGTGCTTCTTCTGGCATCGACTCAGGAGCTGCTGTCAGAGCTCTTGGGAGCCCGTTCTGGGCATTGATTCAGGGACATTGTGCAAAATCTTTAGGGCCTCTTATAGCATAAGTACAGGGACTATGGGCATAGCCACGGTGCCTAAAATGACATTATCACAGGGGCTGTGGGCAGAGTCTTTGTGCCTATCCTGACATTGATACTGGAACTGTAGGCAGAGACAAAGCATTTCCCTTGGTCTTGACACAAGGTAGAATTTGAGGGCCTCTTTTAGCATTGACACATGAACTGTGGTCAGAGCTTGGGTGTCTTTTCTGGCATTGATACAAGAGCTAAACCTAGAGCCTGGTGGTCTCTTGTCTTGACCCAGGGACTGTGGGTTGAGCCTGCGGGCCTCTTATGGCATTGGCACAGTGGCTGTGGACAGAGCCTGGGTAACTCTTCTGAAATAGCCTCAGGGGCTGTGGGCAGAGCTTATAGCACTGACAAAGGGACTGTGGGCAAACCCTAGGTTTATACTAATAATAGTATTTTTAAGCGATTACTATGTGCCAGGCAGAGTATTAAGCACTGGGGTGGATACAAGCAAATCGACTTGGACACAGTCCCTTTCCCATTTGGGGCTCATAGTCTCAATCCCCATTTTACAGATGAGGTAACTGAGACACAGAGAAATGAAATGAATTTCCTAAGGTCACATGGCAGACAAGCCATGGAGAAGCAGCGTGCCTCAGTGGAAATAGTACGGGCTTTGGAGTCAGAATTCAAGGGTTCAAATCCCGGCTCTGCCAATTGTCAACTGTGTGACCTTGGGCAAGTCACTTCACTTCTCTGTGCCTCAGTTACCTTATCTTTAAAATGGGGGTGAAGACTGTGAGCCCCCCGTGGGACAACCTTATCACCTTGTAACCTCCCCAGCGCTTAGAGCAGTGCTTTGCACATACTAAGCAGTTAATAAATGTTATTTTATTATTATTATTATTATTATTATTATTATTATTATTATTCAGTGGAGCTGGGATTAGAATCCATGACCTTTTGACTCCCAGGCCTGTTCTCTATTCACTACACCAGGCTGCTTGTCTTCTGGAATTGAGACAGTGACTGTATGCAGAGCATGGGTTTCTGTCCTGGAATTGATAAAAGGAATGTGTCCAGAGACTGGGCAATTCTACTGACCATGTCTTAGAGTCTGTGGGCACAACATGGATGCCTCTACTGTCATTGACACGGGGGCTGTGTTCATAGCCCCCACAACTCTTTGGACAGAGTCTCAGGGTTTGTGGACAAAGCCTGGGTGATTTGTGTGCCATTAACATGAGGGCTGTGTGCAGATCCTGAATGCCTGTGACCAGCTGGGCCTTGGCCAGGCAGGCTCCATTTTGTAGCAAGCCACCATTTGCTCTGAACAAACACACCATGTGTCTGCCAGTGCTAACCCAAGACTGTGGGCCCCTTGATTCTGAAAACTCACAAGGTCACTGACACCAGAGGACTAGCAGTGAGTGATAAGGAACAGTGAGCTCCTTGATTCTGAAAAACCACAAGGTCACTGATGCTGTAGGGCTAGCAGTGAAAACCCACAAGGTCTCCTAGTAGAGAATTCCAATGGGTCTTGACACATGGTCCTCCCAAAAGTGAACAGGGAGAGGATTGAGAATTGTAGTAGATTGGAATTCTGTCACACTAATGTCACACTAATCCTCTACAGAGATGAGGGTTCCAAGTGACCGAGCGGACCTCCTTTCTGGAGCAAAGAGGAGTGAGTATCCCTTCGAGGAGTGAGCTCAAATGGTATCCCGTCGAGGAGGTAGGTCAAGTATAAGGTGATATGAAATGTAGTCCATGCCGGGTGTGATTTGAAAGGTTGCCCCTGGAGACTTGATTCCTGGGTAATATGAAAGGTAGCCTCTGGAGATGACCATGTCTCCTTCCTGCTTCTGCCGGCTGTTAGACGTGGGGAACCATGTTGACCCGTGGACTCACTGCCTAGTAGTATAGGATTAGCATTGCTTGTAACTTATAACTGTATTCCTCCAGCCCCCCACCGCCAAAGGGATGCTCAATAAACCATGAATGATTAAAAACAAGCATTTTGCTCCCAAAAGAGAAGTTCAAATCACTGCATGGAATATATCTTTCACGGCTCAACCTTTCTGATTTTAGTCTCACTCTCACCATGCCGATCCTTGAATCCCATCCCCACATGTTGGATGAAAGTGCCTCTTCAGGCACTGATGCAGGATAGTTCGTCTGGCAACATCTCAGGTGTTCTGGGCAGTGCCAAGTTGCTTCTTCCGGCAATAACACGGTGGATGAGATCGAGTCTGGGTCCCTCTTCTAGCAGTGACACAGAGACTCTGGGCTGAGGCTGGAGACTTCTTCTCGAATTGATGCAGGGACTGTGGCCAGGGCCTGGGCAAATCTACTGGCATTGACAAAGGGGCTGTGGTCAGAGCCTGTCTGTCTTTTCTGTAATAGTTCAGGGGAAGTAGACAGTACCTAGATGTTTCTTCTAGAATTGACGCAGGGTTTAAGAGAATAACATGGTGCCTCCTCTGGCGTTGATACAGGTATTTATCCTACCCTGCCTTGGTTATTGTATCAGCCACCTTGCTGACCTCCCTGCCTCCTATTTCTTTCCACTCCAGTCTATACTTCATGCTGCTGCCTGAATCATTTTTCTTCAAAAATGTTCAGACCATATTTCCCCACCTCTCAAGAAACTCCAGTGGCTGCCCATCCACCTACACGTCAAGCAAAAACTCCTCACCATTGGTTTTAAAACACTTAATCACCTTGCCGGCTCCTATCTCACTTAGCTGCTCTCCTAGTACAGGCCAGCCCGCACAATTCATTCCTGGTCCTAAACTTGTCACTGTACTTTGATCTCATCTATCTCGCCACCGACCTCTCACCCACATCCTACTTCTGGCCTAGAATGCCCTCCCACCTCATATCAGAGAGAGGCAGAGTTCATTTGCTCTACCTTATTTCAAAGCCATGTTCAAAGCCTTGATATCTCCTCCAGGAAGCCTTCCCTGACTGGGCTCTCCTCTCCTCTTCTCCCACTCCCTTTTGTGACACTAATACTTGCTCCTTCAATCACCCACACTCCCTTCCCCATAGCACATATGTTTATATCTGTAATTTATTTTTTTATCCATTTATTTATATTTAATGTCTGTCTCCCCTTCTAGACTGTGAGCTCACTGAGGTGTCCCATAGAGAACACGGAGACCCATGTCAAGTGTCAAGGCACTGAGTGGCTCCACATACTGTATTCGGGCATCTCATCCGAGCTGGGTTATAACACATACCAACCTCGCTCCAAATCAGGTTCCTTTAATCCCATCCCCTCCCGAAAGAGTTTACCACTCAACCAAGTGTCAAGACACTGAGAGGCTCCACATACTGTATTCAGGCATCTTACTCGGGCTGGGTTATAACACTTCCTTGCATTTGAATAAGCCTGCTCCGCGCTGTCAAATGCAGATGGCCTTTTCTTTCCTGAAGACTGTGAGCCTGTTGTTGGGTAGGGACCGTCTCTATATGTTGCCGACTTGTACTTCCCAAGCGCTAAGTACAGTTCTCTGCACACAGTAAGGGCTCAATAAATACGATTGAATGAATGAATGAAGATGCTCCCACAAGAACTTGAACCTGGTTCTTACATTGGATTTTGAGAAGCATTGTGACCTAGTGGAAAGTGCATAGGCTTGGGTGTCAGAGGAACTGGACTGTAATCCAGGCTCTGCCACTTTTCTGCAGGGTGACCTTGGGCAAGTGCTTCAGTTCCCTCATCTGCAAAGTGTTCTCCCCCCTATTTGGACTGTGAGCCTAATGTGGGACTTGTATCTAGTAGAGGGCTTAGTAGAGTGCTTGAAACCAAAAGGGATTTACTCTATATTTACCACGCACCTTAAACCCCACAGCACTTATGTACTTACCTCTTATTAATTTATTAATTTTCTCTTTTCTGTCTCCCCCTTTAGACTGTAAGCTCATTGTGGCCAGTCTCCCAAGCAGTTACAAAGAAGTTATTCTCAATAAGTGTGACTGATTGATTGATAGGGTCATGAGAAACTGGAGAAACTGGTGTCATCTTCCCAGGAGCCGGAGGACCCTCACTACCTTTGCTGTGGATATATTGGCCTAGAACTAACGACTCTCCCCGGAGAGAAACAGGACCCAGGATACATGGACCGGGCCTTCCCAACAGGTGTTAGGGTGTTGGTCCAAGTCTGAGAGCTCAACATTTACATGTCGAATTTCTGAATAAGGTCTCTTAATAATAATAATGGTATTTGTTAAGCACTTACTATGTGCCAGGCACTTTTCTAAGCACTGAAGAATGGGTTTGGACACTTGTCCCTGTCCCACATTGGGTTCGGCATCTTCATCGTCATTTTACAGATGAGGGAACCGATGCACAGAGAAGTGGATTGCTCAAGGTCACACAGCAGCCAAGTGGCAAAATCGGGATTAGAATCCATGACCTTCTGACTCACAGGCACATGCTCTATCCACAAATTCATGCTGCTTCATGTCCCTCCTTGTTAGAGCTGTGGTGCAATACCAGGGCTTTGGGCTCTCCCCACCACTTCTGGCCTGCTGACCCAAGGCCCAGAATCTTCTCCATAGGTGCTGCGATGCTGACCCAAGTGCAGGACCCTACTCAAAGGTCGTGGATTGCTCACCAGATCCCAGGAGTCAACAAATAGGTGTTTAGACCTTGGTTCCAAGTTCCTCCTATTATGGAATGACAGTGCTATATAAACCCAGAACCATCGATAAAGTTGCTGGGATGCTGTCACAAGCCCCAGGTCCTTCCGTACTGTTCACTGGCCCAGGTACCCAGCTCCTCCTCATTGATTCTGAGGTACATTGAGGCTCTGACTCAGTTCCTAGGGCTTTCCCCATGATACTAAGGGGCTGATCTGACCTAGATTCTGGCTATTAAAACAGGTCAAGGCTTCCCCAGATATGTCATAATGCTAACCCAGGTTCCAGGGCTTAACTCACAGTAGTCACTGTGCTGAAGCTAATGTGCTGTACAGGGTCCAAGGACGCTCTCTACAAGTTCTGGGGTATTGCCCGAGGGTCTAGGGCTCTTCCCACAGATACTAGGGGTAGAGAATCAGGTCCTTTGGCTCTTACCACACTCCTTTGGATGTTGACAGAGTTCATAGACTCCCCCCTCCCACTCACCTGTGCCTATGTGCTAACCCAAATCCCAGGGCTTTGCTCCAGTGGGCCAGTGGGCCATTCCGGCCATATCACTGGTACTGGGGTGTGACGCTAGCTCCTGGGGATGACCAGGATACGGATTCAGGTCAGAAGCCTAGCCACATAGATTCTGCTAGCACTCATTAAAGGAACCTCCCTACCTGCACTTCTCAGTTGTTAATCTCAGGATTCTGCCCACGTGTGCCAGGGAAGTGGGAAGTTACCTGAAGCTCAGGGTCCTCCTTTTTATGCTGGGAAGCCAAATCGGGGTTTAGCATCATCCCCACAAGGGCTCTGATGATGGCCCAGTTCCTAAGGCTCTCACCATAGAAACCCAAGATGTCGAGGCAAGCAACAGGCCTCTCACTACAAATGCTGGGGTGGTGAATAAGATCCTGGGACCCCGGCCCATAGGCCCTGAGGTGTTGATTCAGGTGCCATGGTTCTCCTGCTAGGTACCAGGATGTTGAATCATGTCCATGATCCTCCCTATAAGTGGTGGGGTGCTGAGCACTGCAACAAGTGCTAGGTACCAAGACCCTTTCGCCGGGAGTCAATGTGCTGACTTGTGTTCCAGGTCGTTCCTCACAGGTTCTGAGGAGCTTAAAGCTATTGCTGAAAACTACCTACAATCAACAATGCCCTGGGACAGTACCCCTCCTGACAAAGGACAAGAACTTGACAATCACCGAACCACCAACCAAAGAACGAGATCTCAAGGCAAGAAATTCCAAACAACAAGCAAGATCGGCCGAGAGAAATCACTGAACCAACATCGCCACGATAATGCGTGTATGGCAGAATCCAGCCCAGGCAGTCCAGATTGCCAATCAGACCTTGACGCGATGGGAAGGAGGGTGGGGTGGAGGCTCGGGGCTCGAAGACTTCTAGGATTCATAGTCTGACGCTATTCCGTGACAGCGCTCACCTCCGCCTCCTGAAATACCACTCCCGTCGTGCCCGGCAGGGCAGCCCGCCGCCATTGGCCAGAGAGCGGAAGGCGCGGGCAGTGGTTGTTCAGACCGCTTTCATTCATTCATTCATTCAATCGTATTTATTGAGCGCTTACTGTGTGCGGAGCACTGTACTAAACGCTTGGGAAGTACAAGTTGGCAACATATAGAGACGGTCCCTACCCAACAGCGGGCTCATTGAGATTGATAGTAATTATGGTATTTTTAAGTACTTTCCATCACTCCCTGTGAGGTATAGCATAGAGACCACAGAGACCCCAAACCCGGTCCAAATCGGGCACCTTTCATCCCATTCTCTCCTGGGAGAGTTTACTATGGAACCAACAGTAAAGGCACTGAGCGACCCCACATATCGAGGGTGGGCCTCTTATAAAGGAAGGGTCCCTGGATATACTTCCATTGGATTGAGCCCACTCTGCGCTGGTCCAGGCAGCTGCCCTTCGCCCTCCCCAAAATGCTCCAACCGGAGTAAACCCTCATTAGTCCCTTCGCTCCCTATTGGCTGCCCATGTAGCCCTGGCTCGGTTTGGACCCAGGCAATCGGAATCTGTCGTCAGGGTTCTGTGTAGGCACGAGGCCCAAAGACTTCCGGGGGTTGGAGTCTGCCGCTCGCACTGGACAACATTCGCTTCTGCCTACCGAACTTCCATCCCAGTCGTGTCCTGCGGCCTGGTTCGCGGACGTTGGGGTCCTCGCAGAGGGCGAGGGAGGCCCTAGCAAAAGCTCACTTCTGCGACAGAGCCTCCCCTTTCCTCTGCTCCTACCCCCCCATTGCCCCACTCTCTCTCCCTGTTCTATGCCCCTCCCTGCCCTAAAACACTTGTGTATACATGCATGTATTTATTATTCTATTCATTTTGTTAATGATGCGTATATACCTATACTTCTATTTATTTATATTGATACTATTTATGCCTGTCTACTTGTTTTGTTTTGTTGTTCGTCTCCCTTCTTCTAGACTGTGAGCCCATTTCGATTTGTTGCCGAATAGCACTTTCCAAGCCCTTAGTAGAGTGCTCTGCACACAGTAACCGCTCACTAAATACGATAGAATGAATGAATGAGTGTTCAGCCTGGCAAAGGGCGGCCTTGCGCAGCACTGTGGCCACCCTGAGCCTCTCCCAGCAACCCCCAGGCCCCAGGCTCTTCCGTCTATAGCCGCAGTAAATTGATTCCTGTTGGCGTCTGTCTCCCACTTGAGACTGAAAGCTCGTTGTGGCCAGTGAACGTGTGCCTATTATTGTTGGGTTGCACTCCCGCAAATGCTGAGTACAGTGCTCAAAACACATAATGCTCTCTGTCAACACGATTGCTCGATCGAACGATCGAGCTGTGTTTGATTGAGTCAAACACAGCACCAAAATTCAGACTTGTGAGACAGGAAGAAAAGTCGTACCATTTACAGTGAAGCTAAAGGAAAGCACCTGGATCTGCTGGCGAGAGCTCTAATTCCGACTCTTGACTTTGTCACCTGTTGGCAAGTCCCCTCTCTGTAAATGATTGATTATTTTTTCTTTCCTTCTTTATTTCTGTATATTAACGTCTGTCGGCCCCTCTAAACTTTGAGCTCACTGTGGGCAGGGATTGTGACTGTTTGTTGTTATAATGTACTCTCCTAAGCTCTGAGGGTATTGCTTGAAAAAGAGTAAGCGCTCAATCAATGAGATTGAATGAAGGAAGGAAGGAATAAATGAATGAATTCTCGAGGCCTCAATTACTTCAAATTTAAAAGGGAAGTTGAAGACTCTGAGTCCCATATGGGACTCAAGTGTGTCCAATCAGATTAGCTTGAATCTACCCCAGCGCCAAAGACAGTACCTGTCACAAAGCAAGCGGTTATGAAAAAATACGAGTAAAAGAAAAACAAAGAGAAATATAAAGAAAGCTGTAGCCGGAACAGGGTTCCAATTGGAAGAGAAGGAGGACGGTTTAGGACAAGTATAGTTGGAGGTGTCAGAGGGCCCTAGTACACACGGCCCCAAGTCTAAAGAACTGGACAGTGAAGGCGGGTCGGGGGACAAAAAATTCACTTTACCTGTAGGAGCACGTCATAGAGGATGACGAAGTACAAATAAACTGAAGCAACGGTTGAGCCCCGATGTAATAATACTCCAGAGTTGCTACAAGATGTCAGCTGCCCGGATTCGTCTGGCCCCGGCCGGCAAATGGCCGGTATGCGAAGCGCTGAAGCCGCGCTGAGCCCCTCCTAACCACCCCCAACCTCCAGGCCTTCTTTCTATAGCCACAGTGAATCGATTCCTATTGGGGTCTGTCTCCTCCTCCAGACTGAAAGCTCGTTGTGGCCAGTGAATGTGTCTCTTTATTTGTTGCGTTATACTCCAGACAAAGCTGAGTACAGTTGGACGCACAGAATGCACTCAGTCGACAGGATTGCCCGAAGGATCGATTGATTGATTGAGGCAAACACACAACCAAAATTCAGACTTATGAGACAGGAAGAAAAGTCGTACGATTTACGGTGATGCGGAAGGAGAGCAGCTGGATCTGGTGGAGAGAGCTCTAAATCCGGCACTTGACTGCGTCACCCTGTAGGCAAGTCCCCTTTCTGTAAATGACCTGTTGATTCATTTTTTCTTCGTTCTTCTTACTCCATTTATGTATATTCACGTCTATCTCCCCCTCTAGACTGTGAGCTCACTGGGGGCAAGGATTGTGTCTGTTTATTTTTATAGTGTACTCTTCCAAGCTCTGAGGACACTGATCTTCATACAGTGAGCGCTCAATAAATGTGATTGAATGAATGAATGAAGGAATAAATGAATTATTTGTAGGAGCCTCAGTGACCTCATCTGTAAAAAAGGAAAGTGAAGACTGTGAGTCCCATGTGGTACAGGAGTGTGTCCAACCAGATTAGGTTGTATCTACCCCAGCTCCACGGACAGTACCTGGAACATAGCAAGCACTTATGAAGAAATACCAATAGAAGAAAAAACAAGGAGACCAATAAAAAAGCAGGTACCAGGACAGGGTTAGAATTGAAAGAGTAGAACGATTTAGGACATGTCTAGTTGGAGGTGCCGGAGGGCCCTATAATAATAATGTAATAATGCCATTTATTAAGCGCTTATTATGTGCAAAGCACTGTTCTCAGAGCTGTGGAGGTTACAAGGTAATCAAGTTGTCCCATGGGGGGCTCACAATCTTAATCCCCATTTTACAGATGAGGCAACTGAGGCACAGAGAAGTTACGTGACTTGCCCAAAGTCACATAGCTGACAATTGGAGGAGCCGGGATTTGAACCCATAACCTCTGACTCCAAAGCCCAGGCTCTTTCCACTGAGACACGCTGCATCTTTAGTACACATTCATTCATTCATTTAATCGTATTTATTGAGCGCTTACTGTGTGTAGAGCACTGTACTAAGCGCTTGGGAAGTACAAGTTGGCAACACATGGTCCCTAGCCCAAGGAACCGGACAATGTAGACGGGAGGAGTGACAAAAAATTATGTTCCCAGTAGGAGGACGTCATAGAGAATGAGGAAGTCCCAAAGTCCCAAAGCGCATCGATTGACCACTGATGCAATGCTCCAGAGTTGCCACAAGAGTGCAGCTTCCCGGATTCATCTGGCCCCGGCCAGCTCCTCTGGATTCCCAAAGTCCAGCCACCATCGAAACAACCTCGCACCACCCTCCAGAAGCAGCAAAGCGATTGGAAAGGACACAGACCTGGGATATGGCAGAGCTGGGAACAAGTACCCGTTGTAATACTTTTGTGCTGTGTGACCTTGACCAAGACACTCTGGAATCTGTGCACCTCAGCAGCCTCACCTGTAATCCTAAGGATGTGTTAACTCTCTTCCACAGGCTTCGAGCCCCGATGTGGGATGCAGACTGCCTTTGCTATTGGTCGTATGGTACCCCCACTAGCGATTGGCAAAGAATAATCGCTGAACCAACAGCAATACGAGAAAGCGGAGGTGACAGAGGCCAGCCCAGGAACTCACCCAAACCATCCGGCTGTGTCTCAGTGCAGGGGAGCGTGGACTGGCGGATAGGGGCCCGCCTAGGATAGGGGAGAAGAGCTTTCATTCTCCAGGGGAGACAGACACCAGACGGTTGTACTGCCGTAAAAGCTGAGTACGCTGCTCGATGCACAGAATGCTCTCAATGAACAAGATGGCACGATCGATCGATCGATTAATTGAATCAAACACAACAACAAAATTCAGACTTGTGAGACAGGAAGAAAAGTCGTACGATTTAAAGTGATGCGAAAAGAGAGCAGCTGGTTCTGGCGGAAAGAGCTCTAATTCCGGCTCTTGATGCTGTCTCCCTGTGGACAAGTCCCCTCTCTGTAAATGACTGATTGATTCAATTTTTGTTCTTTCCTTCTTCGTCTATTTCTGTATATTAAGGTCTGTCTCCCCCTCTAGACTGTGAGCTCACTGTGGGCAGGGATTTTTTCTGTTTATAGTTACAGTGTACTATCCCAAGCTCTGAGGACAGTGATCTGCATACAGTGAGCGCTCAATCAATCCGATTTAATGAAGGAAGGAAGGAGTAAATGAATGAATTTTCGGGGCCTCAGTGACCTCATCTGTAAAAAGGGAAGGTGAAGACTCTGAGTCCCAAGTTGGACAGAAGTGTGTCCAGCCAGATTTGCTTGAATCTACCCCAGCGCCACGGACAGTACCTGGCACATAGCAAGCACTTATGAAGAAACACCAGTACAAGAAAAACCAAAGAGACCAATTTTAAAAAGCAGGTGCCAGGACAGGGTTCGAAATGAAAGAGAAGGAGGACGGTTTAGGATATGTGTAGTTGGAAGTGTCGCAGGGCCCTAGTACACATGACCCCTGGCCCTAGGAACTGGACGATGTAGATGGGAGGAGGGACAAAGAATATAGTTTCCCAAAAGGAGGACGTCATAGAGGATGAAGCAATACAAAGCGACTGAATCATCCGTTGAGCGCCGATGTAATACTCCAGAGTTGCCACAAGAGGGCAGGTGCCTGGATCTATCTGGCCCCAGCCGTCCCTTCTAGATACTCAGAGGCCACCACCATTGAAACAACCTCAAACCACCCTCGAGATGCAGCGAATCGAGTAGAGATGTGGCAGACCTGGAACCAAGTTCCGGTATTGACGCTTTTGTGCTGTGTTACCTTAGCCAAGGCACTTTGGAATTTCTGCGCCCCAGCTGCCACACCTCTAAACCCTGACGATGTACTATGTGTTATCCCTCTTCCACAGGCTGGAAACACCCAGCGTGAGACTCAGGATGCATCTGCTCTATTCGAACTGTCACCACACCCGCGATTGGCCAAGAATAATAGATTTCTGGAAGTAAAACTTTAAGAAAAAAGAAGCACCTACAAGTAGCTTAGCCATTCAGAATGCAGCTATCCCAGCGCTTAGAACAGCGCTTGGCACATACTAAGCGCTTAACAAATGCCATCATTATTATTATGTATTTGCTGAGAATGTCAAGGTCTTGAGCATTTGAAATAGGAGAACACATGGATTATTCTTGGGCCTCAAATAATGATAATAATAATGATAATGATAATGATAATAATGATAATAATGATGATGATGATAATAATGATGATGATGATAATAATAATAATAATGATAATAATAATTGTGGTATTTGTTAAGCAGTATGTGCCAGGCATTGTACTAAGCGCTGGAGTGGATACAAGAAAATAAGGTTGGACACAGTCCCTGTCCCACGTGGGGCTCACAGTCTCAATCCTCACTTTATAGATGAGGTAGCCGATGCCCGGAGAATAATAATAATAATGTTAATGATGGCATTTATTAAGTGCTTACTATGTGCCAAGCACTTTTCTAAGCGCTGGAAGTGACAGCAGACAAGTGGTGGCGCTGAAACTGGAACCCATGACCTTCTGACTCCCAGGCTAGTGTTCTATCTGCTACACCATCCTAAATACTGTTACTACTTCTTCCCCTGTAGACTGTAAACTCGTCGTGGGCAGGAAAAGCGTCTACCGACTCTGTTACATCGTACTCTCCCTAGCACTTAGTACAGAGCTCTGCACACAGTAAGCACTCAGTAAATACAATCGGTTGATCCTTGAACTGTTGAGAGATTGAGAGACGGCCTAGCCCAAGTACTATATCTAAGTGTCAGGCACTGTACTAAGCACTGGGGCAGAAAACATCTAACCAAATTGGACACAGTCCTTGTCCTACGGTCTTAATCCCCATTTTCCAGATGAGGTAACTGAGTCCCAGAAAAGTGAAGTGACCTGCCCAAGGTCGCCCAGCCCAAGTGGTGGGGCAAGGATTAGAACTCTACCTACCCGCCCTACCTCCTTCCCCTCCCCCCAGCACTTGTATATATTTGTATATATATTTGTACAGATTCATTACTATATTTTACTTGTACATATTTACTAATCTCTTTATTTTGTTAATGATGTGCATATAGCTATAATTCTATTTGTTCTGACGATTTTGACACCTGTCTACATGTTTTGTTTTGTTGTCTATCTCCCACTTCTAGACTATGAGCCCGATGTTGGGTAGGGACCATTTCTATATGTTGCCGACCTGTACTTCCCAAGCGCTTAGTACAGTGCTCTGCACACAGCAAGTGCTCAATAAATACGATTGAATGAATGAATGAATGAATGAATGAAAAGCAGAGGCGACAGAGGCCAGTCCAGACGCTAACTCAGACAACATGGCCGTGTCGTGTGGCATGGCAGATCGGGGCACAAAGACTTCTGGGAATCGTATTCTGACGCTCGCTCTTGACTGACCTCCCAAACGCCTCTCACTCGGGTCTCCAGTGGCTGCTTGCCGGGGCCTTGGGTCAAGATGGCTTATCTCCGCCTCCCAAACTCTCACTTTCATCGTGCCCTGAGAGCGAAAGGCACGACCGGCCATTGGTTCGAAACTTTTCTGCTTAGGATTGATAGTAATTATGGTATTTTTTAAGTACCTGCTACCACTTCCTTTGAGGTGTAGCGCAGAGTGCACACAGACCCCAAACTCGGTCCAAATCGGGCTCCTTTCATCCCATTCGCTCTCGGAAGTGTTTACGACGCAAACAGCCGTCAAGGTACTGAACGAACCCATGTACTGCAGGCCGGCCACTTATATCGGGAGGGGTTTGTATACATCCTTTCACTGGCATAGGCCAGCTCCCCGCTGGTCCAGGCAGCTGCCCTTGGCCCTCCCCAAGATACTCCCACGGGAGCGAACCCTCATTAGTACCCCACCCTCTTCATCAGACCGACATGGAGCACAGGCAAGGCCGGGCCTTCCCCACAGGTGCTGGGGTGTTGGTCCAAGTCCGAGAGCTCAACACTTACATGTCAAAAATCTGAACAAGGTATATTAATAATAATCATTATTATTATTTTTATTATTATTATTATCATTACTATAGTATTTGTTAAGCACTTGCTATGTGCTAGGCATATTTCTAAGCACTGGGGTATATAAAAGAGAATGGGGTTGGGCACAGTCCCTGTCCCACATAGGGTTCGCAGTCTTAACCCCCATCTTACAGGTGAAGGAACCTAAGCTCCAAAAAGTTAAGTGACTTGCCCAAGGTCACACAGCAGCCAAGTGGCAAAACTGGGATTATAATTCATGACCTTCCGACTCCCAGGCCAATGTCCGTATCCACTAAGTCATGCTGTTTCATGTCCCTCTCTGTTTGAGTTGTGGTGCTAAACCAGGCCCTCCCTACCACTTCTGGCTTGCTGGCCCAAGGCTGAGAAATTTCCCCATAGGTGCTGGGATGCTGACTCAAGCCCAAGACCCTATTCAAAGGTCTTGTAGTGCTCACCAGATCCCGGGGTCAATAAATAGTTGTGTAGACCCGGGTTCCAATTTCCTCCCTTTATGAAATTGCAGTGCTATATCAACTCAGAACCATCCCTAAGGTTGCTGGGATGCTGACCCAAGTCTAAGGGCCTTCCGTACAGGGCCTAGACCACTAGCCCAGGTCCCCAGATCCTCCCCATTGGTTCTAAAGTGACACTGAGGCTCTGACCACGTTCCTAAGGATCTCCTCCACGGGCTGAACCATAACCCATATCATAGGTGCCAAAGATCTGGCCATAGGTTATGGCTATTAAAACAGGTCAAGGCTTCCCCAGAATAGGTCATGCTGCTATCCCAGGTCCCAGGGCTTAACTCACCGGCGTCACTGTGCTGATGTAAGTCCCAAGAAACTCCACCTTAAAGCTAGCATGGTGAACTGGGTCCAAGGACCCTCTCTCCAGGTTCTGCAGTATTGCCCGAGGGCCTACAGGTACAAGGGGTAGAGAACCAGGTCCCTTGGCTCTTCCTACATTGCTTTGGATATTGAAAGAGACCGACCTCCCCCCCCCCCCGACCCCCGCCACTCATTTGTGTCTACGTGCTGTCCCAAATCCAAGGGCTTTGCTCCAGTGGGCCAGTGGACCATACCGGCCATATCAGTGGTGCTGGGGTGTGCATCTAAATCCTGGGGTTGTCCAGGATACCGACTCAGGTCTGAGGCCACTCCACATTGATTCTGCCGGCACACATGCTAGAGCCCTAACTACCTACACTTCTCAGGTGTTAATCTCAGGACTCTGCCCACGTGTGCCAGGGTAGTTACCTGAGGCCCAAGGCACTCCTTTCTAGTGCTGCGATGCCACTTCAGGGTCTACCATCATCCCCACAGGTGCATTGGTGCTTGACCAGGTCCTATGGCCCTCACCATAAGATGCTGAAGCAGGTAGCAGGCCTCTCACTACAAATGCCGGGGTGGTGAATAAGTGGTGGTAGACTTCTGAGAGTCGTAGTCTGACCCCAGGCCAAAGGCACTGGTATGTTTATTCAGGTGCCATAGTTCTCCTGCTAGGTTTCAGGATGCTGAACCTTGTCCATGATACTCCCTATAAGTGGTGGGGCGTTGAGCCAAGTCCCTACACCCTTCCAATAGGTGCTAGGTACCAAGACCCTTCCCTCAGGAGTCAATGTGCTGACTTGTGTTCCAGGTCTCTCCTCACAGGTTCTGAGTAGCTTAAAGCCGTTGCTGAAAACCACCTACAATCAATAGTGTCCTGAGAAAGAACCCCTCCTGACAAAAGACAAGAGCCTGCTGATCACCGAACTGCCAGTGAAAGAACGAGGTCTCAAGGCAAGAAATTCCAAACAGCATCCACGATTGGCCAAGAGAAATCTTTGAACCAACACCACAGCGACACTGCGGGTATGACAGAATCCACCCAGGAAACCCGCACAGCCAATCAAGCCGTGACGCGATGATAAAGAAGGTGACGTTGTGACTCGGGGCACGAAGACTGGGAGTCGTAGTCTGACGCTCGCTCTTGATGTCGCTCAGCTCTGCCTCCCGTACTACCCACTCCCGTTGTGCCCCGCAGGGCGTCCTGCCGCCACTGGCCAGAGCGTGGAAGGCGCGGGAGGCGGTTGTTCAGGCCGTTTTCCAATTGAGATTGATAATAATCACGGTATTCTCTAAGTACTTTCTACCACTCCATGCGAGGTGTAGCGTAGAGAACACAGAGACTCCAAAACCTGTCCAAATCTGGCACTTTTCTTCTTTCTCGGGAGATTTTAGAACACAACCAGTAGTCAGGGCACTGAGCGGCCCCACATATCGATGGCGGGCCTCTTAAAAGGTAAGGGTTATTAGACATACTTCCAATCTGATGAGCCCACTCCGCGGTGGTCCAGGTAGTTGCCCGTGGCCCTCCCCAAACTGCTGCCACCGGAGAGAACCCTCATTAGTCCCCGCGATCTCCATCGGTTCCCCATGTAGCCCTGTCCAGGCACCGACCCAGCCAATCAGACCCTGTCGGGAAGTTTCTGTGGAGGCTCGATGCCCAAAGTCTTCCGGGGGTTGGAGTCTGACACTGGCATCGGGCAGCGTTCGCTTCCGCCTACTGATCTCCCATCCCCATCGTGCCCCGCAGCCTGGTTCGCGGATGCTGGGTGGGGGTGGGCGCAGAGGGCTAGGGAAGCCCTCCCGAAAGATCACCTCCACCTGGAGGCCTTCCGAGAAACAGCTCCCCTTTTCCTCTACTCCTCTCCCCCAACCCATCCCCTTACTCCCTCCCTCTGTTCTACCCCCGTTCCTGCCCCACAGCACTTGTTTATAGATGTACATATTTATTATTCTATTCGTTTTATTAAGAATGCTTATATACCTATAATTCTATTTATTTACATTGATGCTATTGATGCCTGTCTACTTTTGTTTTTTCTTATTGTCTGTCTCCCCCTTGTAGACTGTGTGCCCGTTGTTGGGTAGGGTTTGTCTCTGTTGCAGAATTTCACTTTCCAAGCGCTTAGTACAATGCCCTGCACACAGTAACCGCTCAATAAATACTGAATGAATGAATGAATGAATATTCAGCTTGGAAAAGGGCGGCTTTGCACAGTGCTTTGGCCGTGCTGATCCCTTTCCTGCAACCCCCAGTCTCACAAAACTTCCGTCTAAAGCCGAAATGAATGGATTCCTATTGGTGTTTGTCTCCCACTGGATAATGAAACCTCGTTATGGCCGCGGAATGGTCTGTTTTATTGTTGGGCTGTACTCCCACAAAAACTGAGTATAAGGCTCAACAAAGAGGATGCGCTCAATCAACACGATTGCTCGATCGATCGATCGCTTGATTGAGTCAAACACAAGACCAAAATTCAGACTAGTGAGACGGAAAAAAGGTCGTTCGATCTATAGTGATGCGAAAGGAAAGCAGCTGGATCTAGTGGCAAGAGCTCTAATTCCGGCCCTTGACTCTATCACCCTGTGGGCAAGTCCCCTCTCTGAAATTGACTTATTGATTCATTTTTTTCTTTCCTTCTTTATCTATTTCTGCATATTCACATCTGTCTCCCCCTCTAGTCTGTGAGCTCACTGTGGGCAAGGATTATGTCTGTTTATTGTTATAATGTACTCTCCCAAGCTCGAGGACAGTGCTTTGCATCCAGTGAGCGCTCAATCATTGCGATTGAACTAAAGAAGGAAGGAATAAAGGAATGAATTGTCGGGGACTCAGACACCTACTCTGTAAAAGGGAAGGTGGAGACTGTGAGTCCCATGTGGGACAGGAGTGTGTCCAAGCAGATTAGCTGGACGCTGTCCAGCGTCGAGGAGAGTACCTGCCACATAGCAAGCATCTATGAAGAAATAGCTGTAGAAAATTAAAAAAGAGACCAATTAAAAAGCAGGTTCAGAGACAGCGTAAGAATTGGAAGAGAAGGAGGAAGGTTTTGGACATGTGCAATTGGAGGTGTAGGAGGGTCCTAATGCACATGGCCCCTGGCCCAAGGAACCGGACAATGTAGACGGGAGGAGGGACAAAAAATATACATTCCCAGTAGGAGGAGGTTATGGAGGATGACAAATTACAAAAGGACTGATGCATCGGTTAAAGGCTGATGTAATATTCCAGAGTTGCCACAAGGGGGCAGCTGCCTGGCTTCATCAGGCCCCGGTCGGCCCTTCTGGATTCCCAGAGGCCGGCTGCCTTCGAAACAACCTCGCACCCGCCTCGAGAAGCAGCGAAGTGAGTTGGAAAGGGCGCAAGGCTGGGATGTGTCATACCTGGGACGAGGTTCCGGTAGCGATACTTTTGTGCTGTGTGACCTTGGCCAAAACACTTTGTAATCTGTGTGCCTCAGCTTTCACACCTGTGAACTTGAGGATGAATTACGTTTAACTCTCTTCCTTAGGCTGCGAGCTCCGATGTGGAACACAGACTGCCACTGCTCTGTTCCGACAGTCCCCACACCGGCGATTCTTCAAGAATGATGGATGAACCAACACCACTTAGATAATGCGGGTACAACAGTGTCCAGCCCAGGCTCCGCGCCCAGATAATCAGGCTGTGTGGCCGGGGGAGGGAG